>NC_083883.1:79231697-79847697 GCF_032452875.1 Bos javanicus
ATGTATGACCGCATCACTTGGCTGTGCAGTAGAAAGTAATCAACATGGTAAATCAACTATACTCCAATAAATTAAAAAAAATAAAGGCCATGTGCAACTACTAAAATATTTAAATTTAAAAATTGAATTTTCTTTAAAAAAAAAAAAAGAAAGAAAGAAATTGGAAGGACCCTCAGCCCAGGAGTTAGGAGTCCTCTCCTAGAGTCTAAAGTCCAGCCTACAGGAGAGGGGGGTGCTTCCCCACAGCGTGATAAGGCGACAAGAGACGCAGACACCTACCAGGTCTCTGAACGGTCCGCCTGGTGAGAGCGACCTCTGCAGGACGGGCATGGGCCCTGCAAGCTAGTTGCTCCTGAGTGCTCCTGGTGAGAGCGACCTCTGCAGGACGGGCATGGGCGCTGCAGGCTAATTGCTCCTGAGTGCGCCTGGTGAGAGCGACCTCTGCAGGACGGGCATGGGCCCTGCAAGCTAGTTGCTCCTGAGTGCGCCTGGTGAGAGCGACCTCTGCAGGACGGGCATGGGCCCTGCAAGCTAGTTGCTCCTGAGTGCGCCTGGTGAGAGCGACCTCTGCAGGACAGGCATGGGCCCTGCAAGCTAGTTGCTCCTGAGTGCTCACCATCAGTCCCAGAGGAACAAACCAGACAGCGGCTTCAGGATACCTTTGGACCCAAGAAGAGGCCAGAGTGGTCCTCCAGGCCAGAGTATATTGAATATTCTGGTTTTATAGAAAAGAAAATTATTGTGCAGCTTTTTGATTTCAACAAAATTTGTTCCAAGAATGGTAATTCATTATCTGCACACATACAGCTGATTACCTGAAGAAAAGTCAAAACAAACCAAAAATATTTACCTAAACGTCTTAGCTCCATACAAATATCTTGATACTTAGGAACACTGGCTATTGGACATCATACAGACACAGACACGGAAGGCGGAAGGAGGCTTGTCCAGGAACTGGGTTAGACTTCAACATGGAACATCCGATTTTTCTCCTTTCCTTGAATTTTCCCTTATGCCCCATATTAAGAGATACCTCTTCTCAATATATTTTAATTTTCTCTAAGTCAGTAATGTTTCTAAGGTCTTCATGTAACTAACATTCATGAATTATTATGTATAAATATTCTTTAGTTCCAAGATGAAGGTATATGGTTTTGGCAGACTATGCAGTGTCTATGCTGCGTGTCTATATTTGGCTGGTTTCCGTATCTGGCTACAACAGAAAATCAGCACTCCAGACTAAAAGCCAAGATAGCTAAACTTTGTGTGGATTTTGAAATAAGGTTAAGCATATTGAATGTATACCACACATTAAACATTAGACCATGTTTCTGGTCTAACACTGTGCTGTCAAGCTGAGTACAGGGGAAAATAAGTCTCTGCTGCTTATCAGTCTCTTCAGCTATAAAAATGAAGATCTGGACTAGAATGAGAGGTTTTCAGTGTTCGAAATCAACATCTCCCCTTCTTCAAGTGAAAAATAAAAAAGCTTAAGGTGTAACCCTAATCTGTGCAGCAGAATGGTTGGCGCCACCCGCATTTCCATGCCTCCTCCCACCTGGGACTCCAGTTGCAGTCCCCAGCTCTGGGAAGCACAGAGAACTCCAAGGGCTGGTGGGCTAGAGCTCGTGCCCAGAGCTAGCGGGCCAGCTCTTCAGGCTCATTACTGCAACATCACAAGATGTCAAGCATTTTGTAAAACATTTTACAAAGTGTATCTCTACGGTTTATGGTAGTTTTCCTCTCAGTCCTCTGAAATAAGTAATCTTCTGGGTATCACCATTCCTATTTTAGACAGAGAAAGTTGAACCTCAGAGAGATTAAGGAGATCTCAATTCCACAGTGAACAAGGGCCAAAATAAAGATTAGAGTGAAAACTCTCAGGGTTCTGTTTCCCACTTAAGAACCTTTTCTGTATGGCACATTGCTGTAAGTTTTAATGCTTTATATTTTGCAAGGTTCAAATAAGCCCCTCAAATTTTGTCTAGAAGAATGAAGACAAGACTTTACAGAAGCTTAAAAAGAAACACAATCGACAGAGGAATAGATAAAGATGTGGTATATATATATACAATGGAGTATTACTCAGTCATAAAAAAAAGAATGAAATAATGTCATTTGCATCATCATGGATGAACCTTGAGATTATGATACTGAGTGAAGTAAGTCAGAGAAGGAGAAGTATCGCATAATAGCACTTACGTGCAAAATCTAAAAAGAAGTGATGCAAGTGGATTTATTTACAAAACAGGAACAGGCTTACAGACTCAGAATGAACCCATCATTGCCAGCAGAGAGAGGACGGGGGGAAGGGAGAGCCAGGGGGTCTGGGATCCACACGTACACACTGCTGTGTTTAAAACTGGATGACAAATAAGGACCTAGTGTATACCACAGGGAGCTCTCTCAGTGTTTTATGGCAGCCTGGATGGGAGGGCAGTTTGGGGGAGAATGGACACATGAATATATGGCTGAGTCCCTTTGCTGTCCACCTGAAACTCACAACATTGTTAATACTCCAATACAAAATAAAAAGTTAAAAAAATATATAATAAAAAGTGGGTGGGGGGGAAGGAATAAATTAGGAGTTTGGGATTAACATATACACACTACCATATATTAAGTAAATATCAACAAGGACCTACTATATAACACAGGGAACTCTGCTTAATATTTTGTAATAACATAAAGGAAAAGAATCTGAAGGAAAAAAACATATATATATAAAACTGAATCACTATGCTTTACACCTGAAACTCTTAGAATATTGTAAATCAACCATACATCAAAAAAGATAAATTAAAAACACATAAAAATTTTATAAAGTAAAAAGAAAAAAAATTACCCACTCAGTTGGCTGAAGAAACTCTACCATTTACCATTACATTAAGCAGTTGCTTAGGAACTGGAGTGTTAGGTCCATGAATCAAGGTAAACTGGAAGTGGTCAAACAGGAGATGACAAGAGTGAATATCGACACTTTAAGAATCCGTGAACTAAAATGGACTGGAGTGGGAGAAGTTGACTCAGATGACTATTACATCTATGCTGCATGAAAGAATCCCTTAGAAGAAATGGAGCAGCTCTCACAGTCAACAAAAGAGTCTGAAATGCAGTACTTGGGTGCAATCTCAAAAATGACAGAATGATTCTCTGACAGAGAATCTCTGATCATTCTCTGGAAATGATCTCATTTCCAAGGCAAACCATTCAATATCACAGTAATCCAAGTCTATGCCCTGAGCAGTAATGCTGAAGAAGCTGAAGTTGAATGGTTCTATGAAGACCTACAAGACCTTCTAGAACTAACACCAAAAAAAAAGATGTCCTTTTCATTATAGGGGCCCAGAATGCAAAAGTAGAAAGTCAAGAGATACCTGGAGTAATAGGCAAGTTTGGCCTTGGAGTACAAAATGAAGCAAGGCAAACGCTAACAGAGATTTGCCAAGAGAATCCACTGGTCATAGCAAACACCCTCTTCCAACAACACAAGAGATGACTCTATACATGGACATCACCTGATGGCCAATACTGAAATCAGATTTATTATATTCTTTGCAAGCCAAAGATGGAGAAGCTCTATACAGTCCGTAAAAACAAGACTGGTAGCTGGCTGTGGCTCAGACCATCAACTTATTGAAAATTTCAGACTTAAGCTGAAGAAAGTAAGGAAAACCACTAAGCCATTCAGGTTTGACCTAAATCAAATCCCTTATGATTATACAGTGGAAGTTACAAATAGATTCAAGGGATCAGATCTGATGTGCAGAGTGCCTGAAGAACTATGGACAGAGATTCATGGCATTGTACAGGAGGTGGTGATCAAGACCATCCCCAAGAAAAAGAATTGCAAAAAGGTAAAATGGTTGTCTAAAGAGGCCTTACAAATAACTGAGAGAAGAAGAGAAGCGAAAGACAAAGGAGAAAAAGAAAAATATACCCATCTGAATGCAGAGTTCCAAAGAATAGCAAGGAGAGATAAGAAAGCCTTCCTCAGTGATCAGTGCAAAGAAATAGAGGAAAACAATAGAATGGGGAAGACTAGAGATCTCTTCAAGAAAATTGGAGACCAAGGGTACATTTCCTGCAAAGATGGGCACAATAAAGGGCAGAAATGATATGGACCAAACAGAAGCAGAAGATATTAAGAAGAGATGGCAAGAATAACCAGAAGAACTGTACAAAAAAGAGCTTCATGATGCAGATAACCACAATGTTGTGATCAGTCACTTAGAGCCAGACATCCTGGAATGTGAAGTCAAGTGGGCCTTAGGAAGCATTACTATGAACAAAACTAGTGGAGGTGATGGAATTCCAGCTGAGCTATTTCAAATCCTGAAAGATGATGCTGTAAAAGTGCTGCACTCAATATGCCAGCAAATTTGGAAAACTCAGCAGTGGCCACAGAACTGGAAAAGGGTCAGTGTTCATTCCAATCCCAAAGAAGAGCAATGCCAAAGAATGTTCAAACTACCATATAATCTCACCCATTTCACATCCTAGTAAAGTAATGCTCAAAATCCTTTGAGCTAAGCTTCAACAATTTGTGAACTGAGAAATTCCAGAAGTACAAACTGGATTTAGCAAAGGCAGAGAAACCAGAGATCAAATTGCCAACATTCGCTGAATCACAGAAAAAGCTAGAGAATTACAGAAAAACATCTAATTCTGCTTCATTGACTACACTAAAGCCTTTGACTGTGTGGATCACACCAAACCATGGAAATTCTTCAAGAGATGGGAATACCAGACCACCTTACCTGCCTCCTTCAAAACCTGTATGCACATCAAGAAGCAACAATTAGAACCAGACGTGAAACAATGGACTGGTTCCAAACTGGGAAAGGAGTATGTCAAGGCTGTATATTGTCACCCTGCTTATTGAACTTATATGCAGAGGACACCATGTGAAATGCCAGGCTAGATGAAGCACAAACTGTAATCAAGATTGCCGGGAGAAATATCAATAACCTCAGATATGCAGGTGACACCACCCTTATGGCAGAAAACAAAGAGGAACTAAAGAGTCTCTTGATGAAGCTGAAAGAGGAGAGTGAAAAAGCTGCCTTAAAACTCAGCATTCAAAAATCTAAGATCGTGGCATCTGGTCCCACCACTTCATGGCAAATAGATGGGGAAAGAATGGAATCAGTTACAGATTTTATTTTCGTGGGCTCAAAAGTCACTGTGGATGATGACTGCAGCCATGAAGTTAGAAAAGCTTAGAATATGAAAAAGAAGAGACATTACTTTGCCAACAAATCTCCGTATAGTTAAAGCTACAGTTTTCCCAGTAATCACAAATGGATGTTAGAATTGGACCATAAAGAGGGCTGAGCGCCAAAGAATTGATGCTTTCAAACTGGTGCTGGAGAAGACCCTTGAGAGTCCCTTGGACTGCAAGGAGATCAAACCTGTCAATCCTTAAGGAAATCAGTCCTGAATATTCATTGAAAGAACTCATGCTGAAGCTGAAGCGAAGCTGGCGTGGCCACCTGATGTGAAGAGCCAACCCATTAGAAAAGACCCTGATGCTGGGAAAGACTGAAGACAGGAGAAGGGATGACAGAGGATGAGGGGGTTGGATGGCATCACCGACTCGATGGACATGAGTTTGAGCAAGCTCTGGGAGATAGCGAAGGACAGGAGAGACTAGTGTGCTGCAGTCCATGGGGTCGCAAAGAGTCGGACACGACTGAGTGACTGAACAACAGCAACAGAGCAGTTGCTGGGATCAGTGTCTCTCAGGACCCTCATGGGGTTTCAATGCAGAGATTTGCGGCACAGCTACTTTACCTTGAAGGCTGTTGGTTTTCAGTTGCTGAATCATGTCCGACTCTGTGACTCCATGGACTGCAGCACGCCAGGCTTCCCCATCCTTCACCGTCTCCCAGAGCTTGTTCAAACTCATGTCTACTGAGTCGATGATGCCATCCAACCCTCTCATCCTCTGTCTTTCCCTTTCCCTCTTGCCCTCAATGTTTCCCAGAATCACGATCTTTTCCGATGAGTCAGCTCTTCGCATCAGGTGGCCAAAGTATTGAGCTTCAGCATCAGTCTTTCCAGTGAATACTTAGGGTTGATTTCCTTTAGGATTGACTGGTTTGATCTCCTTGCTGTCCAAAGGACTGAAGATACAACACAGCATTAACCCTATGCCATCAAGGAGTCTAGGAGGCCAAAATTTTTGTTCCACTTTCTCAGATATTGGGGTAATATCAAAGAGAAAAATCTATATTATAATGGGGTTGATACTCTCTAAATTTCTTTAAAAACAAGACAATTTCATTTAAAATTCTGAAGGATGTCTTTTAAATAATAAAAATTATTTTGATCTTACCTGAAAAAGTGATGTGTTAAAATGGCTACAAAACTTTGTGGAGGGACAGATAAGGACATAATGGTCCAGGGTTTTGAACGTCCTGTAAACAAGCACTAAGCCAACGGTGAACTGCCAGCTCAGGAGGGAGATACATCCACAGACGAGAACAGAAAATTCCGTAAACAGACCAAAGCAGCTGTTGCTAAAAAGTGGTCCAAAGACCCCTGGGGGTTCCTGAGACTCTTCCCCAACCACACATCTATGTGAGTCCAGATTTTCCTCATCTTCTTCAAGGAAAACGTGATATCACAGCTGACTGACCGAACAAGCAGATAGGAGAATCCAGCTGTCATCTGTGCAGCCAAACACTAAGATGTTTGTAAAAACAGTGAGACAACGCCACTTTTCTCACTAGTTTTGTTTTCTTATAGGGAAATAGAGGCTTTTTGATAAATAGAAATTATATACGTTGACACGTAATAGTCATTATTTTAATGAATTAATATTTTAAAACACTTCCTAGATTTAATTTCTTTTTTTTTAATTTTATTTTATTTTTAAACTTTACAATATTGTATTGGTTTTGCCAAATATCGAAATGAATCCGCCACAGGTATACATGTGTTCCCCATCCTGAACCCTCCTCCCTCCTCCCTCCCCATACCATCCCTCTGGGTCGTCCCAGTGCACCAGCCCCAAGCATCCAGTACTGTGCATCGAACCTGGACTGGCGACTCGTTCCATATATGATATTATACGTATTTCAATGCCATTCTCCCAAATCATCCCACCCTCTCCCTCTCCCACAGAGTCCAAAAGACTGTTCTATACATCAGTGTCTCTTTTGCTGTCTCATACACAGGGTTATTGTTATTTCTAATATGATAAACATCAATAGATAGAACCCAAAGCTCTTTGAGATTCCAACAAAATGTTAAGAGCATAAAAAGACTGTTAAAAAGGATGCATATATATGTATGACTGAATAACTTTGCTGTACAGCAGAAATTAACACCTTGTAAATCAATTGTGTGCTCCAACGCTCAGTCATGTCCAGCTCTTTGTGACCCCATGGACTATGTCCTGTCCTCTGTCCATGGGATTTTTCAGGCAAGAATACAGGAGCCGGTTGCCATTTCCTCCTCCAGGGGATCTTCCTGACCCAGGGACTGAACCCATGTCCCTGATGTTCTGCATTGGTAAGCAGGTTCTTTCCCAGTCACCTGGGAAGCCCAGGCAGATTCTTTACCACTGAGCCCCTCTTTACCATGAAGAGGCCCCCTTTTACCATACTATACTCTTTATTTTTACATAAAATCGAGTATTACTTGAAATTACAAAACACAACACTAAATACACTCATTTTGTATGTTTTTGCATTGGGTAATGAAATAGGAAACTAGAAAAACATGATGTATTCATGATAAACCTTCCTTCTTTATATTTCTGAACAAAAATGTTAAGTATAATTAAAGAAAAGCCATGAATAAGTATAATATATTTTGGAGAATGTGCTCATTATATATTGAATATTTAAACTAAAATTACTGCTGAACATATAAATTTACTACAGAGCTTCAAATAAATTATACCTATTTTATGAAAATGCTTGAGTTTGTATTGTTTTATGTGTTTACTTAAGACACTATTTCACTTGTGAAAGGTTTTTACAAAGATATAAATCTTTCCGTCGACAATAAAACTTCATATTCTTTTTTTTAAAAAAAATACTTTTCGAAGTCTCACATCACAGGGTGGGTGATGTTAGAAAATGTGGTAAACCAATATGAATATGCATATATAAACAAATAAGTAGATGTAATTGTTGCCCAGTTTTTACACATGTTGTATATTACACCATAATAGCTTTATGTTTTTCTTGGCCTCCAGGAGTAATTTTTTCTAAAATTGTGCATGTTAGAAGTAAATACAACATCAGTTTATGTCCATAACAAGGGAAGAAAAATTCAAAATATAATAAATTATGGGGATTTTTTAGTGATTTATATTCAAATGTTTATCAAAGGCACTGCCTTCACTAGAGCACTCATCACATTAAGGTCTGATTTTTAGACTGCTTTATCATTCAAAACAATGCATAGCTGAAGTAAGGGCTATTTCTATGTGAAAACATAATTAGCTGTATAGTCAAAAGCTAAATTGAAAACAAATGTGTTTTTTTTCTTTTTGGAAACATTAATTATATTTGCTTTCAGCAGTACTATACCTAGTATTATAAACACGCTGAAATTGTCAGTTACCAATCTTTCAGCATACGAATTGTCCAAAACCGATTCCACTCCTCTTATCCCTTCTGAAATTCCTTTTTGGTTCCATGACTGGTTAAAACATTGAACAGAATTGGGGGTTCTTGTCATCAATTTTATTTTTCTTTGGTCATTAATTTTTTTTTGTTTTTGATAAAGATCTGCTTGAGGAGGATTTCAAAAGAAGTTGCTGAATCATTATTTGAGGAATTATTGCTGGCTTTATTAAAATGGTGAAATGTGGTAATTAGGTCAAGAGTATGTACTCCTGAACCAAACAGCTAGAGCTCGAAGTTTAGCCCTGCCGATAAGCTCTGTGTCCTTGGGCAAATTGTTTGAACTCTTTATTCATTAATGTTCTCATCTATAAAATGGGTTAATAATGATAATACTTACCAGTGCAGTTATTTTGAGAAACCAGTTGATAAACAATTGTGTAATAGTTTGAAAACTTGGACTTGAGTTATTGATTTGGGCTATCTATTTTGAAAACTCAATCTTTTGTATGGTAACTTTTTAAAGGAAAAAGGAATACTGAAACAGAAATAACATTTTATTAACTTCTACTAGCTAGAGCAGTAACTAATACATTTAAAGTAACAAGAGGCTTGAAAAAGAAAATGACAACCATAAACAAAATGAAAAGGTAGCCTACAGAATGAGGGGAGATACCTGCAAATGATCCAGTCAACAAGGGATCAATTTCCAAAATATACAAACCGATCAAATGACTCAATTTAAAAAAGCAAACAACCCAGTCAGAAAATGGGCAGAAGACCTAAACAGACATTTCTTCAAAGAAGACCTACAGATGGCCAGTAGGCGCAGGTAAAGGCGCTCAAATTGCTAGACATAGAAACGAAAATTAAAACTGCAGTGAGGCATCACCTCACACTTGTCAGAAGAGCCATCATCAAATTGGAGAGAAGGGAACCCTCCTACACTGTCGGTAGGAATGTGAATTGGTACAGCCACTATGGAGAACAGTATGGAGGTTCCTTAAAAACTAAAACTAGAGCTAACATATGATCCAGCAATCCCACTTCTAGGCATATATCTGGAAAGAACTCTAATCCAAAAAGATATATGCACCCAATGTTTGTACCATCACTATTTACAATAGCCAGGACTTGTGAAAGTGAAAGCCGCTCCGTCGTATCCGACTCTTTGTGACCCCACGGACTGTAGCTCACCAGGCTCCTCTGTCCATAGGAATCTCCAGGCAAGAATACTGGAGTGGGTTGCCATTCTTTTTCCAGGGGATCTTCCAAACCCAGGGATCAAACCCAGGTCTCCCTTAGTGCAGGGGGATTCTTTACATCTGAGTCACCAGCGAAGCCAGGACAAAGAATCTGCCTGCAATGCAGGAGACCAGGGTTCGATCCCTGGGTCAGGAAGATCCTCTGGAGAAGGGAATGGCAACCCACTCCAGTATTCTTGCCTGGGGAAATCCCATGGACAGAGGAGCCTGGTGAGCTACAGTCTGTGGGGTCACAAAGAGTCAGACACGACTGAGCGACTAACACAACACACCAGGGAAGCCAGGACACAGAAGCAACCCAAATGTGCACTGAAGGATGAACAGGTAAGGAAGATGTGATATACAAACATGTGTGTGTGTGTGTGCGCGCGCACGCTGTGCTTAGTCGCTCAGTCCTGTACTACCCTTTGCGACCCCATGGATTGTAGCCCACCAGGCTCCTCTATCCATGGGGATTCTCAAGGCAAGAATACTGGAGTGGATTGCCATGCCCTCCTCCAGGGGATCTTCCCAACCCAGGGACTGAACCCAGGTCTCCTGCATTACAGGCAGATTCTTTACCAGCTGAGCCACCAGGGAAGCCCATATATATACACATACATAGATATATAGATATAATGGAATATTACTCATCCATAACAAAGGATGAAATAATGCCATTTGCAGCACCATGGATGGATCTAGAGATTATCATAGTAAGTGAACTAAGACAGAGAAAGGCAAATATCCTAGACTATCACTTATACATGGAGTCTAAAAAATAAACTTATTTATTTGTTAAGTCTAACAAATAAACTTATTTACAAAACAGACTCACAGACACAGAAAACAAACCTATTGTTACCAAAGGGGGAAGGGGCTCAGGGAGGGATAAATTAGGAGTTTAAGATTAACAGATATAAACTACTACACACTGAACAGATTAAACAAGGACCTTATAGCACAGGGAACTATACTCAATATCTTGTAATAACCTATAATGGATAAGAATATGGAAAAATACGTATATTATATATGTATAATTTACACAAAACTGAATCACTTTGCTGTACATCTGAAACTAGCAACATTGCAGATCAACTATGTTTCAATTTAAAAATATGCCTAATTCATATAATTTTAAAATTTCTTAAAGAAAGAGAAAGAAAATCAAATATACTTACAAAAAGAAAATGGAGAGGGAGAAAAGGTCCTTCTGAAACAGAGGGATTGCATCTCCTATGTCATCAGCCAACAGATTATTTACTCTCCATTAATCAGGAGAGACTTTAATGATGCAAAAGCATGTCAAAATAGGAAAAATAGTAACATTTTAGAATACTGTGTGTTTATTTTTTTTTAGTGTATTGGTATCCTATAGCAAGAAGGGCAGTACTAAAGAACGTTCCAACTACCAGACAATTGAACTCACTTCCTATGCTAGAAATGTTACGCTCAAAATCCTTCAAGCTAGGCTTCAGCAGTACTTGAATTGAGAATTTTCAGATGTACAACCTGAGTTTAGAAAAGGCAGAGGAACCAGAGATCAAATTGCCAACATTCGCTGAATCATAGAGAAAGCAAGGAAATTCCAGGAAAACATCTATTCTGTTTCAATGACCAAGTTAAAGCCTTTGTGTGGATCACAACAAACTGTGGGAAACTCTTATTAAAGAGGTGGGAATGCCAGACCATCTTACCTGGTTCCTGAGAAACTTGTATGCAGGTCAGGAAGCAACAGTTAGAACCTTATATGGAACAACTGACTGGTTCCAAATTGAGAAAGGAATACATCAAGGCTGTATATTGTCACCCTGTTTAGCTTCAATGCAGAGTACATCATGCAAAATGTCAGGCTGGAATCAAGTTACAAGCTGGAATCAAGACTGCCGGGAGAAATAGCAACAAGCTCAGATATGCAGATGATACTCTAATGGCAGAAAGGGAAGAGGAACTGAAGAGCTTCTTGGTGAGGGTGAAAGAGGAGAGTGAACAGGCTGGCTTAAAACTCAGTATCAAAAAACTAAGATCAGGGCATCCAGTCCCATCATTTCACGGTAAATAGAAGGGGAAAAGGTGGAAGCAGTGAGACTCTCTCTTCTTGAGCTCTAAAATCAGCGTGGATGGTGATTGCAGCTGGAAGGAAAGTCATGACCAACATGGAAAGCATATTAAAACGCAAAGACATCACTTTGCCAACAAAGGCCTGCACAGTCAAAGCCATGGTCTTTCCAGGAGTCATGAACAGATGTGAGAGTTAGACAATAAAGAAGGCAGGGTGCGGAAGAACTGATGCTTTTGAATTGTGGTGTTGGAGAAGACTCTTGAGAGTCCTTTGGACTGAAAGGAGATCCAACCAGTTCCTAAAGGAAGTCAACCCTGAATATTCCTTGGAAGGACTGATGCTGAAGCTGAAGCTCCAATATTTTGGCCACCTGATGCGAAGAGCTGACTCATTTGAAAAGATCCTGATGCTGGGAAAGACCGAAGGCAGGAGGAGAAGGGGAAGACAGAGGATGAGGTGGTTGGATGGCATCACCGACGCGACGGATATGAGTTTGAGCAAGCTCCAGGAGTTGGTGATGGACAGGGAGGCCTGGCGTGCTGCAGTCCATGGAGTCACAAGAGTCGGACATGACACAGGACAACGACTATGTTTTGAAATTAAGTTAAATGATTTTCTATTAAGAACTGAACCTGTTTTTAAAATATTCCTAAAACTGACTCAAAAAGAAAGAAAATCTGAAAGCTTCTATGTATGGGATAGAGTAAAGGCTACATAAGATGAAAATGGATTAAGGTAATTCACTATGTTAACAAAATACAAGAAAAACTTATATTCATGACCATCTACATAAGGGTATAAAGAGCATTTTCTAAAATTCAGTATCTAATTACAATTTTTTTAAAGCAGAAAATGAAAATCTCATAGAAAGCTAAAACTTGAAAGGAAATCTTATAGTGATAGACAGCATATACCCACCTATTCCCCATCAAAAAAACAAACAAAAAAATCATACGCAATACTCATGATACTGAATGGCTGGAAAAGCATAGAAGACATTTTATAGAGAATGATTTCTACATATAAAATCTAAATAATCTACTACTTAAAATTAGTAAAGTTTAACAAACTTTCTGGTTATAAAATCAATACACAAATGTCAATTTAATTTACAGAGACCACCAAAAATCAGTTTAAAGCATACAGTAAAGAAGATAATACTTAGAATTTTTAAGTGCCAACAAATAAATTAATAACACATGGCTGTGCTTGTTAAAATTATAAAATGTTGACAAAAACATTTTAAAAAGAGCTAAGCAAATTGAAAAATATAAAATTTATGTCATGAATATTCAAAATTATAAAAAGGTGAATTTTATTAAAATCAGGTATCAGGAATTCTTATAAAGCTCCTCTGTCCATGGGATTCTCCAGGCAAGAATAGTGGAATGGGTTGCTATTTCCTCCTCCAGGGGATCTTTCCAACCCAGAGATGGAACCCACAATTCCTGCAGCTCCTGCATTGCAGGCAGATTCTTTGCTGCTGAACCACCAGGGAAAGCCCCTTTAAAATCATCTCCAAAGTATAATTTAACCAAAGGAACAGGATAGAGAGCCAGGGAGCAGACACACACACATGTTAGCATTTGACTTATGACAGGGCAGTCAGTACAGACCAGAGGGGAAATGCAGATTGTTCAGTAAGTACAGCTGTAAAAGTTAACATCTCTGACTGCTAGATGAGTGTGAATGGATATGACCACCCTGGAAAGCAATCTGACCTTACCTGGCAAAGTTGAACATTCCCCTTTCGTATTACTCATCACTTACATTCCCGGGTACGTACACCATCATACCTTGTTCAAAATCAGAAGTGGAGTCAGCCCATCCCAGTCATAGCATCCAGACTTGTAATGGACCCCTCTCCCCAAATATCAGGCACTACTCAGAAGGGTGAACAGAGCCTGGGCAGGCTTAGAGCAACAGATGCTCAGAACAGGGTGCACAAAGGTTCCGAATTTTATTTTCCTATTTATGATCAGTAGTCATCCATCAACTGGATCCATAAATGTGTATTTCTGGCTCAGACACCTGCTCTGAATTCCAGTGTCCTAAATCAGTGATCAAGGGCCATCTTTAGTCCAATGTCTTACACGGATCTCAAGCTCATCGTCCAAATTTGAACTCATTATCTCCCCCAAACTCGCTCCTTGTCCTAATAGACCCCTCCTGTTTGTTACTCCTTCTATCCGCCTCAACACGGAAACACAGAAATCATCCCAGACAACTCTCCTGTCCCCGCACCCTTTCATTCAATGGGCCCCTTGATGCAATACATTTCAACCACCTCAACAGCTTCCAAATGCTCCTTTTCATCAACACTTCATGACTGCTTTTGTTCAGGCTCTTCTCCTTTTTCACATAGATTTGTGCAAATGCTTCCTGACTGGTCTGTCAGGCCAGTTTCATCCTCTGATCCATGCTCCCCATCGCCATCATGGTGATGCTTCTATGACCTGCCCCTGATTTACGTGCTTGACACTCAACAGTGACTCACCATCAGCTTCCAAATAAGACACGCAACTTCTTAAAGGGACACGTAAGCCTCTACAGAGGTTTTGCACCCGCTCCACGGGGTCTTTTTGGGTGCTTGCTCACCCACAGACCTGGATGCCGTGCCCCCGGTAGAATGAGCTGTGCCCTCTACCTCCCACCTTTGGAGATGTAGCTCAGACATCACAGGTCCAGGAATCTCTCCCTGAAACCACCACCCTTCCTCCTCCCAACCTGCTCCCACAGCACCCTCCGCGTACTTCTATCTGAGCGTTTACCTATTGCATTCATCTGCGCTGAGGTGTCTCCCTTCTCACCTGTAAAGCAATCTAAGAAAGTACACGTCTTCCCTTCTTTTTATCTGATCATCTAGACCAGAGCCCAGCAAATAGGTCACTCAGCGGAGGTGCCCGAGTAAACACTCAGATGAGCGGGAAGAGCTGGTCTTCCCAGTCACTGTCCCCATGTTGTGTCCTAACAGGTGACTTAACAGGACTCGTGTAAAATCCAAAAAATAACAGAAGTTAGGACTACATTCTTAACTACCGCAATCCCACTCCTGGGCATAAATCCAGAAAAGACAAAAGCTCTACTTGGAAAAGATGCACGCACCCCTATGGCCACGGCAGCGCTGTTCACAACAGCCAAGACACGGCAGCAGCCTAGATGTGCACCAGCAGGGGAACGGAGAAGGAGACTGGTGCATACACACAACGGAATATTTCTCAGCCGTAAAAAAGAATGAAATAATACCAAGCAGCAGCATGCGTGGCCCTAGAGATCATCATACTAAGACAGATAAAAACAAATATGATATGATATCACTCCGCTGTGGAATCTAAAAAAATGATACAAACGAACTTCTTTACAGAACAGAAACAGACCCACAGACTTCAAAAACAAACAAGTTTACCAAAGGAGGAAGGGGAGGGGAGGGATAAATGTGAGAGGCTGGGGTTAACATACACACACTGCTACACAGAAAAGAGATAACCAACAAGGACCTACCGTAGAGCACAACAATGATGCTCAATATCTTATAAAACCTATAATGGAAAATAATCTGAAAAAGAATATGCATGTATATGTGTGTGTGTGTATAACTGAATCACTTTGCTGTATACTTGAAACTAACAACATTGTAAATCAAAGTATATTTTGATTAAATTTTTTTACTTATAGAAAAATTACATATGAGACTTTGCTTCTTCACATTTTTTCCATTTACTGTAATATATTCAGCCTCTAATATTATGGATATTCAACTCACTGTCACTAAGTACTCTGTGTATTGCAGTGAAATTCATATGTATTTAAACACTTAACACTGAACAGAATGAACAACATAGAGTGTTTAATGCAAACTGATCCAAAAATATTTGCCAGTATAGGAAAAGGTCAGTTTTCATTCCAATCCCAAAGAAAAGTAATGCCAAAGAATGCTCAAACTACTGCACAATTGCACTCGTCTCACATGCTAGTAAAGTAAAGCTCAAAATTCTCCAAGCCAGGCTTCAGCAATACATAAACCATGAACTTTCAGATATTCAAGCTGGTTTTAGAAGAGGCAGAGGAACCAGAGATCAAATTGCCAACATCCGCTGGATCATGGAAAAAGCAAGAGTTCCAGAAAAACATCCATTTCTGCTTTATTGACTATGCCAAAGCCTTTGACTGTGTGGATCACAATAAACTGTGGAAAATTCTGAAAGAGATGGGAATATCGGACCTGCCTCTTGAGAAACCTATATGCAGGTCAGGAAGCAACAGTTAGAACTGGACATGGAATAACAGACTGGTTCCAAATAGGAAAAGGAGTTCGTCAAGGCTGTATATTGTCACCCTGTTTATTTAACTTATATGCAGAGTACACAATGAGAAATGCTGGACGGGAAGAAACACAAGCTGGAATCAAGATTGCCGGGAGAAATATCAATAACCTCAGATATGCAGATGACACCACACTTATGGCAGAAAGTGAAGAGGAACTCAAAAGCCTCTTGATGAAAGTGAAAGAGGAGAGTGAAAAAGTTGACTTAAACCTCAACATTCAGAAAATGAAGATCATGGCATCCGGTCCCATCACTTCATGGGAAATAGATGGGGAAACAGTGGAAACAGTGTCAGACTTTATTTTGGGGGGCTCCAAAATCACTGCAGATGGTGACTGCAGCCATGAAATTAAAAGACACTTACTCTTTGGAAGGAAAGTTATGACCAACCTAGATAGCATATTCAAAAGCAGAGACATTACTTTGCCAACAAAGGTCCATCTAGTCAAGGCCATGGTTTTTCCTGTGGTCATGTATGGATGTGAGAGTTGGACTGTGAAGAAAGCTGAGTGCTGAAGAATTGATGCTTTTGAACTGCAGTGCTGGATAAGACTCTTGAGAGTCCCTTGGACTGCAAGGAGATCCAACCGATCCATTCTAAAGGAGATCAGTCCTGGGTGTTCATTGGAAGGACTGATGTTGAAGCTGAAACTCCAATACTTTGGCTGCCTCATGCGAAGAGTTGACTCATTGGAAAAGACTCTGATGCTGGGAGGGATTGGGGGCAG
The DNA here is from genome assembly GCF_032452875.1 of Bos javanicus. Classification (NCBI taxonomy): domain Eukaryota; kingdom Metazoa; phylum Chordata; class Mammalia; order Artiodactyla; family Bovidae; genus Bos; species Bos javanicus. The sequence continues at coordinate 79,248,645 of NC_083883.1, forward strand.
GAGGAGAAGGGGACGACAGAGGATGAGATGGCTGGATGGCATCACCGACTCAATGGACATGAGTTTGAGTAACTCCGGGAGTTGGTGATGGACAGGGAGGCCTGGCGTGCTGCAATTCATGGGGTCACAAAGAGTCGGACACGACTGAGTGACTGAACTGAACTGAACTGATATTTTGATAATATAAATACAATAGGTAGTTATTACACAGCGTATATTTATTTCTTAGAGCTGCGTTCACTGAATCCTTGCTCCTGCTCCAGAAGAGAGTGTGGATCTTTTACGTATGACATATACTTGAATCTTCTGTGCTATTAACCCAGTGGGGTATAGCCTTCTTAAACTCTAAACCATAGTTTCAGGGAATATACCTTGCAGTTTGGGTGCAGTCTGGGTGTGTTTCCCACAACTATGGTTTAGGTACATTATAAATCTGAGGACCCGGATTAACTCACTCAGACGAGTTTCTCTCCTCAGGGCTCAGCCCTGTGCCTGCCTGAGGGAAACACACGTCAATGTTTTAGTGAATTGAGTGGTTCAGCTCAGTCCTCTGGATGAGGAGGGATTACTGAGAAATGGGCTACCTCTTTTAAGTGTCTTGCTTCTGGGAATGTTTAGATTGCCTTTTAATTTTGGTTCTGAAATTATGGTTGATTTTTCTCTAAAAGCATAAAGTATCACTTTCATAAGAAAATCCAGAAGAGATTAATCACTGCAGCTATAAAAATTAGCTTAGCCATCACCCCTCTCCTTTCTCCATCCCGTTTCCTGGCCCGTTCTTGTAATGATGTTGTTGTTGTTCAGTCACTAAGTCACGTCCAGCTCTTTGCGACCCCGTGGACGGCAGCACACCAGTGTTCCCTGTCCTTCACCATCTTCCGGAGTTTGCTCAAACTCGTGTCCATTGAATCAGTGATGCCATCCAACCATCTCATCCTCTTTCGTCCCCTTCTCCTCCTGCCCTCAGTCTTTCCCAGCATCAGGGTCTTTTCCACTGAGTCACCTCTTCCGATCAGGTGGCCAAAGTATTGGAGCTTCAGCTTCAGCAACAGTTCTTCCAATGAATATTCAGAGTTGATTTCCTTTAGGACTGATTGGTTTGATCTCCTTGCAGTCCAAGGGACTCTCAAGAGTCTTCTCTAGCACCACAGTTCAAAAGCATCAATTCTTCAGCTCTCAGCCTCCTTTAGAGCCCAATTCTCATATCCATACACGACTACTGGAAAAGTCATAGCTTTGACTATACAGATCTTTGTTGGCAAAGAGATATCTTTGTTTTTCAATACGCTGTCTAGCACATTAACCAATGTGCTTGAAAATACAAACTATCTTCTCCATTGACTCCCTTCCCGTAACTGTCTGTCTCATGCATACTGTTTCTACAGAATTGGTGGTGAATGGTACATAAATTCTTTAACAAATAGAACACTTATTTTCTAGGTGTGAGATTTATAAAGGTCCCTAGCCTTCAATATGCTATAGATCCTGCATGATGCTAATACTGAGATGTATTCTACAACTGACAAGGTTGAGTATCAGGCATTGGGTGTCCTTCCAGAGCGAGAAGCTTACTAGTTTATGGACTTCATTGTGTGCAGACTGTCAGCTGTCAATCTTTCAAGTTCGAATTACAAAGACCAACAGAAGCAGAAAACAGGAATCATCTGATGCTTTCTGGTTAACGTACCGTACACAAATTAATAGAGCAAAGGAAGGTGATTTGGTCAGGATGGGTCGATATACTGTTAAATTTTCCATGGAAATTTGTTGCAAATAAACTTTAATTGGATTCTTATTGTATTTAGTCAGCTATATTTGAAATATTTTTGAAATGAAAAACATCATTGAGTCACATTTTTAAAAGAAATGATTGAAGAGTAACCTTTAAAAAAAAACTCATGAATACAAATGGATTTTAATGGGGGTCTATTATCGCCTCCATGATGGCATGCAGCTGCATTAATATTAATGAGTTAGACATACACATTTCTGAGAGGTGAGCACACTCTCACTGTATTTCCTACAAGATTGGTTGGCTTGTCTACGAATATATAGCATTGAGATTAACCAGAGTTGCAGATAGCAATGAGTATAAAGAAAAGAGGAAAACTTCTTTAATATTTATCCCCTTTTCTCCCTCTCTCTCTCTTAAAGGATATACCATTTCCTGCAGGAAAGGGGAGTTTTAACTATCTGCACTTACTGGTTTGTAAAATTTTGCTGCAAGTGACACGCTCCCATCCTGCATAAGTAATTAATAAGGTAGAAACGAATATGTAGCAGGTCGTTCTCAGTCCCCTGAGGGTTCAGTTCCATTTCTGTCCATTGGCTTGTACCCAATTTCAGTTTTTAAGTGTCTGCATCTGGGCGTTTTCTTTGGCTCTTTCCTGGTGTGCTGATCACCAGAGACTTGTGAGTAATCGACCTGCCTGGATCACACACGATTGGCATCTGTTAAAAGACAATGTCATCCTGCAGTTCACTACGCAGGACCAACCACATTATTAACTGTGGCCAAACCACTATAAAGTCTCCTGAGATATCATCTTCCCTTAGACAACTTCATTTTATTCTCACTGTAATCTCCATCATAAACGAAGCACTTTGGCCCAGAACAAAGATCTGTGTGTCCTGCAGTTCGTCAGCCCCACATATGAGGTACCTAATGATATAGACCTTATGGCCTCATGTATACCCACCTCCTTCCTTCCATGGGCTCTGCACTCCGAGAATACCAACCACTGAAAATCAACTCAGCTCTCCCGAGGAGAGAAAGGATCAATAGCAAGTGAAAGTCAGATGAGTTAACCTCCACTACTTAAATGGTAAAGTAGCCGCCACTCATATGGGCTTCCCTGGTGGCTCAGTGGTAAAGAGCCTGCCTGCCAATGCAGGAGATGCAGGAGACACAGGTTTGACCCCTGCGTCAGGATGATTCCCTGGACAATGAAATGGCAACCCATTCCATCATTCATGCCTGGATGGACAAAGGAGCCTGGTGGGCTGAAGTCCATGGGGTCACAAAGAGCCAGACACAACTGAGCACACACAGCTATCGCTCAAGGATCATTCTCACGCTTCTGAGTATGGGTGCACCTCGAAATGTCTTTCCAAATGCCCAGACTGGCCTTGTTCAGCAAGAAGCGCTGTCAGAGCAACCCTTGCTCTCCTTTCATGACACTAACAGAAATCAATTTGAGCTAAAATTTGCACTGAAAAGCCAGAGTTTAGCAAGGAAACACGGACACTCTCTTAGACAGAATAGAACAGCAAAATTGCTGACCTTTGCATTTAAGAATAGCAACCCAAATATAATACTGAGACTGGCAATAATCTAAAGACTAATTAACTGTACGTGAAGTGGGGAGCACTCTATTAACACGGGTAACTGAACTTCATCCAAGTCCCTTTAGACCAATAAGCATATTTAGACAACATGACTGAAAATTGCTCAAAAGAGAGACAACTATGTTTAAGCAAAAAGATAAATGATGTGATCTCATTTCGAATATAATTTCTGTGTCAACTGATTATCAGGGTGATACAGGAAGTAAGTGATAAGTGCTCAGTCGTGTCTGACTCTTTGTGACCTCATGGACTGCAGCCCAGCAAGCTCCTCGGTCCATGGAATTCTCCAGGCAAGAATACTGGAGTGGGTTGCAATTCCCTTCTCCAGGGGATCTTCCCAACCCAGGGATCTAACCGGCGTGTCCTGTGTCTCCTGTATTGGGAGGCGGGTTCCTTCTGACTGCACCACCGGGAAGCCCCAGACAGCAGATATCAGAGGGATACAAAACTGGACTCGAGTTTCTGTTGAAACCGAGCAGAAAGAACCCTGTGCCTCCTCCCCGTGTACAAAGGTCCCTCTGTGTCCCCTGCCTCTCACTGGTAGAAAAGCTGAAATCTCCCAGGCCTCCCAGAGTCACAAAAGAGCAAGTGCAAGCAGCTAACGATTTTGACAACAGAGTCCCAGGCTGAGTGTCTGATGCGCGCTCCTGAGTTGTTTCACGGATGCGGTACCTGCCCGCGGAGGACAGAGCTGACTGCCTGCGGCCACGCTGCAGCCGCGACCTGGCCGCTCCACCGTGAGCAGAACCGAGTCTGTGGCAGGCACAGTTCCAAGAACCGACTTGAAGAGAGGGGGATCAACGCTATTGCTCATAATATATCTTTGCGTTCATCAAAATAATTGTAGCTCGCTCTACAGTATGTGTAAGCAGGCAACTAAGATCGTCAGCAACGAGATGCGACAGACCCACGTCAACATCTTCCACCCTGAGAACACGGTGCCCCGTGCCAGTGTGACCTTACAGAAGATGGACCTTTGCCCCTAACCCCCTGGAAACGGAATGCTGTCTGACAGCAGGGGCTTGTCAGCAGCTTTTTGCAGGAAAGAGCTCTCTGCCCAAGGGCTTCCCTGGTGGTGCTACTGGGAAAGAATCTGCCTGACAATGCAGGAGATGCAGGAGACGAGGGTTTGATGCCCTGGAGGAGGAAATGGCACCCCACTCCAGTATTCTGCCTGGAAAATTCCATGGACAGGAGCCTGGTGGGCTACAGTCCATGGGGTCACAAAGAGTAGGACATCACTCACACACACACACACACACACACCCCTCCAAGTTTATAAAATACAATCATGAGCTATGTTAAGTATTCCAACAACACAGTCTTAACTCCCTAAATGTGAACCAAAGGCATTCTGCATAGAAGGTTATAAAACTTGTAACCTTGCTCAGGTGAAGCAGGCTGCTTTGGAAAAGTCTAAGGAACATCTAGGGCGCAAAACGTCCACCTTTCCTAACAAGGCCAGTCACAGTTCCCAGCCAAGCTCCCGCCTTTACAGTTCAGCACAGACAGTGAGATAGGACTGAGATCAGTTTAATAAGCTTTCCCTTAACCAGCGAGAGAAAAATATCTTAGTGTGTCCGCTGACCGTTAAATAAAAAGCACATTACTTGTGCACAGCAAATTACATTTTAAATTATTTGCTCTGGATCTCTAGATAACTTAAGAAGTTCAAGCCCAGGACACAAGGAAAGGAAAAAAAAAAAAAAGAACAGTTAGCAAATTTTCAATATAATCTGCTCCCAGGAAAAGCATCATTGTTGAAGTGAAGCTATATTTCTTGATTGCAATAGAAATATACAAAAATGGTCTGTGTTTAAATCCCAGCTATGAAATACAAAAAGAAAACTACAATGAAATTATAAGAAATACAATTGGTTACACAAGGACATTATTGCCCTTCATTGAAGAATACCACCTTAGGTAAAATAAATAATTTACTATGACAAATGCAACTGAAGCCCCAGTTAACCAGGAAATAGTCACCTGTCCATCTCTACCCATACGTGTACCTATGTCTGGATTCTCGGTTTTAAGTCAACTAGGAAATGAAGAAATCATCATGTCAAAAGGAGAAATGCATGCACATCTCAAGTGGCAGCTTTCTAGGTGCCTGAATTGCAGTGTTCATAGAAAAATAAATCTCCTTACTTCAATGTAGATAAATAAGAACCTCTGATAGATCAATGGCATTGTTCTTTCTTTCTTTCAAAATGCTGCCTCATTCTAACTTCCACGAAACCTTTCCTCATATCATCTCTGCTTTCTTTTAAAATATGGATCCTTTAGATTCATATGCATTTATACTTTTGAATACTATTAATCCATGTATATACATGTGTCTCTATTATTATGTCACTGATGGCTAAGTATCTATGTATTCTCCCACCAACTATAAAAACTTCCATTATTTTCACCTTCACGTTCTACTGAGCATAGCACGACAACACGGAAGGCACAACTCAGATGCGAAAATTGTCACAATATTGGGAGGCACTGCTTGCTACTGTCACAAGGACCGTGCGCAGGCATTTTCATTTCTAGTGGGAATCCATATTTCAATAGGAATTTCTTTAGAATAGTTAAACCTTTGAAAGATGCCAGGTCCCACTCTCTGTAGCATCTAGTTAATGATTGGGTTTTTTTTTTTTCATTGATAAACTTTATTAGGAAAATACTTGATCACATAGCAAAATTTAAATGATTTTTTGGTGGCAAATCTTACTAACATTTCCAAAGAAGTCTGTTCCACCTCAGATTACCATAGACAGAAAGACAATAGGCTGAATTCATGACATTAGGAAGGTTACTGCCAAGAGAAAGTTGTCTTTAAAAACGTAGGAAGCCTGGGGCTTTTGATTCATGTTTAAATCACAGAGAGGAAAAAGTGTATACAGCAAGCAAAACCTTAAAGTGACTTCATTTAACCATTTAATCCAACATAAATTATCAATGTTTATCCAGGGAATCCCAAGCTGGAATCAAAATTGCCAGGAGAAACATCAATAACCTCAGGTATGTAGATGATAACATTCTAAAGTCAGAAAGTGAAGGGTGAAAGAGGAGAATGAAAAAGCTGGCTTAAAACTCAACATTAAATTTAGTTGCATTGAGCAGCCTCAGCTACATGCAACAAACTCTGATAAACTTTCGTTTTTATTGTGTTACAAATATTTTTAAATTTTCCTTGTTATGGTTTCTTAGATACATCCATCATTTAAAAGTGGAAATTTCCAAATACGTGGGTTTTGTAAGTATAATGATACTAATTTCTCACTTAAATGCTTTCTTCTCTGCCGCCACCCTCCATGTTTTTTCAGTCTTCTGACTTTATTGAGGCTTTCAATGGTAAGTCAAAGATCTCTCTTGGTAAATGTCACATTGTACTTGAAAATATGTGGGTTATTTTCAAACATCTTTGCTACTGATTTCTGACATAATTTCACAGTGATAAGAGAACAGACTCTGTATTCAATGCCTTTAGACCATGAAATTTTTGTACCTTGTTTTATGTCCCTGAGTATGGTCCAGTGTCTCATGGTTTGTAGTCTATGGGAACTTGAATAGAATTTGTATCCTACTGATGTGTGAAAATCGTATAAATCTTAATTATGTTGATTTGGTTCATGGCCCTTTTCAGGTCTGTTATATCCTTTTACTTTTCAGTACATTCATTTTATTAATTTTTGAGAGTTTGATATTGAAATTCCAACTAAAAATCTAATTTATCTACTTAAAAATAATTGTAATATGTAGTGGAACTATATGTAACTTTGCTCTGCATTTGCCAAGTCTCCTACAATATGAATGTGTTATCATACCTTCATAATAAAAAAATTAAAAAAAAAAAACACCTCACCATTGAAAAAACTAAGATCATGGCATCTGGTCCCATCACTTCATGGCAAACAGAAAGGAAAAAAGTGGAAACAGTGACAGATTTTATTTTCTTGGGCTCTAAAATCACTACAGACTGTGATGGCAGCCTTGAGATGAAAAGACGCTTGCTCCTTGGAAGGAAAGCTGTGACAAACATAGACAACCTATTAAAAAGCAGAGACATCACTCGGCTGACAAAGGTCTGTAAGTCAAAGCCATGGTTTTCTCAGTATTCATGTACAGATGTCGGAGAGGCCAATGGCAACCCACTCCCGTACTCTTGCCTGGAAAATCCCATGGACGGAGAAGCCTGGTAGGCCGCAGTCCATGGGGTCGCTAAGAGACGGACACGACTGAGCGACTTCACTTTCATGCATTGGAGAAGGAAATGGCAACCCACTCCAGTGTTCTTGCCTGGAGAATCCCAGGGACGGGGGAGCCTGGTGGGCTGCCGTCTATGGGGTCGCACAGAGTTGGACATGACTGAAGTGACAGCAGCAGCAGCAGTAGCAGCATGTACAGATGTGAGGGTTGAACCATAAAGAAGGCTGAGTGCCGAAGAATTGATGGTTTCAAACTGTGGTGCTGAAAGCAAACCAGTCAATCCTAAAGGAAATCAAACGTAAACATTCACTGGAAGGACTGTAGAGGAAGCTCATATTTTGACCACCTGATGTGAAGAACTGACTCATTGGAAAAGACCCTGATGCTGGGAAGGATTGAGGGCAAAAGCAGAAGAGGCGGTAGAAGATGAGATGGTTGGATGGCATCACCGACTCCATAGACATGAGTTTGAGCAAGCTCCGGGAGACAGTGGAGGACAGGAGCCTAGTGGGCAGCAGTCCACGGGAGTGCAAAGAGTTGGACATGACTTAACAACTGAACAACAATCTATAGAAGAATGTGTCTCTTACTTGTTCAGAATTAGTTTAACAGCTTTATTGAAATCTAACTCACATACCTTATGCCACCCATTTGAAGTGTATAATTCAGTGGATTTTAGTATATTCACAGATATGTGTGATTACTACCCCAGTCAATTTTAGAATATTTTCATTGCCTCAAAAAACAAAGCAAAACACTTTGGCTATTGTTCCCTATTCTAACTTCCTCCCTAAACCTAAGAAATGACTATTTGACTTTCTAACTACATGGATTTCCCTACTCTGAACTTCTACATGAATAGAATCACATACCATATGGACTTTTGACTGACTTCTTTCACTTACCATGTTTTGGGGGTTCATCTAAGCTGTAACATGCATTAGTACTTCCTTCCTTTTTATGGCTGAATAATATTCCATGGCATAGATATAGCACATCTCATTTATCTTTCATCAACTGACAGACGTTTAGCTTGTTGCCACTTTGGCTGTTATTGACAATGCTACAGTAAAGGCTTATGCACGAGTTTCTGTGCAGCCGTGTTTTCATTTCTTTTGGCCACATACAGCGCTATTAAAGGAGGATTTTTAAAGTTTTCTTTTTTTCATATAGTCCATTGTTTGTATATAGACACGCAAATGATCTTTGTATGTTGTTATTGTATTGTTGTCTATTACTCCCTTCAGTTCTATTAGCACTTGCTTAATATATTCAGGCACTCTGATGTCCCGGGCATTATATATTTATAATCATTACATTCTCTGGTTCATTTGAACCCATCAAAATAAGCTTTCCTCTTTATGATATTGCCAGTTTCCTTAAGTCATTAAATAACTTGGCAGGAGCCCAAATATGATACAAAGGCTTTTTTATGTGTGTGCATTCTCAGTCGTGTCCGATTCTTTATGACCCCATGGCCAGTAGCCCACCAGATCCCTCTGTCTGTGGGATTTTCCAGCAAGAAGAGTGGAGTAGATTGCCACTTCCTCCTCCACAGGATCTTTGACCCCGGGATCAAACCTGCTCTCCTGCATGGTAGGTGGATTCTTCACCACTGAGCCAACAATGCAAGGCCTCATGTCCACTCTATTCTTCTAGGTGGTTTGAGAAGCAGAGGAGGGTGAGCAGGGCTAAGTATTGAGGGCCGAGAGCACCAGAAGCCCTTATTTGGGTTCATTTTTGTTCATAGCAGGACACAGGATGAGCCATGGTGGCAGCGGGGGAGAGACTTCTGTGAATCTGGTTAAAGAAAGTATAGGTCGGAGAAGCAAGATGAGGACTAATTGGAGGAAAAGACCCTCACACGAGGCCCTCCTTTGACTAGAAATTGAGAGTGCTCTATTGACTTGAGGATCATGTTCCCTGCTGTGGATTCCCTGACCGTCACCTTCCTGGATTTGTTAGAGAGGATTTATTTGGGTGATGATGAAAAGAGATAATTATGTAGAAAGAGGTATATGATTGGAAAGGAAAGAATCCTCCTCCGACTTACACATACAATACCTTGTCAATTTTCTAGATTCAATAGATAGTTTCATAACTAAAACGTCAAAGGAACACTTTTCAAGCTGCCACCCATTCCAGTTCATGCATCGTCCCTCTGCTTCCATGGCATAATTATAATAAATGCAACTTCCACACAAGAACACTTAAAGCAGGTGGCATGCTGTCTACAGTAAGTCCGCTACATAAGGACAAGTTCTGTTTTCAAAGCAAAGCCCAGTTTATTCATAAGGCCAATAAAGTTAGTCTAGATAACCAGCTAACAATTCGCTATACAGTACTGTACTATAATAGGTTTATAACATTTTTTACACAAATAATACCTAAAAAACAAGTGCACAAAAAATAGAGAAAAGGTTTTTAATCTTACAGTGCGGTGCCTTGAAAAGGGTACCAGCTACATCACTGCAGCTTTTGCATTTGCTTCTGGAAATCGTGGGCTTGAAAGGAGAGTACTGCACCACTATTCTCTGTACCGCGCTGTGAGGGGAGCACACACGAGCCAACACTCGTAGAGGCTGCACACAGGCGGCGAGGTACACCAGACTCGCGAACTCACTCACGTGATTGCACATGTGAGGACTTGTCGACAGCTTTGAACATTCATACGTGGGGGACTTGGTGAATTTTTACTATCCCGTCTTTGCCTTGAACAACAGTTTGATATTTGGAAACAACCAAAGTTATTCTGAGTCTCCCTGGTGGCTCAGGTGGTAAAGAATTCGCCTGCAATGCAGGAGAGGAGGGTGGGGAAGATCCCCTGGAGAAGGGCATGGCTGTCCACTCCAGTATTCTTGCCTGGAGGATCCCATGGACAGAGGAGCCTGGCAGGCTACCGTCCATGCCCAAAGAGTCAGACACAATCGAGCAACTCACACTTCACTTTCAAAGTTATTCTGGGCCATATGTTCTCAAGAAAGTAGCAACCAAATCATACCACATTGTTTTCACAAAAAAGAATAAAATTAATTTATCCACACATTTTTTGATAAATATCCATATTTCTTGAGTCCTGGTAGGTGCTGGGTGCTGTTCTAGGTGCTGGGGACATAGCTGAGGGCAGGACAAAGCCCCTGTTCTCACAGAGTTTACATTCAAAATGGGGAAGCAGACAACAAAATATCCGAAGTGGGTGAGTTCACTGAAGAAAAATGACGCAGCATGAGAAGACAGACAGTGGGAGAATCAGGGCTGCTTTAGGTAGGGCGGGGGTCCGAGGAGCCTTCTCTGATGAGGCGACATAAGGACTAACAGGGATGGTCCCAGGGGTTAGGACTCGGGGCTTCCACTGCAGGGGCGTGGGTTCCATCCCTGGTCGGGGAACTGAGATCCTGCATGACACTGACACACTCACACTCACACACACACCCCAGGGACGGGGAAGAAAAGAACAATGGTGTGTTGGTGCCTACATGTAGCAGGTTCCGTCTGCCCCGTTCATCAGCATGCTGGCCGCACTTCTCAATTCTATAAATGCGATGTCACCATCACAGTGCGCCGCTGGGACACCCTTTCTTAACAATCAAGCCCTGACTCCTCAGAAATATTTGCACATTCCCCCAAGAAACCATATTGATATTCAGGCATTCCCACCACTTTGTCCAAGTTACAACAATCTGGAAGAGTTTAATTTCCTCAAGTACGGATAGACAGATAATCACAAGGAGGATCTGTCTTCAAGTTACAGTTTTCTAAAAATGTTATGGTGGAAATTTCCCAAAAGTGAAAATAGAGAGTTTGCAAGAACTTTAAGAAAGCATCTCTTTCTCGCTGTGCTCAACCCTCCTGAGAAAGATCTCTCTCTAATCCTCTAATCATTTGTCTAAATTCCCCAGGAGAGACTATACCCAGCCCTTTCTTCTCCTTTGGTTTTGCCAAAAATAAGGACATAACTAGTAACAGACACTTTGGCTGACTGAAACCATTATTTCGGGTTTCCTAAAGACATACATCTTAGATATATTCTTCAAACAACAAATTATTTAAGAAAAACTCTTTCCTGCAACCCTGCTTTGTTCAAAGTCTAGCAAGTCACAATTTCTACTGAGGATTCAGTGACTGCCAGAACTGTTTCATCCATTGCAAATCACACCAGGCACAAATTTGGCTCTCGAAATTTTAGGCCAGATTCAAGTTTCAAAGCTTTTTTGTCCAAAGATACATGAACTATTTTCTGATTTGAGAGTTGAAATGAATTTGTTTCCTACCCTTCAAGCTCAAAGTCAGAACAATTGCCTCAAGCAGTGGTTTTGAAATTCTACTAATTTGATATTTATCAGTATGTTTATAAGTGCAGTGATCAAAGCAGACATCATTTTTTTAATTCAGCATTATATTTTGGAACCAGTGAATGCTTATCCCTGATTTGTGACTACTGCCAATGCCTGACTCGGGTTCTGGTTCTGTGCTATGTACGCTCAGCCATGTCCAGCTCTTTTTGACCCCGTGGACTGTAGCCCCCAGGCTCCTCTGTCCATGAGATTCTCTAGGCTAGAATACTAGAGCGGGTTGCCATTTCCTTCTCCAGGGGATCTTCCTGACCCAGGAATGGAACCTGCATCTCTTGCACTGGCAGGCAGATTCCTTACCACTGAGCTACCAGGGAAGCCCAGAGTTTTGGTTCTTCAGTTCAGTTCAGTCGCTCAGTCGTGTCCAACTCTTTGTGACTCCATGGACCCCCAGCACGCCCCAGCATGCCAGGCCTCCCTGTATATCACCAACTCCCAGAGTTTATTCAAACTCATGTGCATTGAGTCCATGATGCCATCCAACCATCTCACCCTCTGTCGTCCCCTCCTCCCCCCACCTTCAATCTTTCCCAGCATCAGGGTCTTTTCAAATGAGTCAGTTCTTCGCATCAGGTGGCCAAAGTATTGGAACTTCAGCCTCAACATCAGTGAGTGGTTATTTAAGATGTGCTGCTGTGCACAGCGGATATTCCATTCTGCTGTTTTCCTTCTTATGTGTGTCTGTTCTCACCACGTGCCATGTCCCTACCCCTCACTCTGTGTTTTCAGAAATCACTGGGAGCCTTGAAGACAGAGGAAACCAAGAGTTTTAGAGAGAAGCGAAAGAAGTTCCAGTCTGTAACAACAGCATAGACATGTGCTGCTGAAGAGTCACGCAAATAGTTATAGGCAGCCGTTGCTTTATTATTATTTACAGTACCAGGAGACCACTTGTTTATCTAAACCATCACCAAAGCAATTCTACTCCAAGGGAATTACCTCACCACCTTTCTACAGACGCAGTTTCTTCACATCTGTCCTTAAATAAAAACAAGCACATATAAAGGGCTGAAAAGGACAGACTGCATGGGGCCAACATTTTCTTGATTAGTCATATCTGGACTGCCAAATAAAAGTAATCCCATTCACATCCTATTCTTTTCTCTAACCAACACATAGTCCTCTCGAAAATTATTCACTTTCCATGAAGAAATTTATGGTGGAAAATATAACTCAAGAGAAAAACTAAGGAAAGAAAACCCTAAGAGAAAAAGGAAGAATAGGAAGCTTTTTTCACATGTATTTTAAATTCATCCCCATTTTGCAAAGCAGTCAAAGTGAGCTTTGCACCTCAATTAAACCCTCTGGACAGGCACCCCAATACGGACCAAGAAGCAACTGAGAGCATGGGAAAGCAGGCAGGGTCTGTAAAGAGCTGAAGTCAGTTCTCCCAAGAGCATCAGGATGCACTTGTGCTGTATGGACGCCCACCAGAGAATATTACTTGACACACTTTCAGTCATCCTCAAAACAGGAGCTCTTCTTCTTGAAAATAAAGAACTCAACTGAATTTAAGTGACCCTTTTATTCAATTTCTTCTTCCTTGTTAGGACCTAAATTTACGCCTCCAATCCAGATGACAGATGTATAAGTTACCTCTTCTGGTCACAGAAAGAACTAAATGCGAAGGGAATCTGGGGTGGGAGACGGGGCAGGCAGGAAATGAGTTACCCCAGGTATTCTGAATCTCCTAAGACTTCTCTTCCCAGGTGGCTCAGTGGTAAAGAATCCACTTGTCAATGCAGGAGACTCAGGTTCGATCCCTGGGTCTGGAAGCAAGAAGGAAATGGCAACCCACTCCAGTATTCTTGCCCAGAAGCTCCCATGAACAGAGTAGTCTGGTGGCTACAATCCATGGAATCGCAGAGTCGGACACAACCGAGCAACAATAATACTTTGCATACATCTCATCAACCACGAAACATTATTCAAGTTTGTCCAGGCACAAGGCATTTTCTCACCTCTACTTCCAAGCAGGGTACTTTTTGTACCCTCTAAAGCATCATTAACAACATCATGTGAACTGCCCGTGGGCTCTAAATCCCACTTGAATTTGCACATCTCGCTCTTTAAGCAATGTTTGGGTATCACCAGTACCCTGCAAGACAGATGAGACGTGTTCATGGCAGCACAGCCTTTAACCTTTCCTCTCCTCTCCCACGATGCGGGTGAATTACCATCAATGATGGGGACCCTGTCTGCAGTGTGCACAATTGATTTGACCTGACTGCCTCCTGAGCTCTAATGGACTTTGTGGCTGAATCCCCTGGGATATAAAATATGTCGGAGTGAATTGGGGCAGGTTAAAGAACAGACTGGCTTTCCGTCGCAGCTTGAACGATCATACATCTCCCAGTTGTTCGAGGCAAAAGATTAAAAATGATCAATACCCAAATCATTTTTTTCCAAGTGTTGCCCTCAGTAAATCTATTCTGGTTATTTTTCTCCCTCTGCCAAGCCTGGTTTTACAAACCTTGAAAGAATCCTTTTCTTCAGACACAGAATTGCATACACAGCTGTGTCCTAAGCTTATTTTTATTTAATTTATCCTTATCTGTCCAGTATTGATACCCAGGCTGTACAGAAGTCCTTTGGATTTACATAGTGAATTTCTCATTCTTCTAGTTTACACTGAGGTTTCTATTCACAGTGAGAAAAAGCTCATCAAAAAGGAAGGAAGTACTTTGGGCAAACAAAAGAGAAAGTAGTAAAGAAAAGGAAGTCCAGATAAGGTACAAGAAGTAGAAAAAACAGATTAAGAAGAAGCAACGTATACCCTCTGAGGGGAGATTCATGTACAGAGAAAAGAAGGAAAATAAAACACGCAGTGAACCAAGAAAAGAATACTCTGATGAGCTTCTGCACGGATTAAGAGAAAGGCTGGTAAATTCTTTGCTGGATAAACTAATCTTCAATATTTAAACTCAGTTCCCTCACACAATCTTTATTTTACATGCATTTATTAAGTAAATAATATTTATGATCATTATTGTTAAATTATTTGATTCATGTAAATATGAGTATTTGTATGGTCACAGATGATGTCAAGGAAGACTGCATCAAGTCATTATTTTAAAAATACAGCTGTATGAATTCAAAGTAAACTATGTAAGTATATTTATTAAAATAAAGGAAAATTGGCATCTGAACAATAATGTCTTAAACTAGATCTCATTGGGTCCAAGAACTTCTTATAGGATGTCATCCAAATCTGCATTCCAGGAATCAACACTGGACATGGAACAACAGACTGGTTCCAAATTGGGAAAGGAGCACGTCAAGGCTGTACATTGTCACGCTGCTTATTTAACTTACATGCAGGGTACATCATGAGAAATGCCGGGCTGGATGAAGCACAAGCTGGAATCAAGATTTCTGGGAGAAATATCAATAACCTCAGATATGCAGATGACACCACACTTATGGCAGAAAGCTAAGAGGAACTAAAGAGCCTCTTGATGCAAGTAAAAGAGGAGAGTGAAAAAGTTGGCTTAAAACTCGACATTCAAAACACTAAGATCAAGGCATTTGATCCCATCACTTCATGACAAATAGATGGGGAAATAATGGAAACAGTGACAGACTTCATTTTCTTGGGCTCCCAAAATCACTGTGGATGGTGACTGCAGCCCAGCCATGAAATTAAAAGATGCTTATTCCTTGGAAAAACAGCTATGACAAACCTAGACAGCATATTAAAAGCAGAGACATCATTTTGCCAACAAAGGTCTGTATAGTCAAGTAGCTGTAGTAGTGTTAGTTACTCAATCATGTCCAACTCTTTGTGACCCAGTAGACTGTAGCCTAACAGGCTCCTCTGTCCATGGGGTTCTCCAGGCAAGAACAGTGGAGTAGGTTGCCATTCCCTTCCCCAGGGGGTCTTCCTGACTGGGGGATCAAGCCCAGGTCTCATGCATTGCAGGCAGATCACCATCTGAGCTACAGGGAAGCCCTATGGTTTTTCCAGTAGTCATGCATGGATGTGGGAATTAGACCATAAAAAAAGGTTAGGCATAGAAGAACTGATGCTTTGGAACTGTGGTGCTGGAGAAGACTCTTGAGAGTCCCTTGGACAGCAAGGAGATCAAACCAGTCAATCCTAAAGGAAATCAACCCTGAATATTCATTGGAAGGACTGATGCTAAAGCTCCAATTCTTCAGTCACTTGATGTGAAGAGCCAACTTATTGGAAAAAACCCTGGAAAAGATGCTGGGAAAGATAAATGGCAGGAGGAAAAGGGGATGACAGAGGATGAGATGGTTGGATCGCATCACCGACTCAATGGACATGAGTTTGAGCAAGCTCCAGGAGAGAATGAAGGACAGGAAGCCTAGCATGCTACAGCCCATGGGGTCACAAAGAGTCTCGGACATGATTAAGCTACTGAACAACAACAAAACTTTTCTGCAAAGGGTCGGGGGGCCAGAGAGTTGGATAGTTGGGCTTCTGCGGTGGCCCAGTGGTTAAGAATCCACCTTGCAATGCAGGGGACATGGGTTCGATCCCTGGTCTGGGAAGATCCCACATGCCATGAAGCATCTCGGCCTGTGTGCCATGACTACTGAGGCCTGCAGAGCCTAGAGGCTGTGCTCCACGAGGAGAGAAGCCATCGCAACGAGAACCTCTGCACCACAGCTGGAGGGTAGACTGTACTCACTTCACCTAGAGAAAGCCTTCACACAGCAGCAAAGACCCAGCACAGCCAAAAGTAAATAAATTTTTAAAAATATTTAAAGATACATCATGATTTCATTTAAGGGGTGGGGGTGGCAGATAGCAAATATTTTATGCTGTGTGGGTCAAATACATTCTCCATTGTAACCACTCCACCATAGATAGTATGGTAAGACTGAGCATGACCGGGTTCCAATAAAACTTAGTCGCTCAGTCGTGTCTGACTTTTGCGACCCCGTGGACTGTAGCCTGCCAGGATCCTCTGTCCATGGGATTCTCTAGGCAAAAATACTGGAATGGGTTTCCATTTCCTTACTTAGGGACATTTCTTTACTTAGGGACACTGAAATCTGGATTTCACATAAATTGCACATGAAACAAAATATTCCTCTCTTTGTATTTTTTTCAACTGTTTAAAAGCATAAATGCCATTCTTAGCACCCAGGCTGCAAAAAATACAGATGGAGGGCTGGAATTAGCCTATAATCTATAGGTTCTCAACCCCTGTTATGCTTTAGAACTTCAGCATCTCATTCCAGACACACATCTCTTTGTAATTTTCTACCTATCACATCTTCCTCAGACCTTATCTTTCTAAATCATCTTTAGAGCATGTCCAAAGAAAAAGAAAGAAAACACTTTCGTTTCTATATATGTTTGTAGTTACACATTTTGGAAATATTTCAGCTCTTTTCTGATTTTCTTGGAATGAGTTACCAGTATGTACATGGTATATGGCATTATACTGCATAGTTTTTTTTAAAGGGCATGGCTCCAATTTTCATTTGGGCTTTACACTCCAGTGCCCTTCCAGATGACAACCAATATTTTCATATAGTTTTTTTAGCAACAGCATATGGGTCAAAGCTGATACATGTTTAATATGCTGAAGAGTTCATCAGGAGCATAGAAGGAGAGGAAGTGCAGTGCAATGAACAATGGGATACATGTGTCTCTTTCAGTTTTGGCTTCCTCGGGGTATATGCCTAGGAGTGGGATTGCTGGGTCATATGGTGGTTTTATTCCTAGTTTTTTAAGGAGTCTCCATACCATCTCCCATAGTGGCTGTATCAATTTACATTCCCACCAACAGTGCAAGAGCGTTCCCTTTTCTCCACACCCTCTCCAGCGTTTATTGTTTGTAGATTTTTTTATGATGGCCATTCTGACCAGTGTGAGGTGATATCTCATTGTGTTTTGATCTGCATTTCTCTGATAATGAGCGATGTTGAGCACCTCTTCATGTGTCTGTTAGCCATCTGTGTGTCATCTTTGGAGAAATGTCTGTTTAGGCCTTTTCCCCACCTTTTGATTGGGTTGTTTGTTTTTCTGGCATTGAAGTTGTACGAGCTGCTTGTATATTTTGGAAATCAAGCCTTTGTCAGTTGTTTCATTTGCTATTCTTTTCTCCCATTCTGAGGGTTGTCTTTTCACCTTGCTTACAGTCTCCTTTGCTGTCAAAAGCTTCTAAGTTCAGTCGGGTCTCACTTGTTTACTTCTGTTCTTACTTCCATTACTGTAGGAGGTGGGTCATAGAGGATCTTGCTTTGATTTATATCACCGAGTGTTCTGCCTATGTTTTCCTCTAAGTTTTATAGTTTCTGGTCTTACATTTAGGTCTTTAATCCATTTTGAGGTTACCTTTGTGTATGGTGTTAGGAAGTGTTCTAATTTCATTCTGTTACATGTAGCTGTCCAGTTTTCCCAGCACCATTTATTGAAGAGGCTGTCTTTGCCCCATTGTATATTCTTGCCTCTTTTGTCAAAAATAACATACCCATAGGTGCATGGGTTTATTTCTGGGCTTTCTATCTTGTTCCATTGGTCTATATTTCTGTTTTTGTGTCAGTACCATACTTTTTTGATAACTGTAGCTTTGTAGTCTAATCTGAAGTCAGAAAGGTTGATTCCTCCAGTTATATTCTTCTTTCTCAAGACTGTTCTGGCTATTCAGGGTATTTTGTGTTTCCATATGAATTGTGAAAATTTTTGTTCTAGTTCTGTGAAAAAAGCCATTGGTAATTTGATAGGGATCACACTGAATCTGTAGATTGCATTTGGTAGTATAGTCATTTTCACAATACTGATTCTTCCTATCCAGGAACATGGAATCTCTCTCCATCTGTTTATGTCATCTTTAATTTCATTAGAGTCTTATAATTTTCTGTGTACAGTTCTTTTGTCTCCTTAGGTAAGTTTATTTCTAGATATTTAATTCTTTTTGTTGCAATGGTGAATGGGATTGATTCCTTAATTTCTCTTTCTGATTTTTTCATTGTTAGTATATAGAAATGCAAGTGATTTCTGTGCATTGATTTTGTATCCCACAACTTTGCTAAATTCACTGCTTAGCTCTAGTAAGTTTCTGATACTATCTTTAGGGTTTTCTGTGTACAGTATCACGTCATCTGCAGTGAGAGCTTTACTTCTTTTCCAATCTGGATTCCTTTTATTTATTTCCCTTCTCTGATTGTTGGAGCTAGAACTTCCAAAACTATGTTGAATAATAGTGGTGAAAGTGGACACCCTTGTCTTGTTTCTGATCTTAGGGGGAATACTTTCAGTTTTTCACCATTGAGAATAATGTTTGCTTATCATATATGGCCTTTACTATGTTGAGGTAGGTTCCTTCTATGCCCATTTTTTGAAGAGTTTTAATCATAAATAGGTGATGAATTTTCTCAAAGGCTTTTTCTGCATCTCTTGAGATTATCATATGGTCTTTAGCTTTCAGTTTGTTAATATGGTGTATCACATTGATTGATTTGCATATATTGAAGAATCCTTGCATTCCTGGAATAAACCCAACTTGATCATGGTGTATGAGCCTTTTGATGTGTTGCTAAATTCTGTTTGCTAAAATTCTGTTGAGGATTTTTGCATCTTTGTTCATCAGTGACGTTGACCTGTAGTTTTTGTGTGTGTGTTGTCTTTCTCTGGTTTTGGTATCAGGGTGATGGTGGCCTTATAGAATGAGTCTGGAAGTGTTTCTTCCTCTGCAATTTTTTGAAACAGATTTAGAAGGATAAGCATTAGCTCTTCTCTAAATGTTTGATAGAATTCTCCTATGAAGCCATCTGGTCCTGGGCTTTGTGTTTTGGGGAGATTTTTGATCACAGCTTCAATATCAGTGCTTGTAATTGGGTTGTTCATAATTTCTATTTCTTCCTGGTTCAGTCTTGGAAGATTGAACTTTTCTAAGAATCTGTCCATTTCTTCCACGTTATCCATTTTATTGCCATATAGTTGTTCACAATAATCTCTTATAATCCATTGTATATCTGCATTGTCTGTTGCAGTCTCTCCTTTTTCATTTCTAATTTTGTTGATTTTATTCTATTTTTCTTGATGAGTCTGGCTAAAGGCTTGTCAATTTTGTTTATCTTCTCAAAGAACCAGCTTTTAGTTTTATTAATCTGTACTATTGGTCCTTTCATTTCTTTTTCATTTATTTCTGCTCAAATCTTTATGATTTATTTCCTTCTAGTAATTTTGGATTTTTTCTTCTTCTTTTTCCAGTTGCTTTAGGTGTAAAGTTAGGTTGTCTATTCAATGTTTTTCTTGTTTCTTGAGGTAGGATTATGTTGCTATAAACTTCCCTCTTAGGCCTACTTTCGCTGCATCCCATGGGTTTTGAGTTGTTGTGTTTTCATTGTCATTTGCTTCTAGAAATATTTTTATTTCCCTTTTGATTTCTTCAGTAATCTATTGATTATTTAGAAATGTGTTGTTTATCCTCTATGTCTTTGTGTTTCTTACAGTTTTTTTCTTGTGATTGATATCTAGTCTCATAGCGTTTGGCCAGAGAAGATGCTTGATATGATTTCAATTTCCTTAAATTTACTGAGGTTTGATTTGTGACCCACGATGTGGTCTATCCTGGAGAATGTTCCATGTGCACTTGAGAATAAGGTGTATTCTTCTGCATTTGGATGGAAGGTCCTGAAGATATCAGTGAAATCCATCCCATCTAGTGTATCATTTAAGACTTGTGTTTCCTTATTAATTTTGTTTTCATGATCTGTCCACTGGTGTGAGTGGAGTGTTAAAGTCTCCTACTATTATTGTGTTACTGCCAATTTCTCCTTTTATGTCTGCTAGTGTTTGTCTTATGCACTGAGGTGCTCCTATGTTGAGTGCATAGATATTTACAATTGTTATGTCTTCCTCTTGGATTGATCCCTTGATCATTATGTAGTGCCCTTCCTTATCTCTTGTAATCGTCTTTATTTTAAAGTCTATTTTGTCTGATATGAGGATCACTATTCTAGCTTTCTTTTACTTCCCATTTGCATGGAATATATTTTTCCATTCTCTCACTTTCAGTCTATATGTGTTTTGAGGTATGAAGTGGGTTTCATATAGACAGCATATATGTGGGTCATGTTTTTGTATCCATTCAGCCAGTCTGTGTCTTTTGGTTGGAGCATTTTTAATCCATTTACATTTAAAGTAATTATTGATATATTTTGCCATTTTTTAATTGTTTGGGGTTGATTTTGTAGATCTTTTTTCTTCTCTTTTATTTCTTGACTAAATAGGTCCCTTTAACAATTGTTGTAAAGCTGGTTTGGTGGTACTGAATTCTCTTAACTTTTGCCTGTCTGAAAAGCTTTTTATTTCTCCATCCATTTTGAATGAGATCCTTGCTGGGTACAGTAATCTTGCTTGTAGATTTTTCCCTTTCAGTATTTTAAATATATCCTGCCATTCCCTTCTGGCCTGCAGAGTTTTTGCTGAAAGATCAGCTGTTAAGCGTGTGGGGTTTCCCTTGTATGTTACTTGTTGCTTCTCCCTTGTTGCCTTTAATAATCTTTCTTTGTGTTTAGGCTTTGTTAGTTTGATTAGAATGTGTCTTGTGTGTTTCTCCTTGGGTTCATCCTGTATGGGACTCTTTGTGCCTCTTGGACTTGATTGGCTATTTCCTTTTCCATGTTGGGGAAATTTTCAACTATGTCTTCAAAAAGTTTCTCATACCCTTTCTTTTTCTCTTCTTCTTCTAGGATTCCCCTATAATTTGAATACTGGTGTGTTTGATATTGTCCCAGAGGTCTCTGAGACTGTCCTCAGCTCTTTTCATTCTTTTCACTCTGCTCTTCAGAAGTTATTTCCACCATTTTATCTTCCAGCTCACTGATTCATTCTTCTGCTTCAGATATTCTGTTACTGATTCCTTCTAGAGTATTTTTAATTTCAGTAATTGTGTTATTTGTCTCTATGCTTATTCTTTAATTCTTCTAGGTCTTTGTTAATTGATTCTTGCATTTTCTCTATTTTGTTTTCAAGATTTTTGATCATATTTACTATCATTATTCTGAATCCTTTTTCAGGTAATTTTCCTATTCCCTCTTCTTTTATTTGGACTTCTGTGTTTCTAGTTTGTTCCTTCATTTGTGCAGCATTTCTCTGCCTTTTCATCTTTTTTTAAGTTACTGTGTTTGAGGTCTCCTTTTCCCTGGCTTTCAGGAAAGTTGAATTCTTTCCTTGAAGAAGGTTGAATTCTTTCTTCCTTTTGGTTTCTGCCCTCCTAAGGTTGGTCCAGTGGTTTGTGCGAGCTTCATATAGGGTGAGATTTGTGCGGAGGTTTTGCTTGCTTCCCCTCTGATGGGCAGGCTGAGTGAGGTGGTGCTCCCATCTGCTGTGATCGGGTTTGTATTTTTGTTTTGTTTGTTGTTTAGATGAGGCGTCCTGCACAGGGTGCTACTGGTGGTTGGGTGACGGTGGGTCTTGAATTCAAGTGGTTTCCTTTGTGTGAATTCTCACTATTTGATACCCCTAGGGTTAGTTCTCGGAGAAGGCAATGGCACCCCACTCCAGCACTCTTGCCTGGAGAGTCCCCTGGATGGAAGAGCCTGGTGGGCTGTAGTCCATGGGGTTGTTGAGAGTTGGACACGACTGAGCGACTTCACTTTCACTTTTCACTTTCATGCATTGGAGAAGGAAATGGCAACCCACTCCAGTGTTCTTGCCTGGAGGATCCCAGGGACGGGGGAGCCTGGTGGGCTGCCGTCTCTGGGGTCACACAGAGTCGGACACGACTGAAGCGACTTAGCAGCAGCAGCAGCAGAGTTAATTCTATGGTAGTCTAGGGTCTTGGAGTCAGTGCTCCCACTCCAGAGGCTCAGGGTTTGATCTCTGGTCAGGAATGAATATTCCACAAGTGGTTTATTATGGCATTAAGGGAGAGTAAAACAAATATCCAATAATAAGAAACTAAAGATGAACCCCAGACAAAGGGCAGTTACAAAATCAGGCAAATAATAATTAAAATAATGGAATATACACATATACATATACACCCATGAACAAAGTGAAAACAGTCCAGCAAAAATAAAGTACAGCAGATTGACCTGGCAAACAAAGTAAATCAAAAATTGTATTTACCAGTTAACAACAAAACTAACTAAAGCACAAACTGGAAAATAAAACTAAAGCAAGGTGCCAAGTGGGGAATAAAGCAATGAAAACAAAACCAACAAACATGTTGAGAGGAAAGGAAGAAAGAAGAGGAAGAAAGAATAGATATGCAAAGTTAAATAGAGGTATATGAAGTAGATTTATATACATTAAAGGGGGAAAGAACAGTAGGAAAGGCAAACAAAGGAATAAATGTAGAAAAAATATAGTAGTTTTTAAAAAATTAAAATTATAAAAAGGAGGAAAAAATGGAAGAAGAAAGAAAAAAGGAAAATTGCACAGAACTGAAAAAGCCCAACACAGAGGCAGAGGTTTATGGCAACAATAAAACGTGTGACTGAATGTACACATATACATCCATGAGCAAAATCAAAACAGTCCAGCAAAAATGGGTACAATAGATTGACCCAGCAAACAAAGGAGACCAAGTATTATATGTACCAGAACAAAACTCACTAAAGCACAAACTGGAAAGCAAAACTAAAGCAAGCTGCCAACTGGGGAATAAAGCAATGAAAATAAAACTCAGAAATATGTTGAGAGGAAAGGAAAGAAAGAAAAGAAACAACAGATATGCAAAGTTAAATAGGGGTAGATAAAGAAGATTTATATACATTAAAGATTAACTGCAAGGGGAAAAGAACAGTAGGAAAAGCAAACAAAGGAATAAATGTAGGAAAAATAATAATAGGTTTAAAAAATTAAAAGGAGAGAAAAGAAAAAAAAAGGAAAACTCCACAAAACTGCAAAAGCTGAACTTAGAAGCAGAGGTTTACAACAGCAATAAAAAAATGTGACTGAGAAAAAAAAAATCTCAAAAGCTTCATTAGATCTCATAGTGCCAATAAAATCAACAACGACAACAAAGAGGGAGAAGAAAAAAATCCAAAAGAATAAACAGAACAAGTCAAAAAATTAGAATAATACATTTTTTTCTTGAGTCATTGCTGTCAGAGCCCTTTCCCTCGCTGGGAGTCAGTCCGCCTCACCTCCCTAGGATGCCCTCCAGCACTGTGCTGGTCTCTGGACCTGCTGTAGGGGTTGTTCAGATTCTAATCTGATCCTACTCCTGTGTGTTCTGGCCTCCAGTGACCACAGCTATCCGAACAAGTGTGCCTTCTTTTGTGGGAGCTCTCAGTGACCTTTAATACATTCTATAGACACAGAGTCTGCCTCGTTGGTCGTGTGGATTTAATCTGCAGCTTGTGCAGCTGGTGGGAAGGTTTGGGGTCTTCCTTAGTCACACTGCCCCTGGGTTTCAATTGTGGTTTTATTTCCACCTCTACCTGTGGGTCATCCACTGGGGTTTGCTCCTGAGGCTGCTCTGGAGGACGTGGGTTTGCCCCTGTGAGGGCCAGGTGTGGAGGTGGTGCAGCTGCTTGGGTCACAGGGGTTCAGGCAGCACCAGGGGTTCAGGGAGTTGGCGGCTAGGGCAGCAGGAAATATAGTGCTCTAGACGGGTATGGCAACCAGTATTGGCCAATATGCTCCAGTGTTCTTGCCCGGAGAACCGCAATTAATCAATTAATCAAACTTCTAATTGATTAATAACATCATACACAATGAAATAGTGAGAAATTTTGTTCCAGAACAAAGGAGTTTCCAGACACTACAATGCTCTTTAATTACTCTCATTGCATTCCTTCAGAAAGGTTACAGTATTTATTTATAATTTATGGGTGCATATAACTTTATAATAATTAGATAAAATTATTCAATTTGGTTGAATTCTACTAAAGGTAGGGTGGTGGTTTGTGTATGTTATCATGACTTCCTCTACAGAGCCCAAAGGTACTTAGACACAGTGCTCCCATGACCACAATTTGCTCCCAGTGACATAATTCACAAAAACAAGCATTTTCCTCTACATACCTGGACTTTTGTGAATCCACTGCTTTCCTAGAACTTGCCATACACTTACTTAAAACTTAGGGATCCAGTAATTAAGTAACTTTCATCAAACAACCTAATAGCAACCAATTAGCTTGATAGAATTCTAAATTCTTTAGCATTTAGATATTTAGCATAATATTAATACAGTTGTTTTCCATTTGATTCAGCTTCTTCACCTGTACTACATGTGTCTTTCATATTATCTCTCATTTCTGCTTTTTTCATCCCAGGACTTAATGATGTAGTCTCTAGAAGTCCTTTTCAAGAGGGCAGACCATGCATGAAGAAGTTAGGGTGGAGATGGGGGAGGCGCTCCTGGAGGCCAGAAGTTGTGTGTGTGTGAGTGAGCTGATTTTTTAATTTACTTTGTTTTATAACTTGTTTTAGTGGATGTGAGAGTTGGACCATAAAGAAGACTGAGTGCTGCAAAAGTGATGCTTTCAAATTGTGCTTCTGGAGAAGACTCTTTTTTTGTTTTGTTTTGTTTTGTTTTTTAATTTTATTTTTAAACTTTACATAACTGTATTAGTTTTGCCAAATATCAAAATGAATCCGCCACAGGTAAACACGTGCTCCCCATCCTGAACCCTCCTCCCTCCTCCCTCCCCATACCCTCCCTCTGGGTCGTCCCAGTGCACCAGCCCCAAGCATCCAGTATCGTGCATCGAACCTGGACTGGCATCTCATTTCATACATGATATTTTACATGTTTCAATGCCATTCTCCCAAATCTTCCCACCCTCTCCCTTTCCCACAGAGTCCATAAGACTGTTCTATACATCAGTGTCTCTTTTGCTGTCTCTTACACAGGGTTATTGTTATCATCTTTCTAAATTCCATATATATGCGTTAGTATACTGTATTGGTGTTTTTCTTTCTGGCTTACTTCACTCTGTATAATAGGCTCCAGTTTCATCCACCTCATTAGAACTGATTCAAATGAATTCTTTTTAATGGCTGAGTAATACTCCATTGTGTATATGTACCACAGCTTTCTTATCCATTCATCTGCTGATGGACATCTAGGTTGCTTCCATGTCCTGGCTATTATAAACAGTGCTGCGATGAACACTGGGGTACACGTGTCTCTTTCCCTTCTGGTTTCCTCAGTGTGTATGCCCAGCAGTGGGATTGCTGGATCATAAGGCAGTTCTATTTCCAGTTTTTTAAGGAATCTCCACACTGTTCTCCGTAGTGGCTGTACTAGTTTGCATTCCCACCAACAGTGTAAGAGGGTTCCCTTTTCTCCACACCCTCTCCAGCATTTATTATTTGTAGACTTTTGGATCGCAGCCATTCTGACTAGTGTGAAATGGTACCTCATAGTGGTTTTGATTTGCATTTCTCTGGTAATGAGTGATGTTGAGCATCTTTTCATGTATTTGTTAGCCATCTGTATGTCTTCTTTGGAGAAATGTCTATTTAGTTCTTTGGCCCATTTTTTGATTGGGTCATTTATTTTTCTGGAATTGAGCTGTAGGAGGAGTCCCTCAGACTGCAAGATCAAACCAGTCCATCCTAAAAGAAATCAACCCTGAATATTCATTGAAAGGACTGATGCTGAAGCTCCAATACTTTGGCCACCTGATGTGAAGATCTGGCTCATTGGAAAAGACCCTGATGCTGGGAAAGGTTGAAGGCAAAAGGAGAAGAGGGCGGCAGAGGATGAGATGGTTAAATAGCATCACCAACTCAATGCACATGAATCTGAGCAAACTCTGAGGGCCAGTGAAGGACAGGGAAGCCTGGCATGCTGCAGTCCATGGGGTTGCAAAGAGTCAGACACGACTTAATGACTGAACAAGAGTGGAGCTCTTTAACAAACCTGGATGTCAAACGTAATTTTTATAAACTTTTCAGCTGAAGTATAACCTCCATCAAGAAATGATATAACCTAAGGTGTATAGCTTAAATAAATAATAGTGAACATACCCAAGAAACACCCTCTAACGAGACACACACCATCACCAGCACCCCCAACAGGCCTTCTGTTCCCCCCCAGTCACTAGCTCATCTTTCCTGTCCACAAAACAAGCACTGCTGATATCAATGTTTGTTCTTCTTTGATGTTAAATCTACTCTTTCAGGGACTTCCCTGATGGTCCAGTTGCTAAGACACCACACTCCCAATGCAGGGGCCTAGGTTTGACCCCTTAGTCGGGGAACGAGATCCCATGTTCCACAACTAATCCCTGGTGCAGCCAGGTAAATAAGTAAAATAAACATTAAGAAAAAAACCTACTCATTCAGCTCCATGTCACCCCTGCTAAACTGTGTTTCGAGATCAACACATCTTGTAACAGCATACTGAACTACTAGTAGCTGGGCCTCCCGTAAGAAAGAGGTGGCCTATCTCTTGCCAATTTTGTGACCATGCACTTAAACTCTCCAAGCCCCAGTCATTTCCTCAACAAAATGCAAGCCATCATAGTTTCTACCTGTGCAGGGTTATCATGGGGAGTAAACGAAAGACTGTACATTAAACTGCAACACTTTGCCTGTTATTTAGTAAGAAAAGCATAAATAACCATGTTTATTATTATTTCAGTTTTTACTAAAGATGAGGCGAAGGGGACGACAGAGGATGAGGTGGTTGGATGGCATCACAGACTCAATGGACATGAGTTTGGGAAACTCCGGGAGATGGTGAAGGACAGGGAAGCCTGATGTGCTGCCGTCCATGGGGTCACAAAGGGTCAGACACAACTTAGAGACTGAACAACAGCAGCTGTTACTAGTCTAGCATAAGCACCGGCAGCCAATAGATATCAGAGTCCCTACCCCGGACTCTGTGTGACTCTGTTTGCATAAATTATGTAAACCTCCATGTGTATATAACTTGATTCCTTCTCTAACTTTAAATGTAATCAAGATAATTCTCGAGCAAATATCAGAAACTCGTCATTATTTCTAAAATCTAGTTTGCAACACACATGCATATGTATGTGAATGTGCTGTGTTTAGTTGCTCAGTCGTGTCCAACTCTTTGCGACCCCATGGACTGTAGCCCACCAGTCTCCTCTGTCCCTGGGATTCTCCAGGCAAGAACACTGGAGTGGGCTGCCATGCCCTCCTCATTTGTGTATATAGCACTCCTAAAATGAAATACCATCCACCTGGTTTTCTCTCAAAAATCTAACTATGTTTTAAAACTCATCTCAAATACTACTTCCCTTTTCTTAATCCTCTGATTACAAATAACCCCCCGTCCTGTAGATTCCTAAAGCCCAGAACTTCCCTTGTCCATCTCACAGACGTTTACGAGTGACTGTATTCATGACTATATTACACCCACTATAGGATGGATTCCTTGGGCACAGAGTCGGTCTCCACACCCTTATAGCCAGCCCAGTGTTATATCTTAAATATAGTAGCAATAATATAGGAATAAACATACTATCAAATAAGCATGGGTTTACATTTTACTTTAATACTGATAGCAACCCTTCCAAATATGACAGGTATTATAATTATTCTCAGCTTACAGTTATTTGAGACACACTTGCCTTTACATAGCACCATGTCCAGGCAGCGTTCTGTACACTTTACACAGTATCAACTCATTTCACCCTACTGCATAAGTACCATTACTTTCCTGTTTGACTGAGAAGGACACTAGGACACAAAGTGGTTGAGCAAGTGGCCCGAGGTCACTCAGGGCCATGGACTACATGCCTGTGTCCCCCCAGAGTCACATGCTGAAATGCAGACCCCCAGTGTGATGGTGGTAGGAGGAGGTCCCTTGGGGAGTGATTAAGTCATGAGAATGGTGCTCTCATGAATGGGATTAGCGCCCATTTAAGAGAGGCCCCACAGGGCTCTCTCAGCCTTTCACCGTCTGAGGAGCCAGAGGGCTGTCTGAGAACCAGGTGCTTCATGAACATCCATCTGTGAACTAGGGGATTCACAGGGGATTCTCTGCAGATTCTAGATCTGCTAGCACCTGAATCTTAAGACCCTCCAGCCTGCAGAGCTATGAGAAGCACATGCTGGTTGTTTAAGCCCGACTGTCCAGGATATTTTTGTAACAGCAGCCTAAGTGGACTAAAATACCCAGGTGGTATATTGCACCCCTGGGGTTCACCTCCAGGAAGGCCAGCCTGGGTGGCTGTACACCTAGCCACCACGCAGTGTGCTGTGGCTGCTGCTGTGTGTGGTAAGAAGCTGACAGGCAGGTGAAGGGATTGACTGAAGATAACTCAGGCTTTCTGCCTTTTCATTCATGGGGTTCTCACAGCAAGAATGTCCAGTCTGCTTAGTTGTATAATTCAGGGCAGGAGACAAGACGGCAGAGTAGAAGGACCTGTGCTCAGCTCCTCCCACCAGGACCCAAAATCACGCCTACCGAACAACCATCAGTAAAATGTTGTATAAGTCATTGGCGAAAGAGAGAGATTTTAAGCGTCTGTGTGGAAGGAGTGGCCAGGTCCTCCCTTCACCTGTCTCCTCCCCAGGTGGGCCCAGGTACCAGTGAGCTGGGCTCAGCACGGCCCCGTGGCAGGCAGCCAGGGCAAACAGCCCGGGCTCCTGACACCCTGGAAGCAGGCCGATCTAAAAAGCATTTACGTGGTGGTGGTGGTGTTGTTTTCCCGAAGACTTTGGCAAATAATTCTTTCAGAAATCTAAGATGCTTAGATTACAAAAAGAATAATCTGCTTTATGTTCAGTATTTAATGATAATTTTTCAGACCTGTAGCTTTTCCATTGCCAGGCATCTCCTCTGTACATTAACTTTTCTCAGTATTATCATCAACATATGTTTATGAAATGCCTACTCTGGGCTTTGCACTATCCAAATTACCAGAGATATAGAAATGAGATGTTACTTCAATTAGCTCCTCATCTAGCTTTCTCTTTTAAAAATTATTTTTTGCTTTAATTAACTGGTTAGTTAAAATCAGATCAACTGCGCTTCCCTCATGGCTCAGTGGTAAAGAACCCACTCGCCAATGCAGGAGACACGAGTTCAGTCCACGGTCCAGGAAGACCCCGCATGCTGAGGAGTAACTAAGCCGGTGAGCCACAGCTGCAGAGCCCGTCCTCCGCGACAAGAGAAGCCGCCACAGGGAGAGGCCTGCACCCCGCAACTAGAGAAAGCCCGTGCAGCAACGAAGACCCAGCGCAGCCATAAAAATAATAAAGCAGTGTCCCGAGTATCAATGTAAAATGATGTTTTTAAAAATCAGATCTACCAAGCATTTTCTATTTTCAGTAAGATGTTATGGAAAAACCCGAATGAATTCTTTGGCCAACCAAGTATTTCTTAGAAAGGAGGCAAGACATTATGCTTTATGTGAGCATTGCATTGCGTTAGATGTCCGAAGAGAGTATTTTTTAACTGCTGTTTCTGTTTGCCTCCTTCCTCCTACTGAAGTGAACGGCACCCCTTCTAACAGCACATCCGTTCTATCCCGTGGCTACAGTGGACAACCTCTCGGGCTTCTGTTCCTGCCCCTGGAAGCACAGTTGTGACCTCCTGTCCCCTCAAAGGCCAGAGTCCAGCCCTACGTTATCTGGGCAGACGACACCTGATTCTTATTCCTTAACAATTCTAACAACTCATAACCCCGCTCGGCCCCTTTATGAACATAGATGTCACTTTAATGGGGGGAGAGCTGGTGACAAGAAGGTGACCTGTGGGTGAACCCAGGAGCAGGTGAGGCCTGTCAGGTTTTAATTTGAAGCTGGTGTCAGGTCTGAGGAACGGCTGGTATAATCACGTCTGTAACTGTTCTCCTGTAAACTCTGCAGACCTCCACAGGGTGGTCACGGCGGGCGACATGATATTAACAGTCCATGCGGGTCTCTGGGCACCTAACTAAATCAAGCAGAGCTTTGAAATCAGTATAAACATACCATGTTTTCCAGATGACAAGATCGGCATCGCAAAAAAGATACTGATTGTGCTCTTAATGAAAGACTCTGGGGGGCATCGCTTTATAAAGATGACGCTTTTTAAGAAGACAAGTGCAGTTTCAAAGAAAAATTTATATTTAACTTAGCACATAGTCCAAAAGAAAATGTGTATAAAATTAAACTCATTTCTTCCATCGCGTAATATTTATCTCCAAAAATCCTAAGATATACTTTTACTGAATGTTACCTGCTTCAAATTTCTTCTATTCAGTCCCTCAATATTTCATTTAGCAAAAAAAAAAAAAAAAAGGAATTCTAAATGTTACAAAGAGGGGTATTCCATAATTATGCCTTAGACACAATTCAAAACTTTACATTTATTAGAAAATTCAAACTTGAGACTTGCCTATAAAAAAATTCAAATGTTCTGGAAGATTATGATATGGCTCCACCAAACCTAGAAGTACCCCAAGGCTCTTCCAGGTGGAGTGTCCTTATCGGTTTCGAGGCAGATGTGACATTGGGCATTGAGAAATGTCAATGACACTGGAACAGACTGTCAGAGCACACAGCGTTTTCTTCTACTGATTTAGGATGAGAGAATAATAGTAATAGTAATAATTGCTCCTGTTTTAGGAGTTTTTTTACCGAGAATTATTCTAAGCCCTTCACATGTACTGACTCATGGACCTTCACAACAGCCCATGAGAAAAATCCGTGTACTATCCGTGTTTTACAGGTCAAGGAAGCTCAGAGTCCACACTAGAAACTTAGCAAACTGCCAAGAGTGGAAGCGGGATTTAAACCCAAGTCTTCCCGAGAACCTTCACTCTTCTCTGCTCTTCAGCATGGGTTTGGTCATCCCACTGCTGCTGAGATACTGCAGACCATGAATATGGGCTCGATTATCAACACATCTGAGGGACGTGTGAGCTAGTTGACAGTACATACTTCCATAATGTCCATATGTTTATAATGTCCATAATGTTCCAATAAAAACAATGAACTGTTCTTAAGGTGTCTCCCTAGAACTCAGTCTTCTGAAGCACCATGTCAGGTGACAGCACTCCCTAAATTTTAGACATGCGGAATTCCTCCAATTCCAGGTAGTCCATCCCATAATCTCTCCTCTCCCAAAAGCCGTTCATATGTTTTATAGAAGAAAACATGATATAAGGAAACAAGCCTAGACTATAGAGTCAGAGAACCTGGCTCTGAATCCCTGCAACTTTCTATTGGGGTCAATTTGCTCAAACGACTCAAACTTACTGCACCTCAGTTTATTTATCCCCATGATGGGAAGATTACTTGATCTTGTTTTACTCTATAGAAGAAAAGCTATGACAAACCTAGAAAGCATATTAAAAAGCAGAGACATCACTTGGGAGATGACAGTCCATATAGTAAAAGCTATGGTTTTTCCAGTAGTCATGTATGGATGTGAGACTTGGGCCATGAAGAAGGCTGAGCACCAAAGAATTGATGCTTTTGAACTGTGGTGTTGGAGAAGACTCCCGAGAGTCCCTTGGATTGAAAGGAGATCAAACCAGTCAAACCTAAAGGAAGTCAACCCTGAATATTCACTGAAAGGACTGACGCTGAAGCTCCAATACTTGGGCCACCTGATCAAAGAGCTGACTGATTGAAAAAGCCCCTGATGCTGGGAAAGACTAAAGGCAAAAGGAGAAGGGGGCGGCAGAGGATGAGAAGGTTGGATGGCATCACCGACTCAACGGACATGAGTCTGACCAAACTCTGGGAGATGATGAAGAACAGGGAGGTCTGGCGTGCTACAGTCCACGAGTTCACAATGAGTCGGACACGACTTCGTGACTGAACAACAACAATTTTTTCAGAGAGTTATTTTGCAATTCAAAGGAGACAATGTATGTAAAAGTACCTTGCAAATAGAGAAATAGAAGGGGCAAGCCCAATTAAAATAGTGACGTGGGCTGGTGACGTCACCTGGGGACCAGATCAAGAAACGACATGACCCTGGGTTTCTTTTCTACTGCTTTGCTTCTTTCCTCTTGGGAGTATTTATGTAATTAGTGCTCTCCTCTCATCCCAAGCAGTCTAGGTGAGTTTTAACGGCACCGATTCCTTAGGGTTTCAAGACTGCACACGGTGAAAGCACCACAGAGTTTCAAAGACTCATCATCTCTGGGCTTCAGTCTATGCTGTTTCCTTTGCTTGGTTCACTCTGTTGTGCTTACTTCATGTACTTACTTCGCCTAGGTAATTCCCACAGAGCCGTCCAGAGTCCATTCAATTCACTGTCTCTATGAAGTCTTCTCTGAGCCCCATGTAGATCTGAATTCTCATCCCGTATAATCCAACAGCATCTGTTTCCTGTCTCTATTATTATATTGATACTCAGCACTTCATATCGTTAACTATTTGCCTGTCTCTCTCCCCAGTTTAAGTGCAAGACCCTGAAAAACAGAGAGCCTTGCTGAGTTTATCTGTGTATTCCTAATATCTAACACAGTATGTCTATAAGAGAGGCTCAGTATGTGTTTGCTGAGTGTAGACCAGGATCCATGGATTATACCCAAGCAGACACGAGAAATGAATGTTGACTGAAAAACAACAGAATTCCATAAAGGGAAGGCAGCTCAGGCAGGGAAATACATAAACCACACATTCATAATATGAGCAATACAGAAGCAATTTGTCAGAAATTATTTGGTATTAGCAGCCTATGTGGAAAAGATGTATTTTAAAGAATATAGATTTTTTTAAAAGAACATAGATAATAGTCTTTTGAAAATGAGTTCCAATAACTTAGACTTAATATAGTAGGTTATTAATCACTCATTAATCTGGTCTTCATTCAGTCAACAAGCATTTTTGAGTACCTGCTACATGTCATTCAGTAAATCATAAAAATTAATAGTATACGGTTTTCTCCTTTGAATAGCTTATTGTACTGTAATTTCACATGAAACATTTGTAGAAAATGTCATGGCACAAAACTGGAAGAGTAGTCTGGTGGCTAAGTGTTTATAAACCACTGGAGCAGGTGTGTACCTGGAGAGCACACACCCAAGAAAAGGGGAGCACTCTCACCCCTCCTCCCGTCTCCATGATGCTCATGGTGCCAAGGTCAAAGTCCTGAGCCATCTGCTCTCTGTTAAACCGAGGAACTTCCCAGGGATCTGTTAGCACAGCAAAGCAGACAGAGTTGCTGTCAGCAAATTTCATTTTCACAGAGTGCTTCACAAAGATTTTCATTTCCTCTTCTTTTCTTCCTTCTTGCCTACAGTCATCTGATCCCTCTACTGGTTTGCTAGGGTTGGCAAAGGAAAGTACCACAGATTGGGTATTGATTTTCCAACAGTTCTGGAGTTTGGAAGTCTGAGGTCCAGGTGTCACCAGGGTTGAGCCCTCTCTCTCTGTCTTGTAGCTGGTCATATCCTCCACGCCTTCATGTGGCCTTCCTTTGGTGTGCATGTCTGTATCCTTATCTTCTCTTCATAAAGGATACATGCCATTTTGGATTAGGAGCCACCCTAATGACCTCATGTTAATTTAGTTACCTCTCTAAAGATCCATCTCTAAGTACAGTCATAGTCTGAGGCCCTGAGTGTTAGGGATTCAATACATGGATTTTTCAGGGACACAATTCAGCAGATACCAAGCTCTGTCCCGTATCCTCCTAAAATCAATGGATTTAGAGCCTACAGTCACCCGTACCTCTGAGTGGGCACAAATCTACAACAGCTCTGTAAAGAGAGTTTAGAATAATGAATGCACTCTGGAGGGACTTGGGAAGTTTAGGACAACCACAAGAAGACTGCTGCTGCACCTCATACCTAGAGATCTGATTTAATCATTTTGGGTGAGAGCCTGGGCCTGGAGATCATTAAAAGCTCCCACAAAAGATTAAAATAGGCAATAAGGAATGAGAACCAGGGGAGGAACACTTCAAGTTAAGATAAGTAGGAATTTCAGGTGTGAATTCCAGAGGAGACGGAGGGTTCAGATGAGAAGAGAGTCATTAAGTATTTTTATTATATAACACTACCAGAGGCTTCCCTGGTGGCTCAGATGGTAAAGACTCTGCCTGCAATGCAGGAAACCCTGGTTGGGCAGATCCCCTGGAGAAGGGAATGGCATCCCACTCCAGCATTCTTGGCTGGAGAATTCCATGGGCAGAAGCTATAGTCCAAGGGGTTGCAGAGAGTCAGACCCAACTGAGTGACCAAAACTTACACAACACACTTGAGGAGAACTAAGACCTAACTGACATTACTAGCGTCCACAGATGTTTCCACCAACCAGTGCCGACCTGGTCACTCACTAGCACCACATTTATGTAAGAAAGCTGGCCTGTGTTGCAGCCAGCGCTCCACGAGATGCTCTGCCGTGAAGAACTGGAAGTTGGAGCAGGGGATGGGAGTGCAGAGCAAACCCACTTTCACAGTCCCCCTACTTCAGGGAAATATGGATGCCAAACCCAAATGAATTATTTTCAGAGAGTCCTTTCTTCTTCCATTTCCTATTCCCAAAAGCATTCTCTTTCATCAGTGTTGTTGTTGTTCAGTCACTAAGTCATGCCCAAGTCCCCAGGACCCCAAGAAGTACAGCAGGCCAGGCTTCCCTGTCCTTCACTATCTCCCTGATTTTGTTCAAACCCTGTCCGTTGAATTGGTGATGCCATCCAACCAGCTCATCCTCTGTCACCCCCTTCTCCTGCTGCTCTCACAGTCTGTCTCAGCATCAGGGTCTTTTCCAATCAGTCA
The DNA here is from genome assembly GCF_032452875.1 of Bos javanicus. Taxonomy (NCBI): domain Eukaryota; kingdom Metazoa; phylum Chordata; class Mammalia; order Artiodactyla; family Bovidae; genus Bos; species Bos javanicus. Next base: position 79,284,137 of record NC_083883.1, read on the forward strand.
GCTCTTTCCAGTCAATGTCACAAAGTTAATTTAAAAAAGAATTTTGGAAATTCTGATGCCTTTTATAAAAAACTAGGTTTTTTACTGGTTGGTTTACACTGAGTTCTCATTATACCCTTGATTTAGCTGGTGCAAAAACAGGGCTGATTTCTCCCAAAACATCAGCAGATCCTAGAGAGTCATGGACTGATGCTACATTTGAGTTCAAAAGGCAAAACACAGAATTTACAGAAAAAATTCAAATGTATGAAATTAGTAATATCTACAAAAACTAAAATTCCTGGCTTCTAAACTGTATGACTTTGAATAGTTTTAGTTATCTTAGAACTCTTTTTTATTCATTTCCCAAACAGTTGGGAGTTGAAACAGGGGTTAGCAATATAGAGAAAGAAGACTAGAAAAGAAACTTTTACTTTAGTATCAATGAAGCCTTCTCTGGTGGCTCAGTCAGTAAAGAATCCACCTGCAGTGCAGGAGACCCAGGTTCAGTCCCTGGATTGGGAAGATGAACTGGTGAAGGAAACAGCAACCCACACCAGCATTCTTGACTGGAGAATCCCATGGACAGAGGAGTCTGACGGTGCCATGGTGCCGCAAGAGGTGGGCACAAAGTAGCAACTAAACCACCACCAGTGTCAGTGAAATGCACCTTCATAAATAGGAAGAGATGTTTCAAAGTTCTGATGAGTATAATTTTAAGCAGTGTTTCTAAAAGAGCTTTTAACTTTATCACTATAGTAACTACAAAGGTCTCAACATGAATATTAATTTGTGTGTAATTCATGTTTTTACCTCCAGACAAACTTTAGGAAATATCCCTGGCTCCTAAAATCCATACACGTCTTCCTTGTGTTACGTATGAATTGTGATTCTCAAGCATCACCTTCTTAAAAGGGAAGATCTATCCTCTGTTTCATTCTACTTCCGTATTTCTACACACACACACACACACACACACACACACACACACGCATGGAGTTCATTGAAATGAGAATGACTTCTGTATATTAGGAAGAAATATGATCACAACCTGACAAGTCAGCATAGGCAATCCTCAACTTACAAACCAGCTTTGCTCCAATCATACCATGTGTGATGTGATTATAACTTGAAAAATATTTTCCAAAAATATAACTTGAAAAATAAAATATAAGCTGTCTTAAATAGCTTATAAATAATGGTTATAATTTCAGACCTGTCAACAACAGAAGCATAATTAAGACCTCACTTCATTATAAGCCACTGACACGCTACTGTGGGTGTGGCTGGTGTTCGGCGAGGCCAAGGGCTGCACGAGAACAGGGAGGGAAGCGCCTGCTTCTTTCTGCTCAAGTTCCACAACCACCACCTATCCTCTCAATCAGCATGCACACCCTCTCAGGGCCATTCACTTTCCCTGGCAAGTGCAAGCTACTTCCTGTCATCGTCACAACAGCATCACGAGGATTTACCTCTATCTTACAATAATGGGCCAGAAAACTGTAGACATTTGCCTGAGACAAAACCACAGAGCAGGAGCTCAAGTTCACACTGGTCATCACCCAACCAAACCAAAGGAGCCCAGTAGGACTTCATACACTTCCTCCCCTAGTCTCTAGGCTTCCCAACACCCATATCCAAAGGGGTCCTTATCTGGTCACATTCGTGACTAGTGATAAACCCTCCTTCTTGGCTACTATAACAGCCAGGCTGAGTGTTTTGCTCCCTCTTTTCCTCATCTTTCTCCTTAGTCTGTTGACCTCCCTCACCTTTCTACATCTGTCAGGCCAGAATCTGACAACTTTTGATCTTCTCCAAATTTTTCCAGTAGTCAGGTACGGATATGAGAGGTGGACCGCAAAGAAGGCTGAGCGCTGAAGAATCGATGCTTTCATACTGTGATGCTGGAGAAGACCTCTCGAGAGTCCACTGGACTGCAGGGAGATCCAACCAGTCCATCCTAAAGGAAATCAGTCCTGAATATTCATTGGAAGGACTGATGCTGAAGCTCCAATACTTTGGTCACCTGATGCAAAAAGCTGACTTATTGGAAAAGACACTGATGCTGGGAAAGATTGAGGGCAGGAGGAGAAGGGGGAAACAGAGGATGAGATGATTGTATGGCATCATTGACTCAATGGATGTGAGTTTGAGCCAATTCCAGGAGATGACAAAGGACAGGGAAGCCTGGCATGCTGCAGTCCATGGGGTCACAAAGAGTTGAACACGACTTAGCAACTGAAAAACAACAAAAGTTAAATCAACCACATTGTTATCTTCTCACTCGACTTCCTTCCCACTGAGAATCTGAACTCCAATTTTAATCATCCTCCATGGGCTGAGTATTATGAATGCTATCTCTTACCTAGATTTAAGAGTTTCAGAAGTTTTTTCCAACAACTTTCTGGGAATTCTGGTAATTCTGGGAATTCTCATAATTTCCTCAAACTCCTCAAACACATTTAAAATTAACTTAGTGTTTTCTACTAAATACACCTGGGCTTGAGTCCCAATTTCATTTAATGGCATTGTATTCATTTATCCAGCCTTCTAAGAAATTACTCTGAGTCATTCTTGACCTCACGTCCTCCAGGCATCAATCCTATGAATCCCTACTTCTGAATAAATATCTACTGAATGTATCTTCTATTCATCCCCACTGACTACATCACTGAGACTGTTTAAATATTCCCTTAAGTGGTGTTCCTGCTCTTAACCTACTTCACCCTAATCAAGCTATTTCAAAGCTATGACATTTGTGTTCTTTTTCTGGGTTTTTGTTTTGTTTTTTGTGGTTTTTTTTTTTTTTTGGCTGAGCAGCATGGCATGTGGAATCTTACTTCCCGTACCAAGGATCGAACCCATGACTCCCACATTGGAAGCACAGAATCTTAACCCCTGGACCCCCAGGGAAGTTCCTCTATTTTCTTTATTAAAATACTAAAGACAGAATCCAACAAATATTTGTTAATCACATATTATGCCAGCACTGTGCTGGATCCAAAAGACATTTTGTAAAAGAAGGCACAACCCAATCTCTCAAAAAGCTCATAGGCTCTATTAGAAAAAATAACAAAATCAAAGATTATCTTTTTAGAGTATTAAACTAGAAGTAAGCAAGGTTTCAGGAGGGTCAGAGAGAGAAGGCATTTCACTGACACAAGAAGTAGGCCTGTGCTCCCAACACCCCACATCAGTCTCTACTTTGGTTCGTTCAGCAAGCACTTGGGTTTCCCAGTGGCACTAGTTGTAAAGAATTGGCCTGCCAGGGCAGGAGATGCAAGAGATGCAGGTTCAATCCCCGGCTCAGGAAGATCCCCTGGAGTGGGATATAGCACCGCACTCTAGCATTCTTGCTGGGAAAATTCCAGGGGCAGAGGAGCCTGGTGGGCCACAGTCCATGTGGCTGCAGAGAACTGGACACAACTGAGCACTACAAGCCCTGGGAGCTGCATTCCAGAATCAGAAGTGAAATAAGAAGAATCAGACGAGAAATAGGCTGGGCAGGTAGGCTGAAAGGGGAATCTCATTCTGAAGGCCATACAGACTGGGAGTCTTCCTTTGTCATAGTAACTACAAAATGGTTCCTATGTTCATTTGTGTTCAGGATATATCAGTAACCAGGTTTTTCTTCTCAAACTCCAATCCCAAGGCTAGAAACTGGCAAGGTAACAACCATGTGATAGTTATGAAATGTTGGCCTAGTTGAAACCCCAACTCACCTATGACAACCAGGCCCTTGAGAGGCCCCTGGGCACAGAAGTTTTCAATTACTTGCTAATCAGGCAAGATCTCCTTTTCGTCATAGGGGACTGCAATGCAAAAGAAAGAAGTCAAGAGATACCTGGAGTAACAGGCAAGTTTGGCCTTGGAGTACAAAATGAAGCAGGGCAAAAGCTAACAGAGTTTTGCCAAGAGAACGCACTGGCCATAGCAAACACCCTCTTCCAACAACACAAGAGATGACTCTACACATGGACATCATCAGAGGGTCAATACCAAATTCATATTGAGTATATTCTTTGCAGCCAAAGATGGAGAAGCTCTATGGTCAGCAAAAGTAAGACCTGGAGCTGACTGTGGATAAGACCATGAACTTATTGCAACTTTCAGGCTTAAACTGAAGAAAGTAGGGAAAATCAATAGGCCATTAAGGTATGACCCAAATCAATTCCCTTACGATTATACAGTAGAAATGAGAAATAGATTCGCGGGACTAGAACTGATAGAGTGCCTGAAGAACTATGGACAGAGGTTTGCAACACTGTACAGGAGGCAGAGATCAAGACCATCCCCAAGAAAAAGAAATGAAAAAAGGCAAAATGGTTGCCTGAAGAGGCCTTACAAATAGCCGAGAAAAGAGGAGAACTGAAAGGCAAAGTAGAAAAGGAAAGATATACCCATATGATTGCCAAGTTCAAGGACTAGCAAGGAGAGATAAGAAAGCCTTCCTCAGTGATCAATGCAAAGAAATAGAGGAAAATAATAGAATGGGAAAGACTAGAGATCTCTTCAAGAAAATTAGAGATACCAAGGGAACATTTTATGCAAAGATGGGCTCAATAAAGGACAGAAATGGTATGGACCTAACAAAAGAAGAAGATATTCAGAAGAGGTGGCAAGAATACACAGAAGAACTGTGCAAAAAAGATCTTTATGACCCAGATAATCACGATGGTGTGATCACTGACCTAGAGCCAGACATCCTGGAATGTGAAGTCAAGTGGGCCTTAGGAAGCATCACTATAAACAAAGTAGTGGAGGTGATGGAATTCCAGCTGAGCTATTTCAAATCCTAAAAGATGATGCTGTGAAAGTGCTGCACTCAATATGCCAGCAAATATGGAAAACTCAGCAGTGGCCACAGGACTGGAAAAGGTCAGTTTTCATTCCAATTCCAAAGAAGGGCAATGCCAAAAAATGTTCAAACTACCGCACAATTGCACTCATCTCACATATCAGGCAAGTAATGCTCAAAATTCTCTAAGTCTAGGCTTCAACAACGTGTGAACCAAGAACTTTCAGATGTTCAAGCTGGATTTAGAAAAAGCAGAGGAACCCAGAGGTCAAATTGCCAGTATCTGTTGGGTCAGAGAAAAAGCAAGAGAATTCCAGAAAAACATCTACTTTTGCTTCATTGATTATGCTAAAGCCTCTGACTGTGTGGATCATGAAAAAAGTGTGTAAATATCTTAAAAAAGATGGGAATACCAGACCACCTGACCTGCCTCCTGCAAAGCCTGTATGCAGGTCAGGAAGCAACAGTTAGAACCGAATATGAAGCAATGGACTGGTTCCAAATTGGGAAAGGAGTACATCAAGGCTGTGTATTGTCACCCTGCTTAATTAACTTATATGCAGAGTACATCATGAGAAATGCTAGGCTGGAGGAAGCACAAGTTGGAATCAAGATTGCAGGGAGAAATATCAATAACCTCAGATATGCAAATGACACCACCCTTATGGTAGAAAGCAAAGAAGAACTAGGGTCTCTTGATGAAGGTGAAAGAGGAGAGTGAAAAAGTTGGCTTAACAGTCAACATTCAGAAAACAAAGATCATGGCATCCAGTCCTACCAATTCATGGCAAATAGATGGGGAAACAATGGAAACAGTGAGAGACTTTATTTTCTTGGGCTCCAGAATCACTGTAGATGGTGATTGCAGCCATGAAATTAAAAGATGCTTGCTCCTTGGAAGAAAAGCTATGACAAACCTAGACAGCATATTAAAAAGCAGAGACATTACTTTGCTGACAAAGGTCTGTATAGTCAAATATATGGTGTTTCCAGTAGTCATGTATGGATGTGAAAGTTGGACCATAAAGAAGACTGAAAAAAGAATTGATGCTTTTGAACTGTGGTGTTGGAGAAGACTCTTGAGAGTCCCTTGGGCTGCAAGGAGATCCTTGCAGTCAATTCTAAAGGAAATCAATCCTGAATATTCATTAGAAGGACTAATGCTGAAGCTGAAGGTCCAGTACCTTGGCCAACTGATGCGAAGAGCTATCTCCTTAGAAAAGACCCTGCTGCTGGGAAAGATTGAAGGCAGGTGAGATTGAAGATTGAAGCAACCTCTGTTGCTTGCAGAGACAAAGGAGATGCAGCCGAGAAACACCAGTGCAGGCTTGGGCCAGGGTCCACCTCAGTGATACACAAAGCAACATTTTTAAGCTCTTTAAAAATGGAAAACGGAAATGAAAGAGGTTAACATTCTTCATTCCAGAGACCACCACCTGAGGCCAGATTCAAGGAACCAGTGAAGTTCATCAAGAGATTACTTGAGACTAGACACACACTCTAATATTAACAGCAACCCCACCCTTGAACCATTGCTATAAAGCTCACCAAGTCCTCCTGAATTGTGACAGTTTTCAGGATAGGATCCTGCTGTGCCCCCCTTTGCTTGGCAAAGCAATAAAGCTATCCTTTTCTGAAAGTATTAGTAAGTCAGTCATGTTCCACTCTTTGTGACCCCATGGACTATAGCCCACCGGGCTTCTCTGTCCATGGGATTCTGTAGGCAAGAATACTGGAGTGGGTTGCCATTCCCTCCTCCAGGGGCCTTCCCAACCCAGGGATCAAGCCCGTGTCTCCTGCACTGCAGGCAGACCCTTTACCATCTGACCCACCAGGGAAGCCTGCCCCAAACGCTATGGTGGTGGTGGTTTAGTCACTAAGTCGTGTCCAACTCCTGAGACCCCATGGACTATAGCCTGCCAGGCTCCCCTGTCCAGGGGATTTCCCAGGCAAGAATACTAGAGTGGTAACAGGGTCTTCCCAACCCAGGGATCGAACCTGGATCTCCCGCACTGCAGGCAGTCTCTTTACCAATGAAAATACCAGGGAAGCCCCAAACTCTGTATCTAAGATCAACCTGGCACTGGTACACAGAGGTCAGGTTTTGGCATCAGTCCCTTTTAACCTGTAAGTGTCTGGGAAGATTTGGAAATAGATACAACAGTTATGACACAAAGGAATCCCACATTACTAATTATTTTGTGTTAAATTCAAGATAATCTATGTTTAAGTATTTGTCCTATTTAAAAGACTTGAGAATCTTACAGCTAAACTTGTGATTGTAATTTAAATAAATAATTGATCTTAAAGTAATGATTTTAAAGTGAAAAGAATAGAAAAGAATCAAAAAATATATAAATACATTGCTGTTGTTCAGTCACTAAGTCATGTCTCACTCTTTGCAACCTCATGGACTGTAGCACGTCAGCCTTCCCTATCCTTGACTATCTCCTGGAGTTTGCTCAAATATATAAATATATATAAAGAATATACACATTAAGCACAACATTGCAAATTAACTATATTGTAATAAGTTGTTTTTTAAAAAAGATAAAACCAAAACTTAAAATAAAAGGGATGCAGAAACTGATCAACTTTGCAAATAGTGCAAACCATTTTTTAACTTGATTTTCAAGTTGAAGTGATTAGACTTCCAAGAACTGTTTAAGGTGCTTGAGAATTATTATTACTAGAATTCTTTATTTTCCAATTATGTGTTTTAAATGTTTAAAGAGAAAATATATTAACTTTAAAAATTATGTTTAAATATCTAAGGGAATTCCACTAACTAAATTTCTAAAGGAGATCAAACTGTTAAGGGGCTTTACTCTGTTTAAGTAGGATAATCAGACACAATGAAAAAGTGGAAGAGAATGTAAAACAGATTATCAAGCTTTGTGAGTTAAACATAAACTTCCAAGGAAAGCCATTATAATTTTAATGTAAATTTAAACAACCAAATAGTTCTCTCTACTACGAAAGTAACCACCGACACAACAGCTTCAGCAACACGTGAGCCGTGAACTTCCTGATGTTCAGGCTGGTTTTGGAAAAGGCAGAGGAGCCAGAGACCAGAGTGCCAACATCTGCTGGATCATGGAAAAAGCAAGAGAGTTCCAGAAAAGCATCTATTTGTGCTTTATTGACTATGCCAAAGCCTTTGACTGTGTGGATCACAATAAACTGTGGAAAATCCTGAAAGACCACCTGATCTGCCTCTTGAGAAATTTGTATGCAGGTCAGGAAGCAACAGTTAGAACTGGACATGGAACAACAGACTGGTTCCAAATAGGAAAAGGAGTACGTCAAGGCTGTATATTGTCACCATGCTTATTTAACTTATATGCAGAGTACATCATGAGAAACGCTGGACTGGAAGAAACACAAGCTGGAATCAAGATTGCCAGGAGAAATATCAATAACCTCAGATATGCAGATGACACCACCCTTATGGCAGAGAGTGAAGAGGAACTAAAGAGCCTCTTGATGAAAGTGAAAGTGGAGAGTGAAAAAGTTGGCTTAAAGCTCAACATTCAGAAAATGAAGATCATGGCATCTGGTCCCATCACTTCATGGGAAATAGATGAGGAAACAGTGGAAACAGTGTCAGACTTTATTTTTCTGGGCTCCAAAATCACTGCAGATGGTGACTGCAGCCATGAAATTAAAAGACATTTACTCCTTGGAAGGAAAGTTATGAGCAACCTAGATAGCATATTCAAAAGCAGAGACGTTACTTTGCCAACAAAGGTTCGTCTAGTCAAGGCTATGGTTTTTCCTATGGTCACGTATGGATGTGAAAGTTGGACTGTGAAGAAGGCTGAGCACCGAATAATTGATGCTGTTGAACTGTGGTGTTGGAGAACACTCTTGAGAGTCCCTTGGACTGCAAGGAGATCCAACCAGTCTATTCTAAAGGAGATCAGCCCTGGGATTTCTTTGGAAGGAATGATGCTAAAGCTGAAACTCCAGTACTTTGGCCACCTCATGAGAAGAGTTGACTCATTGGAAAAGATTCTGATGCTGGGAGGGATTGGGGGCAGGAGGAGAAGGGGACGACAGAGGATGAGATGGCTGGATGGCATCTCTGACTCGATGACGTGAGTCTCAGTGAACTCCTGGAATTGGTGATGGACAGGGAGGCCTGGCGTGCTACGATTCATGGGGTCGCAAAGAGTCGGACACGACTGAGTGACTGATCTGATCTGATCTGACACAACAGAACTTGTTTCGATAATTAAATTATGAAGATGTGTTATATGTCAACCTCCCCTACAGACTGCAAGCCCCTTTGGAGACCAGAGTTTAAACCAGAAAATCCCACATTGCCTGATACAATCGATACCCAGTAAACATTCACAAAAGAGCTGTCCCCGGTCCTGCCCCCTGGTTTGCTCGGGCTCCATGCTTGTCCCAGCGTCTGCTTCCTGAGTCTGGTATCCTCTAGGGTCACCATTCTTCCTGCTCCTGCTGTTACCTCCTCCTTGACTGTCATTTCTACCTCCTCCCCAGCCCTCAGCTTCACCTCTATGCATTCATCCCCTCTATGCATTCCTCCTCCAGTCCAAACTTAGCACCACCACACAGCCACATAAGGAGCCAAAGCAAAAAGTACATACACGCGCACATATAGTACAGTGTGTGTTAATACTCGTGACATAAGTGACGAAGGAAAAGTATTCTTCGATTGTTCAAATTTTATTTCCAGAAGCACAGTCTTGTTTGCTTTTACAAAAGAAAATATGAGGAGACATTTTTAGTTAGCCACACCTTTTTCAAGAAAAAGCATTCATGATACTACAATCCTACTGAAACAAGCACATGATTAGAAAACATCAAATTATAATTCTATTTACAACATTTGCATCATATTAAAAATCCTACCTTTATTTTCTTATCCTTAAAATGTGAATATTTTTAAAGCTTTCTAATAAATTAGATCTAAAAAATTCTTAGTTATAAAAACATCCCCGTCCCTGGGATTCTCCAGGCAAGAACACTGGAGTGGGTTGCCATTTCCTTCTCCAATAAATTAGATCTAAAAAAATCTTAGTTATAAAAACATAAGAAATGTGTGAAAAGGAAGTCCTAAGTTCACAATGCTTCATCATCAAATAACTGTGTCATTTTCTTTAGTAAGAGATTTAAGTTGTACTTTCAGCACTTCCTGGGATGAAACACATACATGCCAAGTATTTAGTTGTTTGGAAATTGGAAAACTTTTGTACCCCAAGTGTTAACTTACTTCTGCTATCAAATAAAACTAGGCTGTTTTAGGCAATATCCAAGTGGATGTATATTGTTACTAAACTACCTAACAATGTGGAAAATTCTTTATTAAAAATAGTAGCTGGGAATTTCTGCTTCTAGCCATGATGGTGTTAACTAGAAACAGATCGGCCTTCCTGCCATGAACCACCAGGACATTGGACAAAATATACGAAGCAACACTTTTCAGATGTTGGACAACCAACAGCACAGGACTGTGATCTCTGAAAGTAAAACACACTCACGACTTGAAACAATCTACTGTACATATAGACTGCAGTCCACCCCAAGGCTGCAGAATAAGTGTCCTTCTCAAGTGCAAAGGGACTGTTGTCCAGGGTAGATCACATGCTGGGCCACACAGCAAGCCTTTGTAAATCCGAGAAAACTGAAATCATATCAAGCATCTTTTCCAAACACAAGGCTGTAAGATTAGAAATCAACTACAAGAAGAAACCGAAAAAAAATCAACACATGGAGATTAACCCTATGTTACTAAACAACCAATGGATCACTGGAGAAACCAAACAGAAAATAAAAACATACCTAGAGATAAATGAAAACAACCATGATGCAAAACCTACAGGGTATAGCAAAAGCAGCTCTAAGAGAGAAGTTTATAAGCAACAGAATTATATCTCAGAAAATAAGAAAAATCTCAAATAAACAACCTAACCTTACACCTAAAGCAACCAGAGAAAGAAGGACAAACAAAAGCCAAATTAGTAAAAGGAAAGAAACCATAAAGATTAGAGCAGAAATAAATGAAATAGAGACAAAGGAAACAATGGAGAAAATAATTACAAATGAAGCAACTCACAAAGGATTAATCTCCAGAATATACAAGCAGCTCATGCAGCTCAATATCAGAAAAACAACCCAATGAAAAACTGGGCAGAAGACCTACATACAGGTGGCCAACAAACACATGAAAAGATGCTCAACATCACCATTTTCTGAGAAATGCAAATCAAAACTGCAGTGAGACACCACCTCACACCATTCAGAATGTTGCTGCTGCTGCTGAGTCGCTTCAGTCGTGTCCGACTCTGTGTGACCCCATAGACGGCAGCCCACCAGGCTCCCCCATCCCTGGGATTCTCCAGGCAAGAACACTGGAGTGGGATGCCATTTCCTTCTCCAATGCATGAAAGTGAAAACTGAAAGTGAAGTCGCTCAGTCGTGTCCGACTCTTCGCAACCCCATGGACTGCAGTCTACCAAAACTAGACAAAGATATCACCAAAAAGAGAAAACTGCAGGCCAGTGCCACTGATGGGTGTAAATGCAAAAATCCTCCACAGAACACTAGTAGACGGAATCCAACAGTACATAAAATGACCATAAACCACAAGCAAGTGGGCTTTATCCCAGGGATGCAAGGATCTTTCAGTATCTGCAAATTAATCAATGTGATACAGCACAAGCAGAAGAATAGAAATCATATGATTGTCTCAATAGCTGCAGAAAAAGCCTTTGACAAAATTCAACACCCATTTATGATTAAAAAAAAAAAAACAACTCTCCAGAAAATGGGCATAAAAGGAATCTACCTCTACATAATAAAGGCCATATATGACAAACTCACAGCCACCATCATACTCAATGGTGAAAAGCTGAAGGCATTTCCTCTAGGATCAGGAACAAGACAAGGATATCCACTTTCACCACTTTTATTCAACATACTTTTGGAAGTCCTAGCCACTATGATCTAAGAATGAAAAGAAATAAAAGGAATCCGGATCAGAAAAGAAGAAGTAAAACTGTCACTGCTTGCAGAGGACATAAAAGTATGCAAAGAGAACCTAAAGATGCTGCCAGAAAACTATGAGAGCTCAAGCAAGGTGGTAAAGTTGCAAGATACAAAACTTATATATAGAAATTTGTTGCATTCTTCAGTTCAGTTCAGTTCAGTCGCTCAGTCATGTCCGACTCTTTGCGACCCCATGAATCGCAGCACACCAGGCCTCCCTGTCCATCACCAACTCCCGGAGTTCACTCAGACTCACGTCCGTCGAGTCAGTGATGCCATCCAGCCATCTCATCCTCTATCGTCCCCTTCTCCTCCTGCCCCCAATCCCTCCCAGCATCAGAGTCTTTTCTAATGAGTCAACTCTTCGCATCAGGTGGCCAAAGTACTGGAGTTTCAGCTTTAGCATCAGTCCTTCCAAAGAAATCCCAGGGCTGATCTCCTTCAGAATGGACTGGTTGGATCTCCTTGCAGTCCAAGGGACTCTCAAGAGTCTTCTCCAACACTACAGTTCAAAAGCATCAATTCTTCAGCACTCAGCCTTCTTCACAGTCCAACTCTCACATCCATACATGACTACTGGAAACACCATAGCCTTGACTAGACAGACCTTTGTTGGCAAAGTAATGTCTCTGCTTTTGAATATGCTATCTAGGTTGGTCATAAGTTTTCTTCCAAGGAGTAAGCGTCTTTTAATTTCATGGCTGCAGTCACCATCTGCAGTGATTTTGGAGCCCAGAAAAATAAAGTCTGACACTGTTTCCACTGTTTCCCCATCTATTTCCCATGAAGTGATGGGACCAGATGCCATGATCTTCATTTTCTGAACGTTGAGTTTTAAGCCAACTTTTTCACTCTCCATTTTCACTTTCATCAAGAGGCTCTTTAGTTCCTCTTCACTTTCTGCCATAAGGGTGGTGTCATCTGCATATCTAAGGTTATTGATATTTCTCCTGGCAATCTTGATTCCAGCTTGTGCTTCTTCCAGCCCAGCGTTTCTCATGATGTACTCTGCATAGAAGTTAAATAAGCAGGTAACAAAAAACTATCAGAAAGAGAAATTAATGAAACAACCCCATTTACCATCACATTAAAAGGAATAAAATACCTAGGAATAAACCTACCTAAAGAACCAAAAGATCTGTACTTCAAAAACTGTAAGACTGAAAGAAATCAAACATGTCACAAACAGATGCAAAGACATACCATGTTCTTGAACTGGAAAAATCAATATTGTCACACCTAAAGCAACCTGCAGATTCAACGCCATTCCTATTGAATTACCAAAGGTATTTTTCACATAATTAAAATAATAATTCACAAATAATTTTAAAATTTGTCTGAAAACACAAAAGACCCCAAATAGACAAAGCCATCTTCAGAAAGAAAAATGGAGCTGGAGGAATCAGGCTTCCTGACTTCAAGAAGCTTCGATTACAAAGATGCAGTATTCAAGATGGCCTGGAACTGGCACAAGGACAGAAATATAGATCGATGGGACAGGAAAGAAAGCCCAGAGATAAACCCGTGAGCCTATGGTCATCTAACCTATGACAGAGGCAAGAATATGCAGTGGAGAAAAGACAGTCTCTACAAGAAGTGGTGCTGGGGAAATGAACAGCTGCAAGTAAAAGAATGAAATTAGAACATTGTCTGACACCACATAAAAAATAAACTCAAAATGGATTAAAGACCCAAATGTAAGACTATATACTATAAAACTCCTAGAGGAAAAAACAGAACGCTCTTTGACATAAATCACAGCAATATCTTTTTGGATCCATCTCTTAGAATAATGGAAATAAAAACAAAAATAAACTATTGGGACCAAATTAAATTTAAAAGCTTTTGCCCAGAAAAGGAAATCATAAGTGAAACAAAGAGACAGCTCACAGAATGGGAGAAAATAATTACAAACAAAGCAACTGACAAGCGGTCAATCTCCAAAATATACAAACAGCTCATGGAGCTCCATATCAGAAAGCCAAACAACCCAATCTAAGAACCGGGCAGGAGACCTAAACAGGCATTTCTCCAGAGAACACACACAGACGACCAAAAAGTACATGAAAAAGTGCTCAACATAATTATTAGAGAAATGCAAATCAAAACTACAGTGAGGTATCACCTCACACCAGGCAGAATGGCCATCATCAGAAAGTCTACAAACAGTAAATGCTAGAGAGGGTGTAGAGAAAGGGAACGGTCCTCACTGTTGGTGGGAATGTAAATCAGTACATACACTAGTGAGAACAGTATGGAGGTTCCTAAAAAACTACACATAGAACTCCTATTATGACCCGGCATCCCAGTCCTGGGCACAGATCTGCAGAAAACCATAATTTTAAAAGATGCACGCACTCCAACGATCATGGTAGCCTATGTACAAAAGCCAAGACACAGGAGCAACCTAAATGCCCATCAACACAAGGACAAAGATGTGTACATGTGTAATGCAGAATATTACTCAGCCATAAGAAAGGAGGAAATAAGGCCAGCTGCAGTGACCCAGAGGGGCCCAAAGACTATTATACCAAGTGAGGTAAGTCAGGCAGAGAAAAACAAATATCAATTGGTATCACTCATTTGTGGAGTCTAAAAAATTTATATAAATGAACTTATTCACAAAACAGAAACAGACGTCCAAACTTAAAAAACAAACTTACAGTTACCAAAGGGGAAAGGTGGGAGAGGAGGGATAAATTAGGAGTTTGGGATTAACATATACACACTACTGTGTATAAAATATTATATACATCTATTATACAAAATAGATAAATCAACAAGGCCTACTGTATAGCACAGGGAACTCTCCTCAATATTCTGTAATAATTTATATGAGAAAAGAATCTGAATGAAAGCATGTATATGTATACGCACACTGAATCACTTTGCTGTCCACCTGAAACTAACACAACACCAAATCAGCTGCACTTCAATAAAAAATAAAAAATTAATTAAAAAATAAAAACAAAATTCCACGCCTGAAAAAAACAACTGATAGGGAAAATGGCAAAACAGAAACACAGGAAGGTTAAATGAGAAAATAATAGTTATGATACTTACACGATGAAGTGGGCGGGCATGTGGAGAAGGAGGTGGGGCTTCTAAGTATCTACTGACAGATACGTATCTGAAACAAGTTTCCGAGGGAAAAACAAACTAAAACTAAACTGAAACAGAAACAAGTAAGTTCAACTGAAGTGTATTTACATTTGAGTAATGTAATCACACTTTAAATAATTCCTATGGCTGCATTTATATTAAATTGTAGAACAGGTAGTCCATGATGCAAGGAATCACAGAAGTGGTTGCCTGGAGGAACAGGGGTG
The DNA here is from genome assembly GCF_032452875.1 of Bos javanicus. NCBI lineage: Eukaryota > Metazoa > Chordata > Mammalia > Artiodactyla > Bovidae > Bos > Bos javanicus. Next base: position 79,299,263 of record NC_083883.1, read on the forward strand.
GGAGTGGAGAGTGGAGGGTGCAGAGCTTGCCTGGGCAGAGGTTCGAGGGAACTTTCCCAAGAGATGAAAATGTTTTGAGTCTTGACAGAGGATGTGGATTACACAGGTATCTGCGTTTGGTAAATTCACTGAACCGTAACGTTGCATTTCAACTGTGTGTAAATTACACCTCAATTTTTTCAAGTAAGAGGACAAATTATGGCCTGACTTTATAATTGCAATGTTAACCATAATCAGCTTTGTCACATTGTCACCAAGGAAGCTTTCTCAGTATCAGTGCATGGATACATACAGAAGACACAGCAAACTGGACAGTCTTTTCTTCCCCAGTCATCATGAAACCGCTTGTAAATATTTTGACTTTCGCCACTTCTTTACAAACTGCCAAGAATTTACACCACAGCAACCCCTCCCCAGCTGTTCTAGAGAAAATGATGATCTAAAGGAACAGGAATAAGGTCTGTCTGACTTGCTGATAGTTATAAAGAGAAGCACAAGCCATCTGCCTTAAGTCCTAACCAGCATTTTTCTCATTGTGAATACTACTATCTGAAGTATGCAAGTCCCATACAGACCAACTGACACAGCTGGGCTGTCCTCACTGACAAAACACCCTTTAAAACAATGCTGTATGCCTGCTGCAAGACCCACGAGAGGGGAGGGACTGAGGAAGACTTCTGCAAGGAAACTCACGTTTGAAAATTTACCAGATCCCATGTCAAAATGTCTCTTATTCCTGGCAGTTAAAAATTACTTTGCCTAGGAATGGCATTCTGCAAAACCAGCTACTACCTTATCATATTGTTCAGACTGCTGTTCTCTGCGACCAGTAACTCCTTGACTAAAAATGCCCAGGACTTTCCCCTAAAGATCCAATTTCAACTTTATAATCTGCATTGTATTTCCTTATTCATCTGGATTCAAATAATTCCTTAATTATAACAAATCGGCACTTTCTTTACAAGACATCTTGTGCTTAAAATCTCCTATTGGTGTGATCAATTCTTTTGCATATTTCTATAGTAATAAATGAATTTTTCTGATAGTCAAAATAAAAGCAGTTTAAAACTCATTCTATTTGTTCATTATCAATACCTGAGTCTTAGAATAATACCATTTTCAACACTTTTACGCAATCACAAGTGATGATTCATACTAGAATAAGTAGAGAAGAACTTTCCCAGCATATCTCTCAAGCAGGTAAGTGAATATCCAAAAAGAAATTGTAGGTAAAAAGAAAATAAGTATTACAATTCTGTGTAGATATTTATATGTTTTATAAGCTTTTATTTTCATGTCAACATATTTCAATCCTTTTCAGCAAACTGAATAAAACTAAATGTAGATACTTGGTCTTCTTTTTCACTCCAAGCTAGGGCACGTTCTTTCACAGCTCTGTGAAGGGGGTGTCCTTCCTTTCCAGAAGTTTCTCATTTCTATCATTTTACTGCAAACTAGTGCAGTTGAGATAATAGTTTCTTCAAATGTGATTTTTTCTCCCATGTAAATAATATCCTGAAGCGGAAGAAAACAAGGCTGTAAACAGCACCGCTGCCTTATATCCACTAGATGTCAGTCATGCTGTTAGCATCATTTACATTCTTAATCCTGACTGACACAGACGGAAACGTCATTCTAATACCAAACCCATCCCTGATTCGGCTGCACAACCCACAGGGGCACCTAGGACATTACACGATGAGAAATAAGCCTCGTTCCCAGGGAAACTACAGTTCTGCTATCGATGGGATGCAGCTTTTGCCAAGTGCCGAGGTTAGGTGCTGCGTCTGTGGGGTCACAGAGTCTGACATGACTGAGCGACTGAACTGAATGGCGAGGTGAGGACAGCTGGGCTGGGGACAGCTGTCACGCTGATCCGTTTATAAGGAAGGGTCATGAGCTAATAATTTCAGAGAAATGTTTTCAAAAACTCAAGCTTGTGGAAAGAGGGAAGCAGAACACTTTTTATACATAGAACACTCAGAATATCTCAAAGAACACCATTCTTTCTCCTTCAAAAATGCTATTTATATTGAAAAGAAAACATTCATGAGAATACTGACTTAAGAAGATAGAACATCCTGGGTTGTTGCCACCGAAATCACAAATTAGTTCTATTCTTTCAGACACCTGAAGTCCTTTTCTCAGTAAAATACTGCATGAGGTTTGCAAGAAAAGTTCTTAAGGATTCTCATGGAAAAGTACCCTATAAGGTACTCGTTGTTCCTGGGAAGGCAGTCAAGGGACTGTTTACCCAACTCCCAGATGGCCCCAGGCCACTCAACACAGTAATCGTCACCATGGACCGGGCCATCTCACCAGAACAGCAAGGGCTCTACAGCACCCCTAAGTAAAGGAGGTAAAATTAAAACAAGACCCATAAAGATCTTTGGGAAAGTCTTGATTTCATTGACAGTGAAATTAAGAAACTAAGTCGTCTCTAATTTTCTTCTAGGATCTTCCATCCTGTGATGCAAACATGTTCTTTTCCTCAAGATAATCATCTTTTCTGATGACTAGCTGTAACATGTTAGCTGTTCCTGAAGACAGAAAAATATAAGTACATGCTGTCAGTTATAGTATTCACTGAGACCTCTGGTCCCTGGCTTTTGTGATAGAAAGCTTTTGGTTCTGTACCGCTCACACCTAGGGCAAGTCAAGGGTTTCCTATCCGAATTTTCTCTGTGTTGCCTCAACTCCCTTTTCTCACCACCTAACCCCCTTCTTGGGCTTTCCAGGAGGCTCAGTGGTAAAGAATCCATCTGCCAATGCCGGAGACACAAGAGACACGGGTTCCATCCCTGGGTCAGGAAGTTCCCCGGAAATGGCAACCCACTCCAGTATTCTTGCCTGGGAAATCCCCTGGACAGAGGAAACTATAGTCAATAAGTCTGTGTGCAGAGTCAGACACGACTGAGCACACACACCCAACCCCCTGCCTACACTCCCGCCACACACGCTCCTCTCTGAAGAAGTATCAGTTTGGAGACAAGTGCGTCCCGTCTAAACCGTGCTGCAGATAAACGCACCGTAAGGGCCTTGTGTAGTGTGCTTTCTACCTGCTGGAAGCAGCATCCCCTGCTTCCACCATCACCAACACCTGACTTCATAACTAGGCACACCATCTGAGTTTATCACACGTGCTGGAGGAACAAACAGTGGGACTCGGAGCTCTAAGGTGCGGCGATCCACACACACCCTCACTCTGGGTGTCGCCCCACTGCCGGGCACACTGTTAGGGAGGTCGTGTGTTCACTGAGCTTTTCAACACATGTGCGTCTGCCCGCTATGCCAGGGGCTGGGCTAGGCATTGGCGAGGAAGCTGTGAGACGGGCAGATGCAGTCTGTTCTCACAGAATGGAAAGTCTAGTAGAGAAAGAACAGTGATGAGTTAAATCACATAAGGTTCTAATGGGAAGTAAAATCACCAGAGGTGATTAACAGTTACGAAACTGCAGGTGGTACGTTTACCAGTATAAACGTCACATGCCATGCCATGCCTGCTGCTCAGTCACATCCAACTCTTTGCGACACCATGGGCTGTAGCCCGCCAGGCTCCTCTGTCCCTGGGATTCTCCAGGCAAGAATACTGGAGTGGGTTGGCTTCCCGGGTGGCTCAGCGGTAAAGAATCCGCTTGCCAATGCAAGAGACACCAGAGGTTTGGGTTCAATCTCTGGGTCCGGAAGATCTTCTGGAGGAGGAAAGGGCAACCCACGCCAGTATCCCTGCCTGGAGAGTCCCGTGGACAGAGGGCCGCACAGAACAGGAACACACACTCCCCCAGGTAGTGTCCTGAGTCGCATGATGATTCTAGTGTCGATTCCAGACCCGCAGTTCAAGGAGCCCAGGGTGCCTGAACCTGGCACTTCTAGAGTGTTTTTATTTCAGTTACTTCCGAATTCTGGGAGCCTGGATGAACCTCAGGAGTAAACTGCTAAGGAGACAGACCCTAGCCCACTGCTTTCATTATTAATTTAAAATTTTATTTCCTCAAAAACCTGACCAAAGGATGTTACCAACTGCCAGAGAGAAGGAGAGCCGAGATTAAAAAGCCATCCCCTTTTCCTTTAGTTAGACTCCCTAGAAGAGACTTTAAGGAGAAAACCCTGCAAGACCTCAAAACCAACCCAGCTGTCACTGCACAACTTATAGGGGAGAAAGTAGCTAATAGACTGTCAGAAGCGAGAGGTTTATTAAAGCAAGCAATTAGCCCTTTACTTTAAAGGGATGTGAAGTCGAGCACGCGAGGTGATTTAAGCCTTTTGAAAGGAAGGACGAAGCATTCAGGGCTGTAGGGATAAAGGCACAAAGATTTAATGAACATCTGTCTAGCATCTTCCACTTGGTAAGTGGCTTCCACTTATTTTATTAGCTTCTCACAGTCACCCTGTTAAACAGCAGGGCAGATACACATCTTTCTGTGGTCCCTGAAGGTGGGTCATTTAAGTCACAATGAAGCACACACTCCATGAGTTTACATAAACGCACAGCAACACAGGCAGGCACCGATGGAGCCGCCAACCAGTCACCCGCACAGCTCAGGTTCCTGAAGGGCGTCGGTAAGAAAGCCACCAACCAGTCACCCACACGGCTCAGGTTCCTGAAGGGCATCGGCAAGAATGGGAAGGGGCAGAGCCTGGGGCGAGGATGACCCTCAGGAGAAGATTGAGGAGGTTTTAGACAAACACGAGCCATGTCTCACCCAGGTTCAAATGACTTGGCTAAGACTGGACCCAGCCCACAGACACAGAAAACAAATGTCTGGCTCCCGAAGGGGAAAGGGAGGAGGGCTAAATCAGGAGCTGGGGACTCACATATGCACACTATTACATATAAAACACGGAGAAGGAAATGCCAACCCACTCCAGGATTCTTGCCTGGAGAATCCCATGGACAGAGAAGCCTGGCAGGCTGCAGTCTATGGGGTCGCAAGAGTCGGACATGACCGAGCAACTAAGCACGCACACACACACATATATAAAACAATCAACAAGGACCTACTACATAGCACTGGGAATTATATTCAATACTTTGTAATAATCTATAAGGGAAAAGAATCTGAAATATGTGCGTGTGTGTGTGTATATATATCTATATATACACATGGGCTTCCCAGGTGGCGCTAGTGGTAAAGAACTCGCCTCCCAAAACAGGAGACATAAGAGATGCAGGTTTGATCCCTGGGTCGAGAGCTCCTGGAAGTCGGCATGGCAACCCACTGCAGTATTCTTACTGGCATTCCCACAGATGGAGGAAGGAGCCTACTGGGCACAGTCTAGGGGGTTCCAAAAGAGTTGAACACAACTTAGAAACTAAACAACAATAAATGTACAACGGAGTCACTGCTGTACACTGGAACTAACACGGCATTGCAATCAACTACATTCCAGATAAAAGGAAGAACTAGGCCCAGCCCCCGGCCTTGCCAGTACACCTTATTTTCTCTTAAACAGTTTTTAGAGCAGGAAAAGAAGTCAGGGCGCTGGCATCTGCTGAACAACAGGCCGGCTGTGTGCAAGGAGGGTTCTAGGTGCCGATACCAGACCCTATTTCCTTCCCACCGCAAACCTGTAAGACACTGTAACGGCCTTAGTTTCATAGATGAAGAAAACGAGTCTCAGAATTGAAGTGGCTCACTCACTCATCTGATAGGAAGATAGGAAGCCTGGATTTGAATTCAGGTCTGTTTTTGAAAGTTTGTGATATTTATGGGAACATAATTCGGTGCAGCCACTGTGGAAAACAATATGGTGTTTTCTCAAAAAAAAAAAAAAAAAAACGTGATCCGACGATTTTCTCCTGGGCGTATATCCAAAAAAAACCAGACCACGAATGTGAACAGATATAAGCTCCCCAGTGTTCTCAGCAGCACCAGTCACAATGGCCAAGACATGAAGCGACCCAAGTGGACAATGGAGACGTGCAGTGTGTGTGTACACATATATACATACACACACACACACACACACACAGTGGGGTATCACTCTGCCAAAACAAGGAATAAAATGTTACCATTTGCAGCGGTGTGGATGGACTTGGAGGTGTTGTGGTAAGTGAAATAAGCCAATTATGGTAAGTGAAATAAGCCAGACAGAGAAACAAATACTGTATGATATCATGTATATGTGGAATCTAAAAACTACAATCTAAAAACTAGTGAACATAACAAGAAGCAGCAGACTCACAGAGAACAAACCAGTGGATACCTGTGGGGAGGGGCAACATAAAGGTGAGGGGAGGGAGAGGTACAAGCTTTCGGGGGTGAGACAGGCTCAGGATGTATTGTACAACATGGGGGATAATAACTGAAAATGGAGTGTAACCTTTAAAAATCATTTAAAAAAGAAAAAGAAACAAGTTTGTGTTTTTTTTAAAACGATGTTGGTGCTCACTGTCGTTGCTGCTTATTGTTTAGTTGCTAGGCTGTGTCCGACTTCAACCCCATGGACTGCCAGGCTCGTCTGTCTGTGGGATGCCCCAGGCATTACCATTTCTTGCTCCAGGGGATCTCCTTGACCCAGGGATGGAACCCGAGTCTCCTGCATGGCATTTTTTGATTGTACTATGTCTATTTCTTGGGTTGACCCCAGAGCACCTCTCTTTGCATTTTAAGACGTGTAGCATACATTTTTCAGGGCAAGAACCATGTTTGCTGGCCCTTGAAATATTTGGTATTTCTGAAATAACTGCTTTCGGCCATGTTATCCAAAGGGACATTGAAGAAAACATTAAAACACTTAATTCAAAAACCAAAACAAGACACAAGCAAGCCTGGACACAAGATATTACATAACAGAATTAAATAGATAGTTGAATAAATAGTTAAACAAGAGATTGAACAACTTGGATAACCTCAACTTTTTATCACCAAAACAAACACATGCTTTTGAGAGATTAGGCAATTATTTTGGTATGAGCTTAATCACATCACTTAATTTGATTAATATTCCGAAGGAACATGAACCCATATTGATGATGTTAGAAAAATTTGCATTTGCCATAGGGCTATCCACAAAATATTTTTGGCAATATACACTGCTATAGCAGAGATATTTGAATATTCACTTTTCATATAAAAAATTGTCAGTGCCCAACAGGAAAAACACTCCTATAACCAATTATCTCAGAAGGTGAGAAACTGTGTTATGAAGCAAGTACTTTACTCTTTATCCCAATTCACCTTCTATTGTCTTAAAGGGAACTCTTCAGATTCCAGTCATATCCCGGCATGAAAACCTATCAGGTTGCTCTTAGAAAAAGTATAAATTGAGCCCATCCAAACCCCAAAAACACTTCACCCAAGAGCGAACAACCTGAAGCTTGTTCTCCATCCGGAAAATTGTTCATCCATATCCCTCCCATTTCCTCAATACTGTGACCTTACCCCAGCTGGTGAGCCTGCCCCGCAATCCATTTCGACTCCACCGCAGAAATAAAATGCACACACACTGTAGCTGTAATTCAATTAATCTTCTCCTTGGGCTTCCTCTGCTCCATGCCAGGGTCATTTGTGAGGCCGTCCTCACGCCAAACTGTTGCACCTGTGCTGCTGTGGAAATAGCCCCTTCCTCCCCCTCCCCGTCCTCCCAGGCATGGTGCCCTAATCACCTTGTTCCCAGGCACAAAAGCTTTCCTCTGCAAGCACGGAATGCTAGAATTCCCCCAAGCACTGGCAAGGAAATATTTAAATGTAATCAGAGGATCTTCCTTTGTTTTATTTATTTTTTTCCTGGGGAAATTCATCTCTCGAAGGTATTCGGTGTATTCTTTTGCTCTTCCGTGAGGCCACATCGTGGCACAGTGGCGGAGTGGTCACAGCCTGCAAAACTAAATATTTTCTTCTCTTTTCGGGACGGACGCGGATGATACGTGCCTGGTCCCCTCGACCGTCTCTAATTGAATTCCTTGCTTCATTTAAACTGCTTAAACTTGGCTGTGAGAAGTGTGTGCCCGGCAGTCCCTTCCTCCCCGACCGGACCGGACGTGGAGCCCCTGACGGCCGCCCTCTCACCTGCGGTTCCCTAGCCCCGACCAGCTGCAGAAACCCGGCTCAGCTCTCCCCAGACCCCTCCAGGCTTCAGTCCTTCCAACTTCATGGAGCTTCTAGCAGAGGAGCCAAATTGTGTTCTATGTGTCTACATTCATACGGTTGAAAGTCAAACTGGCCTTCCATCTCTGCTCTGTCGCTTTGGAGCTGTGTGAGCTGAGACAACTTACTAGACATCTCTGAGTTTCAGGTTATTTATAAAGTGGGAGGGGGGATAACACCACTATACAGGGTTGCTGTGGGCATTGAATAGGGTAACGCAGGGGTTCCCAACCTGTTTAGCACCAGGGACCGGCTTCATGCAAGGCAGTTTTTCCAGGACTGGGTTGGGGCATGGAGGGGATGGTTTGGAGATGTTTCAAGCTCAGTACATTTATGGTATGATCTCTAACCTAACGCCACCCCTGATCTAACAGGAGTTACCGGTCTGTGGCCTGGAGGCTGGGGACCCATGGGACGATGGATATAAGGCCTCTAACATAATACCTGGCCCACACTCTGCACACAAAGGATGTGGTGGCCCTCCTTTCCACATCCCTGAAAGATTACCGAGTGTCCCAAATATAATCAGAGCAAGCAAAGATGCAGACAGATCTAACTCCATCACTATCAAGACAACAGGCTCCCCTAGTAGCTCAGATGGTAAAGCATCTGCCCGAAATGCAGGAGACCTGGGTTCAATCCCTGGGTTGGGAAGATCCCCTGGAGAAGGAACCCACTCCAGTATCCTTGCCTGGAAAAGTCCATGGACAAAGGAGCCTGCAGGGCTATAGTCGATGGGGTGGCAAAGAGTCGGACACCACTGATGACTAACACACATCAAGACAACAAGCAGAGGACAGACCTACAGGCTTGTGGGGTCCAAGCTCCCAGGGCCGGAGTCCTCAGACTTCAGCCCCCTCTGCCCCCGTGAGGAGAGCTGGGAAAACACGGGCCACAGGTCCCTCCTCCTCGGAGCTGCAGATTTCGAAGGCCTGGGCCGGCCCTTGATAATCTACCTTTAAAAGAAGCTCCTGGTGCCCTGGCTTCCCAGGTGGCTCAGATGGTAAAGAATCTGCCTGCCAATGCAGAAGATGTGGGTTCAATCCTTGCGTCGGGAAGGTGCCCTGGAGGAGGCCTTGGCAACCCACTCCAGTATTCCTGCCTGGGAAATCCCATGGACAGAGGAACCTGGCAGGCTACCGTCCATGGGGTCGCAAAAAGTTGGATACGACTGAGCCCGCAAACACCCTGTGCGCCCCTGATGCTCTTACTGGTGGCTTTCGGGCCATATTTTCAGGACCACCACTTTACAGGGCGTGACAGTAAGCAGTCTGGGGGAACCTACTGACGTGACAGGATAAACAAAAGTCTCAAGTTGAAAAAAGTCCAAGTTTTGGAGTTCTGAGAGAGCGTCACCAAAGGCAACCCCCTGCTTCATGGCAGAGCCCAGGTCACCAAGCCGGAGCTCCCCGAGTAAATCGCACTCTGCCAGCCCCAGCGAGAGATGATCAAGTTACTCACTTTTCTTCTTTTTTCAAGGGGTAGGGGGTTTCGGATGAACACTGCTTATTTCCTCTTCCCTGTATAATTTGGCCAGTAGGATAGAGGTTAACGCTTTAATCCCTCAAGTAAAGTACCCTACTCTTTGAGACAGGCTAGGAGCTGGAACCCGCAACCCTTTGCACACTGCTTGCTCCTGGACACACCTCTCCTCCAGCAACAAGATACAAAGAAACTACACGGGACTAAAAATACTGCGTGTATGTGCAGCTGGGGGAAATTCTGGGCCAAAAGATACAAAGACAGACAAACAAAAAAAAACCCAACTGCCGCTTCTGGAGAGTCTGGGGCAAAAACAGGCAGTGGGAACTGCGCATGCCCCCTGCACTCACCACCACCGGCGGGGGAGTGGGGGGACCACCTAAACCACCCTGTGACTGGACCCCTGGACACCCCCGCCAGCCATCACCCCATGTAAGAAACGAGATCGCCTCGCTCCCCCACCAGGGAGAGAGCAAGCAAGGGAGCCTGTTGTTTGTTCTTGCCCCCCCACCCCACTCCACGCTGCTGCAGCAGGGGCCCCCATAAAGCATGGCCTGGATTTCTTGTCTGGCCTCTAGTCAGTTTCTACTGATGGGAGAGAGCCAAGACCTGGTCGGTATCACTTTGATGATAAACAGGCTGATGACTATCACCTGGAACAACCCCGTGCGGCAGCGGTGGTGTATGGGCCGCAGGCAGGGCTCCCTGCTGCCCAGCCGCTGGGAGAGAGAGGGCAGCAAGGGGCCGACACCCAGGACGGCAGCTCTGGGGCTTCTGTGCATGCGCCCCAGTGCTCACAGCAGCACTGTCTGCAACAGTCAAGACGTGGAAGCAACCTAAACACGCATCGACAGAGCAATGGATAAAGATGTGTACATGTATACACTGGAGTATTACTCTGCTATTAGAAAGAACAATAATGCCATTTGCAGCAACATGGAGGGAACTAGAGATTATCCTAAGTGAAGTGAGTGAGTGAAGTTGCTCATTCATGTCCAACTCTTTGCGACCCCACGGACTGTAGCCCACCAGGATCCTCTGTCCATGGGATTTTCCAGGCAAGAGTAGTGGAGTGGGGTGCCATCTCCTTCTCCAGAGGATCTTCCCAATCCAGGGATTGAACCTGGGTCTCCCGCATGGTAGGCAGATGCTTTACCATCTGAGCTACCAGGGAAGTCAAGTGAAGTAAACCAAAGACAGATACATGAAATCCCTTGTATGTGGAATGTAAACCGTGACACACATGAAGTTACAAAACAGAAACAGAGTCACAGACGTAGAAAACAAACTCATGGTTTCTGGGGTGGCGGGGAGGAGGGAGGAGGGATAAACGGGGAGACTGGGGTTGACGCACACATACTGCTGTGGATAACGTGGATAACTAACAAGAAGCTGCTGTTTACCCCAACACTCTGCAATGACGTCCACGGGAAAAGAACCTGAAGAAGAGTGGATATGTGTATATGTGTAGCTGATTCAGCTCGCTGTCCATCCAAAACTAGCACAGCATTGTAAATCCACTGTACGCCAATAAAATATTTTTAAATAAAAATAAATAAAAATGGAATGGAAGTTAAAGCTCAGACAGTACGCGTCATTTCCCCACTGCCCCTGTTATGACCTGATGTGACCTGTTGTTTTCAGACCTGACTCCAAGGCATTATTTCCTCTCTGCCATTCCAGTGCCTTTTCTGTAAGATCAGGAGATTGAACTCTGACTCTGCTTCCTTCTTGCTGGTTCATTCTGTGATTTACTGGATCTCCTCATCCAAATTTACAGTAAAAATTTTTTTGTTAAATCCATATAGTCCCAACATGTGCTCAAATGCTAAGTCGTGTCCGACGCTTTTGCAGCCCCATGGACCATAGCCCCAGAGAAGGCAATGGCACCCCACCCCAGTACTCTCGCCTGGAAAATCCCGTGGACGGAGGAGCCTGGTGGGATGCAGTTCATGGGGTCGATAAGAGTCGGACATGACTGAGCGACTTCACTTTCACTTTTCACTTTCATGCCTTGGAGAAGGAAATGGCAACCCACTCCCGTGTTCTTGCCTGGAGAATCCCAGGGACGGGGGAGCCTGGTGGGCTGCCGTCTATGGGGTCGCACAGAGTCAGACACGACTGAAGAGACTTAGCAGCAGCAGCATGAGTAATAACTTGGCACTTTGGAGGTGGCCTGAACTCACACAGCAGGCAGCCAACACCGTCATTTAATCTGAAGTACATTTGCAAACACCCTCGAGAACAGCCATGTCCTCTGCCGTCGGCAAACGCTCGGCAAACACTGTGAGTCTGATGTCAAAGCAGAAAGCTGGACAGAATGAATGGGGGGCAGTGACCTGGAGATGCTGACATCAGGGGTGAGAAGAGGCAGAAGGCAGGCTCTGGTACACAGCACTGGGCACCAGGTCACAGCTGCCCACCGATCACCCAGGGTGCTCCTGTCCCAGGCCAGAACCACGCAGAATGTGAGGAAAGTGCTGCCACCATTTCAGCCTGCCCCCCAGAGAAGCAATATCCTGGGGAAATGTCAAGGTTCAGTTGGAAGATAGGCATGGTCCAGAACCGAGGTCAGGAGACGCCACCGTCTTATAAGACAGTTTATGAATGGGTAGCCGAGAATGTTTCATGCTGACTAATGATTTAAAGGTAAAACATGTTTTGTGCTCTTGCTTTATTTAAATAAGATGCACTGAAAGAAAGGCTGCCTCTATTTGTAGGAGGTTGGACCATATTCCAACCTAAAACATGCTTATTTTATAGTGCCAGGGCTCAGTGGGTAAAGAATCTGCCTGCAATGCAGCAGACATGGGAGACACAGGTTTGATCCCTGGGTCAGGAAGATCCCTTGGAGAAGAAAATGGCAACCCACTCTAGTATTTTTGCCTGGGAAATTGCATGGACAGAGGAGCCTGGCGGGCTGCAATCCAAAGGGTCACAAAAGAGTGGGACACGACTGAGCACAAAGTCAAAATAATTCGCATGAGCAGCAAGTGACATTCATTTGGATGAAAAAACAGGCATAGAAAACTTGAGTCATCATATGTTAGTAAGCTAATTACTGAGACCAGAGAAGAAGGGGAGATGATACATTAAAGGAAAGAAAATAATAAGAAAGAGAGAATAATTTTCTTGAAGGCAGAGGGGCACAGCCGAGACTGAGGAGCTAGGTAGGGCAGCTGCGGGCCGCCCGACAGTCGGGTCACAGCTGGGGACGGTGGGGACGGAAGAGCTCCCTTTCCTCTGAGTGTCTGCCAGTCTCGGGGCCACCACGAGCGAGCGACTCGTCTGAATTACTATGTAGCATGCGGTGTTTTCCATCATTTCAGGCCTCATTAGATCACAGTATCACATAGGTCATATTACACTGTGCTCGGGAGAAGTGGCACAGACTTATTCTTTTTCTGGAAGTTAAAATATTGGTTTCCCCCCATTTCTTTTAAATATGTAAATATAAAAGCTCAGATGACTTTACTTTATCCAATATATCAAAATAAACCTGGGGCATAACTATCATTGTAACACAAGGTCAATATGAACCAATGATGCAATCCTTCAAATCATGATTTGGCTGTCGACTTCCTGGATTGTATCCCTCCAGGCTCCTCTGTCCGTGGGATTCTCCAGGCAAGAATACTGGAGGGGATTGTCATTTCCTCCTCCAGGGGATCTTCCTGAGCCAGGGTCTGAGCCTGCATCTCCTGCATTGTAGGCGGCTTCTTTACCATCTGAGCCACCAGGGAAGCCCTTTCTTTTTCTTTCACTCTCCATCTCAGGTTTAGGATGGAGTGGAGGGAGAGTGGGGAAGCACAGAATGAAAGGAGAGGACATTGCTCAGAGGAAGGAAGAGTCAGGACTGTGGGTGGCAGGATTGTGGGGAAGCCACCAGGGAAGCCCTTTCTTTTTCACTCTCCATCTCAGGTTTAGGATGGAGTGGAGGGAGAGTGGGGAAGCACAGAATGAAAGGAGAGGACATTGCTCAGAGGAAGGAAGAGTCAGGACTGCAGGTGGCAGGATTTCGGGGAAGGCAGAGTGGAGACCACCGTTATCAGGAGCATGACTTCAACTTGGGCTGCCGGAGCAGCCTGCTCCCCGCTCTGAGAGGCAGAGTCACCTGTCTGTAGGGGTCGTCACCCTGAGGACTTCCAGTGTCTCTCACATCCACCTAGTTGGTCTCCCTGCCTTTTCTTCCCTAAACGTCCAGCTCTGCTGTGCACCCACAGACTTGGTCCCTCAAGATGCAGCTCAGTCAACACCCCTGAGAATTTTCAGATCACTTGCCTCCCTCTGAAACATACAGTGGACCACTCCCTCTTCCGTGCCAGCACACAGTCCTAAAACACACGGGTTGTATTTTATTAAATTCGGATCTCAATTCTCTTCCTGCCTGAGGGCAGGAATGGTGTCAGTCTCATTATGACATACTTATCAAGATCTGTCAGCTAAAAGACAAGTGATTCAGTTATACTGTCTTACTTCTCATGACATCAACTAGTATCTTTTAGATAATACTCTAATCAATATGGAGAAGGCAATGGCACCCCACTCCAGAGGAGCCTCGTAGGCTGTAGTCCATGGGGTCGCTAAGAGTTGGGCACAACTGAGCGACTTCACTTTCACTTTTCACTTTCATAAATTGGAGAAGGAAATAGCAACCCACTCCAGTGTTCATGCCTGGAGAATCCCAGGGACGGCGGAGCCTGGTGGGCTGCCGCCTACGGGGTCACACAGAGTTGGACACAACTGAAGTGACTTAGCGGCAGCAGCAGCTAATCAATATAGAACTCAAGCTAAAACGCAGGACGTCTTCTTTACAAGCTGACCAAGTGAGCTTTAACCTCCAGATGATCCCAAACACAGGACATTTGGGAAGATGCAGATTCCAGCTGCAGGAGGCCACCAGGAGCTCTTCAGCCCTGTCTGTAAAAACAGGAGTAAAGCAAAGAAAAAGGTTAGAGCTCCAGTACTTTGGCCACCTGATGAGAAGAGCCACGGTGTTGGAAAAGACCCTGGTGCTGGGAACAATTAAAAGCAAAATGGGAGCAGGGCGGCAGAGGATGAAATGTTTAAATACCGTCACCAACTCAATTGACGTGAACCTGAGTAAACTCGGGAAGACAGTGAAGGACCGGGGAGCCTGGTGTGCTGCAGTGCACGGGGTCACAAAGAGGCGGACACAACTTAGTGACCGAGCAACAACACAGAAGCGAAGGATGTTCAACTTGTCAGTTACTACACTCAGAAGATTGGAGGACGCACTCTGTGGTCAGAGAGGAAAACCCCAGCCTTTCACATTCAGGCAAAGCAGCATTTTTAAAAAATCTACAAAATTGGAAATGCCTGTCTTAGAAGTAGCAGCATTCTCATAAGGCTCTTAACAGCGACTATGAGATATTTGCAATGAGAGGTGATGCTGGCACTATTTATAAATTTATAACTATAAATGTATAAAATATTATAATTATGATATTTGTAATTCCAATTATATCATAAATGTTTTAATGCTTTAGCTGGGAGGGATCCACATGAGTATCACAAAAGCACCTCTTTTCAGTGATTACTATTTTATCTCCTTTGGGAAAAGAGATGATCGACATATGAATCTAGAAAACAAAAATCTAGATTTTTGTGTGTCGCTATAACCACACACAATCCAAATATTTTAAGCACCTAGCCTCAGCAGTTTCAGAGTGGAGCTTTTGTTCAATAGTTGCTTGCATTTTTATTTATTAAATAATTTATACTTTCCATTTTTTTGAAATTTCCTTTGATCAGGTCCCCTTCTCAATGCCAGAATACTTACCAGCATAAAGGCAGACTTTGAGAAACAAAGATAACTTTGCTTGTTTACATGTCCATCACAGCTAATCACATCTTAAAATCTTCAAGTCTACAAAGTCATTACCTTCGTCAAGGCAGCTTGTACCCCACACTGTCAGGTCGTCTGGAATATTTACTTAAACCCAGAAGCTGCCTGGCAAGAGAAAGTCTGGGTTTGTAGAGATAGATGAGGACTGGGATTTACTTATGTTCAGAAAATAAACTCCGACTCTATCATACTGAGCAGGACCTCCCCATAAATTCAACTACAATTGTATTCAACGTAAAAGTCAATTTTGTTTCATTTTCTGCATTTTCTTTTTCATCCAAAGTAGTCTCCATTCCCCAAGGTGTTGCGACCTCAACCTCCTTATATCTCAAAGCGGCTCCCTCTGATCCTCTTAGCTTCAGCGAGCACCTTGAACTCGTCCTCCAATTATCTGTCTTCAACAAATGCATTACGCACGCTAAGAAGACCTTTTCCTACCAATTTTTAAATCTGCATTTATTTGAGAAGCTTATATATGCCTAGTTGTTTACCCTCAAATCATCAAAAGAATTGATGGTGGGGGTGATTTTATCACCAGGAAATCTTTGTAAGCCACTGATACTAACACATTTTCAGAAAACTTTTAAAGACATTTTTAATACAGAAAATTGGGTTTCTTCAGACCATAGCTGATGTGGAACTTCAAATCTCAGCTTATCTGCATCTGCGTGATAGAAACAGCCTCTTATCTTGGAGATAAACAGTTATTTAATTCACCAGGCAATTTCTTTCCTCCATACTTTCTAATCAAATTCGAAAATGTTTTGCAGAGATTCAGTGTAAATAGCTACTTCTCTAAGAGCAGCCCGATTTAGAAATAAGCAGACCTACAATACTCCTTCAGTGTGTATGTTTTTAAGTACAGTTAATTTACAATGTTGTGTTAGTTTCAGCAAAGTGATTCAGATATATATATATATTCTTTTTCATATCCTTTTCCAGTGTGTGTTTTAAATATAGAAAAATCTGACCTCTGAACTACCAGTTCCACTTAGAATTTTGAGATAAACAATACTAATCCCTAGTCTTTAAAATACAACTTTTGGTGAACTTAGGAAAAGATGAGTGAGTTAATGGAATTAAGTCAAAGGTATTACTATAAAGACATTTGAGGACACCTTCCTCAGAAATCACACATATGAGTCTAGGTCCTCCACTTCTGAACCTTCTTAAAGAAGGTGCTGTTTTACTGCAGCTGAGCTGTTCTTTTAATACAACAGCAAAATAACAATGCTGTGTGTTCCCGGAATAAAGACGAGGATCGTGCAGATATCATATTTACAACCACCTCTTCCCTAGGTTATTCGTCTATCTCGTCCTCTGCTCAGGTCTCTCATCAGTCAGCCAGCGAAGGTCAGACTCACCTCAATGGCTCAGCACACCAGGCTTCTTTCCATTCCAGGTGGAGACAGAAAATCTGAATCTTTACCATGCTGACCTTATTGTTTTACAAGCTATTGATTGTGGCTATCAAGTCCCAACAGTTCTCTGGGGCCAGCCTCTGGAAAAAGAAATGCAGAAGGAGAAGCCACATTCCTCTCCCTCCTCGACCGCCCTGACGCCCCCATTAGTTAGATTTGGGTGCAATTAGAATGAATCACGGCAGGACGCGCCCTGTCTCTTCCACGCCGTCAGTGCCCGGCACCCAGGTTTTTGGCCGTACATCAGAGTGCACATCTGGTATGTAATGAGGAATGTCCAGGGCAGAGACAGGAGGTCAGCGAGAAGTGCGCGGGTCCTCCATGGCGATGATTATAGAGTTACTGACACGCAAATAAATGACACGTATCACCCTCCACAACACTTAGGAAGTGTAAATCTCATCTCTGACATACCCTTTGGAGAGAGATAGACTATATGAATCTTTTTCACATCACTAGAGCAGTTTTATACAAGGATACCCTGTCCTGGCATAACTCTCAACCTCAAAATGCTTTCCTTATCTATCGGGAGTATGCTTTTTCACTGTGATTTTTTTTCAGCGTATTAAACCTTTCATACAATAATCATGAAACTGCAGCACTTCCGCTTCATCTGTGGTCTTCCCCATGGGCTGCTTGCTTTTCAGTCTTGTGCTTCCTTTAATAACACTATTTACTGGACGCTGGCAATGTTGTAGGTGTGGTGCCAGACGATTAACATGATGATGCATTTAAACCTCAATGTCCTGCAAGGATGAGGCGCACTATTATCTCCACTTCACAGATGAGAAGACTGAGGCACGGTGGGATTAAGTGCTTGCTCGTGCATGCGGTGCTAAGTCGTTCAGTCTTGTCCGACTCTTTGTGACCTCATGGACTATAGCCTACCAGGCTCCTCTGTCCATGGGGTTCTCCAGGCAAGAATACTGGAGTGGGTTGCCATGTCCTTCTCCAGAGGATCTTCCTGACCCAAGGATTGGACCTGTGTCCCCTGTGGCTCCTGCGTCGCAGGCAGAGTCTTTACTGCTAAGCCCCCAGAGAAACCCTTATTATAAACTAGCTAACACATACTGCTCATCACCTTCCAGACACGGATTGAAATACTTTACCATCCTTACTGAGTACAAACACCACAACTCCCCTGAGACAAATCAGGGAGAACTTCATGGCAGAGACAGCCTTTGATCTAGACCTTGAATTCTAAGAAGTGAGAAGATGAGTTGAGACGTGGCCATAGACAAACACGGGGCAAGCACTGAGAACAGTGACTACTCCGGAGGGAGCCGTGTGGAAAGCAGGAGAAATAAAGGCCATGCTTATATGAGATCACATGTGTGAAAACTTTGAAAATTATGAAGCACTTCAGAATTTTTTTACAGAAAAAAGTAAATTTACTGTTTGCAAGGCCTAAATAGACACGCAACATAGAGAACAAATGTATGGACACAGAGGGGGCAAAGCAGGGTGGGATGATTTTGGAGACTGGGACCGACAAGTATACACGACTGTGCCGAAAACAGATAATTTAATGGGACCTACTGTGTGCACAGAGCACTCTACTCAGTGCTCTGCAGTGACCTAAACGGAAGGAAATCCAAAAAGAGGGGATATATGTACGGGTATAGTTGATTCCCTTTTCTGTACAGCAGAAACTAACACAACATTGTAAAGCAACTATATCCCAATTAAAAAAGGGGGAAATCAATAAATTTTAAAAAGTGATATCCTTGAATTCAGATCAGTTCAGTTCAGTCACTCAGTCGTGTCTGACTCTTTGTGACCCCATGAATCGCAGCACGCCAGGCCTCCCTGTCCATCACCAATTCCCGGAGTTCACCCAAACCCATGTCCATTGAGTCAGTGATGCCATCCAACCATCTCATCCTCTGTCATCCCCTTCTCCTCCTGCCCTCAATTTTTCCCAGCATCAGGCTCTTTTCAAATGAGTCAGCTCTTCGCATCAGATGGCCAAAGTATTGGAGTTTCAGCTTCAACATCAGTCCTTCCAATGAACACCCAGGACTGATCTCCTTTAGGATGGACTGGTTGGATCTCCTTGAAATCCAAAGGGACTCTCAAGTCTTCTCCAACACCACAGTTCAAAAGAATCAATTCCTCAGCACTCAGCTTTCTTTATAGTCCAACTCTCACATCCATACATGACCACTGGAAAAACCATAGTCTTGACTGGACGGACCTTTGTTGACAAAGTAATGTCTCTGCTTTTTAATATGCTGTCTAGGTTGGTCATAACTTTCCTTCCAAGGAGTAAGCGTCTTTTAATTTCATGGCTGCAATCACCATCTGCAGTGATTTTGGAGCCCAGAAAAATAAAGTCAGCCACTGTTTCCACTGTTTCCCCATCTATTTGCCATGAGGTGATGGGACCGGATGCCATGATCTTCGTTTTCTGAATGATGAGCTTTAAGCCAACTTTTTCGCTCTCCTCTTTCACTTTCATCAAGAGGCTCTTTAGTTCTTCTTCACTTTCTGCCATAAAGGTAGTGTCATCTGCATCCTTGAATTGGTGCTTTTAAATCACACAATGGTAATCAGATTACAGAATTTAACTTGTAGTTCACCTGTGAAAACAGAGGCAAAAAAATGCTTCTGAAAGAAAATTACACCCGTTCTCCACGTTGGCCATGGGTCCCAGGATGGGTTAGAGCGGGTGGCAGCCCAGGGCCTCCTCCCAGCCTCTGCCTCGGTCACTGGCATGTGCTCAGGACAGACTTCTCACCTTCCCATTTATCAGGCACCCTATCAATCAGAGACAATAGATTCCCTGGTGGCTCAGACAGTAAAGCATCTGTCTACAATGTGGGAGACCCGGGTTCAAGCCCTGGGTTGGGAAGATCCCTGGAGAAGGAAATGGCAATCCACTCCAGTACTATTGCCTGGAAAATCCCATGGACAGAGGAGCCTGGAGGGCTACAGTCTATGGGGTCGCAAAGAGTCAGACATGACTGAGCAACTTTCCATTCTATCAATCAGAGCTCCAAAGGCACAGTCCAGTGGGATGAGTTTTCAGAGGGTTTGTTTTTGCAGAGATCATGATAAAGTTGGGTGTGCAGGTCGGGTCAGCAGTAGGGACTGTGCAGGACCCTGGGACCAATAGTCACAAGTCTTTGCCTGGCTCAGCTTCCAGGCATGACAGGGGGAGGTTGGGACCCAAAGTGTGTGCGTGCCAGTGGAGGAGGTGACCTGGAAGGCGACCTTGACCTCCAGCGCGGCACAGCAGGAGACTGAGCAAACCGTGCAGAGAGCCAAGAGAGAAGCGGCTCTAGTTTCCTCCTACACGTTAGACCGGGCTTCCCAGGGGGCCTAGTGGTAAAGACCCCGCCTGCCCGTGCAGGAGACATAAGACACGAGGGTTCCTAAAGACCCCGCCTGCCCGTGCAGGAAACGTAAGAGACGCGGGTTCCATCTCTGGGTTGGGAAGATCCTCTGAAGGAGGGCATGGCAACCCACTCCAGTATTCTTGCCTGGAGAATCCCACGGACTGTAGTCCATGGGATCGCAAAGAGTCGGACGCGACTGAGCAACTTAGTACACACCCTGTAGATCTGGGGGTGGGCAAACGGGACTGCCCACTGGCCTATGCCACCCGGGAGTGCAGGGCACGCACCAGGATGCTGTCCAAAGAAGTCAGCAGGGGAGGAGGTTATGGGGTGCCTGGAGGGGCAAAGCAAGCCTCTCAGCACCCACACCTGAGACCGGGCTCTGCGTGTATACGACTGTCGATTTCTTCAAGAATGCGTGTTCCAACAAACATTAAAACATGAAGAGATGCCCCTGACAGATATCAGCACTTTTAGGATCACTTTGACCACTTTAACAAATGACTTCTTATACTTCCAAAGTACATATACAAGCCAGGCACGAAGATGTTCAAATAAGTAGGTTGTAACTCTTGATGCAGATAAAAGAAACTCCAAGAAAAATCATCTGACATTCGATATTTATTTTAAGGGTTGAAGGGTTTTCTAAATATATCTGGAGTTTTGCATGAAAAAATCCACTTAGGTCAGTGGTTTGTAAACTTGGTTACAAAGTGAAATCTCCTGGGAATCTCTGAAAAGCAGTGATGCCTGGGACCCACCCCTAGAGACTCAGGTCTACTGGCCCGGTTCCAGTCTGGCAACAGAAATTCCAGACATCCCCCATCAGAGCCTCATTTATAATCCAGGATGAGGACCACTGAGTTAGCCTAGAATGATGACTTGGTGGTGATGGTTTAGTTGCTCAGTCCTGTCTGACTCCTTGTTACCCCGTTGACTGTAGCCCACCAAGCTCCTCTGTCCGTGGGATTTTCCAGGCAAGAATACTGGAGTGGGTTGCCATTTCCTTTTCCACGGGATCTTCCTGACACAGTGATCGAACCTGTGACTCCTATTTGAAGGTAGATTCTTTACCACTGAGCCACCTGGGAAGTCATAATGATGGCTTACATAATATAATTGATTGTTTATCAGATTCTCATATCTGTATTATTCCTGTTAACTCATGACATTTAGTCCTCTTCAAAAATCAATCAGAAGACAATTAACTGTGCCTGTGCATGCAACTAAATCATTAAATAAACTGAAATTAGCACATAAACCCTGCCACCATCCCTTTGGTTTCACACCATGCCAACCTCACCTGAATCAAGTATATTTTGCATAGAGAGCCTACATTGTACCCTAGAGATGCTAAGGAAACAAGTCATTGAAGCATTACATGTTTAAACTATGATTATGATAGTTTGGGTATAAGGAGAAATTATAAAAGTGAAAGCCCTAAGGGAGATTGCTAGACATAAGGAAACAAGTGTGGACCTTGCTACGTGAAAGCCCTAGGAACTGATTTTGGAACTACCTCTTCCTACCTTGTTCCTGCAAGTGTGGTCCATGGACCAGCAAGCAGTTTCAGCATCACTGAGGAGCTTATCAGAAATGCAGATCCTCAGGTCCCATCTCAGACCTATTGAGTCAGAATCTACACTTTAATAAGAGCGCCAGGTAATCTGAATACGCATGACAAGTTGAGAAACAGAGATACTGGAAATACAATATATTGATCAGAATTAGGTTCAACTGCAGGTAGAACTATGCAAACAATATTGGCTAAACCACTATAAAGGATTATACTTCTCTTTCATTCAAAAGAACTCCAGAGGTAAGTGGTCCAGAGCTGATATCATGTTCTGTACTGGAGAATCTTTACTGTCAGGGCTTTTCAGTTCTTAGTAATGATTGTCTCCTCACAACCTAAGATGGCTGTTGGAGCACCAGCCATCACATCTGTGTTGTGCCAGAAGAAAGAAGTATGCTGGAGGACAGGGTCAGAGATACAGTCTCACTTTTAAGGACACGTCTCTGAAGTTGCACACTTTTGCAAACACCTCATTGGCCAGAACGCTATCCCATGGTAACACCTAACTGCAAGGAATGCTTTAAAAGTAATCTTTATTCCAGGTGTTCTTACATCCAGTTAGTAATCTGGAGGTTCACTACTGATGAAGCTGAAAAGAGGGAATACGGGAAAACAGCCAGTATTTCATGTAACATGGAGCCTTGGGAGTACTTCTGAATCTCATACTCCTCTATGCAAAATGTGAACGGCCATAGCCACATGAGGAAATTATTATGCAGGTGAAATGAATGAAAGATGTTGCCCACACAGTAGGGACTTGGTAACTAATAACTCTTTATTATCTTAAAGGACTGCTTCAAGATTTCAGTCTTTACATAATACATGTTCAGTTTCTCAGTTGTGTCTTACTCTGCAACCCCATGGACTGTAGCCCACCAGGCTCCTCTGTCCATGGGATTCTCCAGGCAAGAATACTGGAGTGGGTTGCCATTTCCTACTCCAGGTTACATAATACATAATACTGGTCAAAAAAAAAGACAAGTAAAGGTTAAATGTTATTGCAAATTTTAAAATTTGATTACAGTTTTGTTTTTTAAGGATTCAGCTACAAGCAGATCTGACGGGAGCTTTTCTCAGCTGCAGTGGTATTCTTCCCGGCACCACCCCGCAGGGTGCTAACCAGCGCCCGCATCCCTTCTCACTCCCAGATAAGGGTCAGGGGTGAGAAACAGCAGCGCGGCACGGGAGCCGGGGCTGCACTCTGAGCCCAGGCCGTCTGAGGTGGGCCTGGCTCCACTGCTTCACAGCGATGCTATTTTAGTCATCGCTTTTCCGCTGCTGTAAAGCTGAAACAATACTTCCCACCTCGCAGGGTTATTGTGAGGATTACCCGAGGTAATACGAGTAAAAGCGCTTAGAAAAGTGCCGAGCTCAAAGTAAGAGTTAGTGTTGGTTATTCCTATCAGCTGTGCAACTTCGGTGAATTGTGGGCCGGGAAAGTCTTCTTTGGCAGCAGGACTTTTCTCCTGACAATGCAGCAGTTTGCCGGCTGGGGTTTACTTAACATGCAAAGGTCATTCACACAGATAATTCTTGGCTTTAGAAAGAATATGAAAAAAAATCAATAAATACACAATTAAAAAGAAAAGGAATTAACGTTTTCATATTTACATGGTTCTCCCTCCTAGGAGCCTTCTTGATAAACACTCGAGACTGCGGTCAATAAAGGGGAGGATTTGAAGATCACACCTCCAAGAACAGGCAGCAAATGGAGGAAAAGTTTGTTCAAGTCCTCTAGGATATAAAAGAATAGACTTGATGTCGAATAAAATAGTTAACTGAATGAGGGTAATTCAAAAATTGCCTTGCTTAGAACACGTTGAAGGTTTCGCCTTTGCGAGGGGACAGTTGCGCCCCATTTGCATTCATGCAGTTTATATTGTTCTGACCTAATGAGATATAGAAAACCTCCCAAACATTGACGCATTGAAAGCATGCTTCACTCGGCATGAAGGTTTGAGACGTCAAGGATACCTTGAGCATCCTCGGATTCCAACAACTTGTCAGACAAATTAGCACCTTCTCAACCAAGGGTAAAATTGAGTTTCACGTTTCTCCCTGGTGGGGGAAAAAGAACCAGGGGAAAATCACTCTGGTTTAATGCTGCCTTTGTTAAGACAAATATAGAGAGCCTTATCATCTTTGTGCGACTCTCCCTGACCTCCTGATTTTTAATTCATTGGTTTTAAATGATCCTTGACAGTCAAGATCCTTTTGTCAACTCTTCTGTGCTTACTCCAGAAGACAAACTCTCTGGCTTTTATTAGTGAAGCTTATTTCTCTTTGTAGGCACTTAACAAGCTGGTCTTAAAGAAAATTTTAAATTGTGCTAAAACGTGATGAAAAAAGTAAAGCATAAATCATAAATAAGGTCAGATCTTAAAATGTTATAGATAGTCCCTTTTTAAATTATACAGATGTTTAAAAAATCCAGTTGCATCCAGTTTCTGGGCCAAGTTAACCTCTTCAGGGAGTAAGAGTATTGTGCTAATTGCTTAAAATTTCTCCATGGAAGCTTGAGGAGAAAGCTACCTTTTGTTTGTATACAAAATTTAAGAGGACTTCCCTGGCAGTGCAGTGGTTAAGACCTCCCCTTCCAATACAGAGAATGTGGGTTCGATTCCTGGTCAGGGAGCTTAGATCCCACATAAGTGTTAGCTGCTCTGTCGTATCTGACTCCATGGACTGTAGCCTTCCAGGTTCCTCTGTCCATGGAATGAATTTTCCAGACAAGAACACTGGAGTGTGTTGCCATTCCCTTCTCTGAGAGATCTTCCCAACACAGGAATCAAACCCAAGTCTCCTGCATTGCGGACAGACCCTTTACCATCTGGGCCGCTAGGGAAACCCACATACCTTGTGGCCAAAACACCAAAATATAAAACACAGAAGCAATATTGCAACAAATTCAAGAACGACTTTAAAAATGACTCACATCAGAAAAAAAAATTAATGGCGTTCATCTTCTTTTCTTCTCCCTACGAGTAACGTTCCGTGTTATAAAGTGGGATAAGATACGAGAGCGCTTTGAGAAGCATTTCGTGTGCTGCCGTCATTAGAACAAAGCCATATCTCTCCAGAGATTAATCTTACAAAACACCTGAGCTCCAGAAAAACTTCAGAAAAATCGCCCCTTCTCCTGCTCCCACCACCACCCCCACCCCCACCCCCACCGAAGAACCTCTCAGGTGGTTACTCAAACCTCACACATCTACACATCTGGAAAAAGACAGACATGAAAAAAGGAAAGCTGGGCTCACCTGGCAGGATCCACTGACTCGTCCACTAGGCCTGGGAGAAGAACGAGCTTCAACAACAGCCAGGATCTATTCTTATGAAGACGCTTTTTCAGTGGCACCCAAAGCAGGTAGGAGAATGGATAAAATGCAGAAGAAGCAAGAAGCAGAATGAGAGAAGAATCACAGAGTTAGAAAACTGCAAGATTTCTGTGCCATCATCTCCTCCAATCCCTTCATTTTTCGGAAAACAGGAACCAAGGGCCACTGAGTGACTTTCCCATAGTCACAGCTCTACCCTGACTCCCAGAAGAGTGGACTTCTCAGCAATGCTTCTGGACTGGCGGTAGTAGTGGCCATGGCAGGAGTGCAGGAAAGGAACTATGGGGGTGTCTGCAGTGGGCATCCCCCACTCCTGTGGCGGAGAAGACAATCAAGGGGCTTGGGGGTGCTGGGGCAGGACGGAGGGAGGCTCCCACCTTCCTAGGGTGGGTGGGCCCACCGTCCACATCTCATCCTGAACAGAACAAAAGGCTGAGGAAGAGGAAACTCCCCGCCTGACTGTGGAGCTCCACATAGGTCTTTTCGACCTTTAGACTTGGACTAAAGCATCGACTCTCCTGGGTCTCCAGCCAGCTAACTGCAGGTCTTGGCTTTTGCAGCCTCCGTAGTCATGCAAGCCAATCCCTTAAAATAAATGAATATGCGTGTATGCTTGTTCACTGGCTTCGGTCATGTCTGACTCTTTGCAACTCCATGGACTGTAGCCTGCCAGGCCCCTCTGTCCATGGGATTCTCCAGGCAAGAATCCCGGAATGGGTAGCCATTCCTTTCTCTAAGGGATCTTCCCAACCCAGGGACTGAACCCATGTCCCTCACGTCTCCTGCATTGGCGGATGGGTTCTTTACCACTAGGGGCACCTGGGAAGCCCCAGTAAATGCATGTGTGTATATGTGTGTGTGTGTAGAAAGTACTATGGAGTGTATATATACACATATGTATTATAAAGCATATACATATTTGTGGAGTGTTAGTTGCTCAGTCGTGTCTGACTCTGCGACCCCATGGACTGTAGCCCACCAGGCCCCTCTGTCCATGGAATTCTCCAGGAAACAATACTGGAGCGGGTTGCCATTCCCTTCTCTAGGGGATCTTTCTGACCCAGGGACTGAACCCAGGACTCCTGCATTGCAGGCAGATTATTTCCTATCTGAGTCACCAGGGAAGCCCCATATTTATAGAGGGAGGAGAGAGAATATGTATATGTATTAATACGTGTGTGTGCATGAATGCGTATGTACGTGTACCCTATTGGTTCTGTTTCTCTGGAGCACTCTAACATACACAGCTTAATCAACTTGTAGACAAATATATAGTCCCTTTCCTATAAGATTTCAGCTCTTTGCAGCTGGAACCAATCTACTTCTTAGAATATTAATTAACCCAGTGTTAATTACACAACTGGTATCCTAAAATTCCACCTACCTTCATATAAGCTGAGAATGTCAACAGTTGATATGTCAAAGCAAAAGGAGTTAAAAAGCGTTTTGGAGGGGTAAACCCAAGGCTACTTTTGGATAAAGACAGGAGTCAGGTAATAATACTGGAAAGCATCAGAATGATTTAAAAATAGGAGGCAATACTAATTTGGCTTCTGACCCAGTCGACCATGGGAAGTGCTGGCCTGGCGAATTCTCCTGTGACTCTAACAGCACTTTCCATTTAAAGTGGGTGAGAAGTGAATGTGCTCGGGGAAATGTTGACTTTTCGTTTTCCTTTCTACCTGGAATAAGCGCATCAGGGCAGTTATTTGATCACGATCAGGCTTGGACATATTTACTGTAATTATGACATTGTTATGCTCAAGTTTCCTAATTGCTTTTTAAAACAAAATTAAAGTTAAAATTAAATATGTAGGTGGTGTGCAGCAATCTTTAAAAATCATTATTCAACCACTAAATGGAAAGTCTAATCCTGGACGGGACCCTGGGCCTGAAACAGATCACAGTCAGCAAATATAACTAAGGTCAGAAGATGGCTGAGCGGAATTAACGCCACGTAAATTCTCCAGCTTTGAACACGGCATCATGCTCAGGTAACACGTTAACACTGAGAGAAGTTGGCAGAAGGGTATACTCTCGTTCCATTTTTGCACTATTCTTGTAAATTATTTCAGAATAAGAAGGTAGAAATTTTCAATTAGATCACAAGATTCCAGTTAAACCACTAAGTAATGATGTTAGGTGCTCCGTAAGTTAGATGGCTGTCTCTAGAGCTGTCCCCCTTAGCTCAACTAACCACAGGGGAATAAATTCATTATTGTCGTGGTGTTTTCCTTAAGTTACCACTTCCCGCTTGCTGAGGCTGAAGTATCCCAGCTGAGTTCATTTCCAATTCCGTGAAAGGGAAGAGGAAGCTGTTGAAAGCAGGACGCGATTGTGATACCACAGCAGCCTCGGTGCGCTGACTGGCTGCCAAGGATGCACTGCATTCGGGAATCAGGCCCTGCCCCTCCTAATGTGTGCACATCCTAAACAATTACAAATTTAAAAAAGAAGAGCAAAAGAAAGCCCTCAGTGGTGTGAATTTCCCGAGGAATGCCAAAATGTCATTCTTCGGCAGAAATCAAGCAAGCAAAGAGAGTTACAACAGAGACACAGAAGCAGCTTCTTTCTCTGTTGCCTTCCGTGGGTGTCACACTCCCATTTCTTTTTTTTATTTTTTAATTGAAGTATAGTGTAGTTTGAGCAAACTCTGGGAGACAGCTAAGGGCAGGGAAGCCTGGCATGCTGCAGTCCATGGAGTCAGAAAGAGTCAGACACAGCTGAGCTGCTAACGCTGTGATATCATATGGTATTTGTCTGGTTTACTTCACTTAGTAGGACAATCTCTAGGTCCATTCACGTTGCTAAATAGCATTATTTTATTCTTTTTTGTGACTGAATAAAATCCACCCACAGGGCTAGAAAAGGTCAGTTTTCATTCCAATCCCAAAGAAACGCAATGCCAAAGAATGTTCAAACTACCTCACAATTGCACTCAAGTCACACCCTAGTAAAGTAATGCTGAAAATTCCCCAAGCTAGGCTCTAACAGAACATGAACCCATAATTTCCAAATGTTCAATCTGGATTTAGAAAAGGCAGAGGAACCAGAGATCAAGTTGCTAACATCTATTAGATCAGAGAAAAAGCAAGAGAATTCCAAAAAAACATCTATTTCTGCTTCACTGACTATGCTAAAGCCTTTGACTGTGTGGATTGCAACAAACTGTGGAAAATTCTTAAAGAAATGGGAATATCAGACCACCTTACCTGCCCCTGAGAAATCTGTATGCAGGTCAAGAAGCAACAGTTAGAACCTGACTGTCCTAACCAATGGACTGGTTCCAAATTGGGAAAGGAGTACATCAAAGCTATATATTGTAACCCTGCTTATTTAACTTCTATGCAGAGTACATCATGCAAAATGCTGGGCTAGATGAAGCCCAAGCTGGAATCAAGATTGCCGGGAGAAAAATCAATATCCTCAGATATGCAGATGACAGCACTCTTATGGCTGTCATAAAAAAGAAGAGGAACTAAAGAGCCTCTTGATGAAAGCAAAAGAAAAGAGTGAAAAAAACTGGCTTAAAACTCAACATTTAGAAAACTAAGATCATGACATCTGGTCCTATCACTTCATGGCAAATAGACGGGGAAACAATGGAAACAGTGAGAAACTTTATTTTGGGGGGCTCCAAAATCACTGCAGATGGTGACTGCAGCCATGAAATTAAAAGACACTTGCTCCTTAGAAAAAAGCTATGATCAACCTAGACAGCATATTAAAAAGCAGAGACATTACTTTGCCAACAAAGGTCTGTGTAGTCAAAGCTATGGTTTTTCCAGTAGTCATTTATGGATGTGTGAGTTGGACCATAAAGAAAGCTGAGTGCCGAAAAACTGATGCTTTTGAGCTGTGGTGTTGGAGAAGACTCTTGAGAGTCCCTTGGACTGCAAGGAGATCCAACCAGTCCATCCTAAAGGAGATCAGTCCTGGGTGTTCACTGGAGGGACTGATGTTGAAGCTGAAACTCCAATACTTTGGCCAACCTGATTCGAAGAACTGACTCACAAGAAAAGATTCTGACGCTGGGAAAGATTGAAGGCAGGAGAAGAAGAAATTGTCTCATAACAGAGGATGGAATGGTTGGATGGCATCACCGACTCAATGGACATGAGTTTGAGCAAGCTCCGGGAGTTGGTGATGGACAGGGAGGCCTGGCGTGCTGCAGTCCATGGGGTCGAAAAGAGCTGGACACGACTGAGCGACTGAACTGAACTGAACTGAATATTCAGCCAGGAGTGGGACTGCTGGATCACATGTTAACTTTATTTTTAGTTTTTTAAGAACCTCAATACTGTTTTCCACAGAGGCTGCACCAGCTTACATTCCCATCGACAGTGTATGGGAGGGTTTCCCTTCTTCACACTCTCTCCAGCATTTGTTATTTGTGGAATTTTTAATGATGGCCCTTCTGACCGGTGGGAGTTGGTATCTCATTGTATTCACCTCCATTTCTGGCTAGAAACATTTTTATCCTGACAGTGGGCTGTCTAATGCTCAGTCTTGGAAAAAATAAAGAATCAAGAGGAGTCTTCCAAGTGAAACGTTAGCCAAGGTAAATGCTCTTTTCAGCCATCTCTCCTGACAAGCTTAGATGTGTTGGGTAGAGCTGGGGAAGATTATGTTTTGAGAAAGGAAGCAAAAGATACAAAGGTGCGTACTGAACAGCTGTAGAATGCCAGGAGCGTCACAGAGTGGGCCGTGGTTCTCACACAGGTGTGGTATGTAGGAAGGACACGAGCTGTAGAACTTCTGTGCACAGACAAAGACAACCAGAACAGCCACGAGCAAATCGTAAAATAAGGGAATTTGCCTCCAATGACCCTGTCTCACATCTTCTGCCCCAGTCCCCTTGCTTCGGGAAACCTCGACTTTTCCCACGACCCTGTCTCACATCTTCTGCCCCAGTCCCCTTGCTTCAGGAAACCTCGACTTTTCTGTCCCTGGACAGCCTGCCCGCATCACAACCAGAAAGGCTCTGACACCTATTATACCAGGATGTGAACTCTTCCTAGGGTGTCAGACATTTACTTCCATGGACTCAGAAGCTTTGCTTCCTTTCTAAAGGATGGGGATGAGGGGTGGGGGGTAGGCAGGGACCAGTTTTGCTGAGAAGCAAAGTTTTCTTTCCTGACGCCGTAAAGCGAAGGCTATACACATTGCTTCTTTTAAGGAACCAGAGATGCTGAATCAACAAGTGAGCCTCCCACCCTCCTTTCCCGGAAAAGCCTTAGCTCCTCCTCATCCCCAGCTCCCTTTCTGCCGAGCTCACCCCCGCCCTGTGTCCGTGGCTGGTTGGGCTTGCCATGCTCCAACACCTGGAAAAATCTACAGATTAAAGTGGAAGAGAAAAAAAGGGACTCGTGGGAACTGCTCAAAAGCAGAGGCTCTTAAGAGATTTGTCAGATGACAGAAAGAATCCACACCTTTTAATGCTGGATTAAATTATATAAAAAAAAAAAACACAGTGGTTGAGGTAAAATTAGCCTGCACTGTAAAAGGGTAATATAAAAATTTTACTCCCCCCCACACAGAAAAAATTGCAGTGTGTCTGAGTGGTAGTAATGAAAGAAGTAATATAAAACACAACAGGTTATTTGGAGAACTTCACGGATTATGAAGACAAATTTATACAATGAAACCGGACTGTGCAAAATACTCATGATCTTATTTGATTTTGAAAGAGTTACAGAAATTGTCTCATTTCATTTCTTACTCAAAGGAGGAAAATCTTATATTCTAATTGAAAACATTTATTTCCAAACTCAGGAGATGAAAAGGTATGAATCTTTACTAGCTGTGTGTTCTTGGGCAAAAGTTTACCTTCTCTGGGCCTGAGAGAAGCTAGAGTCATCTGAACCCGGCCAGCCTCTCAGATTCTATGATACGATGCACATAGCTTTCAATCTATGCTGATTCATAAGGTGCTACAGAGCTTCCCTGGTGGCTCAAATGGTAAAGCATCTGCCTGCAGTGCGGGAGACCCAGGTTTGATCCCTAGGTGAGGAAGATCCCCTGGAAAAAGAAACAGCAACCCACTCCAGTATTCTTGCCTGGAAAATTCCATGGACAGAGGAGCCTGGCAGGCTACCGTCCATGGGGTCGCAAAGAGTCAGACACGACTGAGCGACTTCACTCACAATGGTGTTTATTTGTAGGTGCTCAGTTGGTTTAGTCGTGTTGTCCAACTCTTCGACATGTGTTAATGATATTGTGCTCCTGACAATAAATAACTCATATTTCTGGACGAGACTAAGAGCTCTTAGAGACCCCTTCTGTGATTTCTGAGTTTTCATCTAACGCTTTGGATTACCAACAGCTAGTCTCTCCATACAAATGGCCAACAGGCACATGAAAAGGCGCTCAACATTGCTAATTATTAGAAAAATGCAAATTGAAACTAAAATGAGGTATCATCCCACTCCAGACAGAGTGGCCATCATCAAAAATCTACAAACGATGCATGCCAGAGAGGGTGTGGAAAAAAGGGAACCCTCCTGCATTGTCGGTGGGAATGTAAGTCGGTGCAGCAGTTGTGGAGAACAGTGGAGGCTACTCAGAAAACTAAAACCAGATTTACCTCTGATTCGGCAATCTCACCGCTGGGCATGTATCTAAACAGAATCATAATTCAAAAACAGGTATGCACAACGTTCATAGCAGCACTATTTACAGCAGCCAAGAAATGGAAATAACCTGCATGTCCATCGACAGATGAATGGATAAAAAAGATGTGGTTCATGTATACAATGGAATGTTGCTCAGCCAGAAGAAAGAATGAAATGATGCCATCTGCAGCAACATCCATGACCTAGAGATTATCATACTAAGTAAAGTGAGTCGGAAAGACGAAGAGCAGTACCGTACGATATCATTTGTATGTGGACTCTAACATATGGCACAAATGGGCCTTCTGTGACAGAGTCAGACTCACAGACACAGAGAGCAGACTTGCGGTGGCCAAGATGATGAGTGGGGGAGGAAAGACTGGGCGTGCGCGATTGACAGACGCGAACTGTTACATACAGGGCGGATGAATACGATCCCGCTGCACGTACAGGGAACTACAGCCACGGCAGGAAAGACTACGGAAGAGAGTGCATGCAGATAAGGATAACCGAGTCACTCTGCTGTACATCAGAAATTAACACAACATTGTAAATCAACTGTATATTGATAATAATTTTTTTTTTAATTATCTCCTCTTCTATCTCCCCTCTGCCACAGCTGTCAAACAAGGAGGGGCCACCCATCAGTCAAAAAATAAAGATTAAAGAAGCACACATCTAGCTGCAGGAATATGTGTGCTTTACTTAAGAATGTCTGGCAGGTGAAGGGAAAAATGCACAGGAATTCCATGCACATGACACCAGCCTCCACCTTCCCCAGACACTGACTGTGATCGACTCCCGTTTGCCTCTCCAACTCAAACGGAACAAGTCTACTTAAACGTGACAATTTTAAAGCTTTTTAAGGAGCTAATTCATCCATTTGCTGGTTGCATACAAATGAGGTCCATTTTTATTTTCTAGCCTCGGGCCTAGACGCTCCGAAGGTTGTAAAGTCTGCATAATGACTTTGTCTGGATTTCTTTTTCTACCAGCTACTTTGGAGCGATTCATGACCAAATTATATTAGTCATCTCGGAGACACCTCACGCCGAGTTTCCAGAGTCTCCTGACTCATTCTGCTTCCCTCTGTGTCACCGGAGATATGAAGGAGTTGAAAATTCCAGCATCGTGAGTTGATGTTACTGCCTTTTGGATCTTTTTGTGGATTCGTTCCTGTCAATATAGGTTATTATATAACCGAAGTTTAAGAAATTTGAGTGCATTTATAAACCTGAAATTAAACTGAATCTTAAAAATAAAATTAGGAACTTCCCTGACAGTCCACAGTCAAGACTTGGCCTTCCAGAGCAGGCAGAACCCTGGTCAGGACACTAAGATCCCACGCGCCTTGTGGCCAAAAAAACCAAGACATAAAAAAAAGACAGAAGCAATACTGTACAAATTCAATGAAGACTTTAAAAATAAATATTCGTGGTGCTCTTCAGGTCTACTATATTGTTCTACTTTTCTATATGTTCATTCTATTAATTTTTGAGAGTTTGATATTGAAACTCCAACTAAAAACCTTATCTACTTAAAACATAACTGTAATATATAGTGGAGCTACATGTAAATTTGCTCTGTATTTCCAACTCTCCTGTGGATGTGTTATCATACGTTCATAATTTAAAATTTTTAAATAGATAATTAAACTTTGATTGACTTGAATCATTTAGAAATGGCCTCACATACCAGCCACCCGCCTCCTTCTGACCTGGCCTGAGTTGAGTCACTAATTGAGTCACTACAATTAGGAAGTGACAGCGGCCTTTCACACCAGCAACTGCTAATGATCAACTCCCTCCAGATAGATTGGGAAACTTAGAGAAGTCAGATTATTTCGTTGGGAAGTCACCTTTGTTGGTGAATCATTCCCTGAACCTCCCAGAGAACAGAACCCAGTGGCTTAGATATTAACCTAGCATCAGCCTGACTCAGCATGATCAGAGGCATTTTTTTTCTTTTTTTTTTTAAACTTTACAAAACTGTATTAGTTTTGCCAAATATCAAAATGAATCTGCCACAGGTATACAGAGTCATTTTTGAAAGGGGAAAATTGCTTTTATAAGCTCTCTTGCATTGAGAAAACTAGTCTGAGAGATTTCATTCTGCCCTAACCAGTCAGACTCTTAATTCTTTTTTCTTCTCCTTTTTCTGCCCTTCTTTCTGTTCGCCTGCTATCCAGCCCTGTCTTCAGAAGAGCAAAGGACTACATTGGGAGAGAACAATGAAATACTTTGTAGGAAACTGGGAAGTAACTTTATTCATTACAGAAAAGTACTACCTTTCCCTTGTCAATAAAATTGCGCCAGGATTCTTTATCATTCCACCCTGCATTTCCAGAAAATACCTAAGTCTCAAAACGTGCCCCAGCCTTGTGAGTTCCAAGAATGGAATACTTATTTTTTAATTGTGTCTAAAGAGTTATGACTGCAGTTGCAAATCACTTGGGGAATATTTTACTGATGCCTAAGAGGAGGGTTTGTATAATGTTTACAACAGAGTAACAATGTACAGTTTCATCCTGAGCTTCTAGTGGCCCCTCCAAAATCAGAATCTGTTCCTTCAAGCACCCCCAAAAATGATAGACAGCGAGCACCCACATATCTTAGAGGATGGGAAGACTACTTCCCAAGAATATTGTAATAGGGAAGAAACTTCGGATTCTATTACAAGTCAGTCACTAAAGGGATGCTGCCTGTACACTCAAATTATACATATGGCCCGCCTCTGGGAGCCCTGCCACCCAGGTTGTGAGCATTAAGCTGGGATACTTTTGTTTAGTTCACAGGAAACCTCTTGACCAGGCCCACTTCTGAATGGCTACAGGAAGGAAGAATGTGGTAAAGAATCCGCTGGAATCCTCCAGCCATGGCAGGAGACACGGGAGACGTGGTTTTGATCCCTGGGTTGAGAAGATCCCCTGGGGCCGGGCATGGCCACCCACTCCAGTATTCTTGGCTGGAGAATCCCATGAGTGGAGGAGGCTGTATGAAATTAAAAATTCAACTCCTCCGCCATACCAGCTACCTTTCGCGTGTCCAGTGGCTGCCCTGGCTGTGCTGCTGGACTGCACAGGTGGAGACCATCCTCACGTCAGCTGCCCTGGACGGTGATGCCCTGGAGCAGAGACCAGATATCTGCGAGAAGGTGAGATAAGCAGTTTATTCCCCAATAAACTACCGACTCTTGTTTTTAAGACAGCAGGAAAGACGTGTATGCTCCCTTCCTCCTTCAGTAATCACTCTAAATGACAACAAAAACGAGCAAGCGAAATGTCATTTCCACTGGAGGAGAAGCCAGCCAGGGCCTCACAGGTCCTCAGGAGGCCCCAGGACCACAGAGCTGTGGCTGCAGAGGGTGGAGGAAGCCTACAGAGCAGGGTCCTCATGCTGGCGAGCAAGGCTGAGGGGCGACTCCAACAGTCCCCTCCTGAGCGAGAATTCAGGGGAACTGGTTGGGGGAAATCCTAGGATCACATTTGGTGAAGCAAAGTGGAGAGTGTGGGCTGCGTGAAGAACACAGTGAGGCTTGGTCTTTGCTGAAAGTCACCTGCCGGAAGGCAAGGTGTGAGGAGAGGGGTCTGGGTGACAGCAGTCATGTAACTGTGGGTCCCCTTCCAGGGGGAAATGGCTTTAAGAGAACTCACTTGACCGCAAAAACTGGCGCCATGAGGACGCTGCCTAAGCACCAGGGAGAGAGCTGTCTGTGTAGCACACCACCTGGGCCATTCCCACAAACGTGCACAGAGCTGCCCAGAGGGACTCATCTCAGTTCAAGATTAGTAATAATGATAATAACAACAATAATAAAGACAATACAACAGAACAGGCACAGGATCTGCGACTGAACACACACACAATTTAAGAGGGGAAAAAAGAGGGAAAGGAAAAGGAAAAAAAAAAAGTGATGGAAAAAGAAAGTTCATCAGAAAAATGTTGCCATGTAGCTAATGAAAATTAGGACCAAAAGTACTCAGTGAGCTAACACTACTACTAATAACCCTTTAAAACAAGAATTAAAGCGGTTCAGAGAAGACACAGCAAGAAAACAAAAGATGAGCAATTCAAGTTCAGGAAAGTTGGAAGAAGAAACCTCACATAAATGGAAACCATGATGGAAACAAAAGTCACAGATAGGCACTACATACAGCAGGGCAGGGGACAGAAGGACAGACGCTTTGTAAGTGGGCTAATTAAGTAGAAATGAAGAAGCAGTTGTAAAGGAATGGAGAGAAGACAGTAAGTACAAAGGACAGAGAAGACAAACTCTACATAACTGGCACCATCAACAAAGAATAAGACAAATAGAAAAAATATTTTAAAATGCATAATTCAAGGAAACATTCCTATACTTAGGAAAACTTACTATTGGAGATGCAGCATTATTTTACTAACAAGAAGGGTAGGAAGTGACCTTTAAGCCTGAAGAGTGGCACAGATATCGCCGTGTTCCTCGGTCTTCTGTGTGTGCTCACTGACCCCGAACCACAGGGACACACGTCTCCACGCCTGAGGGCACCCCTTCCACTAGGGAAGGCTTCTATGCCCACACACAAGCCAGCTGAAAGTGCCAGAGGATGAATATCAATTATTAATGTAATATTTTATTATTGTGCTGATTAATATTTATATCATAATTAAAGTAAAATGTTTAATCCCATTCCCGGGCATATATCTGGAAAGACAAAAACTCTTAATACAGAGAGATCCATGCACCCCGGTATCCACAGCAGCATTGTTCACAGTAGCCACAGCATGGAGGCAACGTAAGTGTCCACAAGCAAATGGATAGAGACGGGGTGCTGCATGAGCACGGTGGAGTACTCCTCAGCCATAAAAAAGAAGGAAGTCTGGCCACTTGCAGCAACACGGATGGGCCTGGAGACTAGCCCACTTACTGAAGTAAGTCAGACAAAGAAAGACAAATGTGATGTGATATCACTTATCTGTGGAGTCTTAAAAAATAACGCTAATGAATCTATATGCAAAACAGAAGTGGACTCATAGAAAACAGATTTACAATTACCAAAGGAAAAGGGTGGGAGAGATAAATTAAGAGTATGGACTTAACAGATACACACACATTATATAAAACAGATGTTGAACAAGGATTTACTGTATAGCACAGGGAACTATATTCAATATCTTATAATAACCTATAATGGAAAAAGCCTAAAAATTACATTTATATATATATATATATATTCATATTACATAACTGAATCATCTTACTATAGATCTGAAACTAGCACAGTTTTGTAAATCAACCATGCGCCGAGCTGTACTTAGTCACTCAGTCGTGTCCGACTCTTTGTGACCCCATGGACTGCAGCCCGCCAGGCTCCTCTGTCCCTGGGGATTCTCCAGGCAAGAATACTGGAGTGGGTTGCCATGCCCTCCTCCAGGGGATCTTCTCCACCCAGGGATCGAACTCAGGTCTCCCGCATTGCAGGCTTCAATAAAAAAAAGTAATATATCAAAAATACCACTGTTAAAGGCAAGTTGGTAAATGACATGAATTAAATAAAGAATATATTCATTTAAAAATTCTATTAATAGAGTATAAAAACACACCATGAAATGTGAGAATGTATGACTTTAAAAAGGCTCACATTCAGAATATTTAAATTTTATAAATCAATAAGAAAATAACGGAAAACCAAACAGAAAAGCAGGGGTGGGAGTAATCCCTAATCTCTTAATCCGTTTGGGTTGCTTTAACAAAACACCAGAGACTGGATAGCTACTAAAGAACAAGACATTGCTGCTCACAGTTTTGGAGGCTGAAAGTGCAAGATCCAGGGCCAGAAGAGTCCTTTCCCATGAGAACCAGCTTCTTGGTTCATACCTGGCACTTCTGGCTGTGTCCAGAGCTAGGGGGCTCTGTGGGGTCTCTTGTAAGAGCACTAATCCCACCCCTGAGGCCTCCACCCTCACCCGCTATTCACCTTCCCCACCCCACTGCCGAAGACAGTCAGCTTTGGGGGTTAGCATTTCAACACAGGAATTTGCAGGGGATGGGAATATTCTGACCATAGCACCTGGTCAGATACTTTTCAAAAGAAAAAGAAGAACTTTAACCATTCCGTTGACATGAAATCTTCATAATGGCTCAGGGACAGAGAGCCTCAGTGAGACACCAGCACAAGCTCACCAGGAAACATGCGGAACGTGGCCAAGAGCTGACACAGAAGACGCTGAGCCAGGATAACTTCCACACTTCGCTTGCAGGAATGTCAATGGGTGCAACTGCTTGGAACGTCAGTTTGTTGTCGTTTGTTAATAAGTTAAAGATACGCAGCAACGTAGATGGGCTTGGAGACTGTTGCACTGAGTGAAGAAGTCGGAGAAAGCCAAGCACCATCAGACACCATTTATACGTGGGATCGGAAAACGGGTGCAGGAGAACTTGCAAAACAGAAATAGAGCCACAGATGTAGAAAACAAGCTTGGTTACCAGGGCAGGAAGGGGGTGGGGGAGAGAGAAACCGGGACTGTGACTGACATCACCACTATATATTAAGGTAGGTCAGTAATAAGACGACCATTTAGCACAGGAAACTACTCAGCACTCTGTAATGAACTACGTGGGAAAGAATTTTAACAACAGGGGATATACGCGTTGTATAACTGGTTCACTACGGCAGAAGCTAACACAACATTGTACATCAACTATACTCCAATAAAAATTAATTTTAAAAAGATATTCTTACCTTAGAAACAAGAAATCCATTCTTACCACATACCCTAGATTGAAAGTGCAAGTCACGCGGTTATGTCCGACTATTTGTGACCCCATGGACTATGCAGTCCATGGAATTCTCCAGGTCAGAATACGGAGCAGGTAGCCTTTCCCTTCTCCAGGGGGTCTTCCCAACCCAGGGAGCGAACCCAGGTCTCCCACATTGCAGGCAGGTTTTTTACCAGCTGAGCCACAAGGGAAGCCCGAGAACACTGGAGTGGGGAGCCATTCTGTTCTCCAGGGGGTCTTCCCGACCCACAGGGACTGAACCCACGTCTCCCGTGTCTCCTGCATCGCAGGCTGACTTTTTACCATCGGAGCCACCTGGGAAGCCCATTCTGAATAATCCATGATGAGGAAATGTAATTGACTACAGGAACCGTGAGGACACTTAGTCAAGAAGCATCAGACTTTCTCCTGAAAGACATTGGTAAAAAAGAGGCACAGTTGTGTACCTGGGGGGATACTGGGACCTGAGTAGGGCAGTATTCACGAGCACTAGAGTCTGGTCTATTACCTGACTTGTGAAATCCAGGCGTCAAAGAAGATCACAGTTCCCTGCCAATTAGGACCAAACACAGCGCTGGAAACCTTTTCAGATGGTCAAAGAGAAGGCATACCTGACCCAGGACATGCTGACAAGCTCTCCAGCTTGTTAGCACAACAGAACGTTTGAGTGCTTGATGTACAGGCTCTTTTATGCTCTGCCACGGTTTGGGTTTAACAGTTTTTGAATGCTATTCCTCACCTAAACAATGACAGTTAAATGGGAATTTGTGCATCAGGTAATATTGAGTGTAGTTTTGTAATATTTCTCCTTAGAAGAATCGTAAAATACTCTAAGAGATTAAGGATGTTATTTTCGTTTTTGAATCTGCAAGTGAATCCATAAAGACCTAAAAGGAACAGGCTCAGATTACATAGAAGGTCACCTGTTTCCCCTGCAGCCTCCTTATAACAACTGAAATACTGGTCTCTAATGTGAAAACCTTGGGGAATCGAGAAAAACGCGTTCTTGGTGAGCAGTCTCAGATCAATGACTTCCTGAGCTTGAGAGAAAGTTTTTAAGCCTCTGGTGTATATAAATAGTCTGCATGGCACAACAGAAAGATGATTCCTTTGGATGAAATAAGCCTGACTCACCTGTCCACGCCACCCCTTCCTACCTGAGCGCTTTGGGGCACGTCACTTCATCCTTCAGGGTGAAAAGCAAGGGGATAGCACCCACTTTTAGAGATATGTGGAGGCTCAAAGGAGAAAATAATAAACCTCCTGGACCACTGGGCCCTCGATAAGTTGTAGTTCTTATTAATAAACAGGCACTCAATCTGCATTCTTTTTTTTTTTTCACTTAAACCAAGAATTAAGGTATTTACATAAAAAGAGCTGATCTACTAGTAGAGAAAGAAATATTTTACAGTATTTAAATTTCTGTACAGTATCATTAAAAATGATCCCACGTCTCTCAACCTACTGACTACTAAAAGGCATCAGTCAGTGAGGCTGATTTTGTTAACACACATCTCTTGAGCACTGAGGTTGGGATGGAGCAAGGCCCTGTCTGTGGTCCTCACTCCCACACAGCCATGTCCTCAAGCCTGCCTTCTGTTTGTGGAAAAACTTTAAAGAATAAGTTTAATCAGAGAAGGGAGAAAATGCAAAAACAAAGGAAAACAGTCAAAGGAGACCAAATCATAACAGTTTAGTCATTAAGCATAGTCAAGGTCACTTAGTTCCTCGTCCAGGGCTGTAGATGATACTCTGAGCCATATCCTGTGAGCTGTCTTACAGATACTGAAACCCCCACCAGGTGGAGAAGTTAACTACAGGATGAGCAGACTGTAGCCAAGACATGAGCTGCTACAATTCCACGGACTGGCCTCGAGGAAACGGGAACAAACCAGCCAGGGAACCGAAGCCTGACTGTACGTAAAACCAAGATGATGCTGGTCCAACCACCGATGACCGGTTTCAGGATGACTGTCAGAGCTGACTGTGCTGTTTCTGCATGTAACCCCCTCCCTCAGCCTATAAAAGCTCTTGCCCCCTGATTGTCGATAGTGGGCAGCAGCTCTTTGGACAGACGCCCACCCTCCCCATCCAATCCGGCATCCAAAATAAAGCAAGCTTTTCTTCCACCAACCTGGCTCTTGGTTGGTTTTTGAGTGGTGAGCAGCCGGACCTGTGCTGGGTAGCAAGGGGCCAGCCAGCACGCAGAGCTGGGGCGTGACGGGGACTTGAGCGGTCCTGGCTCAGCAGGTCAGGGAGGTCCTGGCCGTTCTCCTGGTGTCCGTGTGTCCACCCTCTGTGAACTCGTGGACTTGCTGCTAGTCCCTTTCCACATCCACAATGTCTAACAAAGGAAGGGAGGACAAGTTTATTTTCTCTTTACATTTCTCACAAAATGTTGACCGTGGCTTCGTAGTGTCTTTGTTAGAAAACAGAGACGTGCAAAATGAAAAAGTAAGGTAAGAACAGTGCATAATAAGTTGCCTATTATCTTTTTTTTATTTTATTTTATTTTTAAACTTTACATAATGTATTAGTTTTGCCAAATATCAAAATGAATCCGCCACAGGTATACATGTGTTCCCCATCCTGAACCCTCCTTCCTCCTCCCTCCCCATACCATCTTTTTTTATTATTATTTATTTATGGCTGTGCTGGGTCTTTGTTACTGCACAGGCTTTGCTCTAAACTAAGGCCAGAGGTTTATACTCTAACTGGATGGCAAATTGTACAGCATTAAACTACGCTGAGCTGGCCACAGGGAAGCCCTTGCCTAGTATCTCGACTACAGAAGAGGCAGCAAGTCCCCTCAAAGGGCAAGGCCCCTCTCAGGGCTTGTCTGTGAGGTCCCCTCTTCCTTGGCCCTTCCCCACCCCGCATCTGCAGTTCAGGGACCAGAGGTGAAGGCGTGGGGGCCAGTTCGTCAGGAAGTGGGGCTGGAGGCAGGCTGGGAGATAAGCTGGAGTCGCCCGGGGAGCCAAGGAGGTCTTGAAGCAGAGAAGTCATGTGACGAGATTAACTTTTCAGGACAACTCTTCATTGGGGAAAATGGAGCAAGGACGGGGTGAGTGGGTGGAGATATGTTAAGGGAACCAATCAGGAGGCTATTGCCTCATTGGACTCTCTCACACAATAACTATATGTTATTCTATAAAGTACGCCTAAGGACCTCAGAGTCCTGTAACTTTTAATGTTTATTTAATATTCAACACAATTTTATTCCCTAGGCATCTTCCTCCCGTCCTCATTAGTATATGTTGAAATGCTATCCTAATAGAAAATAAACATTCAATCCAACAAACATTTTGAGATATGTATAGTAACCTTCACACTTTCAAAAGAATTAAGTGAATAAAATATGCATGTTCACTCTATATATGGATATGAAAGTCTTAACTTTGAATTTGAAAGATCCTATATCATCTGAAAATATATTTGCTTTGTGTTCCATGGTGCAGTGTGTCTATTTTCTGATGTAAACTAATGTCAAAGGTTTGGATACTAACTAGACATTAGATTGTACAGCATTAAAATATACTGAGCCAGCCACCTTCGTCTGTAATAAGTTTGAATACACATGTGTGTGTATGCGGGCATATCAGGGTTCCAAGGAGCCTAAATTGTCTCACAGGAGATTACTGGCCGAATTGGCTCAAGTCGCACTTTGGAAGCTCACTCTTTTTAGGAGTTTTAAAGTATTCATAAAAGCTGAAAAAACTGCAAAAATTAGCATTGATGGATGTTTCCTTATCCTCCATCAGGAAATGATGTACTTGAAACTCATCATAGGTTTTCACGGAGACTCGACTGAACGTGCCTGGGGCTTTGTGGCCGTCAGCACATACCACGTTGGCTGCATAATTCATATCTCTTGTGTCACAGTTAATATATAACATGGATTTCCTGCTAATTATGAAAATGAAAACACATCATATATTCTGAGTATAATTACCGAAAAATTGCAAGTCTGAAGCCTTTTAGCCAATTTCTCTCGTAAACATGTAAAGGAAAAGAGTTATTTTCTTCTGCTTCTGTAAACTCAGTTTCACAGAGCTTCCTTTTTCCCTTCCACCTGACTGGGCAGAATGATATAGAGGCTCCATAACATAGGAAACAGGAAATAATAGAGACAGAGGAGTTACCAACTCTGTCATCTCGAAAGTTTTAGACAAATAAATAAAATGAACTCAGGACTTTCCAGGACAGAACTGAGATTGTTCTCTGGATAGGAAGACCAAAGCAATTCACCGATTAGTGATTAATTATTTTTTTCTCTTTTAGAGATATCATTTTTTAATATATTTTCAGTTCATGGAAAAACAAAATTCCACAAAGGCGCTGATCCTATAAGCCTCCCACAGTCAAAACCCCCTTAGATAACATCTTCCTCTATAGAGGAAATATATCATGTAATTAAAATTCTAACTACTTAATAATTATAATTCAGCTTGAGAGGACTTTTTAAGCATCATGCAGGGTTCATAAATCTTGAAGTGCATGTGAAGCTATAACCCCAAGTGTAGTCTAAGCCTTCACACCTACATAATACACAAGCCCTGCTCTATGAGGCAGCCACCGCTCTTTGGTTACTAATTAAACAGGAATGATGTGAAAAATTAATTAGCTACACAATTAATATTGCATACTTGTCATCAGTAGTCACTGTGCATCTTTTCCCTTGACTCAGAAGAGAAACTTTTCAGCATGAAACTTTTGTGGGTTAATTTGATTCACTGCATAAGAAGTGAGCTGGATTGTTAGACTGGTTATCATCAGACATGGACTTCCCCACTTAGAAGCTGAACAGACAAGAGTTCCCTAAAGTGACTACTTTGTCACCAAAAACCCTATCCAAGAAAACAGCGTGATTCATTATCACACTGGTGTTAATAGTGTGATATGATAATAGCTAATGAAAATAGTGTTCATTCATAAACAAAGTTACTTATAGATTTGTTAATTATCTACAAGTGCCATTAAAAACTAAGATGTTTATAAAAGTGAATATAAAAATGTTTATTTGTCAAAATGGAGAACAGGTTTTATCTGACCTCTCACTTCCACTCTCTTGGCATTAACTGCCTACCATACTCATATGGGGCTTTCCCACAGTGCAGGTGGTAAAGAACCCATCTGCCAATGCAAGAGATGAGGGTTCAATCCCTGGGTCAGGAAGATCCCCTGGGGCAGGAAATAGCACCCCACTCCACTATTCTTGCCTGAAGAATCCCCATGGACAGAGGAGCCTGGAGGGCTACAGTCCATAAGGTCACAAAGAGTCAGACACGACTGAAGCGACTTATCACACACACACATACTCATACGAGTTCAGCAAATAATTAATAATAATAGCTATTATTTTATAATAATGAAGATGGTGATTGTGTGTTAAGTATTTGAAGACCTATAATAATGATTCCAGAAGCTTGTACAACATACAGAAAAGTATTTCTTAGTGAGTAGAGACACCCAGAGAATTCA
Organism: Bos javanicus; assembly: GCF_032452875.1. Taxonomy (NCBI): domain Eukaryota; kingdom Metazoa; phylum Chordata; class Mammalia; order Artiodactyla; family Bovidae; genus Bos; species Bos javanicus. The sequence goes on from NC_083883.1 coordinate 79,343,231, forward strand.
AGTAGAGAGGACCAGTGAACACTGCTACACTTGGCACGAGAGCTGAGGACAGGCGTGGGCTCGAGTTACAGATTCAGGACTTAACAGAGATTCCTGAAAGATGTGGAGGTGTTTTCTAGGTGGACCAAGCTGGAAAGACATCCCAGGAAGTCACCAACTTGAGCAAATAACATCCTTCTCAGCTTATTTTATAGTTTGTGACAATAGAAACATTAATGAGAGGAAAATGATAAAGCATTAGAAATGTATCTGTATGGAAGAAAGCATTAAACTAGAATTTTATTCTTCATCAGTTTGTATTTCTCAGAGATGAAATATGTCACCAAACTTACATCTTTGTGTATTTATATGTACATACTTTAGCACTCCTAACTGTGAAATTCTGTAACTCAGTAAACTATTCTCTTTATTCAATCATAACTACTTCTTTGTGAACCTTATAAATTTAATACATATTTGAGACAATAACTCCATGCTGTCCATTTGTTAATGAGAAAAACTTGAATGGTATTTTAATAAGGATTTTCACATGTACTTATATACTCAGGGTTTTCTAATTAATGAAATTCTTGAATATAGTAGGACAGATACACAAATTTTCAAGGGTTTGTTTAAATGTGTCAGGCAGAGTTCAAATAAAACAAGTCTAGGGGTTTTATGAGACAAATTTTTTTCTAAACTTGGGCAAATGGCTTAAAGTTCTCTAACAAAAAGTTCTCTAACATCAGTTTCTTCTTAAATGAAAAAACAAGATGTAGAGAGGATAAACCAAGATAAAGCATGTATAGCATGAAAATGCTAATAAATAATGACTACACTCTTACTGGGGCATCTTATTATGAAATGGTGTACATGGGCTCTGCAGAAAGTCAAGAATGTGTTCGAATCGCCCTCAAAGGTAAACGCAGCCTACATGAGAACCTAGGTCATGTAATCGCTTTTAAGGAGTCTACGGTCGAGTGCCGTCATAAGCACGAGATGCTAAGCCAGTTTGTGTTAGGACAGCCACTAATGTACACATCCAACCAGAACCGCGTCTATCAGCAGCTTATGGACGATGGCATTTGTAATGTAGGAAAAAGACTAACAGAATCCCAATTTTTATAAATTGCTTTTTAAAGATCAACTTAAAAAAGATGATTTCAAAATCATGAAATTATTTGATTACATGAAATAGTACATTTTAAAGGGCTTATGATATTTGGTTAAAACCAACTGTCCTTTGACTCAAAGAGCATCTTACTTGGAAGTTATTTCTAAGCCCCGGGTGGAGACACTCTCATTAGTCAAGTGAGATCGATTGCGGGCAGGAACATTCTAGTGTGTCCTTAGAATGGAACCCTTTCTCCCCCTTTCCCCTTTCCCTCCTCCTTCCTACACAGATTTATTTGGATTTGTTTCCTGTTTTCCTATGATTGATCACGCAGGGCCTGTTGTTTCACATTCATTACGGCCAGGCTGGGCGCAGAGCCGGCAGAAGATGCAGGGACCTAGCTGAAGGCTTCGGGGAGAAACCGGGGTTTCTTACGCTTCTGCTCAGGGGCAGTCAGATCGAGGGACTCGCTTTACTTGGCAATTTGCTCTCACCTTCTCTGTTAACATTTTCACTGTCACAAACACCTTGAATATTCTCTGCACCAAGAATTGGACAAACAGTAAGAAACTATAATTTTAAAACATTGGGAAAAGGGAATTCTTCCCAAGTGCAGGATGACACGGTGATGGGGCATAAAGATTGGGTTAACCCACCAAGGTCTTACAAACAAGTAGGAATTACCCAGAAGAGTGTGTGTGTGTGTGTGCGTGCGCACGTGCGTGTGTGTGTGTGTGTAAGACTGGGATTAAGATCAGAGAGGGCATTTCAACCAAGAAACGCATGGACTAAGATGAACACCCACTCTGCTGTTTGGTGTGGCTAAAACTGGCCAGTGATGAGACTGGTCAGGTTATGGAAAGAAAGCCTTGTTTGAAATGTATAAACCAGAAGTCATGGATATTTACATATAGAGAGAGAAATGGCATGAATTTCAGCTGATAAATACCCAGCCCCACTTCTAGAGGATCAGCAACACTTACATTCAAAAGTTCAGGAAGAGAAACACACCATATTTATTTTTTCCCCATATTTATTCCCTGGGTGATCTCGTCTGATCTCATGGCTTTAAACGCCATCTGTATTTAAACGACTCGTGACTTCCAAGTATCCGTCTCCAGCCTCAACCTCTCCCCTGAACACCAGGCTCACACCCAGAGCCCTGCAGGATGTCCCCATCAAATGCTTAAGGGAGACCTCGAACTTGAGCTCAATGCAGAAATTCCAGCACTTTCTCCCCAAATCCCCCCCAACCCCCAGTCCACTAGTTCTCTTGTCTCATTAGATGGACACTCTGACCTTCTCTGATCCATGAGGACAGCCTGCCAGCTTCTTCTTGAGTGTCTGAGCCAAAACCAGCCTCACCCCACCTCTGCAGGAACCAACCTGCTCCAGCAACTGTCACGCAGATCATTCCGGCTGTCCCCCAGCTCAGCTCCTTGCTTCTCCGGGTGGACATAAGGCAAAGCGAGGCCAGCAGAGCGCGGCTTGAAGAATGGGAGGCAGATCCCCGGGATCCTCCCAGTGGCTCTCGCTCCCTGACTCAGGGACCACAGTACTCATTTTGACCTCCGGGGGCCCCGGGTTGGCTCCTGCCGCCCCTCTGCCCTGTCTCCATCCTCTCTGCCCCTGCCTCCTCTCCTGCAGCCCCCAGCCACCTGGGTTGCTCGGGGAGCCCGGGCTCACCCCGGCCCCGGGACACGTGCAAGCTACCCTCGCTGCTGAGATGCTGTCTCCCAAGCCCTCTCCTCCTCACTTCTTTCAGGCCTCTTTCGGAATGTCCTCTTATTATCAAGGTCTTTCTTCATCGCACTATACAAAGTAGCAACAGCGCCCTCCGCACGCACACGCACACACACGCAGAGAACGGACCATTCTCTTCTGACCTGCTTTATTCTACTCCCTAGTACAGCGCTGCTAGTCATCTGTCCACGTACGCATGTGCCTGTCCACGTCTACATCTAGATCTGCGTCTCCATAAACGGATGAATTTGAGGCGCCACCCCCAGTGCACACGCTCCTGGAAGACACTCCAGGCTCCTCTGCCTTTCCTACCACCCACTCCCTTCCCAGCGACCCCACCGCTCCCCTCCCAGAGGGGCGCTCTCCAAGAGCAGAGACCAAGGGGGTCCCTCCTCCACTCTGCGCCTCTGCACCCAAGCTCTCCCCTGCAGTCTCTGGTATTTCCGGCCCCCAAAAGAAGACACAGGCGTGGTTTCACGGACCCCTTTACACTTCTGAGCCACTCTCACAAGACAGCAATCACTACATCAGCCAGAAATACCTCCTTCCTCCCCTGAGACCGCTCCAGAATCATAGCTCTCTCTAGCTGACCCTTCTGATGAGGATACACCGACCAGAGTCACTCATGCAAGAAGGTGGACCATGTGCCCCCTCCCCACACAGAAGCCCAAAGACCCCGTCCTCTCCCTGCTCACAATGGGCGGGGGCGGGGGGGGGAGTTACCAAAGGGTCTGGAGGTGGGCTTATTGTGAGGCTGACCTATGTCGGGCTTCCCGGTGGCGCTAGTTGTAAAGAATCCGCCTGCCAATGCAGAAGACGCAGGGGATGTAGGTTCGTTGCAGGAAGCTCCCCTGGAGGTGGGCATGGCAACCCGCTCCAGTATTCTCGCCTGGAGAATCCCGTGGTCAGAGAAGTCAGGTGGACTACAGTCCACGGATTCACAAAACCGCCGGGCACAACGGGGAGACCGAGTCCACACGAGCAACGACACGTCACAGAGCTCCTGTCTCACGGACGCCCCCGAGGCCCTAAGCTTAAGTGCCTATTCATAATTTTGCGTTTTCTTTCTTAAAGAAAGCTGTACTTTAAATCTTTTAAACTCCAAACCCCACACAACATGGATGAGGTGGGAATTCTCCTAAGACAGAAGGAAAGGAGAGGGCATCAGCCCTCGGGTTTGACACGCACGCACCTCTCACCGTTGAAGGCTCACCTGCTCAGCCCCTACCTGTCCCTCTTCCCGCATCCCATCCCCCATCCACCATGTTTGACAGTGCCTGCCTGACTCTGACATCCTTCAAACCTAGACTGAGTTTGTCTCTTTTCTTATCATTATACATGGTAATTTTCACTCGATTTTTTTCAAAGCTCTTTAGCAACCTCATTTCTGAAAGAGTTTGCATCATAAAATCCAGGTTTTCTTGGGTTGGTTTCTCTCATGCTCCGAGTTGTGGCAGGTCTCTCACTAATTGCCTTTCCTCCTTTTACACTCCTTTTCCTTCTGCGTAGGTTGGCGGCCGACGTTGCCCTGTGGAGCCTGTGATTTATGGAGGAGGCCGCCGTCTGTCAGCTTTATCGCTCCTTCTCTGCTGTTCTCCACCGTCAGGTTTCCTTTCCAGGCCTGACGCAGCACTTGGTGTTAGAGGCCCAAGACGGACTCACGAAATGTAAATCTAGAGGAAACTGCCTTTGAAAGGCATATGGCCCCCGCTCCCAGAAGGAATTCAGAGCTGCCTGTTCATTCATAAATTCAGAATCCCTGAACTGTATTATTCACAGAGTCACCCAGACATGTAGTTGCTGTAAATTTAACATTTATGGAGCAGAAGCTAGAACCTGGATTGCCCCCACGGACTTTCTCTGGGGTTGAGAAACTCAGGGAATTTGCAATATCTCTAAAATATTTTTTAAAAGAAGAACTGCAAACCTTCAGAGTAAAGGACACCTAAATTTATAAGGTGGCACATTCAATCAGCCAGGACTTTATTCACTGATGCCAAAGGCTGAACGGGAGTGGATCAAATGCACTGAGGTCTGAAATGTGGGGTTTCTGGTTTCCCAGCATTTCCCATCGCTACAAATTTCCTTCTAGAACAGGATCTGCATTTTACGCCACCGATCGGGATTTCAGGAGAGAAAAATTATTTTACCTCCGTGATTTACAGATAAACACAGAGAATTTCCCATAGAACAACCCCACAGTTTTCCTTCGCAAGAACTCATACCTGATACAAATACAACACAGCTCCCTGCGTCAGGCAGACTGCACTCACTGCGCTCTGCTTTCTTGCCAGCCCTCCTCCACAGAGCCTGCAGTTTGCTCGGGAACAGCTGAAATAAAAGACGAGGAAGCAAGCCAGTCACCTCCCTCTGAAGCTTCTGTCCCTGGGGGAAGCGGGAGAGCGCTTCCTCTCCAGGACCCTAGAGCGTTCTCTCTCCTTCCATTTCTACCTTGTCATCCGTGCCGTTCAGAGTTTTCCCTGGGGCTGGACCACTGTGGGGCAGGCGCCACCAATGATCTAAGGTCCCAAACTGAACACTGTAGAAATTACACAAGAGGAGCATTCTCTTTTCAAGTCTTCTCTACTCCTTGGAAGTAAATTGAGGGGAAATTCTCAGTTTGGTGCCAACAGGACGAGAAGCCCTCCTAAGCCTCACTAACACACCCTTTCGGTCAAAGAAGTGACTGAAAGGTGAACCAACTCGGATTCAATGACACAAGTCACTCGAGTGGCCAGTCATACCTTTTTAAAAGTATTTTTATTGCAGTGCAGTTGATTTATTGTAAATGTTGTATTAATAATACAATACAAATAATACAAATGTAAATAACATTGTAAATGTTATATTAACTTTCTGCTGTACAACAAAGCAGATCAGTTATAAACACACACATATGCATTCATTTTTAGACTCTTTTCCCATATAGGTCATTAGAGAGTACTGAGTGAAGCTCCCTGTGCTGCATTCAGTTATTATTCAGTTCAGTTCGGTTCAGTTGCTCAGGCATGTCCGACTCTGCGACCCCATGGACTGTAGCATGCCAGGCTTCCCTGCCCTGGAGAAGGGACTGGCAAACCACTTCTGTATTCTTGCCTTGAGAACCCCATGAACAGTATGATAAGGCCCTTATTAGTTATCTATGTTATATATAGTAGTGTGTATACATCAATTCCAATATCCCAATTTATCCCTCTCCCGTTGCCCTCCTAGTAACCACAAGATTGATTTCTATATCTCTGGTTCGATTTTTTTTTCTTTTTTTCTTTTTTTTATTTTATTTTTAAACTTTACATAATTGTATTAGTTTTGCCAAATATCAAAATGAATCCATCACAGGTATACATGTGCTCCCCATCCTGAACCCTCCTCCCTCCTCCCTCCCCATACCATCCCTCTGGGTCTTCCCAGTGCACTAGCCCCAAGCATCCAGTATCATGCATTGAACCTAGACTGGCATCTCGTTTCATACATGATATTTTACATGTTTCAATGCCATTCTCCCAAATCTTCCCACCCTCTCCCTCTCCCACAGAGTCCATAAGACTGTTCCATACATCAGTGTCTCTTTTGCTGTCTCCTACACAGGGTTATTGTTATCATCTTTCTAAATTCCATATATATGCGTTAGTATACTGTATTGGTGTTTTTCCTTCTGGCTTACTTCACTCTGTATAATAGGCTCCAGTTTCATCCACCTCATTAGAACTGATTCAAATGAATTCTTTTTAATGGCTGAGTAATACTCCATTGTGTATATGTACCACAGCTTTCTTATCCATTCATCTGCTGATGGACATCTAGGTTGCTTCCATGTCCTGGCTATTATAAACAGTGCTGCGATGAACATTGGGGTACACGTGTCTCTTTCCCTTCTGGTTTCCTCAGTGTGTATGCCCAGCAGTGGGATTGCTGGATCATAAGGCAGTTCTATTTCCAGTTTTTTAAGGAATCTCCACACTGTTCTCCATAGTGGCTGTACTAGTTTGCATTCCCACCAACAGTGTAAGAGGGTTCCCTTTTCTCCACACCCTCTCCAACATTTATTATTTGTAGACTTTTGGATAGCAGCCATTCTGACTGGTGTGAAATGGTACCTCATAGTGGTCTTGATTTGCATTTCTCTGATAATGAGTGATGTTGAGCATCTTTTCATGTGTTTGTTAGCCATCTGTATGTCTTCTTTGGAGAAATGTCTATTTAGTTCTTTGGCCCATTTTTTGATTGGGTCGTTTATTTTTCTGGAGTTGAGCTGTAGGAGTTGCTTGTATATTTTTGAGATTAGTTGTTTGTCAGTTGCTTCATTTGCTATTATTTTCTCCCATTCTGAAGGCTGTCTTTTCACCTTGCTGATAGTTTCCTTTGATGTGCAGAAGCTTTTAAGGTTAATTAGGTCCCATTTGTTTATTTTTGCTTTTATTTCCGATATTCTGGGAGGTGGGTCATAGAGGATCCTGCTGTGATGTATGTCAGAGAGTGTTTTGCCTATGTTCTCCTCTAGGATTTTTATAGTTTCTGGTCTTATGTTTAGATCTTTAATCCATTTTGAGTTTATTTTTGTGTATGGTGTTAGAAAGTGTTCTAGTTTCATTCTTTTACAAGTGGTTGACCAGTTTTCCCAGCACCACTTGTTAAAGAGATTGTCTTTAATCCATTGTATATTCTTGCCTCCTTTGTCAAAGATAAGGTGTCCATATGTGCGTGGATTTATCTCTGGGCTTTCTATTTTGTTCCATTGATCTATATTTCTGTCTTTGTGCCAGTACCATACTGTCTTGATAACTGTGGCTTTGTAGTAGAGCCTGAAGTCAGGTAGGTTGATTCCTCCAGTTCCATTCTTCTTTCTCAAGATCGCTTTGGCTATTCGAGGTTTTTTGTATTTCCATACAAATTGTGAAATTATTTGTTCTAGCTCTGTGAAGAATACTGTTGGTAGCTTGATAGGGATTGCATTGAATCTATAAATTGCTTTGGGTAGTATACTCATTTTCACTATATTGATTCTTCCAATCCATGAACATGGTATATTTCTCCATCTATTAGTGTCCTCTTTGATTTCTTTCACCAGTGTTTTATAGTTTTCTATATATAGGTCTTTAGTTTCTTTAGGTAGATATATTCCTAAGTATTTTATTCTTTCCGTTGCAATGGTGAATGGAATTGTTTCCTTAATTTCTCTTTCTGTTTTCTCATTATTAGTGTATAGGAATGCAAGGGATTTCTGTGTGTTGATTTTATATCTCTGGTTCTATTTTAAATAGATTCCCCATAGAAGCAGTGTCTTATGATATTTGCCCTCCTCTGTCTGACTTACTTGACTCAGTATGGTGATCTCTGGGTCCGTCCATGTTGCTGCAAATGGCATTATTTCATTCCTTTCTGTGACTGACTAATATTCCATCGTGTATACATACCGCATCTTCTTTATTCCTTCACATACCTTCTATGAAAATAACCTGAAAAAAGAGTGACCTTATGTACACGCAGAGGTGCGTCACTTTTCTGTACACCTGAAACACAAAATTGCAGATCAACTTCAATAAAGTTTTGGAGTGAAACTATAAAAAAATAATAAAACTTACTCCAATAAAAAAGAAATACAAGACGGTTTCCTCTTTGTGGGAGTGACTCAAAGTTTTCTTTTAATCCATAAAAAGTGAATTTAAAACAATCATAAAGAAGTAATGGGTGATAAATAGACATGGCAAAAGCCCTGAAGATTGTATGGGAATAATGAAAATTTAATAAACAGAAGGCTGAGTCAATGACATTATTCACAGAGGCCTTTAGGAAAACACTCTCAACCTGGAGTAAGAAAATGGCTTTTATGGCTCCAAACCGCCCTGATCGCCTAGATTGCCTTTCCTTGTGAGTGGCCCGTCTCTTCTGAAGGAATGCAGTGGCGTCCCCCTAATAACTAAGGCAGGGAAGGCGCTCTGGCTGTGGCTGAACGGGAGGCAGAGGAGGATGGCTAGCACAGTCAGGGGCAGGAGCAGTGGAGGGACCTGAGGGGAGGACCTGCACATCCTGCCCTGGGGCAGACACCCCAGGGTTCTCCCCCAGAGATCAGCGCACCCTAGAAGGAGGGGGACCTAGAGATGGAACGACGCCCGTCTTCAGGGTGGAGTAGCCAGAGCAGACGATCCAGACACCTAGCAAGTCCTCCCTGCTCTCAGCTGCTCATCTGAGCTCTCAGCATCTCGGCCAACCCCAGCCTCTACGCAACTCCCCACCGAATAGCCTTCACTGCCCACGTGGACCAGGACACCCCAGCTCTTACAGTCCCACTACATTCCAGGAAGCCTTCCAGAAATGTAAAAACCCTTAGTAACCATGCCTCAGCCACACATGTGCTTCCTCACCCTCCCTTCGCAGTGGCACTTTATACAGAGCGTTCAAACCACAGAGGCCCCACCCCCACCCCAGGTAGCAAAATTCCCAAAGACTTCACCGGGATGGGGGGTTGGGGATACAAATGTAGGCAGGCTCCTACTCGGACAAAACACAAACTGATGATCTCAGAAGGAGTAAGGCCTGTGGGTCTGCCCAAGGTCTAAAGTTTACAGCTGAAGAATGAGACTTAGACGCTGGGACCGTAACTAGGGGGGAGACAGCAGGAACAGAATTTTAACTAAATTGGAAGTTTCACCAAGACCTCAAGACATCAGTTAGTCTTTCTATTACAGGGGACTGTTTCTAGAATAAAATGCAACTGTCTGGGGGTTGATGCAATGAGCTTTGCACTTCAACACCTGAAACAAAAAATAGCAGTTACTAATTGGACGTGCTACTCGAGCACTCCTTAAAACTCTTCTCAGAATTAATGAGGGCACATAGCACACAAAGATGCTCAGGGGGAGACGTCTGAACATCTCCCCGAAAGGCAGCTGTTAAACAAGTTCCCGACACGCATAGAATGGTAGTGGGCTTCCACCTGTGCCCACCCCTCAGAGGGTTTCACACCCCTGAGCAAAATTAAATAGTTCTGCCACAGACTTCCAGGTCTTTTGTGATATTCAACTGACTCTTGGTGCCTACATAAACAGCTCATTTCCTTTTTCTCTTTAATTACATATGGCGATGGCTGCATATTAATCTTGTCTCACTTTAAAAGGAAAAAATGTCTATTTTTGTCTGTCATTCAGAGTGTTTATAAATTCTTCATATTTGAAGCAGAGTCACCCCCAAAGGCACCCCTACCCCGACCACCTCTGGGCTGCCCAGCTGTCCATATGAACAGGAGGCGGGGTGACAGCGAGGGAGCTTGGATTCACCAAGTGTTTTACGAGTGCTCCCATGTCCAGAAAAAGTATAAATTTGTTTTCCAGATCCTCTCTCTCTCTACATGTGTCCCTGATGAAAGAGGCAGGGGTTCTTTTTATCTTACTGAGAGCTTTGTTTTGTAGAAGATAACAGAAAACAGAAGATGATTATAACAATGAATTTAAGGTTTCCAATATCAAAAGTGAAGTTGCTCAGTTGTGTCCGATTCTTTGCGACCCCGTGGACTGTAGCCTACCAGGCTCCTCCGTCCATGGGATTCTCCAGGCAAGAATACTGGAATGGGTTGCCATTTCCTTCTCCAGGGGCTCTTCCTGACCCAGGGATCGAACCCGGGTCTCCCGCATTGCAGGCGGGATGCTTTACCCTCTGAGCCACCAGCGAAGCCCATCCAATATCAAAATGCACTATAAACTCCTGCACTAAAATATTATCTAAATGAATGCAGCCATGAAGATAGTAACGGCATCAGCATGTATTAATCTGTCCCTGACCGTAGGGTATACAGACTTAAAATGCAGCAGTTTTCCTGCCTCTTCATCAGCTCCTCATAGTTTACTTTTTCACGGAGAATAAGAAGCACTGCTCTGGGCTGCTGTCCGCTGTCTGGCAGTCAGTAAGCGCACTGCCCTCTTTCCCTCCACTGCGCCATGTAGACATTGCTTCCACGTCACCCCAGGACCCAGCAGAGATGTAAGACAGTGTCTGAGGTGTGCAGTAGGGAGTTACCCGGCAGGCGCAGAGAAGAGGCAGGTTTATAGAGCACAGCAGAGTCAGGCAGTCAGCAGTGACAGCAAGGAAGGTTTCAAGACGTAACTTTGGCTCTGGAGCCAAACCATAAATGAGGAAAAAAAGAAGAAATCTCGACTACAACTTCAAATATGCAGACCGCTTTTCCAGTGCTTGGTTAAGTTCCTTGCAGCCTTTGAGGATTTGCAGACATAGTATTTCATTGCTAGTAAGTGGTTTGTATAATTCAGGTTGTTTTTCCGAAAGCCCTTTGAATCAGAGAATACACAGAATTAGCCTCCGCCGAGTTCTGAGTCAGAGCCCTCAGGTAGAATAAGGTTGCGTGGAAGCATGTGACCCATTTGTTTCACGATTTACTTAATTCATCCCAGTATTTCCCTCTACGACTTACTCCCCAACAATATCGATCTGCGCTTCTCCCAAAGCAGGGAGTCCAGATCTGGATCGAACCTGTCTCTGCTGGTCACAGGCTGTCCTGGAGACAGTTCTATTTAGAATGCTCCGTGGGCCGTCTAGTTATTCGTTCATTGTTGGGGATGGTGGGAGAGGCTGTAACAGCCGGGCAGCCGCAGCTGGCGCTGGAAGGAAGACCAGGGCTGGTATTATTAAAAGGATAGATAGTATATTCTATGCCCTATGGAAAATAGTTGGATAATACATCTTGACCCAGAACTTATTAAAAAATCCATTACCTTTTTAATTCAAGTTCATAATGCCCTTTGGAATTTCAATTTAGGCATTTCTTACCAAAATAATAGATAGCTTTAATACTGGACACGGGAAAATAGTGTGTCTCCCACTGACAATTTTAACATGACGGTTATTCATTTATTATTGACGAATTCGTGTTCTTCAAAAAAAAAAAGAAAATGCTAGGGGGTGCATATCCTTTTCTTGGGAGTAGACCTTAGATCAACTTGGCTGTTTCCTTGTGTTAATCTTACTGGAGGTGCACAAATTCTATTTATTAGGCTGTTAATCTTTGCCTAACAGGACCAGGATCAATCCCTCAGGTTGCTCATAAAATCCGCACGGGGAAGACAGTAGACTTTGAAAACTGTACACAAATGTTGGGGGAGGGCAGCGACGCACACGGAATCTGAAAGACCACCATCTCGTCTGCAGTATCAAAGATGGTGCATGCCAGCTGCTGGAAGAGCAACAGGGCACCCTGCTGCCTGGGAGCCCACCACCCACAGCCCTCCAAACGGCACGCATGCAAGACCAACACGGGCCCCATGAAAGGAGCTCCACCAGCTCTGGTTTGTCATCTTCCCACACACCTGGCTTTAGACGATGCCTGGGTTGGGGGCATTAGGCCAGTCAGGATGTCTTGGGACCACAGAGCAGTGGGCCTCTTGGGAGGCCAGCTGGTGAACTGGCCGCAGCACCAGCCACCCAGAGCATCCTCCCAACTCCAGAGCCAGGTTGAGCTCAGGCCTTTTCTCCACTGTTTTCCTGAGGTGTTCAGGCTCCTCTGCAATGTGCTGACCAACTCAGCATCCTGGCAACTGTAGCCAAAAGGCAATGTGGTGTCTTCCCCCACCCTGTCCAGCTAGTGGAGGTCTTTTCAAACTGATCCTCCAGCCTTCTTTAAAAATAATCTACAAGCCAAAAATTGCTTGTCTGAGTATCAGATGCTCTAATGACTGTTCTAACTGACGCAAGGAGCTAGTGAATCCAATCCAGAGATGCAGCATGATTATGAAACTGCTTATTCTCTGAATTTGGGCCACAGATTCTCCACATGTGTCTCATGGGTCACGTGTGATTGCAATTTTTGGCACAGTCTGGAACTCTTGGGTAGGCTTTGTGTGCACGTTCAGTCCCTCAGTCGTGTCCAACTCTTTGTGACTCCCTGAACTGTAACTCGCCAGGTTCCTCTGTCCGTGGGATCTCCCAGGCAAGGATCAGAGTGGGTGCTATTTCCTACTGTAGGGGATCTTTCCAACCCAGGGATAGAACCGGCATCCCTTGCGTCTCTTGCATTGGCAGGAGAATTCTCTACCACTAGCACTACCTGGAAAGTCCCTTGGAAGGCCTTTGACCAATCATAAATGTATCAGTATTAAAAAAGAAAACATCCAAACAGCAGGGACATCTCTACGGGCATTTTAAAAAGATGCAAATTATCATTTAAGTAACACTACCTGTCTGTCAGGGGAGAAAACCCTAGGCAATGAACTCTACATTTGAGAAGTACAATGATTGATGCCCTCCTTCCTCTCATTTCTGGGCTTTTAATGAATGATGGTCAGTGGCCTTTCTTCAAGGTGCAGTCCCAGCCTTTCCCAGGAGGAAAGAACACAAGCCCATTTAGCATGAGTGCCCAGAGGCAGGGTCAGTGATGCCTTTGTGAGGAGGGGGGAAGTGCTTTAGACAGTTAGCACTTAGGGACACATTAGCTTGTCTTAAAGGGTCTTCATTAAGACCTTAAATGGGAAAATTACCTAAAGGGAAAGGAGAAAAGGGGGGGAATAAATTAGGAGATTGGGGCTGAGTAGTATATACACACTACTATATTTAAAACAGATAACTAATAAGGACCTCTCAATAAAGGACAGAAATGGTATGGACCTAACAGAAGCAAAGATATTAAGAAGAGGTGGCAAGAATACATAGAAGACTGTACAAAAAAGATCTTCCCAACCCAGATAATCATGATGGTGTGATCACTCACCTAGAGCCAGACATCCTGGAATGTGAAGTCAAATGGGCCTTAGAAAGCATCACTATGAACAAAGCTAGTGGAGGTGATGGAATTCCAGTTGAGCTATTTCAAATCCTGAAAGATGATGCTGTGAAAGTGCTGCACTCAATATGCCAGAAAATTTGGAAAACTCAGCAGTGGCCACAGGGCTGGAAAAGGTCAGCTTTCATTACAATCCCAAAGAAAGGCAATGTCAAAGGATGCTCAAACTACCACACAATTGCACTCATCTCACATGCTAGTAAAGTAATGCTCAAAATTCCCCAACCAGGCTTCAGCAATACGTGAACCATGAACTTCCAGATGTTCAAGCTGGTTTTAGAAAAGGCAGAGGAACCAGAGACCAAATTGCCAACATCCGCTGGATCATGGAAAAAGCAAGAGAGTGCCAGAAAAACATCTATTTCTGCTTTATTGACTATGCCACAGCCTTTGACTGTGTGGATCACAATAAACTGTGGAAAACTCTGAAAGAGATGGGAATACCAGACCACCTGACCTGCCTCTTGAGAAACCTATATGCAGGTCAGGAAGCACCAGTTAGAACTGGACATGGAACAACAGACTGGTTCCAAATCGGAAAAGGAGTACATCAAGGCTGTATATTGTCACCCTGCTTATTTAACTTCTATGCAGAGTACATCATGAGAAATGCTGGGCTGGAGGAAGCACAAGCTGGAATCAAGATTGCCAGAAGAAATATCAGTAACCTCAGATATGCAGATGACACCACCCTTATGGCAGAAAGTGAAGAGGAACTCAAAAGCCTCTTGATGAAAGTGAAAGAGACTGAAAAAGTTGGCTTAAAGCTCAACGTTCAGAAAACGAAGATCATGGCATCTGGTCCCATCACTTCATGGCAAATAGATGGGGAAACAGTGGAAACAGTGTCAGACTTCATTTTGGGGGGCTCCCAAATCACTGCAGATGGTGACTGCAGCCATGAAATTAAAAAACGCTTACTCTTTGGAAGGAAAGTTATGACCAACCTAGATAGCATATTCAAAAGCAGAGACATTACTTTGCCAACAAAGGTTCGTCTAGTCAAGGCTATGGTTTTTCCTGTGGTCATGTATGGATGTGAGAGTTGGACTGTGTAGAAAGCTGAGTGCCGAAGAATTGATGCCTTTGAACTGTGGTGTTGGAGAAGACTCTTGAGAGTCCCTTGGACTGCAAGGAGATCCAACCAGTCCATCCTAAAGGAGATCAGTCCAGTGTGTTCATTGGAAGGACTGATGCTGAAGCTGAAACTCCAATAATTTGGCCACCTGATGTGAAGAGTTGACTCACTGGAAAAGACTCTGATGCTGGGAGGGATTGGGGCAGGAGAAGGGGACGACAGAGGATGAGATGGCTGGATGGCATAACTGACTCAATGGACATGAGTTGGGGTGGACTCCTGGAGTTGGTGATGGACAAAGAGGCCTGGCATGCTGTGATTCTTGGGGTCGCAAAGAGTCGGACACAACTGAGCAACTGAACTGACTGACTGACTGAATGAGGCCCTCTGATAGCACAGAGAGCTCTACTCAATACTCTGTAATGGCCTATATGGAAAAAAAATCTAGAAGAGAGTGGATATATGTGTGTTCATAACAGGCTCACTGTACTGTACAGCTGAAACTAATGCAACATTGTAAATTGACTATACTCCAATAAAAATTAATTTTAAAAATATAAGGAAATTCCTTGGTTGTCCAGTGGTTAAGACTCCATGCTTTCACTATAGGGGGCCCAGGTTTTCTCTCCAGTCAGGAAACCAAGGTCCCACATGCTGGGGTCAAGAATAAAGAAATAAAATAAGATAAAATGATGAGGAAAAGGAGAGTACCCCCTTTCCATTAATTATTTTCTTCATCTATGTTCTCAAAATGTTCCATCACCACAACTGCTATTTCTCGAAGGATGTAGTTTTCAGCACATTTTCCAGCCTTTTCCATTCGTTTTTCCTTATAGTGCCCTCCTAGTTATTGAAATGCAATTGCCTATTTCTCTTCTAAGAAAAATGATTTTTTTTTAAATTACTGATATTTTCCCCATGTTGATTTAGAGAAGAGAGAAATCCCCTAGTAACTCTACAGAGAAAGTCAGAAAGAGGTGAGGTGCATTGAGAGTAGATCTAGTCACATGTAAAGGAGGCTTAAGAAAATGTTTAAAGGATGGAAAATAATAGCAAGGGTGGGGCCAGTGGTGTGTTAGAGAGTCTGGGAGGGGCTCTAGAATGAGGAAGCCAGCCTTTTTGCTTGTTTCCAGCCACAGGACTGGAAAAGGTCACTTTTCATTCCAATCCCAAAGAAAGGCAATGCCAAAGAATGCTCAAACTACCACACAATTGCACTCATCTCACATGCTAGTAAAGTAATGCTCAAAATTCTCCAAGCCAGGCTTCAGCAATATGTGAACCATGAACTTCCTGATGTTCAAGCTGGTTTTAGAAAAGGCAGAGGAACCAGAGATCAAATCGCCAACATCCGCTGGATCATGGAAAAAGCAAGAGAGTTCCAGAAAAACAGCTATTTCTGCTTTATTGACTATGCCACAGCCTTTGACTGTGTGGATCACAATAAACTGTGGAAAATTCTGAAAGAGATGGGAATACCAGACCACCTGACCTGCCTCTTGAGAAACCTGTATGCAGGTCAGGAAGCAACAGTTAGAACTGGACATGGAACAATAGACTGGTTCCAAATAGGAAAAGGAGTACGTCAAGGCTGTATATTGTCAGACTGATTATTTAACTTATATGCAGAGTACATCATGAGAAACACTGGGCTGGAAGAAGCACAAGCTGGAATCAAGATTACTGGGAGAAATATCAATAACCTCAGATATGCAGATGACACCACCCTTATGGCAGAAAGTGAAGAGGAACTCAAAAGCCTCTTGATGAAGGTGAAAGAGGAGAGTGAAAGAGTTGGCTTAAAGCTCAACATTCAGAAAATGAAGATCATGGCATCTAATCCCATCACTTCATGGGAAGTAGATGGGGAAACAGTGGAAACATTGTCAGACTTTATTTTTCTGGGCTCCAAAATCACTGCAGATGGTGATTGCAGCCATGAAATTAAAAGACGCTTACTCCTTGGAAGGAAAGTTATGACCAACCTAGACAGCATATTAAAAAGCAGAAACATTACTTTGCCAACAAAGGTCCGTCTAGTCAAGGCTATGGTTTTTCTGTGGTCATGTATGGATGTGAGAGTTGGACTGTGAAGAAGGCTGAGCGCCGAAGAATTGATGCTTTTGAACTGTGGTGTTGGAGAAGACTCTTGAGAGTCCCTTGGACTGCAAGGAGATCCAACCAGTCCATTCTGAAGGAGATCAGCCCTGGGATTTCTTTGGAAGGAATGATGCTAAAGCTGAAACTCCAGTACTTTGGCCACCTCATGCGAAGAGTTGACTCATTGGAAAAGACTCTGATGCTGGGAGGGATTGGGGGCAAGAGGAGAAGGGGACGACAGAGGATGAGATGGCTGGATGGCATCACTGACTCGATGGACGTGAGTCTGAGTGAACTCCGGGAGTTGGTGATAGACAGGGAGGCCTGGCGAGCTGCTATTCATGGGGTCGCAAAGAGTCAGACACGACTGAGCGACTGATCTGATCTGATCTTAATTGTTTTCTAATTGAAGTATAGTAAGGCAACTTACTATACAATTATATACTTCAATTACTATACAATCATATACTTCAATTACAACTAATTGAAGTTGTAAGTTGACTTACAACGTCTGCACAGCAAAGTGATTCAGTCATCTGTCTGTTCTGCCTCCATCCTCTTTCCCACTGTGCTTTATCCGGGTACTGGGGGCGGTTCCCTGTGCGGCACTGCAGGGCCTCGTGGTTTCCGCTCTGTATCTAAGAGTCTGCGTCTGCTGACCCAGCCCCCTCCACCCCTCCCCCATCCCCACTCCCCCTTGGCTCCCACAGCTCTGTTCTCTACCTGAGAGTCTGTTTGTGCCATAGTTTAGATTCCACACATAAGTGCTATCATACGGTACTGGCCTTTCTCTTTCTGGCTTACCTCACTTGGTCTGATACTTTCTGGCGGCATCCACGCTGCTGCAAATGGCATTACTTCATTCTTCGTAAGGCTGAATGGTATTCCATTGCATACGTGTACCACGTCTTCTCTATTCTTCCATCTGTCAATGGATATTTAGGTTTTTCCCATGTCTTGGCTACTGCAAATAGAGCTGCTATGAATGCTGGGGTGCAGATATCTGTTAAATTATAGTTTTGTCTGGATATATGCCCAGGTGTGAATTTCTGGGTATGGTAGCTCTAACTTTTTAAGGAACCTCCACACTATGTTCCAGAGTGGTTGTACCAACTTACGTCCCCATCTGTAGTGTAAGAGGGCTCCCTTTCTCCACACCCTCTCCAGCATTTGTTATCTGTCGACCTTTTCATTAAACAAATATGCAAGAGTGACAATCCAGTATAGGAGTTACAGAGCGTTGAAATTTCTCTGGGCCTGGAATTTAAAGTGTATCCTTTAAGATTCAGAAAGCTAATAAAAAGGCAAATGACCATCACTAGTTCTAACGCTGTAAATTACTTTAAAAGTGAATTACAATTTCAGCTACAGTAGTAAGTCTAGAAGAGCAACATGAACAGCTTAATAGGTGAATTGGTAAATGCTGTGAAAGTCAGAAATACCTATATTGACAAAAATAGTTGGAAAGGAAAATATAATTTGAAGATATTTCTTCAGTAGATTTTCACAAAGCCTCCAGTAATACCAGATCATCTCACAAACCCAATCAAAACATTTCTCTCTAAACAATTACTCCTTTTCCGTCGTCCTATTGAAGACCATCTCCTAGGGTGTCCTGCAGCCGTGCCTCAGAAACACTGGCCCGACTCCTGGGCGATGAACCGCTGAGGAGAGGACCGCGTGGCAGTGGTTCAGAGGACAGCAGCCACCGCAGCCGGCCCAGGCGCGGCGCCCCCGTGCACAAGGAGCTGCTTAAGGCGCTTCTCACACACCAGCTCATCCAACCCTCCGAACAGTTCCACGAGGTGTGTGTTTTTATTATCCCCATTCTCCAGTAAGGAAATGAATGGCTTAGGTGGCTTTCCCGTGTTTGAACAACTCGTCAGTAACAGATCTGGGATCCGCTGTCTGGCAGGGACTCCAGAGTCTGTGGTCTTTGCCACTGTACTGTGTGGATTTTGAAATTGGCCGTAACTTTCTTTACACAGCAGTTCATCTCTGGAAGTTAAAGAATTAAGGATAATATTTCTTAGTGCTATTGACTTGTCCTCAAGGCTAATCTTCACTGAAATTAATAGTTACATGGTTTATTTCATTGGCAAATATTCACCAGGTCTGAGCCACCCATCTGAGCCACCAGAGAAGCCCAAATATTCATTAGTATGTATTAATGAGAAGTCATATTACTAACATTTCTTTTTCTGTAAAAGAAAAGCTAAAAACTCTATGAAATGCGGCTTCCCTGTTGCTCTAGTGATTAAGGATCTGCCTGCCAGTGCAGGGGACAGGGGTTCGATCCCTGGTCCAGGAAGATTCCACATGCCACAGACAGCTGAGCCCGCATGCCACAGCTCCCGAAGCCCTCGAGCCCAGAGCCTGTGCTGCACGACAGGAGACGCCGCCGCACAGAAAAGTCCACGTATCAAAACGAAGGGCAGCCTCCACTCCCTGCAGCCAGGGCAAAACTAGAGCAACAAAGACCCAGCAGAGCCAAACATAAATATATTAACTAAAAAAAAAGGCTAGAGGGAGAAGGGCAGGAAAGAGGGCTCTTTAAAAAACAAAACGAAATGCTGTGAAATGAACGTATGGTGAGTTCATTCATACGACAAATGTGTATAATGAGCTAAAGTAAGTAAAGTGACATTTAATCCATTTGGGTCAATATGCAGTTCTGTTTAATTCACCAAAATTAGGGAGAAACGGAACACAGAATAGAAAAAAAAATCCACCTTTATATGATGACAGGACACTAGGTCTTCCTCTTTCCTCTAATCAGGTCTGAGGTTATGTATATATCAGACATTTACCCTACTATATAATGACTGTTACCTATTGTTTCCAAAACTATCCTAATGTACACCTTACAAGAAATGTATTAATATGTCAAAGAGGCCGAACCTCCACGAGGGTGACTCGTCATCTGGAAGAAGCAATGTTCCCTCCGTGTTATTGTCATGATAATATTGATAAAAACTGATATTGGTAATTGGAAGCTTTCATTACTGTCCGCCAAGCGCTGTGCAGGAAATATTTCATTGACTCCTCACAACCACCCGGCTGGCAGGTCCTCTTGTTTTTCCCGTTTTCCAGATGAAGAATTTTGTTCCACACCACCAAAGCAGAGGCGGCTCTGAGCCGGGGAGGCTGGCTGGAGCCTGGGGAGGAGGTCATGGCGCTGGGGCTGAGACAGTAGCTGGTGTGTTTGGGGGCTACGTGTCCCCGCTTACGAGCTGCCACACCAGGTCAGCCTCTGCGTCTCTGCTTCCCAAAGGATGAAACGGAGGCAGTAACAGTGACATTACGGTGCTGTTACAGAGATGGAATTAAAGGAGGTCAGCAAGTTTATGACACCTCGGACACACTCGGTAAATAAAAATATCTACCATTCATCAGGTGCTTATGGTATCTAGACATTATGCTGAGCACAAACATTATTCACTTAATCTTCCAATAACTTCACAAGGTAGCTTTGTGGGTTTTGGTGTTTTTTTACTGTTTCTAAATATTTTATAGGAAATGAGCATATAGCGGCGATGCAGTCAGCCCGAGCGACACGGCAGTGAGGGGCAGTGGAAACATGGACTCGGGCCCCTGTGGGTGACCTGGCCTGGCTGGGCCCCCGGGGAACAGGACTCTCATGCTCTGACCCTGCTGACATCAGTCCTGGGACCCCTGTGCACACCGCACGCCCCACCCCAGCTGCCGGAAATGGCAAATCAGAATGGAGATTCGAGCTGACACTCAACTCTTTCAAAAAGATCTCAGTACAAATGTGAGTGCATGCTCAGTCACTCAGTCGTGTCTGACGCTCTGCGGCCCACCAGGCCCCTCCGTCCATGGGATTTTCCAGGCAAGAATACTGGAGTGTGTCGGCATGCCCTCCTCCAGGGGATCTTCCCGACCCAGGGATCGAACCTGCATCTCTTGTGACTTGTGCATCAGCAGGTGGGTTCTTCACCACTGTGCTACGTGGGAAACCACATATATATACATGTAATTAACATATTAAAAAAATTAATGTATACATTCTAACTAATTTTATTGGAATATAGTTGCTTTACAATGTGGTGTTAGTTTCTGGTGCACAACACACTGAATCAGCTACGCATATGCATACATCCCCTCTTTTGGATTTCCTTCCCATTTAGGTCACCACAGAGCACTGAACAGAGCTCCCCGAGCTTTACAGTAGGTTCGCATCAGTTATCTCTTTTATACGCAGTATCAGCAGTGTGTATATGACAGTAATGGCCTACCAGGTCCTTCCCTCACCCTCCCCCTGGCATCCATATACTTGCTGTCGACGTCTGTGTCTCTATTTCTGCTTCACAAATAAGATCAACTGTACCACTTTTCTAGATCCCACAAACAGGCACTAATATATGATATTTGATTTTCTCTTTCTGACTTACTTCACTCGGTGTGACAGTCTCTAGGTCCATCCGTGTCTCTACAACGACCCAATTCCGTTCCTTTTTGTGGCTGAGTAACGTTCCATTGAATGTATGTAGCCCGCCTTCTTTATCCCTTCCTGTTAATGGTTCCTTTCTGTGGCTGAGTAACGTTCCACTGTATGTATGTAGCCCGCCTTCTTCATCCCTTCCTGTTAATGGCAGTTTGTTTCTTTTGTACTGAATACAATAGATGCAAACAGCTGCCGTCAGCTACAAACGTCTCTAGTTTTTCAGTCATCTCTATACATAAGCAGGTAAAAGCCCAAGTTACTGGACATTATTATTATATTTTATATACATATACTGGATATTATACTGGCTCTCTTCTGAAATGATTTGGATATTGAATGGTTCGTGTAAGAAATACTGTAAAATAAAATAAATTACATTTAAAATTTTTAACCATGAAGCCAACTTATTTAGACATCTCATGAAACTGAAGAAACATAGGCTCATCTATAAAGATTGTATCGCTTGCTCTTAGCATTAGCACAGAGTTTGGGAAGCTGCTGTGTAGTGCCGGGAGCTCAGCTCAGTTTTCCGTGATGATGTAAAGGGGTGGGAGGCGCAGCATGTGGGAGGGAGACCCAAGAGGGAGGGGGTATAAGGAAACACATAGCTGATCCGCTTCATTGTACAGCAGAACTAATGCAACATTTTAAAGCAATTACCCCAATTTAAAATAAAATAAAATTTTAAAAAGTTTATATTAATAGTTACATGTATCATTGAATGCAGATCTGTGGTCAGGTACTGAACTTACCATCTCACATAAACATTTTTATTAGACTTCCTTCATCAGAGAAGGCATGAATAAAGGAAATTACTGATTTTTTTTCTCTTTGTGTAATATAAAATGTAGACCAGTTATTTGAAGGGGTGAGTATACTATACTCCATATTTTCTATGGTGTAAATTAATTGTGGACAGTACTTAAAGGAGTTGTTCAGTTCAGTTCAGTTGCTCAGGTGCCCAATTCTTTGCCACCCCGTGGGCTGCAGCACACCAGGCTTCCCTGTCCATCACCAACTCCTGGAGTCTACTCAAAGTCATGTCCATCAACTTGGTGATGCCATCCAACCACCTCATCCTCTGTCTGCCCCTTCTCCTCCTGCCTTCAATGTTTCCCAGCATCAGGGTCTTTTCCAATGAGTCAGTTATTCGCATCAGGTGGCCAAAGTATGAACAGTATGAAAAGGAGTTGTACTGATGTATTTAATAACACTGCATCTTGGGAGGCACAGTGGTTAAAGGAGAGGAAAAGAGAAGAAAAGGAGTGTGAAAACCCACATAAAATCTTTGTTCCATCTGAGTATTCATGAGAAACGGAGGAAAATAGTGCTCTTGTGTTATTGTAATAGGCGTCTTAAAATTAAAAATAAAAGTTTTCTCCTTAAATAGTTAAAGTATTTCTACTGCAACTCTAAGTAACTTGCAGTTTTACTGGGGGCTGGGAGGGTGAGAAGTTGCAAAAGTTTCAAGAGACCTGAGACGTCTGCCCTGGGGAGGCCCGCTTCCCTGTGGGCTCCTGAATTGCCCTTACATCCGCTTCATCTCACCCTGTGTTAGCTTACATCACTGGGCCATGTAAACATTTTTCTTTTCACTTTGTATTTACGTATTTGTCGAGTGCACCCATAAGGAGCTCCCCAGGTTGGAACTGGAGGGCTCTGCTCTCCCTGCAGGTGGAGAAGCCAGATCCACATAAACCAATGAGCCGCCACACAGCCACCTGACCCAGAACCTTGCTCACGAGGATCACTTAAAGGCAACACTCAGCTGGGTGTGAGACAAAGCTTATGTGTTAAAGGGACTGCGACCCTCCCCCCAAAGTCAGACCGAACATCTTGGAGTGGGGGTTCTTGGGAGATGGTGTAGGTGGTGGGCACCATCTCAGAATGCTGCTCTCTTCTCATCCCTCCTGCAGGGGCTCCTGCCGAGGCATTTTTTCACCTCCAGAGAAAACTGACTTTTCACTCCAGTCTAAATAATCAGGTGTGTACTCTTTGTTGTCCAAATAACGTATGCCTACTCACATGCCAAGGAAAGTCTTGCCAACATTTTACAATAACTATAAATGGAGTATAACCTTTAAAAAACTGTTAATCATTGTATTGTACACCTGTAACATACAATATTGTACAACAACTATACTTTGATAAAAAATAGATATCTGAAAAGCTGAGAAAATAGATATCTGATAGCTTTGGCCTAGGAAAAAGAAGAGAGGCTTAATGTAGGCACTTTGTTAGGCTGTTATTGTTTGTATCTTCTGTATCAGCAGAGAAAGAAGTCCTTCCACACTGAAGCAGGTCTGTCCAAAACTTGCTCAGAGCTGGTGAGTGAGGATGGGGAGGCATTCAATACAAGGGCGGAGTTATCAAACTACACGAATTTTTTAACAGTGAGTTCACAGCGGCACACTCGGGGCAGTGCCATAGCAGCAGTGCAAGTGATGTGGTCTCCATGGGAACCATTCGGCAGGGGAAGAGCCTGAGTCATCACCCCAAGTCCATATCTGAAAAGCACTTGACTTTGGATAATTTAGCCACTTGGATATCAAGCCTCTAATGACTCTAAAATGGTGGGACCATGGAAACTGCCCTCTAGCTGACACTGATGGTTTCAGCGAGCACGATGACCTTTGGGAGGGTAAGGTGGACTCTAGGCAAGAAAGAGTCTGTGTAGACCTGGGGGTTCTAACACAGCCAACCAGTGAATACTGAGGTTGCAGGACACGGGCCAGGTCATCACGTCCCCAGCACCCTGGGTACCTCATGGAAAGGCGTCTACAGGTTCTTCAAATGACAGACACGTTGAAATGACCTAAAAGTGTCTCAACAGAGACTTAAAAAGGGACCAATTAAACTGCAATGCTTGTGAGGGAATTACAGATCCCAGCTGCCCCCTAGGAACCATACTCCAAATTCTCCATCAAATAGGGAGCTTCCAAACCAAGAAAGGAGCATAAAGGGAACTCAATAAATGATGACTCTAGAGGTCTTGACGTGATGCTCCTAAGTTGGCACTCTGGTGTGCCATAGTTAAGACACCTGAGCACAGACCTGGGCTTTGGATGGGTTGATGGGGCACTCATTAGAGCTATTACATCACCCATACTTGATCCAGTATGGCACAGAGAGAACTGACCTTCCAAACGGTGCTATAGGATGTACTGTGAATGAGACAGCGCAATGTGATCTGGGCTAGCACACGGTTTGCCAGCAGAGAGGGATACTAGGCTGCTGATGACAGGCACTGGGAGATGGATGGATTTCAAGCAGGGAGAGCATTCAGTCCTTGAAGGTCCCTCCACTCTGAAGTGTGAAGTGAAAGTCACTCAGTCATGTCCAGCTCTTTGCGATCCCAAAGACTGTAGCCTGCCAGACTCCTCTGTCCATGGAATTCTCCAGGCCAGAATACTCAAGTGAGCAGCCCATTCCCTTTTCCAGGGGATCTTCTAAATCCAGGGATTGAACCCAGGTCTCCCACACTGCAGGTGAATTCTTTACTGTCTGAGCCACCAAGGAAACCCAAGATACTGGAGTGGGTAGCCTAACCCTTCTCCAGGGATCTTCCTGGTGCAGGAATCAACCAGGGTCTTCTGTATTACAACCGGGGTCTTTACCAGCTGAGCTAGCAGGGAAGCCCAAAATTACTGCAGTGGGTAGCCATGTCCTCCTCCAAAGGAGCTTCCCAACCCAGGGATTGAACTCAAGTCTCCTGCATTGCAGGCAGATTCTTTACCAGGGAGCCACCAGGGAGACCTAAGAATACTGGAATAGTTAGTCTATGCCTTCTCCAGGGGATCTTCCCGACTCAGGAATTGAACCGGGGTCTCCTGCATTGTAGGCAGATTCTTTACCAGCTGAGCTACCAGGGAAGCCCTCTGCTCTGAAATCTCTCCCTAATTCAGATTTCATTTGCAATAAATGTTCTCCTTTTAAAATACAAATCTGACAGAAGAATGGATAAAGATGTGGTACATATATTCATAGTGTGGTACATATATACAAAGACATATTACTCCGCCATAAAAAAAGAATGAAATGATGCCATTTGCAGCAACATGGATGGAGCTAGGGATTGTCAGACTGAGCAAAGTAAGTCAGACAGAAGCAGAAACATCATGTGACACTCCTTATATGCAGAATCTAAAAAGAAACGATACAAATGAACTATTTACAAAACAGAAACAGACGCAAAGACTTAGAGAACAAACATGGCTGACAGGGCGGCGGAAGGGCAGTTAAGGAGTCTGGGATGGACATGAACATGCTGCTCTATTTGAAATGGAGAGCCAACAAGGTCCCAGCGTACAGCGCAGGCAGCTCTGCTCAGTGTTACGTGGCAGGCTGGATGCGAGGGGACTTTGGGGGAGAATGGGTCCGTGTACACGCACGGCTGAGTCCCTTTGCCTTCCACCTGAAACTATCACAACAGTGCTAGTTGGCTGTGCTCCAGAGGGTGAGATGCATGGAGAGAGTAACAGGGAAACTTACATCACCATATGTAAACCAGATAGCCAGTGGGAATTTGCTGTATGGCTCAGGAAACTCAAACAGGACTCTGCATCAACCTAGAGGGGTGGGATTGGGAGGGAGATGTCTGATTCATGTTGACGTTTGACAGAAAACAACAAAATTCTGTAAAGAAATCCAGTTCAGTTCAATTCAGTCACTCGGTCGTGTCCTACTCTTTGCGACCCCATGGACTGCAGCATGACAGGCCTCCCTGTCCATCACCAACTCCCGGAGTTTACTCAAACTCATGTCCATTGCGTCAGTGATGCCATCCAACCATCTCATCCTCTGTCATCCCCTTCTCCTGCCTTCGATCTTTCCCAGCATCAGGGTCTTTTCCAGTGAATCAGCTCTTCACATCAGGTGGCCAAAGTATTGGAGTTTCAGCTTCAGCATAGTCCTTCCAATGAATATTCAGGACTGATTTCCTTTAGGATGGACTGGTTGGATCTCCTTGCTGTCCAAGGGACTCTCAAGAGTCTTCTCCAACACCACAGTTCAAAGGCATCAATTCACTGCTCAGCTTTCTTTACAGTCCAAAACTCACATCCACACACAACTACAGGAAAAACCATAGCTTTGACTAGACAGACCTTTGTTGGCAAAGTAATGTCTCTGCTTTTTAATATGCTGTCTAGGTTGGTCATAATTTTTCTTCCAAGGAGCAAGTGCCTTTCAATTTCATGGCTGAAGTCTCATCTGCAGTGATTTTGGAGCCCCAAAAATAATGTCTGTCACTGTTTCTACTGTTTCCCCATCTATTTGTAATTATCCTTCAATAAAAAAATAAATTAATTTTAAAAGTCTATTAAAAATCACAAATGTTGCATGAAAAGAAGTTTTTTCCATCAACTTAATTGCTGGCTTGGTATAGGTGGGTCTCAAACTGAAAGGAGTTTTGCTTGGGAACTAGTCAGGTGAAGGCAGGAGGATCATTTGAACATGAGTCACTTTGGAGGCAGCGAGTCCTGAAGGGCCATGAAGCATTCAGACCGTGAAGAGCCAAGGCCTGTGAGGAGGGGGCAGGCCGAGGGAGGGCCGCCGCGCTTCCCAGCCTGGCGGCTCTCCTAGTGCACCTGGCCTGGAGCCGTGAGCATCCTTCACGCTGACCCCCGTCTCCCGTGGGCGGGGGCTGACTCCTGGCAGGATGAGTTCCTGCATCCCTTCTGTCTGTCTCACCCAGACCTCTGCCAGGTGAGATGATTTAGATTTGCTTCCAGAATCTGACTGGGGTATTTTAAGAACAGCAATTGAATTTCTTTGTGAACCAAAGTTGGTGTCCAAATCGAAACAACGCTCAAAACTTAAAATGTTCCGTGCAAATCCCATAAGTGACTACGTTCTTATAACCTCGTCTGTCAAATAAGAGTAGGCTGCACGTGTGTGCATTTTTAAGAAGTGAGAGTCTCCACAGACATGGAGAACAAACTTATGAGTTACCAAAGGGGATAGTCAAGGCAGGGGGTGGGCCAGATAGAGTAGGAGTTTGGAGTTGGGGATCAGCAGATACACCCCACCATACACAAAACAAGTAAATGAGAAAGGCCACCATAGAGCACAGGGGACTATACTCAGTGTGTTGCAATAACCGATAACGGGAAAGAATCTGAAAAAGAATATATATATATATATACACATGTAATGTAAAACTGAATCATTTTGCTGTAAGTTTGAAATTAATACAACATTGTAAATTAACTCCATTTTAAAAAAAGAAATGAGGATTTCAATGTCTACAGATTTAATATTCTTGGAGAAATAAAGTCATCCTCTGCAGAAAAGAAGGCAAAATGATTTCCGTGGCGAGCTAGACGCTTCTTGGAGGTTTAAGAACAGAGGACAGCAGAGTGGGGTTGGTCCCTCCCAGTCGGACAGATCCTGGACTAATCACATTCGCTCCTGTACTCTCCATCGCAGCCTGTGAAACTGCTGTTCGGACATCACTTTTATACATTCAGAAACTGAAGTGTGAAAAATACCTATGCTAGGTACCACAGCCTGTAAATGCTGAAGCTGGAGTTCAAATCCAGACACTGAGTCAGAGGCCCACACCCTTAACCAGAGGCTGGCAAACTTTTTTCACAAACGGCTTGATAGTATGTATTTTCCACACTGAAGGATATACATCTTGTTTCACGACTGTTTGAGTCTTCCATAGCAGTGGGAAGGTAGCCACAGG
The DNA here is from genome assembly GCF_032452875.1 of Bos javanicus. NCBI lineage: Eukaryota > Metazoa > Chordata > Mammalia > Artiodactyla > Bovidae > Bos > Bos javanicus. Next base: position 79,371,187 of record NC_083883.1, read on the forward strand.
CAATACATAAACAAATAGGCATGCTCGTGTCAATAAAGCTTTATTTACAAAAACGGGTGAAGATTTGGTCCGTGTGGCTCCGGAATGCCAGCCTTGCTCTTAGCCAGTCTTACATGATACTGCCTCTTAGTTAGCCATTTTCATTCTGGGAAAACAAATTACTTGTTGCTTCTGTACCTTGGTTGCTATGGCGCACACTGACCTCCTTGTTATTATTCTGCTAAGTAGCCCAAGATACACTGCAAGTGCACGGGCTCCTTTTAAAAAGCCTTGCTTGCTTGCTCGCTTGCTAAGTTGCTTCAGTTCTATCTGACTCTTTGAGACCCCCATGGACTATATAGTGCCCCAGGCTCCCCCATCCATGGGATTCTCCAGGCAAGAATACTGGAGTGGGTTGCCATGCCCTCCTCCAGGGGATCTTTCCAACCCAGGGATCGAACTCAGGTCTCTTACATCTCCTGCATTGGCAGATGGGTTCTTTACTACTAGCGTCACCTGGTTGACGGGCCAGTGGGACAGCCCATCATCACTTAGCTCCTGAGAGAGCAGCACACAGGCTGTACTTTATACCTATGCAGTCCCCCAGGCTGCTCTGCTGGCTCCAAAGCCTGCCCCACGTGGAACCTCTAGCTTGGGTGTTGGAGTGTTTGTTTCTGAAGATCAAGCAACAACGTAATCCAGCCTGATGACTCAGGACAGATGTGGGGGTCACGTCTAAGCTGAATATATTCCAGCAGAACCTAAGCCAAGATCAGAGGCATTTCCACCAGGCATGTAGCAAGTTGGGGTTTGGAAAATGTGCTCTGTCTCAGACAATTTCCACATCCCGCCATGCCCCTCACCTTTGACACTTACCGCTGCGGAGGCAGGAGGTCAGATTGACAAGGGGCGTTGGCCTCGTTGTCCAGGGAAGTGAAGTCAATGTGGTTGCACTCTCCTCCCTCCACCTGACAGAAGGGAAAGGGCTTCTGCAAAAAGCCCATGAAGCTGACCCCTGTGCGCCTCCTGTGATTTGATGCTGCGTATTTATGCCCCTGGCCTTCCCTGGTGGCTCAGTGGCAAAGCACCCGCCTGCCAACGCAGGAGACATGGGTTTAATCCCTGGGTTGGGAAGATCCCCTGGAGAAAGAAATGGCAACCCACTCCAGTATTCTTGCATGGAGAATCCCATGGGCAGAGGAGCCTGGCAGGCGACCATCCACGGGGCCCCAAAGAGTTGGACAGGGCTGGGTGACATGCACCCCTCTGCTCTTCACTGCCTCTTCCTTGGAGATGGCTGTATTCATTTTGCTGCATTTATGTCGATGACCTGGAGAAGCCACGCATGGAGAACAAACCGCTCACACTGACAAATAAGCGCCGATCTTCTCTACTCATTAGTTCCTAAGTCACAATATTAGTATTTAAGCATCGCAATACATTTTCAGTCTTCTTTTTCCTACTCTAGTTCTCCCTCCCTCTCTCTCTGTCTTATTCACTACCTGGTTACCTTGTTTCTATAGCTACTAATAGCAGAGCTACTCTCAGAACTATAATGGAGTTTGCCTCTTTTATTCTTATTTTAAAGAAAATGGAAAATTGAGTCTTTTAAAACTTAGTGAATTCCTGCTTTTTAATTGCCCTGCTTCTGATGGAAAATCTACTTTCCCGTACCTGATTTTATGTCATTTGAAATGAGGCTGCCGTCTTATGTGCATTTAGATGATGGGACCGATAAAGTTCTCTTTTCTTGAACTGAATTCTGGAGAATAAACAATTATCCTCATTTCCAATGGGAAGTAGGGGATAATAAAACCCACCTGTATTTGCACAAATCTTTTAGATATCGCTCTGAATTAAGAGAAAACCTGTTATATTCACTTGGGCAATTTCAAATTTCAATTAAATGTTCATTTTTAAAAAGTGCCATTCTATGTATTACAAATAAAAACAGCCCTGTTTTTGCCTGGAAGGCAGAAAATAGTCCAGCAAATTTATGGGAAAGCAATTTTTTTTTCTATTGATCAATCCCTAGAGGGGCATTAACTACTCCTAAGGGAGCTTATTGCAGAAGATGGCACAAGTGACTTGCACAAAAGACAGGGTAAGGATGCTGAGAAGTGGAGGAGGAAATGGAAGACTTTAACATTACATCCTGGTCATACCAAGGTCCATTGACCCTGTGTTCATTCCAGGTAATTAATTTACAACACATTAAACCTTGATGTGAAGAAGGCAGTTATGCGTCAGATGTGTGGGAATAAAAAGTGTTATCGATTCAGGATTTCCATTGTATCATGTGCTGACAGAAACAACCTCCACCACCTATTTACATCTCAGCGATGGAACAAACCTTTGCTGAAGGACAAAACTGCCAAATAAGTGCACTCTGGAATACACTCAGCTGAGCGACAGCCTGAGAGGGATCTGAAGGGTGAGTTAGGAAGCATTATTAGATCCACCAACACGTCTAATAAATATTGATATATAAGCACTCTAGAAATCAAATTTTGGATGTGATAATGATCCTTTTTACAGTAAAGGTCTAAAATAGCTCCCACCCTCTGCCAAAGCCAACCATTAATATTTATTAAATAAAATATGAGTATACCATTAATTTTAAACAACTGACATAAATCGAAATGCTCACCCTATTGAAGTGTAGAAATTATAAGGCTGAGGCCACACAAACTTGAAGCCATGATGACTTGAAGGGACTGAAAGAGTCAGTTCTAATTTTAAAAAGTAAGTGGTTTCATTAACTAATAGAATTAGCATATTGGGGAAAAAATAGACAATGGCTATTTGGGGTCTTTTGTGTTCTCATACAAATTTTCGATCTTTTTTTATTCTAGTTCTATGAATAAATGCCATTGGTAATTTGATAGGTATTGCACTGAATCTGTAGCTTGCCTTGGGTAGTACGTGTGCTTATTCCATCAGTCGTGTCCGACTCTGCGACCCCATGGACTGCAGGACACCGGGCTCCTCTGTCCATGGGGATTCTCCAGGCAAGAATACTGGAGTGGGTTGCCACGCTCTCCTCCAGGGGATCTTCCCAACCCAGGGATCAAACCCAGGTTTCCAGCATTGCAGGCAGATTCTTTAGCATCTGAGCCACCAGGGAAGCCTGGTGTATTATAATTGGGCATTATTGTCATTTTAATAACATTGATTCTTCCAATCCAAGAACATAGTATATCTCTCCATCTGTTTGTGTCATCTTTAATTTCTTTCATCAATGTCTTATATCTTTCAGAATACAGGTCTTTTGCCTTCTTAGGTAGGCTTGTTCCTAGGTATTTTATTCTTTTTGATGCAATGGTAAATGGGGTTGTTTCATTAATTTCCCTTTCTGTTATTTGGTTGTTGTTGTTCAGTCACTCAGTCAGGTCTGACTCTTTGCGACCCCATGGACTGCAGCACGCCAGGCTTCCGTGTCCTTCACCAATTCCCAGAGTTTGCTCAAACTCATGGCCATTGAGTTGGTGATGCCATCCAACCATCTCATCCTCTGTCATCCCCTTCTCCTGCCTTCAATGTTTCTCAGCATCAGGGTCTTTCCCAATGAGTCAGCTCTTCGCATCAGGTGATCAAAGTATGGGGAGCTTCAGCTTCAGCATCAGTCCTTCCAATGAATATTCAGGGTTAGAGCATATAAATGCAACAGGTTTCTATATATTAACCTTTTATCCTACAACTTTACCAAATTCATTGATGAGCTCTAGTAGTTTTCATGTAGCACCTTTAGGATTTTCTATGTAGAGTAAATCAAGTGTATTTCAACTGAGTAAAATTCAGTCAGTCTAACTGACTAAACTGTTGCTCAGTCGCATCTGACTCTTTGTGACCCCACGGACTGCAGCACACCAGGCTTCCCTGTCCATCACCAATTCCCAGAGCTTGCTGAAACTCATGTCCGTTGAGTTGGTGATGCCATCCAACCATCTCATCCTCTGTCATCCCCTTCTCCTCCTGCCTTCACTCTTTTCCAGCATTAGAGTCTTTTCAAGTGACGTGGTTCTTCGCATCAGGTGGCCAAAGTATTGGAGTTTCAGCTTCAGCATCAGTTCTTCTAATGAACATTCAGGACTGATTTCCTTTAGGAAAATTATCTGGGTTCAGCTCCTTGGTAACCAAGGGCAAGTCACTGAGCACTTCTGAAGTCACAAAAGTTGCATCTAATAAAGCAAAAGTAACACCCATTCTACTTGATCCATGGGGCTGATGATAGAAATAAATGAGATAACACACACGAATGTGATTTAAAATATTAGTCAATGTTATTCAAATATGTTACTGAAATTATTTTCTTTGATAATTGATTTTTAAAGAAAAAAATGACAAGGACTTTTTTTCTAAGGTGAAATATTCTTAACATAGCTTTCTAACATATCACAAATTCTCTCCATTTTTCTGCAATGATAATTTAATCTAAAAAGACTTATTTAGGAATTCCCTGGAGATCCAGTTGTTAGGACTTGGCCCTTTCACTGCTGAGGGCCCCGGGTTTAATCCCTGGTCGGGAACTAAGAACCCACAAGTCATGCAGCATGGCCATAAACAAATAAACACACAAATTTAGATAGAAAATGTAGTACAGGATAGACATGTACACAACAGAGACAGTAATAAAGCTATAAAAAATATTACTTAAAAATTTGAATGTCCATTACTCCATGGGTCAAATTAATATGACTTGAGCTCTTTCATTAATTCAAGGTCCTCTGTATGCCTGAAAGGACTCCATCACATGTAATTTCCCAGATGGTTTTTCTTGTTCTACGTACAACCTACCCAAACACCTTTTCTGCATGTAGCATTTTTGGAAACACAATAGAAAATTGATGGGGCCATCAGTAGGTAATTATACTGATGCTTACAGATTCTTCCTATACTAAAAATAAGATTGCTATAGAAATGCATTGTGTCCAATATGATAGCCACTAACCACACATGGATATTTAAATTTAAATTAATTACAAATTAAATACTAAATATTCAGTTCCATAGTCCCCTGAGTGATTTTTCAAGTGTTCAACAGCCGGAGGTGGCTGGCTGGTGGTCACAGTATTGGACACAGCATGTATAATGTATCCACCCTCACAGAAACTTCTAGTGGACAGCTCTGCTGTAGAAGATCTTTGAAGTCATCGCTCCAGCTCAGCATCTGGGACCCAGCCTCACCCATTACTCCAGCAGGAAGCTCTTCACTGCTTCTCCAAGGAACACTGTGAGGCCTGCCCTTCCTGCTCCTCAAAGCCCAAGATTCTCACAGGGTATGAAAGAATCACATTGGTTTTGTTTTTTAAGATTAAACTTTTAATTTTGTCTTGGGGTATAGCCGATTAACAACATTGTGATAACTTCAGGTCAACAGCGAAAGGACTCAGCCATACATAAATATGTATCCATTCTCCCTCAGGGCTTCCCTCGTGGCTCAGTGGTGAAGAATTTGCCTGCCAAAGCAGGAGACATGTGGGGTTCAATCCCTGGGTCAGAAAGACCCCCTGGAGAAGGAAATGGCAACCCACTCCAGTATTCTTGCTGGAAAATCCCATGGATGGAGGAGCCTGATGGGCTACAGTTCATGGAGTCACAAAGAGTCAGACACAACTTAGTGGCTAAAACAACAATAACAAATAATTCTCCCCAAACTCCCCTCACATCCAGGCTGCCACACAACATGAGCAGAGTTCCATGCAGTGTGCCAATTAAAGCATTTTGTTTAGCTTTGCTACTAGTCACAGCGCCTGGTTAGGAACCACTGTTATTTGGGTAGGAGGATTTATGCATGTGAGAAAAAACTAGAAATAATAAAGGAAAATTGAGTAACTAAAGGGTTTGCCTAGGTTTTCTGGGGTCTACCTTTTAAATGGGGTCCTAAAACTTGGGTGATTTTTTGAACACCAAATAGACTTCCCTGAGAGGGTAAGTTGTCATGTCCACTCTACTAACAGACTCAGTGGCATCACCAAGAAATTGTAAAACTTGTCGAGAGATAAAAGTCAGTATAAGATCAAAGCGGCCAAGAGGATGCACTCTTCAGAGACCTATCAGGGCTTCCCTGGTAGCTCAGGAGACGAGGATTCAATCCCTGCTCCGGGAAGACTGAATGCTGCAGAGCAACTTAGCCCGAGCGCCACCACTACTGAGCCTGTGCTCTAGATCCCAAGAGCTACGAGTACTGACTCCACGTGCTGCAACCACTGAAAACTGTGCATCGCAACTACTGAAGCCCTTGAGGCCTAGAGCCCAGGCTCCACAACAGAAGTCACCGCGGTGAGAAACCCGAGCATGGTAACTGGAGAGTAGCCTCCGCCGGCCACAGCTAGAGAAAAGCCCACGCAGCAACAAAGACCCACACAGCCAAAGATAAAAAAAGAAGGCGCAAAGAAGTTTTCATAACTAAGATTTCAAGGTGTATCTAATAGTACTCAGATCCTGATCAAATACAGAGGGAATCTTTCATTGTAGCCAAAATGAGGATCAACACAGAACCCAGAAAATCTAACAAGGAAAAGGGTGAAAGATAAGGAATTGGAATGAGCATGTGATCCCAAATGCTGATGGAAAGAGGCTAGTAAGTGAACTATGGAAATGAACAAGAAAGCTATGAATGAACAAATGAAAGATATGGAAATGAACAAGACAAAGTCAATAGATTAGACACCAAAAATGTATTGTAATCATGCAGATTAACCAAAGTAGTTTGAGGATCTTCTCAAAGAATTTATATTTTCCAAACTGAAGAACTCATCTCTGCTTGAAGCCATGATGAGTAGTTGGAATTGCCCTCCCACTGTACATAGCTAGAAAACCGGGAAAAGTACACAAAACAACTGTTTTCAAACATCGGACAAGGAAAGCACAGGCCTGTGTCTCTGAGAGAAGAGATGCAAACAAGGTGGCCTCTGCAGTTGTCTTAGCTGTCTCTCCAGAGGTTCTCTTTAGGCTGCAGTGCAGGGACGGGGCACTTGAGCAGGTTATAGTGGTGGCCGAGTAGAAGAGAAAGAAAGGGGATTTCAGGGAAGGTGGGCTTTGTGGAGTTTGAGGGGCAGAAAACAGGAGAGCAAAAAAAGTCAATATGAACTACAACAACTTTGCCAGGTCAAAATTCAACATTCTTCAGGGAAAGACACAAAATCAAATAATCAATAAACTAACATTTATAATCCTGAACTCAATAAGAAATTATTATAAAGGCAACAATGCAGGGAAATGGGATCCATAACCAGGAGAAGAGTCAATCAATTAAAACAGACCTTAAGATGACAGAGATGATGGAATCCACAGATACGGACATTAAAAGGGCTTTTATAATTATTCTTAAAGATTTAAAAGGAGATGTAAACATAATGAAGAAAGGAATGGAAGATATAAGAGAAAATCAAATGGATTTTTAAGTGGTGAAAACTTCAACACCTTTTTGAAAGCTTCACTAACTAAACCAAATAGCAAATTAGATATTTCAGAACAAAAGATTAGTTAGTTTGAAGATATAGCAGTAGATTCTATCCAAACTGAAGCACAGAAAGAAAAAAAAGACTAGGAAAAAAAAACTTAAGAAAGTTTCACTAACTTGTGGAATACCATTAAGTGGTCTAACAAACATATAATTGGAGTTACAGAGGAAGGAGGAGGAAGAGAAAAAAATACTTGATGTGTGGCATAATTTTTTTCAAATTTGATTAACACCGTAGATCCATAAACCCAAGAATTTCAAAGAACCCCAAGCATAATAAATAAAAAGAAAAACACACCAAGTCATGACACAATAAATTTGCTAAAAACTAGTGATTATCTAGTTTATCTAGTTTTTTATTAACTGGAGAATATCTTCAAAGTAGATACAGAAAAAAAAAAAGACATTATATACAAGAGAACAAAGATAATCTTATTTTCTCATCAGAAATAATGCAAGATAGAGAGCAATGAAATAAAATATTTAAAGCACTGAACTTTTAAAAAGTTAACCTAGTTAGTATTCAATATCTAGAAAATAATAGTCTTCAAAAATAAAGGGCATGGAAAAATATTTATGACATTAAGTTTGGAAATGATTTCATGAACGTGACACCTAAAGCACAAGCAACAGAAGATAAAATAGATAAACTGAACCTCTTCAAAAGTAAACCTTTTAGGTATCAACAGATAATATCAAGAAACAACCTACTGCCTGGGAAAAGAAACCCTACGAAACAGGAAAAAATATTTATAAATCATACATCTGATAAGAGATCAATATTAGTATATAAAGAAACCCTAAAATTGAACAACAAAATACAGTACAATCAAATTTTAAAATAGGCCAAAAACTTGAGTAAACATTTCCCCAGAAAAGATATTCAAATGGCCAATAAGTATATCATTAGTCATAGGAAAATGCAAGTCAAAACCACAATGAAATACTACTCCACACCTACCGGGAAGGCTATAATTTTTTAAACTAGAAAACAACAGTGTTGGCAAGGATTTGGAGAACTTGGAATACTCGTGCCTTGCTGGTGGGAACACAAAATGGTACAGCTGCTATGGAAACAGTTGTCAGTTTCTCAAAGGGTCAAACATAGAATTACCACACGACTTTAGCACTTCGACTAATAACTATATACTCAAAAAAAGGAAAACATTGTATTCCAATGTTCATAGCAACAATACTCAGAAAGGACGGAAATAGAGACACCGACATGTCCATCAATAGATGTGTAAACAAAGTGTGGTGAACACACGCAAGGGAATGTTATTTAGCCGTATAAAGGAATTAAATTTTGATATATGCTAAAACAGAGATGGACAGTGGGAACACTATGCTAAATGAAATAAGCCAGATATAGAAAGACATATTTTTTATGATTCCACTTATTTGATGTATCTAGAATAGGCAAATTCATAGAGACAGAAAGAGAACCAGTGTTACCAGAGACTAGGGGAAGGAGCGGAGAAGGCAATGGCACCCCACTCCAGTACTCTTGCCTGGAAAATCCCATGGACGCAGGAGCCTGGTGGGCTGCAGTCCATGGGGTCATTAGAGTCGGACACGACTGAGCGACTTCACTTTCACTTTTCACTTTCCTGCACTGGAGAAGGAAATGGCAACCCACTCCAGTGTTCTTGCCTGGAGAATCCCAGGGACGGGGGAGCCTGGTGGGCTGCCATCTATGGGGTCGAACAGAGTCGGACACGACTGAAGCGACTTAGCAACAGCAGGGGAAGGAGAAGATGGGAAGTTACTGTTCGGTGTCGGGGATGATGAAAATGGTTTGAGTACAGACAGTGGCAACTTACACATGCCTGTGTATTTAATGTGACTATATTTAAACACCACTGGATTGTACGTATAAATAGCTAACATGGTAAATATTATGTTATGTATGTTTTATCACAATAAAAAGAGAAAGAGTATGACAGAATGAAAAAAAGTAAATGAGCAAAAGGAAGTTAAAAATGATCAGTTATCGTCCCATCGTCTGAAGATAACTACAGTTACATTTTTATGTAAAATCTTTCTTTTTCTGCACGTTCATAAGTTTAATAGCAAAAATGGAAACATGCTCTATGTATTTTTTGTTAAACAATAAATTTTTGTTGTTTTGAATTTTTGTTAAACAATAAACATGTTCCCATGTCATAAAAAAATGAAGACTACATCATGGCTTTGGATAAGCAAAAGCTGAGGGAATTTGCTTTCAACAGACGTGCCCTGTAGGAAACGTTAGAGGAAGCTCTTCAGGTAGAAAGAAGACAACCCAGATGGAAATCGGGATCCACAGGAAGGAATGAAGAGAGCTGGAAAAGGTAAAGATGAAAGCCTTTTCTTCTCGTTTTTAATTTCCTTTAAATTTAAGAAATCACTTTGAACATATTAAACCGAAAATACATAAACTTGTGTTACCCCATCTGCCCAGTGGTGTGCTCTCCATTCATTCACTTCTTTATTTAATACATACTACGCTGGGAGGGCCGCTCTGCTAGGTGCTCACTGTCCCTCAGAGAAGAAAAGACAAGTCGCTGTACTCTCCACAGTCCGATCTACGGGCAAAAAGCCAGCTACGACTTACAAACGCACAAACGACAAATACCATGAGTGAGTGAGATAAGCGCCGTGACGCCGACGAGGAGTGAGGCGTTTCGGGTTCCTCACTTTACAACTCAGCACTCACGCTCCCACCGAGGTTTTAACCCCACCAAACGCATTCTTATTAAGAGGACACCTTGGGCAGACACCCCAGGAGCAGAGCCTGAGGTGGATACCCCTTTGCGAATGATTCATTCATGGGGTGATCTCGGGAAACAAGTGAGAGAAGCTCAATGGGGCAGAGACATAAAAAACTAAGCAAGAACATCCTCTCTGCTGGAGACGAACTTCAGCCAAACCCACAGGGACTCCTATGCATTGCCCCCAGAGACAAGAGGTGGGCAGTGGTGAGGGGCGTCAGCACAGAGGACGCTCACCGCAGACTCTCCTGCCTCCTGCACACTCTTCCTCCCGCAACTCAAATGGGCAGTGATTGGCTTCTCCTCAGGTACCGAAAAAAAAATATGCAAATTAAAACAAGATAACGACTTGTTTTCCCTGCCAAAATAGCAAATCAGTTTTATTTGAACATACTCATTGATGATGAGGATGAGGTGAAATGAACACTGCTGTCTAGCATGGTTAGGAGGGTGACTGGATACAATGTCTTTGGGGGAAAGAATAGTATCTGGCAAACCGCGCGTCATTCACTCTGCAAAGCACAGATGAAGGTTTATACACAGCAATACTTCAAGGAGAGGCAGTGTCCTCAAAAATATCCAGAATTAAAGGTCACCTAAGCCCTAGCCAATGGGAGATTGGTAGCATACCGTATGGTATATCCAGACAAGGGAATACAATAATTTAAAAGGTTAAATGCCTCAGAATTGCCTATATTGTAGTAATCAGCTAAAAAGATAGAATTATACTTTTCTCAAAAATCCTATATATTATGTTGTTGCAAGTAAAAAACATATCTAAACACTCTAGAAGTCAATATGACAAAGTGTTACTTCTGAGGTAGCTTGTGAGTGCTTTCCTTTGTTCTGTATTATACTTTCTACAGTTTTCATATTTTCTACCTTCCACTTACTCTTTCAATACACTATTGAGCATTATTATATACCAGCCATTGTTGTAGACTTTGGGGATACAGCCATGGAAAAATATAAAACTCTCTATTTCAGAAAGATACATGCACACTGATGTTCACAGCAGTTCTTTCTATATTCACAGTAGCCAAGACATGGAAGCTACCTAAATGTCCATCAACAGATGAATGGATAGAGAAGATATGCTACATATATACAAAGGAATACTACTCTGCCATAAGAAGGAATGAAATAATGCCATTTGCAACAAAAGGACAGACCTAGAGGTTATCATACTGAGTGGAGTGAGTCAGCCAGAGAAAGACAAATGCCATATGGTATCTCTTACATGTGCAATCTAAAAAAAAAAATAAGGATACAAATGCACCTGTCTACAAAACAAACTCACAGACGCAGAAAACAAACTGCTAGTCACCAAAGGTGCAGGGGGAGGGATAAACTAGGAGTTGGGGATTAACAGATACACACCAGTATGCATAAAACAGATAACCAACAAGGAACCACTGAACATCACAGGGAGCTCTATCCAGTATTCTGTAAAACCTTTAAGGGAAAGGAATCTAAAAGCAAAACCATTGTGGTTTAGTCACTAAGTCATGTCTGACTCTCTTGGGACCCCCTGGACTGTAGCCAGCCAGGCTTTTCTGACCATGGGATTCTCCAGGCCAGAATACTGGAGTGGGGTGCCATTCCCTTCTCCAGGGGATCTTCCCCACCCAGAGATCGAACCCAGGTCTTCTGCATTGCAGGCAGTTTCTTTACCATTTGAGACCTGGGAAGCTGCCATATATATGCACACATATATGTAACTGAATCGCCTTGCTGTAATTAGCCCTGAAAGTAGCCCAATGCTGTAAATCAACTCTGCTTCCCTTAAAAGAGAAGCCTGGCATGACCCACTGCTCCAGCCCCACTGACCTCTTTGCTGTTCTTTGAACACCCAGGGGGCCGCCCCCTCAGAACTTGGCACCTGCTGCCCCCTCTGCTGGCCACACTGCCCCAGACAAGCCCCTCACCGCGCCCCCCGCCCAGCTGGCCCGTCCTCCTCTCCTTGGGGCCCTGCTCCGAGGTCTCCCTCTCAGGGAGGTCTTCCCTGGCTGCCCTATTCACCCTGATGCTCTTCACCCTCATTGGCATTCCAAACCCTCTTCCTTGCTGCAGTACAGGCATTTAATCACTTTCTCTGGGATGATATAGTCAAACTTTTGGGGGGTTGTTGTTTATCCTCTCAAAGAAGCAGAAGTTCCATGAAAGTGGGGATATTATCTGGTTCTTTTTTTTTTTTTTTTGTAAATTGAAGTCATGTCATGGCCAAGGCACCATCCGTCCAGGGGAAGCGGGGTCTTATTTCTAAGGGAGCAGCTTTGCACAAGGCTGCCGTCAGCGATAAGGAGGCTTCCTTCCTTCCTTCCCTCCTTCCGCCACCCTTGCTCCGTGACGGGCCACTGTCTGTCTAGGTGTTAGACAGGCAGTGGTGACCAAGGGTTTCCACCCTCGTAAATCTTACAGTGTAGTGGGAAATACAAGTAAAGGCCAACACCAGGCGGGAGCTTGTACATATTATAAATATTAAGTAACAGAGTAATTCACTCAACCCAAAGAGAGAGAGGACAGTGGGCAGAAGAATCCATCTGAAGCTGGGTCTGAAGCGTCAGTTAGTTTGCCGAATGGTCATGGGGATGACAAGCGGGGAGAAGAAACACGGAGGGGGAGACGCGTGCGCCGCCAGCGCAAGGCACTTGTGCCTCAGCGCGGAGGAGTTCTCTCCGTCCCCCTCGGCCCCAAAGTGCGGCCACAGACTAAAACCGTTTTCAATAAAGATTCTAAAGCTATATGATTTTCCACATCCAGGGAAAATGTCATTCATGTACCATCAACAAGGTACATTTTCATCTAGAATCTATCGATACATCAACAGACACAAAACGACAAGGCATTATAATTTGCTCATAATCTAAAACCAAGCAGGGGTCCAGCAAAAAAAAAAAAAAAAGAGGATGAAATTTCATTTCTAAGCAGGGTCACCGACTTCCCTGGCTGTCCCGCAGTTAAGACTCCACGCTTCCAATGCAGGGGTGCAGGTTTGACTGCTGGCTGGAGACGTAAGATCCCACATGCCTTGCAGCCAAAAAACCAAAACATAAAACAGAAGTAGTACTGTAACAAGGTAACAAGTCCAATAAAGACTCAAAAATGGTTCACATTAAAAAAATTTTTTTTTAAAGCAGAGAAACAGCAGAAGGAAAAAACAAATCATTTAAATTGAAAAAAAAGAAAAAACAGATCCTTCCCTTCCACTTCTCCCTCAGTCTGAACCCTAACAACCCAGATGATGACTCCAGGCCTTCCTGCTCCCCTGTTGTGTGGGGACTGCTATCCCAAGCAGATCTCCAAGCATCTTAGCAAAGTGTGGGTGGAGGCTACAGACCGCACTTGCTCATGCATCGCTCCAACATTCATGGGAAACGCTTGCTTAGAGCAGAGCTGGGGTGCAGCCAGCACAAGAGCTCAGCCACGCATCTCTTCCTACCGTGGGCTGGACCTCTCAAAGTCTGAGGTCGCCTGTGGGCCACCAGAGAGGATGAATGCGTGGCTGGTTTTATGAGGGCTGCTGTGAGATAAGAAGTAGGCTGCAGCTCAACTGCCACAAGGTCAAATTCTTGACCACAAGTGAAAACAAAAATCAAGTTAACAGAGTATTGCCAACAACAGAAGAAAGAAAAGAGAGAAAGAGGGCGAATGAGAGGAGCTCTTAGTATTACATACCGGACGCTCTGGACACAGTCATGTTAAGGCACTCTGAATCTGAGTGTGCTTTCTATCCTGCCTTTTTATGATCATCTCAAGTAACTAAGTACATATGGCATGTTTGTAAGTAAAGCAGTCGATGAAGTTGGTTACACCTCTGCATTTATGACCATGCCCCTGAGTATTATTAACTTTTACACTCCCCATAAAATATAATTTATCACTTAAATAATTTGCTTTGTGTCAGGGTTCAGTGTGCTCCAGTGCTTTCCTGCTCATTAAATGAGATATTTTTACTTAATGAGCCAAGGATGTCCTTTGTATTTAACATTTGAATTGATTTCTAACACTTCATTTATATAATAGTTTGGTGTGTAATTCCAAAAAAAAAGTGGGTTTCATTTTACTGTGTCAAAGGCCAACAGTTCAGAAAACTATTAAATACATGTGGTGTTTCCAGTGAGGAACGGGCGTATCCTTACTAGCCAGCAAGATAGAGTGTACAAAAATCATGAAATTATGCCATCGTAAAATGATCACTTCTTTACACCAGCAAATCATGGAATTTGAGAGCTGAAAGATGTATGGAGTATTCAGAGCAAAATTCTAAGCTGCTCAGGAAAAAAAAAAAGTAGGATGTGACGGGAAACAAAGCATTAAGTCACAGCCATTCTGGTTACCTGAGGCCTGGGATTCTTCTCAACAGGTGCAACCACACCGTTTCGACTGAGGACGGTCTGCGTAACAGATGACCAGCCCCATGTACCTTTCTGCCCATTCAACAGACCAGATCTTGAGAACTGAAATACGCTGACTCCTCAACCACTTTCCACTCCTGTAGTTTTCAGAACAAGTGAGGATGCTCATTGTCGCCTTGCCACAAGGCAGGGGAAGAAGAGAAGTTCTCGGATCTGAGGACTACTAACGAAGTGCTACGTAAATCCAAACTACTTACAACCCACAATATGTGAGTTTACAATTCACAACTCACATGTGGACTTCTATGTATCCATCTCTTAATGCAGAGTTCAAGTCTGAGTAACAGCACACAGGGTGTATCATTTATTAAGCATTTATTATTATCCTTTAAATAGATACAGCTGAGCCTACCATTGCAGTACACTACAGAATTAGTAAGGAAAGCAGGACTTAAAGGATTTAAGAATAAAACAGTCCAGTGCCAGGACCTCCCTGGCAGTCCAGTGGTTAAGACTCTGCCTTTCAATGCAAGGAGAGTGGGCTCCATCCCTGGTTAGGGAACTAAGACCCCAAATGTCCCACGGTGTGACAAAACAAAAACAATAAACAACAGAAAAAAAAGCAGTCCAGTGCCCGTTTTCCACTTTGCAGCTTGTAGAGACTGGCTGCCTTGCACTTGTTTCCACGCAGAACCCTCCCATTTCCCTGGCGGGACAAGCTTGGGAAGTTACGCCCCTCCTGGGCCCCATTCACAGACTCAAAATGCAAATGAGCATTTTTATCTTATTTTATTTTTTTAATTTTTATCTTTTTTATTTTTTTAATTTATTTTTTAATTTTATTTTATTTTTAAACTTTACAATATTGTATTGGTTTTGCCAAATATTGAAATGAATCCACCACAGGTATACATGTGTTCCCCATCCTGAACCCTCCTCCCTCCTCCCTCCCCATATCATCCTTCTGGGTCGTCCCAGTGCACCAGCCCCAAGCATCCAGTATCGTGCATTGAACCTGGACTGGCGACTCGTTCCATATATGATATTATACGTATTTCAATGCCATTCTCCCAAATCATCCCACCCTCTCCCTCTCCCACAGAGTCCAAAAGACTGTTCTATACATCAGTGTCTCTTTTCTTGCCTCATATACACGGTTATTGTTACCATCTTTCTAAATTCCATATATATGTGTTAGTATACTGTATTGGTGTTTTTCTTTCTGGCTTCCTTCACTCTGTATAATCGGCTCCAGTTTCATCCACCTCATTAGAACTGATTCAAATGTATTCTTTTTAATGGCTGAGTAATACTCCATTGTGTATATGTACCACAGCTTTCTTATCCATTCATCTGCTGATGGACATCTAGGTTGCTTCCATGTCCTGGCTATTATAAACAATGCTGTGATGAACATTGGGGTACACGTATCTCTTTCAATTCCAAATGAGCATTTTTAAAAACCGTGGGAAAAACCTGATTGTCCCAGAGTTTCTCAAAGTTTTTAGACTACAGAAATTGGGTCCCAAAACACCTCTGAACCTCCCTTGGAACCAGAGTTTCCTCTAAAGATTTTAAATTTAATAACCAGCTGATTCAGTGAGAGTATCTTTTAGGAAAATGTCTTTCCCAGGCCCCACCTCCCAGACACAGGGCAGACACTGTGCACAGCCCCAAGGATCACTGCCTTTCAGATTGTATTTACGTGGATGGCGCCCCCTGGAGTTGCCCCGCTTAGGACCTGAGTGCTGTGCCCCCTCACCCCAAATGTGATTTTCCTAAACCGTGGGGTCTATAGCATACAGAAGAGATTTGTTCTACATACAATACAAAAATCAATTTATTTAAATACTTCATTAGAGAAAAAAAGTATTAATAGATGCAAAGTTAAATTGAACCCAGAGAAAAGTTAAAATTATGAAATATTTCAAAGAAATGCAAATGTATTGATTTGAAAGAATATAGTTTATATCTTTGAGATTCATGCCCTGGATGATCCAACTTTAATAAATGGAATACTAATTATTTTAATTAGTTCAGTTCAATTCAGTCACTTAGTCATATCTAACTCTTTGCAACCCCATGGACCACAGCACACCAGGCCTCCCTGTCCATCACCAACTCCCGGAGTTCACTCAAATTCATGTCGATTGAGTCGGTAATGCCATCCAACCATTTCATCCTCTGTCGTCCCTTCTCCTCCTGCCCCCAATCTTTCCCAGCATCAGGGTCTTTTCCAGTGACACAGCTCTTCACATCAGGTGGCCAAAGTATTGGAGTTTCAGCTGCAACATCAGTCCTTCCAGTGAACACTCAGGACTGATCTCCTTTAGGATGGGCTGGTTGGATCTCCTTGCAGTCCAAGGAGCTCTCAAGAGTCTTCTCCAACACCACAGTTCAAAAGCATCAATTCTATGGCACTGAGCTTTCTTTATAGTCCAAATTTCACATCCATACATGACTACTGAAAAACCATAGCCTTGATGAGACAGACCTTTGTTGGCAAAGTAATGTCTCTGCTTTTTTATACGCTGTCTAGGTTGGTCATAACTTTCCTTCCAAGGAGTAGTTGCTGTTGCTTTACTAAGTCGCTTCAGTCATGTCTGACTCTGCACAACCCCATAGGCGGCAGCTTACCAGGCTCTCCCATCCCTGGGATTCTCCAGGCAAGAACACTGAAGTGGGTTGCCATTGCCTTCTCCAATTCATGAAAGTAAAAAGTGAAAGTGAAGTCACTCAGTCATGTCCAACCCTTAGCAACCCCATGGACTGCAGCCGACCAGGCTTCCCCGTCCACACGATTTTCCAGGCGAGAGTACTGGAGTGGGGTGCCGTTGCCTTCTCCGAGGAGTAAGCGTCTTTTAATTTCATGGCTGCAGTCACCATCTGCAGTGATTTGGGAGCCCCCAAAAATAAAGTCAGTCACTCTTTCCACTGTTTCCCCATCTATTTGCCATGAAGTGCTGGGACTGGATGCCATGATCTTAGCTTTCTGAATGTTAAGTTTTAAGACAACTTTTTCACTCTCCTCTTTCATTTTCATCAAGAGGCTCTTTAGTTCTTCTTCACTTTCTGCCATAAGGGTGGTGTCATCTGCATATCTGAGGTTATTGATATTTCTCCTGGCAATCTTGATTCCAGCTTGTGCTTCTTCCAGTCCAGTGTTTCTCATGATGTACTCTGCATAGAAGTTAAATAAGCAGGGTGACAATATACAGCCTTGACGTACTCCTTTTCCTATTTGGAACCAGTCTGTTGTTCCATGTCCAGTTCTAACTGTTGCTTCCTGACCTGCATACAGATTTCTCAAGAGGCAGGTCAGGTGGTCTGGTATTCCCATCTCTTTCAAAATTTTCCACAGTTTATTGTGATCCACACAGTCAAAGGCTTTGGTGTACTCAATAAAGCTGAAGAAGATGTTTTCCTGGAACTCTCTTGCTTCTTTGATGATGCAGTGGATGTTGGCGATTTGATCTCTGGTTTCCTCTGCCTTTTCTAAAACCAACTTGAACATCTGGAAGTTCACGGTTCACGTATTGCTGAAGCCTGGCTTGGAGAATTTTGAGCATTACTTTACTAGCATGTGAGATGAGTGCAATTGTGCGGTAGTTTGAGCATTCTTTAGCATTGCCTTTCTTTGGGATTGGAATAAAAACTGACCTTTTCCAGTCCTGTGGCCACTGCTGAGTTTTCCACATTTGCTGGCATATTGAGTACAGCACTTTCACAGCATCATCTTTTAGGATTTGAAATAGCTCAACTGGAATTCCATCACCTCCACTAGCTTTGTTCATAGTGATGCTTCCTAAGGTCCACTTGACTTCACATTCCAGGATGTCTGGATCTAGGTTGGTGATCACACCACTGTGATTATCTGGGTTGTGAAGATCTTTTTGTACAGTTCTTCTGTGTATTCTTGCCACCTCTTCTTAATATCTTCTGCTTCTGTTAGGTCCATACCATTTTTGTCCTTTATTGAGCCCATCTTTGCATGAAATGTTCCCTTGGTACCTCCAATTTTCTTGAAGAGATCTCTAGTCTTTCCCATTCTATTGTTTTCCTCTATTTCTTTGCACTGATCACCGAGGAAGGCTTTCTTATTTCTCCTTGGTATTCTTTGGAACCCTGCATTCAAATGGGTATATCTTTCCTTTTCTCCTTTGCTTTTCACTTCTCTTCTTTTCACAGCTATTTGTAAAGTCCTCCTCAGACAGCCATTCTGCTTTTTTGCATTTCTTTTTCTTGGGGATGGTCTTGATCCCTGTCTCCTATACAGTGTCCATTGTTCATCAAGCACTCTGTCTATCAGATCTAGTTCCTTAATTTTTAATTAGTACATAATGTTTTCAATTAATTTATTATTAACATGATTATTCATTTAAAAAATTACCCCAAGTCCTAATGCCATATTCCAAGTTAACATAGTCCAAAATAATAAAAAATTTTTTAAGTCCTGACATCTTGGGTCAAAATGTACATCAAAGAAAAACAGGGCATTCATTATAAATAAATTCACTTGTTAAAAATTGATTCACACAATTTAGCTTCTTTGAATCACTGACAAATCACTTTTTAAATACAAACAAAGACAGTGAATGAGACTTTAAACAGAACTACAGTAATGTAGTTCTGGAAAATGAAGGTTGGCAACGCCTAATTTTTCAGCTCCTAACACATTTGAAATCCAATCCTATCAAGTGACTGTAACTTTTTCCTTTCATTTTTGTGGGTATATAATCTTCAAAGGGTATTCACATTTTAGTTTTAGGCCTAGAAAATTACACTGAATGGGTGTCACTGGAAAAGCCCTTGCATGTGCGATGCCCTAGCCCACCAAGGACTTCGTTGCTCCTGACTCTCCTTGTCATCCAGCAAAACCAGAACTCCTGGGAGCTCCCTGGTTCAGCGACTGACACCTCACCTTCCAGGGAAGGGGCTCCTGATTCAGTCCCTGGTCAGCCCGCCAAGATCCCACACGCCTCTTGACAGAAAACCAAAACATAAAAAGAAGCAATATTGTAACAAATTCAAGACTTTAAAATATGGTCCACATCAAAAAACAAAAAACCCACACAAAACCAATAGGCCTCTAGGAAGCCTTTCTTGATCAGCGCCTCCTGCTCCATGCTGGTTCAGGCTCAGTCTCTAACACTCAGAAATATCTCATGCATATCTCTTCTATTTTACTTCCTACAATTTGTCATAATTATCCCTTCATTGGTTCACCTGTGGAAGCCCAAAAAATGGTGCCTGAATGAAGGGTTGAACAAAAGGCAAAACTCTTAGAAATAAAGTCACCGTGCAATAGTCTAGGTTTGGGTAAGTTGATCAGAGGAACCCAGTGCTGATGACACTTGATGCAGTAGAATGGAAAGTGTTATTGTTTCTCTGGAGGTTTTGGCTTTCTTTATTTGCTTTTATTTTAAAGTAAGTAAGTGCTATCCTCTTTTTCCCCTCCAGAATGGTTCCTATTAAGTCGTACTTTAAGCGAAGGCATGAGTTTGGTCAAATTCTCAACCTTCTAGAAGAGTATAAAACACTGCCGCCTGCCTTCACAGCCTCTCAGCATTTCACAGACTCTTGCTCCCCCATAATATAAGGAGGGAATCCTGATGTTGGAGAAGGCAATGGCAACCCACTCCAGTACTCTTGCCTGGAAAATCCCATGGGTGGAGGAGCCTGGTGGGCTGCAGTCCATGGGGTCGCTAAGAGTAGAAAACCACTGACTGACTTCACTTTCACTTTTCACTTTCATGCATTGGAGAAGGAAATGGCAACCCACTCCAGTGTTCTTGCCTGGAGAATCTCAGGGACGGGGAGCCTGGTGGGCTGCCGTCTATGGGGTCGCACAGAGTCAGACACGACTGAAGGGACTTAGCAGCAATCCTGCAGTACATTCTCTGCATTGTCCTTAAAATTGAGTCCGAATGTAATACTCTTTACTGACTACTGATTTTTTCAACTAGCCCCCAGGAGCTCCCAGCAGCATTATCTACATCTGCTCATGAGGAGATCTGGCATATTCAGTATCTCGAACTGAAAAGGAGAATTATCCACAAACTTGGATAAGTGGGGGGAGTGTAAGCGAGTGAGGCCCTTAGAGAAGAAGGAGGTTAGAAAGCAAAACAAATCACATCATCTTTCTTTGTTCCCACGTTCCTTCCTTCCTAGAGACAACCCCTTTCCAAGCCTCAGTGACGCAGTAGTGGGTGCGGAACCAAGGATTACAAATTCAGCAATGGTATCTTTCCATAAGTCCTTATTTCAATGGATGCAAAAAAAAAAAAAAAGGATAGTCTTAGCCATCATCAATCATCAAAGGCCTCCAATTAAAATTAGAACTTTGATATTGCCAGATATTTCCTCTGGTGTTTCATAAAAAAAAAACAAAACAAAAAAACTGAGTCTCTGTGGTATCTCTTATTTATGTATAGAAGATGCAGTTTGCACAGTTCCACAGCTGGGAAAGGGTAAAGGCATTTTATTGAATCAGAGCAAATATCCATTTTAAAGAGTGAGTGAAAGAAGCTTCAACTTGCAGCTGTCAGCAAGTTCTCGCCCTCTATCTGCATCTGGCTTTCAGGTGAGGATGCACTGACGGAGGTGGCTGGGCTGGTCCTTCTAGCTTCCAGGTGAAGGTGCATCATGGACATGGACGAGGCCCGTCCTTGCATGGCATCCTCCACACAACACAACTTTGATGCTGTCGCCTCTAGCACAACAGCTCAACGTAAAAGCACAGTTCTCCAACAAAAGTGAATGTGGCAGGAGGATGTCATTCACAAGGGAAGTGGTAAGGTATCGGTATTACCATGGAAAAGCTAGACAGTGTTGCACAGCCACCTGATCCTGTGCATTTACTTCCCAAACTGCAGTTCTCAACTCTGCAGGAAGAGTGGCTGTGAAATATGCAAGGCTTAGGAAAGTATATAACTCAGGTCTTACAGAACTTCGCAGTCTTTAAAAAAATTATATTGGAATACATATGAGAATTGGACTATAAAGAAGGCTGAGCACCAAAGAATGGATGCTTTCGAACTGTGGTGTTGGGGAAGACTCCTGAAAGACCCTTGAACAGGAAGGAGGTCAAACCAGTCAATCCTAAAGGAAATCAGTCCTGAATATTCATTGGAAGGACTGATGCTGAAACTCCAATACTTAGGCCACCTGATGCAAAGAACTGACTCACCGGAAAAGACACTGATGCTGGGAAAGATTGAGGGCAGGAGGAGTAGGGGACAACAGAGGATGAGATGGTTGGATGGCATCACCAACTCAATGGACATGAAGTTGAGCAAACTCAGGGAGATAGTGAAGGACAGGGAAGCCTGGTGTGCTGCAGTCCATGGGGTCGCAAAGAGTAGGACATGACTTAGTGATTGAACAACAACACAGTTACTTTACAATGTTGTGTGAGTTTCTTCTGTATAGCAAAGTGAATCAGCTATGCGTATACATACATCCCCCTTGTTTGGATTTCCTTCCCATTTAGGTCACCACAGAGCACTGAGGAGAGTTCCCTGAGCTGCACAGTAGGTTCTCATCAGTTACCTATTTTATACATAGTATCAACAGTGTGTATATGCCATTCCCAATCTCCCAATCTTTAGTCTTTCATTCTAAGCATAGTCAAAATTGAAGCAAACAACACCCCAAAAATGAAATTTACAAATCAAATAGATTTTGCCAAATAGATTTGATTTGATTTTTCTTCACAATAGCCTGTCTTGTGATTTCATTAACAAAAGGGATATGTTAGCTCAAATCTGATATTTTGCATCATTAAAACATCCACAAGCAAATTTGTTTAACATAACAGTTGAGTAATCCTGCAAAGACAGCCAGCCCAGGGGAACAGAAAGTGAAAATACAGTCTTAGCAGCATGATTTAAATTAATTAAACAAGCGTTAATACCTTCAAGCACACTATTGCGTCAGTCTTTGGTGGGAAAAAGCTATAATTTATGTGTGCAATCATTTTAATACTTTGTATGAATTAGATATCTACAGAAGCTGTGTTAGCTGATGCTGTAAACAAAGGATACCGCTGAGAACACATGCTATAATAATTAAACTGCCATCATGCTGACACCATCTTTCTTCTAGGATCCTGTAACATCTGTATTGACTGCGATAAGCATTGATTATCTGGAGTGATATAAATATTTGGGGAGTTAATAACAATGAGGAATTCAGAGCATGCTGAGACACCAAAGATAAATCACAGGAAATTCAGATCAAAGTAGGTTTGTGAATAAGCTTGTTTTTACAGTTAATGACTAACTATAAAGTGCATATACACATTTCTTTTCTCCGATGAAAAGCACAAGGAAATGTCATAAAGAAACATCCCGTTCGTTCTGCGTGGCATTTCTGTACATCTGTCGAATTTCCATATGTGGAGAGGAGGACGTCAACCCAGAGCTACTTCAACTACAAAGAGGGAATTGATCCATCCATCAAGTACTTAACATGCACTTTTCAAATCATTAAAAAGTTCTTTGAATTATTAAGACCTTTTTTCAAAAGAGAAAAAAAAAGCCCACAACTTATAAATCTTGCATTTCCTGAGAGGTTAATTTAAGGATGCTGGGGTCAGCAGTTATCCAGTTTCAGCAGAGATTCTGAAATTTCCCTTCAAGTATAGCCCAATAACTAAGTTGTGAGTTTATTTTTTTAAAGAAAATCTCATGCAGCCTCATCAGTTGGACATCTTACACTCAAGGGCACCCTATTTTGAAAAGTGAACCCACCAAACTGGAGACTTTTTCAGTTTATCCAAATTAGTACAGAAGTAACTGGTGGTCTACGACCCACTCCCCACATACACACATGTAAGTACATTGAAGCTTTACAGAATAGAAAGTAACTGCAAAATGAATCTAAAACCCCACCACGATCTATCACCTCCCTCTCTCTAGCCTCACCCATGACCACTGAGCTTTTTTTAAAACAATTCACTATCTCCCGACCCGACACCTCATGGAAGCCCCTCTGCATACTGCAGGCTTCCCTCTATGGCCTGCTGTTTAACTGCTCCTGGGTTCACCATAACATATCTCAGTCTTCACATCCTCGTCTTGAGTCAAGTGCATTTCCACGCTCCTAAGACACAGCACCCTGTGCGTATGTGTATGCACTTACCACATTGCAGTGAAATGGCCATTCATCCCAGCCCGCTGTCCACAGGCCTACGAACTCTTTAAAGTCAAGCTTTATTCACTTTCATATTCCCAAGGACAACACAGAGAATCCACCCAGTGAAGAGGAAAACTAGCCAATGACACATTCATCCTCATGATATCATTTGACTTTGAGAAAGACCATCCAGAGGTGCTGCAAACTCTGAACAGAATTCGTATTTACTCTAAGCAAGTTTCAGGGATCCAGAGTGGAACCAGAGTGGCTGGTCCTTGCCCTTTAGAGACAATCTAGATCCTTGTGAGTTCTAAAAGCGAAGTGAGAAGGAGCCCTGAGAAAAAGTAACATCCGTCTAGATTTGCACCCTAGAGCAAAGCTGGTAGGTAATCAACACGACAACCGATATTTTCCAAAGATAACATGAGCTAGTACAATGCTTCCCAAGTCTGAGTGCCTACTCCAGAGGCAGGGGGTGGGAGGAGGGAGCAGAGGAGCAGGGAACATGTCCACAAGAAGACGGATCAGGAGTGTTTACAGCAACGGTGTTCAGAGCAGCCAGGAACTGGAGACAGCCCAGTGCTCCTCCAGAGGAGAGCGGCTAAAGATTCTGTGGCATCTTCACGTTATGAAACGCCACTCAGCAATAAAAGCCAACCAACGACTGATACAGCCAACAGCAGAATCAATCTCAAAACACTACGCTGAGCGAAGAAGTCCTACACAAAAGAATACACACCGCGTGATTCAACGTCTATGAAGTTCTAGAACAGACAAAACTAACCAGTGGTGACAAAGAAAAAAAGAACGGTAGTCCCTCCTCTGGAACAGGGAAGGAGACATTTCAACTGAAAGTGAAAGCGCCTCGCATCTCACCCAGACATAAGTGACACAGGACTGTGTGCTTGTATTTGTGTATTTATATTTATATTACGGGTGTATGTCTGTCAAAATATACCAAAGGGTATATTTAACAGTTGTGCATCCACTGAATATAAGTTTAACTTAAAGTCATAAAGAAATAAGTTCTAGTTGGTGATATACTTGCTGAAATGTTTAGGAGTGAAGTGAACTAACGTTCACTTGCTTTGAAATTCATCAACAATAAGATGGGTTGATGAATAGATAAAAGAATGAAAAGATGAATAACAGCAAAATGTTCACCAGACACTCTGGGCCATAGGTATCTGGGTAATCACTATAGTTCTTTTGACTTTGCTGTATTCAAAATTTGTATACTACAATACTGCAGGTAAGTTAAATATTCTGAGTCTTCCATTCCAGAGTTACTGGGGTGGCAATGGGGGATTGAGGTACAAACCCGCCGTTTATCTATGTTTTGTTGTTTTCCAAGTGATGTTTTATATGGCCACCAGCTACCAGTTTATAGGGTTTAATATTTAGGACCTACCAAAATTTGGTCCAATCTAATAGTATCTGGGGGGCTTCCCTGGTGGCTCAGCTGGTAAAGAATCTGCATACAATGAGGGAGACCTGGGTTCGATCCCTGGGTTGGGAAGATCCCCTGGAGAACGGAATGGCTACCCACTCCAGTATTCTGGCCTGGAGAATTCCATGGACTGTATAGTCCATGGGGTCGCAAAGAGTCGGACACGACTGAGTGATTTTCACTTCACTTCACTTCAGTAATGTTTTGAGAACCTACACGCCAGCCTCACATTTTTTCCCTCCCATCTGTCATAAATTGGTGCTTAGAATTTTACCAACATAGATTCACTCCACAAAGGTAAAACAAATAGCCAGTGAATCAGCAATTTACCCACAATGGCAAAATGATATCATCATTATCTGGATGTATATTGTCATGGCAAGACCTAGAATGGAAAAATCAGAGGGAAACAGAGCACGTGAAAATACCTGGGACAATCTTGCCTTCTTGTTTCCTGCTCCTGGAAGCTGCTGTCAGTGAGATAACTGAGCGTAGCAATGCACGGGGTTATTGAAGAAAAACTACTTTATCACAAGCGTCGTCATTACTCTGACTGTGAAAGAGAGATCGTCTTTCCTGTTCACCATAATGGTTCCAGGAGAAAATGCAGGATGCTTGGTGAAATTTGAATTTTGCATGAGTAGTGAATATTTTTTAGTATAATTGTATCCCTACTCTTAATGGTACATACTTACATTTAAATTTAAAAAAAGGATTTCCCTGGAATTCAGATTTAAGCGGGCACCTACTTTGTTATGGTTGTTTGTCCCCTTTCACAGCATCTGGCAACCCTGCTCTGAGGGGAGGCACACGTTACAGCCGTGGCCCAGAGTCACCGCTATTCTGATGAGAGATGCCTCTTGACTGGGCAGCCAGAGACACATTTGGAAAAATTAAATTACTGTGTGTGCAGAAGATTTTGGTGTCTGATGCAGATGGCATTTCAAGCCACAGATCGCTCAAACGAGGCCTCCTGGCTGTCCTGAAGACCACGGCTGGATCCTTCAGAGGCCTTACGACCCTCAGCCCACAAGCAGCAGTGGGCTGAGTGCTATTCCATTGCATATATGTGCCACATCTTCCGGAGAAGGCAATGGCACCCCACTCCAGTACTCTTGCCTGGAAAATCCCATGGACGGAGAAGCCTGGTGGGCTACAGTCCATGGGGTTGCTGAGAGTCGGACACGACTGAGGAACTTCACTTTCACTTTTCACTTTCATGCATTGGAGAAGGAAATGGCAACCCACTCCAGTGTTCTTGCCTGGAGAATCCCAGGGACGGGGGAGCCTGGTGGGCTGCCATCTATGGGGTCGCACAGAGTCGGACACGACTGAAGCGACTTAGCAGCAGCAGCAGCCACATCTTCATTCATTCTTCTGTTGATGGACATTAGGAGAAAAAGTATCGCATATTAATACATATATGTGGCATCTAGAAAAAAATGAGACGGATGAACATGTTTGCAGGGCAGGAGTGGAGAGGCAGACATGGAGAATGGGTGTGTGGACACAGACGGGGAGGGGTGGGTGAGCTGGGAGAGCGGCACTGGCACACACCCTGCTGCGTGGAAACGGATGGCGGCTGGGAAGCTGCCGCGCAGCACAGGGAGCCCAGCCCGGCGCTCCGTGATGACCCGGCGGTGGGGTGGCAGGCTCAGGAGGGAGGGGTACATGTGTGCATGTAGCGGATTCTCTTCGTTGTACAGCAGAAGCTTACACGACACTGTAAAGCAACTATACCCCAGTAAAAGTTTTTTTTAATTTAAGAAATAGCGGTAGCGGGTGGTTCTCTGCAGAGAGGGAAGCAAAGACATGCTCCAGGATAGGGTGATCCAGGCGGATGTCCCCGTGGGTAAAACTTGTCACAGAACTGGTGAGGGTGAGGGGCAGCACTCGACTTGAATCAGTCCGTCTGCTTCATGCCTTGCGGAGAAGGATCTTGGTAACTGAGCCCAGCTCCAACTAAACGCCTTTACCCCGACTGCATGCAGGAGCAGGAAGTTGCTTCTTACTTGTCTGAAGTCACAATGAGTTCAAATGACCGTCGATCTTAAATTCCCACCAGAAATCTGGAAGAGGTCACTGGGGCTAACTGGATACTCCATTGTTGTACTTTTAAAATCTGATGTGAAATGATGACCACGTGGATTTAAAAAAAAAAAAAAGAAATTTTTCTAAAACGCTGTTGGAATCTGTTTTGGGAGGAAGGGCTGGGATACAGAGGCAGTTGAGATCTCTGCTGCAGCATTCAACACGAGTGGGGACCCTAACCATTTCACATTACAAATCTGAGGCCAAATTTAGAGCCTCTGGGGTAGGTGTCAGCTTCAGAAATGTCTTCTTTATTCTTGTTTATTCTCATAAATATAGGTCATCGTGAAAGAAGTTTGGAAAGAGTTGAAAGGAATATAGAAGTGACCACGAGATGAAAGCTGACCATCAGAGGGGACACCATCAGATCCTTCCAGGCTCCTCGCCCCTTTAAGTGGTGGGTGAGGGGTGTGTGACGTGTTCCTGGAGCTTTTGAAATCTTGCCTTCACACAAGCTGACTTCACGCCCAGAGAAATAAAAGTGTTTACCCAAATGCAATCTTGTCTTCACATATACATCAACACAAATTTTATTCCCTATGTTCTAGAAACGTTTTCAGTTCCCTTTCCCTGTTTTTAGAATATACTGTGTTGTCTTGGCTATTTAATTTCTCAGCTGCTATTCATTCTGCCAGTGTATGCTCTGACTGCGCGTGCACCTCTATTTCTGTGACCTCTGTGCAGCTTTTCTTTTGCTGGTGGTAACAGTTTGTACCATGCGGAGGCATCAGAATTAATTGTGTCTCCAGTTATTATCTTGTCCTTGTTTTTTTTTTTCAGTCTTGAAGCCTCTGAAATGTTTCAAAACAGCTCACGGCCTAAAAAGACATCATCTTCACAATAGCGTAAACGAATGCTCGGTAGACCCAACAACGGCTGTTTACTGCACCTTACAAAAGCGACTTTAATTACCTCCAGATTACTGGTTTTACTCAGATAGATTCATTCTCATCTGAGAGCGCCTGTGGACATTTACAAAAAAAAAAGTCTTTACAATGCAATGCTCTATGAAGAACAATTGTAATATTCTCCCCCTGGCTCATATTTTTTTAAAAAATGAAAGAAGGAAATAGATTTGTATTAAATTAGAAAAAAAAAAAAACTCTAGGTATTAATGTAACAGAGAGGCTTTATCACTGTATGTCGTGTGAGTTGAAAGCCGTCACCTTAAAGCTTGATTTTGTCTCAGCGAGTCCTGTTTGTTCCCCAATGGCAACATGATCAGGTTAACTCATATCAGTCTGTTGAGTGTAACCAAGCTTCCACTGTCTACTGACCCACTGACTTAGACATAATACAATATATATGTATTTCTTTTCCCTTGGCATCAGTGGAAAAGATAAGATGTTTGTGTATACCTCCCCCCATGTTACTTGAGTGTAAACTCTACATCACTGCAAAAAAAAAAAAAAGAAGCAATTGATGCCAATTTCTTATTTTGTAAATAAAACAATGTGCCTAATGTGTATTGAACAATTGGCATGTCAGATGCTGAACTATGTGCTTCATTGGCCTTATGTCATTTAAACTTTACAAAAAAAAGAATCTCTGTGGAGGTGTGGATCTGAGGTCTTCTCTAGCCACCATGCACCATACCATGCATTAAAATAACGCTTGGCAGTTGAGGAGTGTGTGTGCCTTCAAAGCTATACTTCTGTGCACACGTTGTGTGGCATCCCTTTGTCAGAGAAGCAATAGAAATGACTGGGACACAAGAAAATGTGGCCTTCAGATGGGAATCACTCCTCATCATGGTCATCCTGCACTGACATTTCTACATTTTAAAAGGTGGCAAGTCAATGGAGATGGAGAATTCTTCACCTCAGTCTACATGATCAGACTGGTTTTGTCTCTAAACACAGCCCACACAGTCCCTTTTCAGAGACTTCATGATAAGACATAAGAAATGCAAGGCTTTCCTATGTAAAAATATAAAATTGCTCAAATGTTTTGACATAAGAGCTTCATCGAAATTAGTTTTCAGATATTCAGAGTCACATCTAAAATGTCCTGTCTGCATTGCCTGCCCTGATAGAGATTTTATTCTCACACTGCTGCTGCTGCTGCTGCCAAGTCACTTCAGTCGTGTCCAATTCTGTGTGACCCCATAGATGGCAGCCCACCAGGCTCCCCTGTCCCTGGTTTTCTCCAGGCAAGAACACTGGAGTGGGTTGCCATTTCCTTCTCCAATGCATGAAAGTGAAAAGTGAAAGTGAAGTCCTCAGTCGTGTCTGACTCTTAGCGACCCCATAGACTGCAGCCCACCACACTCCTCCACCCGTGGGATTTTCCAGGCAAGAGTACTGGAGTGGGTGCCATTGCCTTCTCTGACTCTCACATTAGGGTTTCTAATTTCTGATAACAGCTTCATAGTTAGTTTGAGGCAAATCATGGAAACAGATTTTCTTTGTCTTTGACCTCTATGACATTTTAATGTATAAGAAATATATATATTTGGTCATTCTCACATATATGTGGTCATGCTGGGAAGACTCTCAAGAGTCCCTGGGACAGCAAGGAGATCAAACCAATCAGTCCTAAAGGACACCAACCCTGAATATTCATTGGGAGGACTGAGGCTGAAGCTGAAACTCCAAAACTTTGGCCACCTGATGCGAAGAGCTGACTCACTGGAAAAGACCCTGATGCTGGGAAAGATTGAGGGCAGGAGAAGAAGGGGATGACAGAGGATGAGATGATTGGATGACATCACCACATGAGTCTGAGCAAGCTCCAGGAGTTGGTGACGGACAGGGAGGCCTGGCGTGCTGCGGTCCACGGGGTCGCAAAACGTCAGACACTACTGAGCAACTGAACAATATCACTGTGGTCTTCGCTCACAGTTCCTGGCTCACACTTTGGAATTTTCTAAGTGACTAAAGCCATAAAGGTGTCTTTTGTTATGTAAACAAGGAGATTTTTGGACACAAGAGAACTGGTTGCCATGGGAACCAACTTTTAGTTCTACCCCTCTGACCCCAGGGAGAGGTGGGGCGCTAAAGGTTGAATCAGTTGCCAATGGTGGAATCCTCACGCACTGCTGATGGAATGTAAATTGATACAATCACTGTGGAAAACAGAATGGAGGTACCTTATAAAACTAAAAACAGAATTACCACATTACCCAGCAATCCCACTACTAGGAATATGCCAGGAGAAAACCATAGTGCCAACAGATACATGCACACCAATGTTCACTTGGCATCACTGTTTACCACAGTCAGGACGTGGAGGCAACCTAAACGTCCATCAGCAGAGAAATGGACAAAGACAGGGTGTACATATGCAGTGGACTATTACTCAGCCATGAGAACGAATGAAACCGGGTCATCTTTAGAGACACGGATGGAGCCTGTCATACACAGTGAAGTAAGTCAGAAACAGGAAAAAAATATCATGTATTAATGGATATATGTGGAATCTAAAAAAAAATGATACTGATGATCTTATTTGCAAAGCAGAAATAGAGAAACAGAGGTAGAGAACAAACGTGGATACCAAGGGGATAGGGAGGGGTGGGATGAATTGGAAGACTGGAACTGAGACACATATACTGTTGATGCTACGTATACGATAGGTAACTAACGGCAACATGCAGGATAGCACAGGGAACTCTAGACACACTGTGATGGCCTCAGTGGGAAGGTCACCAGAAGGGCGGGATATGTGTATACATATGGCTTGAATTCATGCTCACTGAACTCGTACTGATATACACATGCATCTGAGCAAACTCAGCGATAGTGGAGGACACAGGAGCCTGGCAGGCCGCAGTCCGTGGGGTCACAAAGAGTCAGACACGACTCCACAACTGAACAACAACACGGCTGATTTATTTTGCTGTACAGTAGAAATTAACACAACAATTGTAAAGCAACTGTACTCCAGTAAAAATCAATTACAAAGAATCGTCAATGGCCAATTGTTTAACCAATTGGTTAACCACTTTTTCGAAACCTCCAAAAAAAAAAAAAAAACCTCAGAAGGACAGGGTTCAGAAAGCTTCCATTTTTGTGAAGCACATGGAGACTTGGGAGCATTCAGAGAGTGCAGGGAAGCCTCACAGACTTTATTTACCCCTTTCCCTGCACATCTCTTCATCTGGGGGTTCCTGAGTTATATCCTTCTATAATAAACCAGTCATCTACTAAATATCTACTAAATAAAATGTTTCTCTGAGTTCTGTGAGCCACTCTAGCCAATGGTCCAACCCAAGGAGGGGCCTGGAGACTTCCAATTTACAGTCAGGGCACAGGTAAGCCCCTGGGCCCATGACTAGCATCTGAGTTGGAGGAGGGGGCATGGAGATGCAATCTTGTAGGACAGAACCCTTAGCCTGTGGAATCTGATGTGATCTCTGGGAACATAGTGTTGGAATTGAGTTAATTTTTTAGACACACTGCCAGTGTCTTAAAATTGCTGGCATTGTGTAGGGAAACACACACACATAACACATAACACATTGGGCTTGGTCTCAAGACACCGGAAGGGTATCCCCTCCATTCTTTAGGAGTTCGGCTACTTCTTCCCTATGCTTCTATCTTCTTAGCACTTCTATCACGACCAGCCATCCTGGACTTTTTTGTCCTATCACTTCACTGGTTGAGAAAACCAGCAAGATTACTAGTCTAAGGCAATGCACCCTTTTAATCACTAAGGCTCTGAATAGGGAGGCATTTGTGGCTAAGAGAGTCTCAGATCAACATAGACTCTACCAACCTCTGATACATTATTCCTGCTGGGATCCGTTTTCTGATAAGTAGCTGGAGTCAGTACCTCCCTCCCTTAAAGTTTTGAAAGAGGGGAAAACCCTTGCGTTTAATATTTCAGATAGAAATCAAAGTCAAGGGAATTTTCAGAAAGTGTAAGTAGTCCTGAGTTGGCCTTCATTCTAAAGTAAGAAACCCACCGAAATGAAAAGCAAAATTAACGAGCCCCATTGCAGTGTTTGCAGCATTAAAGAGGGTGTCAAGAGGACCAGATGTCTCACTAGATGTAGCTCACATTTCCACTGCAAACTTCTAAAAGAGAACTCTTCAAACAGGAGGCCAGGTAATGCCCAGTGGAAGGCACTTTAATTGCACAGTGATTAGATAAAAGCTTTAAGTGTAAAGGACAAAATGTGAATTTAAGTGAGAAAATAAATGATACATTTCAACTATAAAAGAAGAGTTTTCCCATGTATTTTTTTTAAGTCGGTGACAATGAGTAACAAATTGACCAGATACATGGATTCTATGGGATACATTTAAAAGAATAATACAGCAATTTATTTTAGTCTTAAGATTGTCAATTTCAGACCCCACATATTCCGTATATTGCTCCTAAACTGATCTTCTCAAGAGCAAGCCACAGCCGGGCACCATACCTTCTCTTCTTTCCCACCTTCCTTGCACAATTGCCCTTGCCCGCCTGCCCCTTCAAATCTTATTTCAGGGCATTGTCCCCAAGGTGTGAACACTTTGAGGCACCAAAGAGACAACATGAAATGTGTGTGTGCTAAGCCTCTGTTAATCAAGACTTGGGTCTGCTTCTCAGTGGCATGTTTTGCATGATTTCAAGGTAGTGAAAGTTTCACATGGACCTTTGATATTTGATAGCTCAGCATGACAGCTTGAAAGGAGAGGGTGGGATGCACTGAGAGAGTAGCGTGGGCATATACACACTACTATGTGTGAAACAGATCGCTCGCGGAGCTGCTGTAGAGAGCAGAGGGCTCAACTCAGCGCTCTGCGAGGACCTGGATGGGTGCGGTGGAGGGGAGGGAAGGAGGCTCAAGAGGGAGGGGGTACATGTATGCATACAGCTGATTCACTTCCCTGTGCAGCAGAGACTAACACAGCAGTATACAGCAATTACAGCCCAAGTTAAAAAATAAAAATTTCTAAAACACACATTGTATCTTGGAATTCCAGAAAAACATCTACTTCTGCTTCACTGACTATGCTAAAGCCTTTGACTGCAGATGACAACTTACTGTGGAAAATTCTTAAAGAGATGGGAATACCGGACCACCTGCTTCCTGGGAAACCTGTATGCAGGTCAAGAGGCAACAGTTAGAACCAGACACAGAACAATGAACTGGTTCAAAATTAGGAAAGGAGCGCGTCAAGGCTGTGTATTGTCACCCTGCTTATTTAACTAACATGCAGAGTACATCATGTGAAATGCCAGGCTGGATAAAGCACAAGCTGGAATCAAGATTGCCAGGAGAAATATCAATAACCTCAGATATGCACATGACATCATCCTAATGGCAAAAAGCTAAAAGGAGCTCAAGAGCCTCTTGACGAAGGTCAAAGAGAAGAGTGAAAATCTGGCTTAAAACTCAGCATTCAAAACACTAAGATCATGGTATCTGGTCCTATCACTTCACGGTAAATAAATGGAAACAGTGACAGGCTTTATTTTCTTGGGCTCCAAAATCACTGCAGATGGCGACTACAGCCATGAAATTAAAAGATGCTTGCTCCTTGGAAGAAAAGCTATGACCAACCTAGACAACGTATTAAAAAGCAGAGACATCACTTTGCCAACAAAGGTCTGTCTGGTCAAAACTATGATTTTTCCCAATAGTTATGTATGGGTGTCAGAGTTGGATCATAAGAAAGGCTGAGTGCCAAAGAATTGATGTTTTCAAACTGTGGTGTTGCAGAAGACTGTTGAGAGTCCCTTGGACTACAAGGAAATGAAACCCTCAATCCTAAAGGAAATAAACGCTGAATATTCATTGGAAGGACTGATGCTGAAGCTCAAGGTCCAGTACTTTGGCCACCTGATGTGAAGAGTCGACCCATTGGAAAAGACCTTGATGATGGGAAAGATCGAGGGCAGGAGGAGAAGGGGATGAAAGAGGATGAGATGGTTGGATGGCATCACCGACTCAATGGACATGAGTTTGCTCAAACTCTGGGAGTTGGTGATGGACAGGGAAGCATGTTGTGCTGCAGTCCATGGGGTTGCAAAGAGTCGGACACAACCGAGCGCCCGAACAAGAAAGAACACAGGTCAGAGGTGTCTGAGAGTTTTATTTTCTTGGTCATGTGTTCAAACCCATAAAAGAAACATTTACCTTATTTTTCTAAAAAAACACTGGGTAGTATATTCATTTGTTGCCCACCTTGATCAGATCTCCAGCTCACCCTCAGCCATTTAACTGTTCATATACTTGTTCCTCCAATACACCTATTTAATTTAAATTAACTCAAAAGGTCAACATGTCATGGGTTCAAATGTTACAGCTGCTCAAAAAGAATTCGAGTTTCATAAGCCCTGAACTTCCTAGCAGCCCTAGCCCTCTTCCATTAATTTTCATTCTCTTGACCGTTGTCTCAAAGTCAGCAAATGTGATGTTTACCCATAGACCTGTGAAGTAACTGAAAGAGAAACACAGCCAGATTCATCATCTGAAGAGACACAATTTTGATGAAATTTTCCGTTTGATGTTTAGTAATTATTGAATATCGCATCCTCTGTGTCTCCCTCCTATAAAACTCCTCCATGCTCTCACCACCCAGATCTTTTCCTCCCCCTCATCCCTACTTTTCCCCCAGTTCCCAGGTTGTAACAAAAAATAATTGTTACATTTTATATCTTTTCTTCAAAAGTGGTATTTGTATTGGCATTGAACTTTTTCTCAAGTACTTCCAAGTATTTATCCTAAGTTCTACACTTAAATGCTTCTGCGATTCACTGCCATTTCTTTTATAGTACGAAGCTTCCATCCTTGAACTCGATTATCCCTTATCCACCTGGTGACAGACACAAGCAATTTTTTTTCAAGGCATAAAAACGAATCATACCGTTTGGAGTGCTTGAACATGAATTATGTGTCTGGGTATAAAATTTGGGAGTCAACATCTTTTTCCCTGAAAACTGCCCTCTGATCTTTCAGATGATAGGAGAGAAACCTTACGGAACCTTGGTTTTTGACAAGTCACCTCTTTTTCTCCTTGCATGCATATAAAGCTCTTTTTCTTTAACTTTTTAATAAGTTGTTTGCCAAGATTATCTTAACACACCAGTTTTTCCTAAGAAGTTTCTGTCATATTTTTCACTTTTCTTCTGAAATACTTTTGACAGTAATCTGGAGACATTATCCTTCATATCTGCTTTCTCTCGCCATTTTCAACCCTTTGCCTCTTACTCTGTGTTATGGGCATTTGCTCTCCACATCAGCAGTTAAGTTTTCAAGACCACACTTTTCTTTTTTCTCACGTGCGCTGCCGTGGCCTGAATGCATAAGTTCACGTGTAGAAGCCTAACTCCCAGCGCGCTGGTCCCTTAAGCTGGAGTGTTCCGAAGACAGTTAGGTGGGCTTCCTGGTGGCTCAGTGGTAAAGAACCCGCCTGTCAATGCAAGAGCGGCAGGGGGTGTGTTTTCAGTCCCCGGGTCAGGAAGATCCCCTGGAGGAGGGCATGGCAACCCACTCCAGTAATCTTTCCTGGAGAATCCCACGGACAGAGGAGCCTGGCGGGCCATGGTCCTTAGGGTTACAAGGAGTTGGACACGACTGAAGTGACTTGGCACGCAGCACGTGTCAAAGGTTCGGGGAAACTCCAGTTCTGAAGGTGAGCTCTCCTTTGTGGCTCACGTTAAACTGATGAGCTCTAAGACTGCACTCAAGCTGAGAAAGTGTATCCCCTTTAAAAGAGGGTACAGGTAGATGTGTTCTAAATTCTACATGGACGGTAAAGCATCCTGAAATGGGATGTTAAAAATTTAACAGGTAAGGTTATGAGCAACTAGAAAATCCCTACTGGCCTGAAACATGTAAGAAATTCACTCAAGACTCAGAAGACTTAATCTCCTATCTTTTGGTGAGTTTTAATTTTTATCTGCAACAGTGTCATTTCAAAGAAATGATTTTCCTCTGACAGGTCATCACTATGAGCCACCAGAATGAACCTTTTCTTTCTTCCTTTTTCCTCACAGAATTCAAAATCCAGCAGCACAGATAAAAAATAAAATATACGATAACGTCTCAACACCCTCTTCTTGTACAGAGTTGCCTTTACAAACAAGTAATTAATAAGATATTTATTTGTGACCCCTGAGTATTAAGCTGTGCAAAACTCAACTGACAAACAAGTCTCCCACCATCAGAAGCAGGTGGACTTCCATGATACTGTACGATACCCACTCTGTGCTTCATCAATAATGTTCAGCCTTTATAATTCTGGAATCGTTCCTTTTTCTGTTATAATTTCTCTCCCAATCCTCCAAGAAACAATGATATAGAAAGCAATACAGAATTCTGAGGTATGAATCATGGAATGAAATTCCTATTCCTGAAACCCCTGTTGCAAAAAAAAAAAGCAGGTAATGCACGCCCCTTGCTTACACATGTGAAAAAACAAATGACTCATGGATATATTTTTCGGTTTGAGATGACTGACATTACAAATAAATGGAGACAGTAAACTAATCTCCATATCCTTGGGATTATTTTGCCGAATAGAAGAATCATTCACTATCTGGTTCTATTCATTCATTTTTTTCTCTTTTCCCCTTTTTACATTCTCTTCTTCTAAAATGATATAAAGGAGCAACTAGTGAAATGGTCGGGGGCAAGGAGAGTCCAGAAGGAAGTTCACCCAGACGTTACAGACATTGCTACTGGATAATAAGGTTATAAGTAATTTTCTTTTATGCTTTTCTTGATTTTTTTCAAATTTGAAACAATAAATGCATCTTACTTCTGTAGTCAAAAGAAATTGTTCTAAATCATTTAAATTAATATTACTCCTTCTGCTTCACCGAGCACAATAACACACTTTCCCAGGCAGCAGACATACCGTCAGAACGTCCCTGGTGGTACAGTGGATAGGAACCTGCCTGCCAACGCAGGGGACATGGGTTCCGTCCCTGGTCCAGGAGGATTTCAAGTGCTGGGGTGCGACTGAGCCACAGGCGGCTGCTAATGAGCCCTGAGGGCCCAGGCTCCGCAACGAGAGAGGCCACCACAGCGACTGCTGAAGCCCGCGTGCCCAGGGCCCAGGCTCCGCAACGAGAGAGGCCACCGCAGCGACTGCTGAAGCCCGCGTGCCTAGGGCCCAGGCTCCGCAACGAGAGAGGCCACCGCAGTGACTGCTGAAGCCTGCGTGCCCAGGGCCCAGGCTCCGCAACGAGAGAGGCCACCGCAGTGAGAAGCCCTCTCACTGCAGCAAAGAGTAGCCCCCATTAGCCGCAACTAGAGAAAGCCCAAGCACAGCAATGAAGACCCAGCGCAGCCAAAAGTAAATAAGAAATGCTGCCAACCTCCACTGACCATCACCTTCCGGGGCTATCCTGTCCTCAACCATCCCCAGCCCTCAGGTTGGCCTCCAAGGCCCCTGAGTGAGCACGGGACCCATCTCCTCCACAGAACGACAAGACCCAGGCTCCGTGTGGACATGGAAGTCAAGAAGAGCCGTGAGTCAGGACAAGGGTTTGGAGCCTTAAGACCACCAGCCAAACTCAGCTAACAAGGCTTTCCGCAGACATGGGATGCCTGCACACAGGTTCTTTCCTACACAGATTTGCCACTTGCCCTGCAGGAACTCTAAATCAATATTCAATTGGCCGTGGCTTTTGGTTTTTAATGAGCAAGTACCTCAACTGGAAGTGTTTCCAAGGTGGCTCAGTGGTAAAGAATCCGCCTGCCAATGCAGGAGACCTGGGTTCGATCCTTGGGTCAGGATGATCCCCTGAAATGGGGAATGTCTATCCACTCCAGTATTCTTGCCTGGGCAATCCCATGGACAGAGGAGCTTCTGTAGACTGGCAGGCTACAGTCCATGGGGTCACGAAACAGTTGGACATGATTTAGTGACTAAATAACAACAACAGTATCTCAACTGGATGGCTGAATGGGCCTTTGTACTTGGAGAAGTCATTATCAGAGGTGCTCTTGTTGGTTCCTAGAAAGACATGTACTTAATTATGGAGGAAATACAGGGTTTACATCGTGCGCAACCCCCAGACTTCAAATGGGAGACATTAGTGAGCAGATTAGAATAAATATCTAAAATTTTTCCACAGTCACTTTAAATCATAGCCAGATAAGAATAAAAATCAACTTGTATATGGTTAAGAGTTGATTAGAACAGTCACTCACACATACACACACACAGAAAGTATGCTCTGGAATTACATCTATATCCACCTAGATCTGTGACGCTGGATGTTCAAGAAACAGTGAAATATTTTGAGAGGCTAAATTCTTCACTTTTAAGAAGTAGTTGAACACCTTCAAGAAGCTAGACATTCTTTAAGGCGCCACAATATAGCTTTTAAATGACTTGACAGGATAACTACATATAAAAGAAGTATGTAATGAATCTTCTCACACCTAAAACCAGGAAGGAAAAGAAGTATTGTCAGTAGTGGCTAAACCCCTACCATTTAACAGGCAGAGCACTCTACACCAAATATCTTGTTAAGAATCTCTACTCTAAACACTTACTGACCAGCATTTCTAGTTTCCAGAAAGGAGTTACATCCCAGAGGGTGTTACACTCAGGACTCCCAGGCAGTGAGAGGCAGAGCGAGGACCCAAATCCAGGAGTGCTCCCTCTAGAACCAGTATCCTAAGGTCTGACTACCTCTTCCGGCCAGCAAGGGATTTAGGGTTACAAACGCAAGTGGGATTTTTTTTATTAATCCCATTGTGTTATACATTTTTAAAATATTAATATATGTCTAACATTGATCATAACCAAAGATGTGGAATGACTGGCATAATTATGTCGATATAGACCAGCATGACAGATGGAGGATCCTGGGTCCTTTTCATTTTTACCTTACACAAAGACATCCACAGATGGAACGAGCTCTCGCCACATGCCCAACGAAGGAATTCTTAATGTCCTGGCTTGTGTGAATGCTCTCTGTCATTTGAAAACAGCTTTTATAATTGCCAAAATGTCTGCACTCATTTGTTTCTAAATCACAGAAAGATTGTGAAGGAAGTTAAACAGAAAATTAAGAAAGAGGCAAAGCACAACAGCCTCTATACTGTCGACCTTGATTCAGAACAAATTACTTAGCTGTGAGCTAGCAGGCAGCCTCCCAGCCTCCTCCTAACACAGCCTTCTTTGTTTGGGGCTCTCTGCTCAGTTCTAACAAAGGGAAATCGGTGGGAAGATAATTAGATCTTCTTTTTAAAAAAGACCTAGCCATAGCATCTTTAAAACCACCTGCATCTTTTCAGCAAACGAAATAATACATAAAATATAAATGTTTCACGCTGCTATCAAACATTGATAATAAAGGTTTTAATATTTATTGTTACCTTTGGCCACAGCCCGAGTTCACTCTTGAGCAGGAGAGACATAGAGAGGTGAGGACTGCCTTTGGGTACCAGTGATTGGGACGGTGTCAGTGGTAGAAGGTCCCCGTGGAAAAGGGGGCTTGGCCAGGCACACTTAATCCTCTTAACATTCCTTTCTCTACAGCCCTCTGTAATCAGCTTTCTCTCAAATTCTAATAGCTTCTTCTTCTTTTCTAATATCAGGCTCTGTGCTTCTTCCCAATCAGGGATATTTAAATGATCCTAGGCCCTTCTATAGTTCACAGAAGGGGTTTTCCTGGCTGTGCCCTGGAGATTTCATTGTCCTAACATTTGGAATGACTCCAGGCAAAGTGCTTCTCTATGAACATCAAAGTGTTTTGAGCAGTTACCCAGATAGCTTATGAATGTGAAGTTCAGGTTTTGCTCTCTGCACCTCTCCTCAGTCTCTGGTAACAGAAGCATGGTTGGCGTGGAGGGCCATGGCCATGGATGGATGGAGTTAGGTCCCCGGGCATGCCTCGTGCTGGGGGGCATTCTGGAAGCTTTACTTTGCAAGCATTAAGCTGATGGGGTCTCACAACAACCTTACAAGGAAGGTATACACCAATACGCCCATTTTAGAGACGGTAAAACTGAGGCACAGAGTGCTAGGAAACTGTCTCTGAGGTCACAGGACTCATAAATAGCAGAGCTGGGGCTTGAACTTGGGCAGTCTGCCTGCAGAACCAGGGTCCTCAGGCAGGTCCTGTGTGCTGGTCCTGGCAGACAGCCAGGGGAAAGGCAAGCTTCCCATCTTGTGGGACCTCAGGGTAAAAATCCAGTGCCACCCACTTGCTCCAATTCTTTACCTGTAAGCTCTGCTAGAAGAGCCCCACAGCACAGCTGAGCTGCACCCGCCCTCAGACTCTCTGCCCTAAACTCAAGTCACAGCAGAGAACCCCCAGCAGCAACTCTCATGCTCACGTCCAAGCCGACACATGGACTCCAGTCTTCACTCTCCTCTCCTGCTTCAGGCTGACTTGGCCATTCATGCTCATTTCAAGAATCTTTTACAGTAAACACTTCCCACCCAGCGCCCTCCTCTTCCCGGGGACGCCCGCCTTCCCTGCCTGCCCCAGCTTCTTCCACTCCCTCTGGGGTCCCTGCAGGCAGCATCTTGGGTCTCCACCACCTACTTCCTGTCTCCGGTTAGAACCACCGAGGTCCGTGGTCTAATAATCAGTAAGCAAGGAAGAGACATCTTCTTTGTCTTCCCCACAGCACTTTCCTTTTGTTACTTGGGTCCTCTCTCCTCATTCCCCCATGCTCAATAACAACCAAATGGAAAAGAAAAGAAGGGCGTCTTTCCAGACACAAAGCAGGAACCGTATTTCCAACCATACTTTGCACCACAAAATTCACCTTTTTGAAATACTGCCTCAATTTATTTTCAAAAAATATTTTCCTTTAAAGTAATGCTTATTGTTCTCTGACACGGGTGGAATTGCAAAGGGTGATGCAGTGTCATGATAGCTTCTGTTATACCCTGATGGGGCTTGATTTACAGACACTCTCACGGGAGAAAAGACATCTGTCACGGTGACATCGATCGGTATTTTGACTGGGGAGGTTAAGCCATCGAGAGGTGCCGACAGGGGGAACACGTAAGGGACTCCTCCTTCTTTGATAGCTTCCAGTCTCGAGACCCATTCCCGACAGAGACTCGTAAATACGGATTGTAGATTTACAAATGATGATTCACTGACACCCTCTTCCACAGAGTCTCATCAGACAGCCTGCCGGCAGGTGGCTGCCCAGCTCAGCCGAGCACCAGGGGCTTTATTTCTGAGCATCCCCCACCCCCTACCCCCCACCTACTGAATCAAAAGATAGGAACTCAGTGACAAATCAGATTATTCAGATCAACTGAAGCAATTGTGTGCATGACAGTCTCAGGGATTCAGGAGTTTCCAGTTTTGTGAGACGTTTTGTCGTCCAATGTCTTGTTTCATTGTCGACAAGATACTAAAATCTTTTTCTTTGTGTGTTGATGGAGGAAGAAGACTCAGTTTCATCCAAAATCACTACATCCGGAAACTGTCAAGTTTAGAGATTATTTAGTACCCCACCTAATGTTGAAAATGAAGAAAGTAAATATCAACGTAAAGAGACTTTCCAAAAACACATATCTCGTTAGCGATTGTTGCTCTTCAGTCCCTCAGTCGTGTCCAACTCTTTCCGGCCCCATGGACTGCAGCACACCAGGTTTCTCTGTCGTTCACCACCTCCTGGAGCTTGCTCAAACTCGTGTCCATCGAGTCGGTGATGCCATCCAACCTTCTCATCCTCTGTC
Organism: Bos javanicus; assembly: GCF_032452875.1. Taxonomy (NCBI): domain Eukaryota; kingdom Metazoa; phylum Chordata; class Mammalia; order Artiodactyla; family Bovidae; genus Bos; species Bos javanicus. The sequence goes on from NC_083883.1 coordinate 79,413,027, forward strand.
ATCCCCTTCTCCTCCCGCCTTTAATCGTTCCCAGCATCAGGGTCTTTTCTAATTGAGTCAGCTCTTTGCATCAGGTGGCCAAAGTATTGGAGCTTCAGTTTCAGCATCAGTCCTTCTAATGAATATTCAGGATTGATTTCTTTTAGGATTGACTGGCTTAATGATAAAGCCAATTAATAATTCTGGCAAGCAGCCGCCACAAACAGTATTTTATCCCAAACGTAAAACAGTACTTAGTGTAGGTTCTCTTTAAAAAAAAAATTGTTTTATTTGAGTATAATTGCTTTACACTGTTGTGTTAGGTTCTGCTGCACAACAACACCAGTCGGTCATAGGTGTACGTACGTCCCCTGCTGAAGAGCCTCCCTCCCAGCCCCACCTGCCATCCCTTCAGAGCACCAAGCCCAGCTCCGGGACTAGGCAGCAGGTCCCTGCCAGCGACCTATTCTACACGCCATAGTGTGTATGTCAGTGCTCCTTTCTCAGTTCATCCCACCCTCTCCTTCCCCAGCTGCATCCTCAAGTCCTTTCTAGTAGAAGCTCTTCTGATAATTACTGTTGAAGATTTTTAAAAATCCTCCAAAATGAGGATGGATAATATTATCTTTGTATGTGATTCTGAAGTTCCCAATTGACACAATTGTGACAAATACCAATTAGATACACTTTCAGGAGTCAGGTCGACCCAGTGTTTTCCCTGTTCTCCTTTCTCTATTTCTCTTTTGAGCCTAGACATTAGTGTGAAAATAAAATAGCCTGAAAATAATATCCGCTTAATTTCTGAAATCTCCCCCTTCATCTTGACATATTGGGTGGGGGAGGGATTTTAAAGGGACAAAGGAAGGCAGTGAGGGTCAGGGGACTCAGACCCCCACCCTAGTCAGGCAGGACATACCACTCCAGACCTTGTTGTCTCTTCTCTCTGGCCGGGAAGTTCCCCCTGAAACGTGGCCCACTACTCCAGGCCTTTGCCACCACCAGGACCAGCCATCACGACCTGCCTCCTCCCTCCCTTGGGTTTCTCCAGCCTGGGGACCACCTGTGGACAGTACTTTGAGGTCCTCGGACGCAGACAAAACAATCGGTGGACGTGCTGACTTTACCACTTTTAAACCAACTGAACAGCATTTTCTAGGCACAAAGCAAGTATTTTAAATTCTCATCCTCTTTTCCCTGTCGGCACCCAGAATCAAGTTGTAGGGTATTGAAAGGAAAAGTGTGGAAGAACAGACTCAATGTGTACTAAACGATCATCCAGATAAACATGGCTGTGCTTCATTCATCTCCCTTGATACAAAGATAACTCCGAGAGACACATCTAAAGTTACTCCGAGATTTTCTCAAAGACATATCAGGTTACCCGGCTTCCGTGCTGGCCAATCAACACCACATTGGCTGAGTGAGGGACCACCCTCCCCGCTCTGCCCTTGGGGTTTCATCAAAGAGGCCACTCTGAAGTTTCTGGCCTCTGCACCAGTGAGCTGAGACTCATCTATCACTGATCACCATCAACAACTCTTACCCACCCTCCCAGGGAACCCGACCCCACTGCAGCCTGCACTTCTACAGATGCTTGAGTTTCTTGATATACAAAAATACAAATAGCACAAAACACATGAATGAACCCCACAATCTTCCTGTCTTTGATCCACGTTTTAAAAGGATATACTAACAAAACCAAGACACCGTAATATAGACAGGTTTTTTTTGTTTTAGACAGGATATAACAGCTATTTACTTTTATTTATCTTTTAATTTTTTTTTTTTTCATTCTTGAAGGGAACCATTCTGTGTTTCTGTAATCCTGCTAAAAATTCAACTGTGTTTAAAGCACTTACATTTTCAGATTTAATATTTGGGGAACAAACTTAAAACAGTCATTGAATTTCCACTGTTCTGATTGTCTTAAAAAGTTCCTTCTCTGTAAGAATGTACTTTTAAATATATTTTAAGAAATGTCATTTTTTTAAATGATTAAAAGTATTTCAATATAAAGACATACATTCTAACTCAAAGCTGGATTTTTTTTCTTGAGTTTCAGAGAAATAATCTCCTTATGGATGTGAATTGTCTGTTTTTATTCATTTAAAAAGTTATATATTAATGTATGAAAAAATGCTACTAACATTTTTATTTACATTTTCTGAAAGTGATCTTTAGATATTTTTTCTCAAAATTTTCTTGTTTAGAATATTTTTTAATTTGCAATATAAAGTTTTTGCCCCAGAGTCAAAATATTGACTAAAATATAATTATGGCACTAGAATACAATTTCTTTAGAATCAATTCCTGGAGGGTTAAGAAATTTCTCTGCCATCCCTGTCCAAGAATAGTGCTCTTCAAAACTTATAAATACGTCCTGCATTCAAATACAACCTTTAAGATAATATGAGGAGTAAAAAGATAAGAGTTACACGAAGCCTCCAGTTTTTCAATCAATATATTGAAGCCATGCAATGCTTACAGATTGCGTTTCACTTCAGGGAGACCCAGAAGAGAGTCCAGATCTATTGTCAGGGAAGTAGACAAAACAAGCGGAGTTCTAGCTGCTGGGCCCCAATTAGAGAATAATGGGGAAACTTATGCAGCTGACAATCTTCTGGGACTACTCACTTTTAATGGACAGTGACCATTTGGAAACACAATCTTTACAGGTTCTGTACGGAGGTCATTTATTTTTTGAAAGTTTACTTGAGTGTTTATCCGCAGTGTCCAATGATAATGGCTCATTCATTCATTTAATCAGCAAATGCATTTTTAGCATCTACTATGTTCCCGGTGCAGGATGTATAGACAGGAAAATCACAGCCTCTGGCCTCACCGAGCTTACAGTTCAGAGAGGACGCAGACGTGGAAACCGATGATCCTCACATGTCAGATAAAGGTCATGATGTGGGCACGCTCCACGTGCAACAGATAAAGGGGGTCAGGACCTAAGAAAGGACTGCCTGGGTGTCGGATCCTCCGCTTAGCATCAGGATTACGAAGATAAAGAGGAAGAGAACAAAAGCCTACTGCTGCGTGACAACTGCCGTGGTAGAGAAGTTCAGAGATGCCACATTAACACAGAGGAGGATGCCTGGGCCAGAGGAGGGCAGATACATTAGGATGCTGCCAAGACGCTCAGATACACCTTGCTGCTGCTGCTGCTGCTAAGTCGCTTCAGTTGTGTCCGACTCTGTGCGACCCATAGACGGCAGCCCACCAGGCTTCCCGCCCCTGGGATTCTCCAGGCAAGAACACTGGAGTGGGTTGCCATTTCCTTCTCCAATGCGTGAAAGTGAAAAGTGAAAGTGAAGTCACTCAGTCGTGTCTGACTCTAGCGACCCCATGGACTGCAGCCTAGCAGGCTTCTCCGTCCATGGGATTTTCTAGGCAAAAGTACCTGCATTTACAGACTTAAGACTAGGAGATCAAACTTAAGACGTGAATTGAATTCTCTCTGCTCTAACTCTCTTACGATTTGCTTCTGTGTAAGATACACTGTGCTTAGAGCAGGATGCCGAGAAAAGAGATGGTCTTCTAGCTTGGGAGTGGGCATCTCCACGTCTGGGAAATGATGAGGGCTGTTGCCTGTCTGGAATGCAGGGAGTCTCTGAGGGAAAAGTTCAGACCTGGGAAGGAAGTCAGCGCCAAGTCCCAGCTTTGAACACCGACCTGAGCAATCCAGAGTCCCTCCCACAAACCAGGGGGGCCACTGAAGGCTTGAGGAGAAGGGGAGATGGAATCAAGTTTGCATTTTCAGAAGGACCACCCAGAGCTTGCGAGGCTTGTCCTAGTCAGCTCACAGCCACCCTGAGTCTGATCCCCACACACACAGGCTCAGTCCAGCCCTGTCTTTAGGACCATCCACTCTGCAAGCAGGAGTGACAGGAAGGTGACACGCACAGTCTGGCTGTGGCCCCACACTCAGCTGGCACCTCCTCCTCCCCGAAGGCACTCTGCCTTTGCAGTCCCTCCCTCCACTCTGGGAGCACTCGGTCCTCATCCCAATCCCGCAGCTTCTCAGCCTCCAGGCTGGCCTCTTCAGCCTCAAACTCTGCCTCCTTTCTCTGTGAGACGCTGTGTCTCAGATCTGAGCGCCAGCTGAGGCTCCGTCCGATTTTCTTCTCTGCAGGTCCCTGCAGGTCCCTGCCCCCTTCTTCCTGGACCACTGTCCGCCGGCCTGAGCTCACAGCTCCTGTCCCCAGCTCCTCCTCCCACCTGTCTCCACTGCCCCATCCATGGACCGAGGGAAAGCTCTCCCCAGACACCACACACTGAAATGACCCACCAGTCCAGGCCCTCGTGTCCAACTCCACATCTGGCCGAGTCTGAGTCTTTACGTTTTAAACAATTTTTTCTAATCATGATCACATTATATATCCTGGGCTGCTTTTCCAGATGCAAACCCTACAAGGCTGCACTCAAACTACCAGATCTGGGCATCACCAGGACCCAGCTTTGGTTTCCTTTTCTCTCCTTTGGTCACTGACACTGAGAACCCTCTCAAGCCTCTCAGCTAGACGGCTTCATGGCGCCCAGGGGACAGCAGAGTCACTCCCGGACTGGGTGACGCCCTTTGTGGTCACTGTCTCTTTTATCCATGCAAACTTCGTTTCAGAGGCCTCACTAGCGCCATTTCACAAAGAGGCTGCCCGGGCTCAGGAGAGTAAGTAAATTTGCCACCATGAGAAACAACAAGGTTGCCTGAATCCACAGCCCTTTACCAATATGCTAAATGGCAAAGTCTGTGTCTTTGGGGCCATGAGACCCCAACCAACACGCGCCCTGTATGCTGTGCTTAGTCGCTTCAGTCGTGTCCGACTCCGTGTGACCCCACAGATGGTAGCCCACCAGACTCCTCTGTCCATGGGACTCTCCAGGCAAGAATACTGGAGTGAATTGCCATGCCCTCCACCAGGGAATCTTCCCAACCCAGGGATCAAACCCAGATCTCCTGCCCTGCAGGCAGATTCTTTACCTGGGGACCCCTCGAATCAGCCTGCAGCATCCTGAGTACCTGGAGTGTCAGGGGAAAGGTCAGGGTTGGTCTGAAACCCCTGAAGGAGCCGGGACACAGCCAGGTAAGTGCTTCCTTGAAGCCCTTCTAGACTCATTAGTTTTAAAAGGGGCTGAGACCCAGAAGACACCGGTTTTCCAGAGGTTTTTTCTTTTTTCTTTTTCCTTCCTCTATGACTGCGAGTCTCTGATATAAATGATACAACACCCGGGACTCCCCTCCGCTGTCTCACTGTGGAGTCCAGGTCGCATAAATGCCTCACAGTGAGGGCTTTCAGGAATTAAACTATCTTGGATTTAAGACAGACTCTCTTCATGATTAAAGGAAAATGAAATAATGCCACTTGCAGCAATGTGGATGGACCTAGAGATCATCATATTCAGCGAAGTAAGTCAGGCAGAGAGAACAAATATCACATGGTATTGCTACGTGCGTGCGTGCTAAGTTGCTTCAGTCGTGTCCGACTCTTACAAACTACAGCCCACCAGGCTCCTCTGTCCACGGGTTTCTCCAGGCAAGAATACTGGAGTGGGTTGCCATGCCTTCCTCCAGGGGATCGTCCCGACCCAGGGATCGAACCTTCATCTCTTATGTTCCCTGCACTGGCAGGCAGGTTCTTTACCACTAATAGAATCTAAAAAAAAAAAAAAAGACACAAACGAACTTATTTACAAAGCAGAAACAGACTCACAGACACAGAAAGCAAACTTATGGTTACCAAAGGGGAAAGGAGGGTGAGGGATAAATTAGGAGTTTGGGATTAACACGTACACAATACTGTACATAAAACAGATGAGCCCCAGGGCCCTGCTGTATAGCACAGGAAACTGTACTCGGTATTTTATAATAACCTAGAAGGGAAAAGAATCTGAAAAGGAATATATATATATGAATATGTTCGGTACATAACTGAAGCATTGTGCTGTACACCTGAAAGTAACATGATATTGTAAATCAACTACACATCAATAAAAATTTTTAAAGAAGGAAAAAATCCATTTCAATAAAACAGTTAAGAAATAGAAAAATAAATAAGCACAAAATAAGCAGAAACAATAACAAAAAGACAAACTCTCTTTGTACAATTCTCACCAATGAAGAACCACCAGAAGCAACTTCCAAACGAGGTAGACATTTCCTTTTTTTAGAAAATCTAAGGTGCAGAAGATACATTTGCGATCTCGCTGACTCCACTCTCAGCCGGTGTCGGCCTGTCCTCTTCCTCTTGCTCTAAGGGCCCTGAGAATTTAGGAGGTGTCACACTGCACTGGACAGAGACCCTGGTCTGATAGGTGAAATATCTTCCTGACCAGATGATATATCTGCTCACTTGTATTTATAAAATGCAAGTGACCTTTTGAATGGGAAAGGTGGGAGTCTTTTCATAGATTTTCCCTCCACATCTAGCAGGTGTAAAACAAAGGCACATTTGTTCAAGATAAGGGGATAAATGACAATAAAGTCACCAACCAGCAATTTGCTATCGGACAGCAGGTCGCTTTGAGAAAGTCTCCCCTAAGCTGTTGCAGAGACAATGCAGCGGTCTACACACTTAAAATCACACACTCCCTGATTTCCTGCGCCTGGACCTCGAAAAATGCACGTACATAATGACGCGTTTCACTCCTGCCTACTGGACTGTAAAGCAAAGGCACAATTTCTAAAGCTGTTATCAAAATTTTAAAGAAAAAATATGCAATACAAGAAAAAAATCTACTCAGACATATCCCTTTCTTAATTAGTAGATTAAGTTGCCATTTATCATCGGTCTACTAGTTTTTAGGCATGATACCAGGTACTTATAGCAGGTACATGTGTTATATTAACCCTACCAATAATTCTGTAGCAGGTTAGTGGGTGTTGTCTTTTCAATAGGTGAGAAAACTGAGAAATCACATGGCTTCCCCAAGGTCACAGAGCTCATGAGAAACAGGTCAAGAAGTCAAGTCCAAGCCTCCTCCCTTCTAAGAGCTGTGCCCTCTCTACCAAGCACTATGAGCAGCATGAGCCCAGGAGCCTTATTGGCCGGACATTCATCCCGGCTCGGGCATGGTGTGATGTTGGGTCAGTTACTTCATCTCTCTGTTCTCCAGGTTCCTCATCTGTCAAAACAGGGATGACAAGAGCACCCACCACCTAAGAGTGCTGTAGAAATTTAGTGAGTTGACACAGGACCAGTGCTCGGAACCACCATGGACGGCGGGCAGTATCAACATCGCTGTCGGCGTTGCCAGCTTTGGCACGGCCGCACGGTGCCTCCTGTGTCCTTCCCCCACCTCCATCCCGCTTTATGTGCCCCTTCATAGTCATCCTTAGTGAGAGAGAAGCCCAGGCTTGCCTTCTCCATCTGCTAAGTTCACATCTACAGTCACGGCTACGGGGTACACTGCCTGAATTTCCACTGCAGAGACGGTTCTTGGGGAGATCCCTGTGCGGAGATGACCATGTGTTCACCAAACCCATCAGCTTTCCTGTCTAGGGACCTGTTCAGACTACAGCCCCCAACCTCCTTGGTGCTGGCCCTGGCCACAGGATTCAGCACCAACCCACTGAATGTTGCTGAAAGGGTGCTGGTCCCTGAAGAAGCTCTCACCTGGGATCCTTGACCTGAGGCTGGCAATCCAACTTCAGAGTTCAACACCCCAAAGGGTCACGAGGTACGAGGACTGTGTTGCCGTGTGAATACATGGAGCAGGACGCACCACCCCTGCACCTCAAGCCAACTACAAACTGCACAAGTGGGCCGGAAGCTTGCAGAGTGTTTACTAAGCCCTGGAAATGTTGGGGGTGCCTGTTACAGATGCTGAGTTGCTTCCCTTAACCAGTGTGCCCCTGGCAGCCATGCCATCCTCTCTCCTCACCACCCATGAGTCCTCAGAGAACTTTGTCACACTCATTCTTCTCATAGCTTCCGTGACATCACGTTCTTCTGATCCCCCCAGACACTCCTGCACGTTCCTTCTCAGTTTCCTCTGCTGGCTTCACATCCTCCACTTTAAGTTTTCCCTCTAAAATGCTAGATCATAAATATTTTAGACTCTGTGGACCATTGTGGGCAATCTTGCATATGCTCCTTTGTTTTCTTTACAAGCCTTTAAAAATGTAAAAACAAACAAACAAAAAAAAAGCCTTTCTTAGCCACTAGCCATACAGAAAGAGGTCCACACGCTATAATTTGCTGCCCTCTGCTCTGGAGAACTGACAAGACAGAAGCCTTCTCTTCCCAGCAAAGCCTCTCCTGTCTTCGTGCTGTGCACTCTCTCCAGAGAATGTGACCTAATCCCAGGCTTTAAACACCCGTGTGTCAATGTCACTTGGATAAAAGTCTCCAGAGTTGACCTTTTCCTGGCGGTGCTGACCTCCTTGGACAACTACCTATTTATTTGCCTTTCCCTCTTGGTACTCACTAGGTCTCAAACATCCAGGTCAGAAAGAAGACATCTGGTTCTCCTTCAAACACGCTCCCAGCTCTATGGAGACGGCAGCATCCTCAAGCCAGCAGTACAAGGCCAGGCCCAGATTTCCCAGGTCCTCCTCTTCCCTCAGCCCAGAAGCCAATCCATCACTAAGATGCAGGGGCTCTGCACTCAGTGTACAGCTGAACCGCCTCTCCCCTTTGCTCTGCCTGTAACCGTCACCCCAGCTCACGTTTTCACTGCCCTCCCACAAACACATGCAATAACTTCCTTGTCTGTTTCCCTGCGTCCACTTCCCCTTCTCATCATGGAGCTCCCAAAGAGCAACCACAGAGAATTTTTGAACATCGAAATCAGCTCTTGACACTACTGACACCCGAGTGGCTTCCACTTGCTCTGAAAATAAAACCAAGGATATGGAAAACTGTCTGTGTATGTGTATAACTAGCTGAGCCACTTTATTTACTGTACAGCAGAAACTAACACAACATTGTTAACCAACCACAGGTCAATTAAAAAAAAAAAAAAAAACCTCTGGAAAAAATAAAAATAAAGAAGTCATTACCAAAAATTTTAAAATAAAATAAGACCAAACTGCTCACCCTAGAGGACAGCTTCACCTTCCACTTACCACCTCACCCCACCTTCAGTCAACTGGCCTGACGACTCACACACACCCCTTCCTTTCCTTCTGGGTAATGTTCCCCTGTGTTCATCTCTTGTATTTTCATTTATTTATCTATTTCTCCTCTCTCTTCCCTCCTGCACAGTAGAATGTACCCTTCACAAAGGTAGAGATCTCACCTGTTATATTTATCAACACAACACTTCCAAAATCACTTGGTACATGGGGCATCAATGAATATTTATGGGACAAGAAACAGATACATGGCTAAAGAGAGGAAACAGACTAATGTATTTTAGTGACAGAATTTATTTTGACTCGGTTTTCTGGTACTGACGTGAACTTCAGATAAATGATTGACAGCTACCAATGGTATTTGTCAGCTCAAGCTGTTTCACAGTTGTATCTGCTTGTTCCTTATTTTTCATGAATCCCAAAGTTAGTCAAGATAAGTCAAATATTGTGAATCTAATTTTATGGAGGGGCTTCCCTGCTGGCTCAGATGGTAAAGAATCTGTCTGCAAGGCAGGAGACCTGGGTTCAATCCCTGGGTTTGGACGATCCCCTGGAGAAGGGAATGGTTACCCACTCAGGTACAGTTGCCTGGAGAATGCCATGGATATTCCTGGAAGGCCACAGTCCATAGGGTTGCAAAGAGTCGGACATGACGAGGACATTGATGTGCAAACAGGTTGGTATCACCGAATCACAGTGAATAGGAAGACAGGAATTTACTCCAAGTCTCTGCTGTTCTAGGTTTACCCAGCAGACAGTGGATCCCACGGGTCTGAGAAAACCACAGCTTATCATTATTCTTCCATTTCTGTGAAGGCCCCAGAAAAGCTGGCTTTTAAAAGCAGTTTGCCAAGGACTTCCCTCGTGGCTCAGACAGTAAAGCATCTGCCTACAATGAAGGTGACCTGGGTTCAATCCCTGGGTCAGGAAGATCTCCTGGAGAAAGAAATATCAACCCACTCCAGTCTTCTTGCCTGGAGAATCCCATGGACAGAGGAATCTGGTAGGCTACAGTCCATGGGGTCTCAGAGTCAGACACGACTGCGCAACTTCACTTTTCTTTTTGCCATTTAAAACACTGAGTTACGAAGTTTGGTTCTGTACTCTGAAGGAAGAACCTAGGAGAAAGTACAACTACAAAAAATAATGGTATAGAAGAGATCACAATGCTGAAAATATGAGCGATATAAACAAGAGTGCAAGAAAGGCTGTGAAGTCCTCTCCTGCTGGAGAGAGTTTACCTGGGGGTTGTTCACTAGAGCATTGTGCTGTTCTGGGTCCTGGGAGCTGTGGAAATCTTCAAGAGGACTCTTGGGAGAACAGAGCAATCATTAAAACTCTGGCTGGCAGATTAAAGGCTAAAGGAATTGATTCCCCTGAAGAAGAGGCATTAGAAGGGGTGCCACCTGATCCAGATGCCTTCTGCTGCCGCTAACGAGAACTGAATTATAAACTAGAGAGATTTCAACCAGATGGGAGACAAAGCAGAATTAATGAATCTCTGCCTAGGTTCTTCATTCCCCGGAATACATCATCACCAGGGGATATCTCATCACCAGGGGAATCTCGTCACCAGGGGAATCTCATCACCTGGGGAATCTCATCACCAGGGGATATCTCATCACCAGGGGAATCTCATCACCAGGGGATATCTCATCACCTGGGGAATCTCATCACCAGGGGATATCTCATCACCAGGGGGTATCTCATCACCAGGGGAATCTCATCACCTGGAGAATCTCATCACCAGGGGAATCTCATCACCTGGGGAATCTCATCACCAGGGGAACCTCATCACCTGGGGAATCTCATCACCAGGGGAATCTCATCACCAGGGGATGCACCCAGACCTGGGCCACCATGTGATGATGTGGGAGCTTTTCTGGAGCATCCCTGGCTTCCAAGTCTCCGATCTATAACTGGGCTCTTTCTCCTCCACACTGTAAAATAAACGCTTAGACACTTCATTCATCATGGACTGGAGGAGAGTCTAATATCTTTTTCTTTTTTTGGATGTGAACTTTTTTTTTTAAGTCTTCATTGAATTTGTTACAATATTGCTTCTGTTTTATGTTTTGGTTTTTTTGGCCACAAGGCATGGAGGATCTTAGTTCCCATCCAGGGACTGAGCATGCATCCCCTGCACTGGAAGGCAAAGCCTTAACCACTGGACCGCCAGGGAAATCACTTCGTGGTTTAAGGCTTAGTGCCTTTAACCATTGTTGTAGCTGTAGTTTTTTCACTAAGTCGTGTCCAGTTCTTTGAGACACCATGGACTAGAGCCCACCAGGCTCCACTGTCCATGGGATTTCCCAGGCAAGAGTACTGGAGTGAGTTGCTACTTCCTTCTCCACGGGATCTTCCTGACCCAAGAATACAACCTGGGTCTCCTGCATTAGCAAGCAGATTCTTTACCACTGAGCCAGCAGATAAGCCCTATTTTTAAGCATTGCTCTTCTCAAATTTTGCCTTTTCATACTGTTCATGGGGTTCTCAAGGCGAGAATACTGAAGTGGCTTGCCATTCCCTTCTCCAGCATTTGAATTTCTGCTAAAGAAATGAGATTATGTCATTTGCTGTTCAGTCGCTAAGTTGTGTTCCACTCTTTGTGACCCCATGGACTGCAGCATGCCAGGCTTCCCTGTACTTCACTGTCTCCTATGGTTTGCTCAAATTCAGGTCCATTGAGTTGGTGATGTTATCCGACCATCTCATCTTCTGTTGCCCATTTCTCCTGCCCTCAATATTTCCCAGCATCAGGGTCTTTTCCAATGAGTCTGCTCTTTGCATCAGGTGGCCAAAGTATTGGAGCTCCAGCATCAGTCTTTCCAATTCAGAGTTGAATTCCTTTAGGATTGACTAGCTTGATCTCCTTGCTGTCCAAGGTACTCTCAAGAGTCTTCTCCAGAACCACAATTTAAAAGCATCAATTCTTCCGTGTTCAGCCTCCAGAAATCAGCCAAGCAGTTGAGAGAACACACGAACGGAATTTTAGAAGTTCTGCTCTAAGTACAGGCAAGCACTTAGAACCAGGATCATGGGGAATGGGGGTAGGGACTGGGAGAGGCAGGGATTTGCAGTTCCATAAAAGACCAGGTGATCCATTTCCTTGCTAAAGTAAATTCAGCTCTTGAGCATGAGTGTTAAACAATATTTACTAAACAAACTGTGTGCCACGGATTGTGCCAACTGATACATGAAATAAAACAATAAAAAGGCACAGCCTGTTTCCCACAAGGAAACAGCTGAACAGGAAGAAAAGGCGCGTGTTCGGATAGCTTTGATGCACAGCAGAGTTTGCAGAGCATTCCTAAAATGAGGGTAAAATGGCAAATATGGGAAGGAAGATGAATTCCCATTGGGGATGTTCTAATTCATCAAAAAATCTGCTAAATATAGAATTGTGTGTACAGGCATAGATCACACTTTTTCAAAGAATTCAGTTCAGTCGCTCAGTCATGTCCAACTCTTTGTGACCCCATGGACTGCAGCATGCCAGGCTTCCCTGTCCACCACCAACTCCCAGAGCTTGCTCAAACTCATGTCCATTGAGTCAGTGATGCCATCCAGCCATCTCATCCTCTGTCATCCCCTTCTCCTCCTGCCTTCAATCTTTCCCTGCATCAGGGTCTTTTTCAATGAATCAGCTCCTCTCATCAGGTGGCCAAAGTAATGGAGCTTCAGCTTCAGCATCAGTCCTCCCAATGAATATTCAGAACTGATTTCCTTTAGGATTGACTTGTTGGGTCTCCTTGCAGTCCAAGGGACTCTCAAGAGTCTTCTCTAACACCACAGTTCAAAAGCATCAATTCTTCAGCACTCAGCTTTCTTTATAGTTCAACTCTCACATCCATACATGACTACTGGAAAAACCATAGCTTTGACTAGAATGACCTTTGGCAGCAAAGTAATGTCTCTGCTTTTTAATATGCTGTCTAGGTTGGTCACAGTTTTTCTTCCAAGGAGCAAGCACATTTTAATTTCATGCCTTCAGTCACCACCTGCAGTCATTTTGGCAACTAAGGAAATAAGGTCTCTCACTGTCTCCATTATTTCCCCCTCTATTTGCCATGAAGTGATGGGACCAGATGCCATGATCTTAGTCTTTTGAATGCTAAGTTTCAAGCCAGCTTTTTCAGTCTCCTCTTTCACCTTCATCAAGAGACTCTGTAGTTTCTCTTCGTTTTCTGCCATGAGGGTGGTGTCGCCTGCATATCTGAGGTTAGTGATATTTCTCCCGCAATCTTGACTCCAGCTTGTTGTTCATCCAGTCAGGCATTTCTCATGATTACTCTGCACAGAAGATAAATAAGCAGGGTGACAATATACAGCCTTGACGTATTCCTTTCCCAATTTGGAACCAGAATTAAATTCAAAGAATTAAATCATGATAAAATATACACTAAAGTAAATAAATCATGATAATTGTTTTTCTCTGAAAATTCAGAAATGACTTAAGAATTTTATAGAAATTTGGGATCTTTAACTATCAAATGTCATTGAACTTTAGATGTAAGATGTGTTGTTTCATGAGATATTTTGGTTAATACATTTCTAACTATTCAACTGTTATTTTGAGGAACATGTACCCAACCTATAGGATGCAGGAAACTAACTTCTTTTTTTTCATTTTTCCTATATGTTTAATGACTCCTTCAGATACTTACACTAGAACCTGAAATGGCATTCAGAAATTCCTGACTTTGGACTAGATGGAAAATGTACCCAAAAAAAGCAAGGATTGGGTGGACTTTGAAAGATGGAAAGTTCAGAGACGAGGCCATTGTCATTAGATGTCTGTACCAATAAAGGGCGAAAAGCAGAAACATTCTTGTAGTCACTGAGGTTTTCTCCATCACCAGCACATACTCCACACGCATTCTGGAGAGGAGTGGTGGGCCTCTGACCCGGGCAGAGCTGGGCACACAAGCTCTGATCAGTGTGAGAAGAGACCCGGCGATGGTGCTAACTGGGGCACGCCATCAGCCTGCCTCGAATCCTAAAGGTTTCTCTCGTTCTCAGGGTGAAATCAAACCACCCTCTTGAAATGCTGCAGAGGTGTTTAACTGTCCTCCCAAGGTCTGCTCCCTATCTAAAATAACCAGAGCCTGAACCAACCCAAAAATTGTTTCTACAACCTAAATGTCCATCAACAGAGAAATGGATATAAAAAATATGCTACATAGTACAATGGAATACTACTCAACCATTAAAAAGAATGAAATAATGCCATTTGCAGTAACATGGATGCAACTGCTGCTGCTGCCGCTAAGTCGCTTCAGTCGTGCCCGACTCTGTGCGACCCCATAGACGGCAGCCCAGCAGGCTCCTCTGCCCATGGGATTCTCCAGGTAAGAATTTTGGAGTGGGTTGCCATTTCCTTCTCCTGGATGCAACTAGAGATTATCATACTAGGTGCAGTAAGTCAGAGAAGCAGAAACATCATGTGACACTCCCTATTTGTGGAATCTAAAAAGAAATGATACAAATGAACTTATTTACAAAACAGAAAGAGACTTACAGACTTAGAGATTGAATTTATGGTTGCCAGGAGTAAGAAGGCGGTGGGGGAGAGATACAGAGTTTGGCATGGACAGGTACACACTGCAGTATTTAAAATGGATAACCAGCACGGACCTGCTGTATGGCACAGGGAGCTTGCTCAAGACTGTGTGGCAGCCCGGATGGGAGGTGAGTCTGGGGGAGAGTGGACACATGCGCACACAGGGCCGAGTGCTTCTGCTCTCCACGTATAACTGTCACAGCACGGTCCATTGGCTATATTCCAATACAAAATAACAAGTTTTAAAATAAAATAAGGCAAAAGGAAAAAAATGAAAACTGGTTTCCGTCCCTTAACACTTCCCTTTGTATGTCTGTTTAGAACCATGTCTCCCAAAAGTGCACGGCAAGGGCGCAAGCTGAAAGAAGCGGACGTGTCATATCTTGGGAAGTAAAACCATGAGTAAGAGTACCTTCAGGGGGCTTCCTGGTGGCTCAGCGGTAAAGAATTCACCTGCCAATGCAGGAGAAACAGGTTCAACCCTGACCCAGGAAGACCCCACATGCCGCGAAGCAGTTCAGCCCGTGCACTGCAAGCACAGAGCCCGTGCACCGTGCGGACAGCAGGTTCTCACACCCGAGAGGCTCAGACTGCGGGAGAACAAGCGAACCAAACAAAACCCATGCAGGAAAAGACAGGAAAGCCCAGGAAATCGTTAAAAAGACATGGTGAAAGATGGTGAAAGATGAGGTATGTTAACAACCTAAAACATCCAATTCTTCTATTTTAAAAAAATGTAACTTTCAGATTAGGTTTCAAAAAGCTAAACTCGACTGTATTTGGCCTGATTAAAATAAGGGACTGAGGGACCCACGCAAAGTGGGGGCCTGGGTCTGGGGTGAGCGCCTCGTCACCCCTGAGTCAGGACCTAGCTGAGGGACTAGGTCAGCACCATCCAGCAATCACCGGCTGGTGCAGAGGAAGGGATGGAGGAGGCGATGCTACGCCCCGTGACGCAGGCAGGTGAGTGGAGAGAAGGGCCGGATGAAAGCCCCCAGCGCCAGCAGGCGTCTCAGGCTGGGAACAGCACAGACATCACTGCACGTGTTACAGCAGCCTTTCCAGTCAAGAAGATGCAGAAGGAAGTCCCTGCAGTTGGGAGACTCAGCATTTTAGACAGAGGGTTGTTTTTCTAAATGTCCCCCAGAACACTTCATCAGAAGGTCAGCATTACAAAGGGGAAGTCTAAGGCAGTGAGGGTCCAGCCGGCATTCTGGAAGTTGGTTGTCCCCTGCTCAGCCTCATACATGAGGTTACAGTATATGGAGCTTCTCGCATCTGACTGTTTTCTACTTTATTGTTCAGTCACTCAGTCATGTCCGACACTTTGCAACCCCATGGAGGTTTTTTACCTACACTATCTTAAAACTTCAGCTATATAGGCAGAGCAGAGCCTCATGCGGGCAAATCTGGCTGGGCACTGGGGCCACCTCACCCGAGTCAGGGAGACCCCCACTCAGTGGCACCCCATGTGTGGCCTCAGCAGTGCGACACACTCACTGCAGCCCACAGGCAGGGGCACAGACCTCGTTTATCACACTCAGCCTTTCTCAGTCAGAGGAGCCTGATCCAAGTGTTCTCCTAACGTAACTGGAACCAAGTTCCGATACACAGCTGTCTCTGAAAGCACTCAATATTTTCTAACGCTTTGGGGAATTTTTGACTAAAGAACTATATATACTTTTATATATGGTGACTCAGATGGTAAAGCATCTGTCGGCAATGCAGGAGACTCAATTCAATCCCTGAGTTGGGAAGATCTCCTGGAGAAGGGCGTGAAACCCACTCCAGTACTCTTGCCTGGAGAATCCCACGGACAGAGGAGCCTGGCGGGCTACACTGCAGTCTATGGGGTGGCAAAGAGACACGACTGAGCGACTGGGCACACACACACTACACTCTTATGGGTCTGAGGTCCCTGACGCTGCAGGTCCGTATGTCCCTGACACTGTGCTGGTCTGTGTGGCCCCTGACACTGTAGGTCCCTCTGGGCCCTGACACTGTACAGCTCCATGCGGTCCCTGGGAAGTGTGACTGTACAGCCTTCTCTTCTCTAGAACAGGGTTTCTTGGTCTCAGTGTCACTGACATTCGGGGCAGGATGACTCTGCTGGGGGCTGTCCTGTACAGGGTAGGACATTAAGCAACATCCCTGGCCTCACCCAGTGGATGCCAGCACCAACACCCTCCCCTCGCTGTGACCACTGAAAAGGTCCAGAGCCACCATCAGAAGTCCCGCAGGGGCAGAGCACTTCCGGTGAAAGCCCTGGTCAATGTATTATGACGGTGAGGCGCCGGTCGTTCAACTCACCGGGATCTGCATGTCCAGAGGAGGAGGTTCTCAGGTAAAGGTCTTTATTGGATAAATAATGCCAGGCCCAGTGCTGAGTTCTGGGGATACGAAGGTAAATACAACAGGCTTCTCGGAAGATCGCGTGATGGAGACGCAGAAACAGTAAGGATGCCTGCGGGAAAAAATGCTTCAGCCTTAGCAAACACAGGATACTCTGACAGCAAAACAAAGAATACAATCCCAGCAGGACAAAAAGGAGTCAGAGAGAAAAAGTGACATTTGAATCCTGAAGGATAGGTAGACTCCTCTAAGCGAGAGAATGGGGAGAGGCATTCCAAGAGGAGTTCATGCAGAAAAGAGTGCATTGGGGGCGGGGCCCGCAGTGGGCCGGGGCTGGGGGGCTTCCATCGCAAGCGTGCAGGCACTGACCTCACTTCATTTTTCCTTAAACCATGAACTGATACCGTCCAACAGCCATACAGCACTAACGGCCCAGGATCTACATCGAGACGTGTTTGGTTTTGCTTGCGGATGACTCCTGTCTCTCTGGGCAACAGCATCCCGCTTACAGGAAACCGGCATCCAAAGCGAAGTGCCTTGCGAACAAAGCGGCGCTCACTGCACCTGATCGGAGAGCAGGGCTTGTCTTAAAGCTACTGCGGCTCCCACGTGCTGCCTGAGCACTTGGCACCCCACTCCAGTACTCATGCCTGGAAAATCCATGGACGGAGGAGCCTGGTAGGCTACAGTCCATGGGGTCTCGAAGAATCTGACAGGACTGAGCGCCTTCACTTTCACTTTTCACTTTCATGCATTGGAGAAGGAAATGGCAACCCACTCCAGTGTTCTTGCCTGGAGAATCCCAGGGACGGCGGAGCCTGGTGGGCTGCCTTCTATGGGGTCGCACAGAGTCCGACACGACTGAAGCGACTTAGCAGCAGGGGCCGTTAAAAGGGCTTCCCTTCCAGTAGGTACCACAGGAGTGGTGGGGCATCCCACTGCCTTAGGAGGTAACCCCTCAGTTAGACTAATTGGATTTTTTCCCAAAGAATTCCAGGCTATTGATTTGAGAATTGAAACTAGTATTGATGTACAGTAGCCAGTTCTACTTGAAGAATTAACTATAGAAATTTTTAAAGTAAGTAAAATAAGAAATCTACAATTTTTACTGCTATAAGGTTTCACTTTTTAAAAATTCACTGTTAACCCCCTTAGAAATCTGGGCTTCCTAAATAGATGAAATTATACATAATTTTGCCAAATGCCTTAAAATGTAAATTGATTGTCTTGTTATAATGAAATATTTTTGTTTATCCTTGAGCCTACAGTGTTTTTATATAACATTTGTTTATTTAATGGTTTACCATTAAAATCACTCATTGATGCATGAAGTCATTTGAAAATATACAAATGCTTCTCAAAGATATTGAAATAAGAACTAGATCGACTGAGTCCTGCCTGGTGACAGTCACTGCGCTGGTGTTTCATGTGCCATATCTCATTTATTTCTCACAACCCCGGGTGAAAGTTTTTATAATTATTTCCATCTTACAAATGAGCACCTAGAGAGTTTAACTTGCCCAAGAACCCACAGCTAAAATGGATGACTTAGAACAGACCTACCCAGGCTCTTTCCCTGTCTTTCCTAAAGAGTAGAGACCTCCAGCTTAATACTTCACTCCATGTCTTTTCCATCTCCCACGGCCCCACACTGGTCTCTCTCGTCCTCAGGACTAGACCTCCATCCACGTTCCTCCAAGCTCTCAGCCTTCATATCGCCTTTGCTCTTCTCACCAAAGGTCCTGGCTGCCCCGTAGGAGTGTTGGGGCTCAAAGCAGGAGGTCACCCTTCTCCCCCACCTGATGGTGGTGGGTTAGTCCACATCCAACTCTACTTCTGGGTCTGATGGGTTTACCCTTTTATAATAGTTGGCCACAAATGTCAGTAATCACTTGATGCTAGACCATGGCTACCTCAGAATCTCTTCTTATCTCATACTTTTTAAATATGACCTTGCAAAAGCCATTTTCTGGTACTTGTCTCACTCTGCCTGACAACTCCCCTTAGGGTGAGCATCTCTAGGTCCATCCATGTTGCTGCATATGGAATTATTTTGTTCATTTCATTTACTGAGTAATAATCCATTGCACATATGTACCACGTCTTTATGCATCTCTCTGTTGATGGACACTTAGATTGCTTTCATGTCTTGACCGTCATAAATAGTGCTGCTGTGAACACTGGGGAGCAAATTTCTGAATTAGTATTTTCGGGTTTTTTGGATGTATACCCAAGAATAGCTGGGCCATATGGTAGCTCTGTTTTTAGTTTTTCTAGAAACCTCTTTTTCTTCATTTTTCATATGTAGTCCCTTGGGAGTCCACATAAACTCCACCTCTAAAGTGCATCACACACCTATTCGCTCTTTTCATCTCTGCAACCCGTGCCCTGATCCAGACTATCACAGTGTTTACTGGATCATGACAGCAGCTTTCTAATCGTTCTCCTAGCTCCCTCCATTCAGGACTGCAAGAGAAGGGTTTTAGGTATTGTAAAGAGTCGGACATGACTGAGTGACTGAACTGAACTGAACTGAACTGAAGAAAGCGAGAGTAGACATTTCAACCAGTTTCAAGGGTCCAAGGAAATCTCCTGAAGGAGACTGAATGATAGATAGGATAAGAATACAGCAGCAGCACTGAGAGAAAGGCGAGCACGATAAAGCAATACACATAAAAAGAACAGAAATGCCTCAGCAGTCCAGTGTTTAGGGCTCTGTGCTTCCAGTGCATGGGGTACAGGTTCAACCCCTGGTTGGGGAACTAAGATCCCATACACAGCACCACGCAGCAAAAGAAAAATAAATAATAAATAGAATAAACAGTCACCCTTTGGTGGCACTGGGGACCACGATACTGTGTCCCCAATACCTGTAGAAAGAGTTTGACTTGTATATTTGGCTGTTCTTAAAATAATGGCTTTGTGTTAACTTGCTCATATGTGAGCTATTCAATCTTAAATGACCAATGTTCAACTCCCAATCAATCTATAAGAAAAATTTTGTTTAGCTCAATTATTTTGTAGACAAGTTCTTGTTCATAAAACATAGTGATTACTACTCTTGCTGTTAAGCGATATCCTTGTTGATAAGAAAGAAGAGGTAATCTTACAAGTTTAATGTTTGATTTGAGACAATGGTGGATTTATCAATGAAGTCTATTTTAACCAAAAAAAAAGAAAGTATGCTTTCTAGGTAACAGATTTTTCAAGTTGTTTTGTATATGACAAATTTATAATTGGTTATTCTGGGGGGGGGCGGGTAATTAAAAAATAAATGCTACAAAATAAAGTAGGTTCACTTACAGTTCAGATTTTAAAACTGATCCTTATAAATAAGGTAGAAATAATATTCTTTCTTCGTCCTCAGCACCAAAGACAATTCCCTATTGGCCTAGATTTTGGAAAGTGAGACAAGCTGGGAGTTCCCTGGGGGTCCAGTGGCTAAGACTCCATGACCCCCATGTAGGAGGCCCTGGTCAGGGAACTAGATCCCGCATGCTGCAACTAAGAGTCCACACGCCACGCTGAAAGAGCCACGTCCTGCAGCTCGGACCCAGCAAACAAGCAAATATTGTTAAGAAGACATGCTGTCCAGGGAAAGGCATTGCTTTAATCAACTTCCTGTAAGACTCACAGATAAAAACCAAGAAAGGGAACATTCCTTCATCCTAAAACTCAAGGAAAAGTCTTGATTTTTCTCTACTGAGTACTCAGCGCCCTCCTTGCTCAGGTGCTTTAAGGAGGAGGGAAGTTTATGGGGGGTGGTGCTGCTATCAGGAGATTGAGCAGGGATGCTGAAGGTGGGGGCTGGGGGTTGCAGAGGCCAGAGTAAACACCTGTTATACACGCACAGCCATGCGCACACATTGTTTACAAATATGAAGCTATCTAGAAAGCCAAGTATGTCCTGGGATACGGATAACCACATGAAGCCAGATAGCAAGTACATTCAGATGAATAATAAGTGAGCAGTTGAGAAGGCGGTTTGTGTCTACGCAGCTAAAGAGTGACTCCTCTGAGTTTCTCTTGGGAAGAAATCCATAAGCCAGGTAATAGTGCATGACCTTGGGCTCCAAACAGTGTTGCAGGGATTAGACAAAGAGAGAAAGGGATGTATTTCAAGCTCCTGAAAGAAAAAGATACATAAATATATTGGCAGAGAACTGACTATATTGGTCAAGCAAAACTGAACCACTTTCAGCAAGTTTTAAAGGGAAATTCCCAACTGAGCGTTTTCAGGCCAAAGTCTGTTTGTCCTGAATGATACGGGCTTCTGTGGCTTGTGAGGGCTGTATTGGACTGCTCAGAGAAGGGTCCCACTTCCTACTTCTCGGCCTGGAGTCTGAGCAGTAACACCGAGGGTCCGCGTGGCCGCGCTCCTGGGGGCGGGGTGGGGCGGAGGCTCGTGGCCTGTGGGGACCGCGTCGGGCTGGGGAGGGTGCACCTCGCCTCAGCGACACCGCCAGTGTTCCTGCTGGAAACAGCAGCACTGCGAAAGCCTAGCTTCGGTGTCAGCACACTAATAATTCAATCATAAACTTGCCAACGCACCTGCTGCTAAGTCGCTTCAGTCGTGTCCGACTCTGTGCGACCCCATAGACGGCAGCCCACCAGGCTCCTCTGCCCATGGGATTCTCCAGGCAAGAACGCTGGAGTGGGTTGCCATTTCCTTCTCCAATGCATGAAAGTGAAAAGTGAAAGTGAAGTCGCTCAGTCGTGTCCAACTCTTCCTAGACTCAGAAAATGACTTAGTAATTTTCACAGGTTTACGGACATGTAAACACATATTCTTTTCAGAAATAAAGTTTAGTGACGCCTTGATTCCTTACATACAAAACCAAAAGAAGTATATTTTATTCTCTAGATTTCAACTTTTCTTTTTATTTCCAAGAATTCTGCATTCCATTTTCTGATTACAGTTGGTAAAGTTTTGCGCTTTTTCCGAGCACATGGTCTGGCTTGAAAAGAGATTGAGACAAAAATAACCAATTTTTTAATCATTAACTAGTTTCATCATTTACATCTAGAGTTCCTAGTTTCTTTGATTTTATATCATGCTTCCCAGAAGATTTTTCCATTAATATTAACAGCTTGATGAATCTCATTACTCCGATGTATGCCTTTTCAATGTATTTAAGGCTGTGTCAATATTAAAATTATCTGTCCCTTGTGAGCAACTTCAATAATGTTTAGATGCAAAGTAGCTTTACACGTTACCTAGCAGGCAAAAATCCATGTTACTACTAATAATGCCGTCCTCCCCAACAGAATTAACTAATAATTAATAAGCATTATACTGAAGGATTCAGAGCCAATCTAAACACCACAATAAAAATGCTACAAGCTATACTGCTATTTCTGACTTTCAGTTCAGTTCAGTCACTCAGTTGTGTCCAACACTTCGTGTTAGTTGACCTCAAATGCACGTGCTCTTTTTTTTAAAAAAGTATGTGGGAGAATGTGGTGGGGGTCAAAACATGAATTGCAATGTTTAAAACCAGTGCCTAGACATCTAGAGGAAGCAGGGAACAAAATTAAGTGAATGTTTGTCCTAAAATTTCTATTTAAGGAGGCTTGCATTTCTAGGAAGATGGAGTAGACATATTTCCCTGTTCCTCCCACTACGTTCAACTACAAGCCCTGGACATTATCTATAAAGCAAGCAGACAACAGAGTGTTGGAGAAAAGAGTCCGGCAAAGCAGGGAGGGAGCTCAGGACTAAAGCAGCAGCTCGGTGGGAGGCCCAGGATGGCTCTTTTCGTCGTATGGCTCAGACTTGCCAAATAAGCCAGCCACCTGGAAACTCCAATGCAGAGCCCACCAAGCCTGCCCCCTGCCCATAAAAAGAAAGACAATTCTGCTCTTTCTAGCCAAAGGACCAGTGCAGGGTAAAACTAGCAAGACCAAAACAAACAAGCAAATAAACTTTCAGACAATAACCACTCTAAAAAAAAAAATAAATAACCACTCTATTCTCATCAAACCCACCAGAAAAACTGGTTCCATGCCTAACTGCACCACCAAAGGCCAAGTGGGTGGGGAGTGAGGGAGGGGTAAGGGGGAGGTGGGGAGTGGGAGATACAGTAGGGTATAAGGTAGTCTAAGGGTTCCTATACACCATGCGGGATACAGCCAACAACTTTGTAATAACTGTAGATGGAACACAAATTAGGAGGTTGGAAATGATATATACACACTCATATATATATATATTAGGACTGATGCTGAAAATGAAGCTAATATATATATATTATTATATATAATAAATATAATTATTTATTATATATAATTATATATAATATGTATATAATAAATATATATATATTGGGACTGATGCTGAAAATGAAGCTCTAATACTTTGGCCACCTGATGTGGAGAGCCGACTCACTGGAAAAAACCCTGATCCTGGGAAAGATTGAGAGCAAGAGGAGAAAGGGATGACAGAGGATGAGATGGTTGGAGGGCATCACCAACTCAATGGACATGGGTTTGGGTGAACTCCGGGAGTTGGTGATGGACAGGGAGGCCTGGCATGCTGCAGTTCATGGGGTCGCAAAGAGTTGGACACGACTGAGTGAACTGAACTGAACTGAACTGAACTGGAACAAGATAGAAAGTGCAGAGATGAACCCATGCACCTATGGGGACCTTATTTTTGACAAAGGAGACAAGAATATACAATGGGGAAAAGAGAGCCTCTTCAATACATTGGCGCTGGGAAAACTGGACAGTCACATGTAAAAGAATGAAATTAGAACACTTCCTAACACCACACACAAAGACAAACTCAAAATGGATTAAAGACCTAAATGTAAGACCAGATACTATAAAATTCTTAGAGGAAAACATAGGCAAAACACTCAATGACATAAATCAAAGCAAGATCCTCTATGACCCATCTCCTAGAGCAATGGAAATAAAACCAAAAGTAAACAAGTGGGACCTGATTAAACTTAAAAGCTTTTGCACAGCAAAGGAAACTATAAGCAAGGTGAAAAGACAATCCTCAGAATGGGAGAAAATAATAGCAAATAAAACAACTGACAAAAGATTAATTTCCCAAATATACAAGCAGTTCATACAACTCAAAACCAGAAAAACAAACAACCCAATCAAAAAGAGGGAAAAAGACCTAAACTGACATTTCTCCAAAGACGACATACAGATGGCTAACAACACATGAAGAGATGCTCAACATCGCTCGTTATTCAGTTAAGTTCAGTCACTCAGTCGTGTCCGACTCTTTGTGACCCCATGAATCGAAGCACGCCAGGCCTCCCTGTCCATCACCAACTTCTGGAGTTCACTCAGACTCACCTCCATCGAGTCGGTGATGCCATCCAGCCATCTCATCCTCTGTCATCCCCTCCTCCTCCTGCCCCCAATCCCTCCCAGCATCAGAGTCTTTTCCAATGAGTCAACTCTTCGCATGAGGTGGCCAAAGTACTGGAGTTTCAGCTTTAGCATCAGTCCTTCCAAAGAAATCCCAGAGCTGATCTCCTTTAGAATGGACTGGTTGGATCTCCTTGCAGTCCAAGGGACTCTCAAGAGTCTTCTCCAACACTACAGTTCAAAAGCATCAATTCTTCGGCACTTAACCTTCTTCACAGTCCAGCTCTCACATCCATACATGACCACTGGATAAACCATAGCCTTAACTAGATGGACCTTTGTTGGCAAAGTAATGTCTCTGCTTTTGAATATGCTGTCTAGGTTGGTCATAACTTTCCTTCCAAGGAGTAAGCGTCTTTTAACTTCATGGCTGCAGTCACCATCTGCAGTGATTTTGGAGCCAAAAAAATAAAGTCTGACATTGTTTCCACTGTTTCCCCATCTATTTCCCATAAAGTGATGGGACCAGATGCCATGATCTTCATTTTCTAAATGTTGAGCTTTAAGCCAACTTTTTCACTCTCCTCTTTCACTTTTATCAAGAGGCTTTTTAGTTCCTCTTCACTTTCTACCATAAGGGTGGTGTCATCTGCATATCTGAGGTTATTGATATTTCTCCTGGCAATCTTGATTCCAGCTTGTGCTTCCTCCAGTCCAGCGTTTCTCATGATGTACTCTGCATAGAAGTTAAATAAGCAGGGTGACAATATACAGCCTTGATGTACTCCTTTTCCTATTTGGAACCAGTCTCTTGTTCCATGTCCAGTTCTGTTGCTTCCTAACCTGCATATAGGTTTCTCAAGAGGCAGGTCAGGTGGTCTGGTATTCCCATCTCCTCCAGACTTTTCCACAGTTTATTGTGATCCACACAGGCAAAGGCTTTGGCATAGTCAATAAAGCATAAATAGATGTTTTTCTGGAACTCTCTTGCTTTTTCCATGATCCAGCGGATGTTGGCAATTTGATCTCTGGTTCCTCTGCCTTTTCTAAAACCAGCTTGAACATCTGGAAGTTCACGGTTCATGTATTGCAGAAGCCTGGCTTGGAGAATTTTGAGCATTACTTTACTAGCGTGTGAGATGAGTGCAATTGTGCGGTAGTTTGAGCATTCTTTGGCATTGCCTTTCTTTGGGATTGGAATGAAAACTGACCTTTTCCAGTCCTGTGGCCACTGCTGAGTTTTCCAAATTTGCTGGCATATTGAGTGCAGCACTTTCACAGCATCATCTTTCAGGATTTGAAATAGCTCACCTGGAATTCCATCACCTCCACTAGCTTTGTTCATAGTGATGCTTCCTAAGGTCCACTTGACTTCACATTCCAGGATGTCTGGCTCTAGGTTGGTGATCACACCATTGTGATTATCTGGGTCATGAAGATCTTTTTTGTACAGTTCTTCTGTGTATTCTTGCCACCTCTTCTTAATATCTTCTGCTTCTGTTAAGTCCATACCATTTCTGTCCTTTATCGAGCCCATCTTTGCATGAAATGTTCCTTTGGTATCTGTAATTTTCTTGAAGAGATCTCTAGTCTTTTCCATTCTGTTGTTTTCCTCTATTTCTTTGCATTGATCACTGAGGAAGGCTTTCTTATCTCTTCTTGCTATTCTTTGGAACTCTGCATTCAGATGCTGATATCTTTCTTTTTCTCCTTTGCTTTTCGCTTCTCTTCTTTTCACAGCTATTTGTAAGGCCTCCCCAGACAGCCATTTTGCTTTTTTGCATTTCTTTTCCATGGGGATGGTCTTGATCCCTGTCTCCTGTACAATGTCACGAACCTCATTCCATAGTTCATCAGGCACTCTCTATCAGATCTAGGCCCTTAAATCTATTTCTCACTTCCACTGTATAATCATAAGGGATTTGATTTAGGTCATATCTCAATGGTCTAGTGGTTTTCCCTACTTTCTTCAATTTAAGTCTAAATTTGGCAATAAGGAGTTCATGGTCTGAGCCACAGTCAGCTCCCAGTCTTGTTTTCGCTGACTGTATACAGCTTCTCCATCTTTGGCTGCGAAGAATATACTCAATCTGATTTTGGTGTTGACCATCTGGTGATGTCCATGTGTAGAGTCTTGTGTTGTTGGAAGAGGGTGTTTTCTATGACCAGTGTGTTCTCTTGGCAAAACTCTATTAGCCTTTGCCCTGCTTCATTCTGTATTCCAAGGCCAAATTTGCCTGTTACTCCAGGTGTTTCTTGACTTCCTACTTTTGCATTCCAGTCCCCTATAATGAAAAGGACATCTTTTTGGGGTGTTAGTTCTAAAAGGTCTTGTAGGTCTTCATAGAACCGTTCAGCTTCTTCAGCATTACTGGTTGGGGCATAGACTTGGATTACTGTGATATTGAATGGTTTGCCTTGGAAACAGAGATCATTCTGTCGTTTTTGAGATTGCATCCAAGTACTGCATTTAGGACTCTTTTGTTGACCATGATGGCTACTCCATTTCTTCTAAGGGATTCCTGCCCACAGTAGTAGATATAATGGTCATCTGAGTTAAATTCACCCATTCCAGTCCATTTTAGTTCGCTGATTCCTAGAATGTCAATGTTCACTCTTGCCATCTCCTGTTTGACCACTTCCAATTTGCCTTGATTCATGGACCTGACATTCCAGGTTCCTATGCAATATTGCTCTTTACAGCATCAGAGCTTGCTTCTATCACCAGTTACATCCACAACTGAGTATTGTTTTTGCTTTGGCTCCATCCCTTCATTCTTTCTGGAGTTATTTCTCCACTGATCTCCAGTAGCATATTGGGCACCTACTGACCTGGGGAGTTCCTCTTTCAGTATCCTATCATTTTGCCTTTTCATACTGTTCATGGGGTTCTCAAGGCAAAAATACTGAAGTGGTTTGCCATTCCCTTCTCCAGTGGACCACATTCAGACCTCTCCACCATGACTTGCCCGTCTTGGGTGGCCCCACAGGGCATGGCTTAGTTTCATTGAGTTAGACAAGGCTGTGGTCCTAGTGTGATTAGATTGATGCTCATTATTAGAGAAATGCAAATCAAAACTACAATGAGATATCACCTCACACCAGTCAGAATGGCCATCATCAAAAAGTCTACAAACAATAAATGCTGGAGAGGGTGTGGAGAAAAGGGAATGCTCTTGCACTGTTAGTGGGAATTTAAATTGATATGGCCACTATGGAAGATGGTATGGAGATTCCTTAAAAAACTAGGAATAAAACCACTATATGACCCAAAAATTCTACTCCTAGGCATATACCCTGAGGAAACCAAAATTGAAAAAGACACATGTATCCCATTGTTCACTGCAGCACTAGGTACAATAACTAGAACATGGAAGAAACCTAGATGTCCATCGACAGATGAATGGATAAAGAAGTTGTGGTACATATACACAATGGAATATTACTCAGCTACAAAAAGGAATGCATTTGAGTCTGTTCTAATGAGGTGGATGAACCTAGAGCCTATTATACAGACTGAAGTAAGTCAGAAAGAGAAAGATAAATATCGTATTCTAACACATATATATGGAATCTAGAAAAATGGTACTGAAGAATTTATTTACAGGGCAACAGTGGAGAAACAGACAGAGAATAGACTTATGGACATGGGGAGGGGGGAGAGGGGGAGATGTATGGAGAGAGTAACATGGAAACTTACATTACCATATGTAAAATAGATAGCCAATGGGAATTTGCTGTAAGGGTCAGGAAACTTAAAGAGGGGTTCTATATCAACCTAGAGGGGTGGGATGGGGAGGCAGATGGGAGGGAGGTTCAAAAGGGAGGGGACATATGTATACCTATGGCTGCTTCATGTTAAGTTTGACAGAAAACAACAAAATTCTGTAAAGCAATTATCCTTCAATTAAAAAATAAATTTTAAAAAAGGGCCTACAGCATAGCACAGGGAACTATATACTCAATACTCCATAATAACCCATATGTAAAAGCAATCTGGAAAAGAATAGATGTATGAATATAAACAACTAAATCACTTTGCTGTGCATCTGAAATAAACACACTATCACAAACCAACTATACTCCAATATAAAATAAAAATTTTTAAATAATCATTATCCAAAAAAAGAAATATGTTATTATCTGGGGCCTCTAACATGTAAACAAGGAATAAGTGACAGAATGGGCTTTGTTGATCTTCATTTTTAAATTCTTTACATTATTAGCACCATTTTTAGAGTAATCATTTACTGACCACAAATTTTGTTTTAAAACATTCTTCCTTTCTCATACATATTTTACTTCATATTTTCTTGAACTCTGGATGTTTGGGGCAACGAGAATGTTCCAGGAATATCCTTCTGTTCTCTTCCTTCCAAACAACCAAATAAATACAAGAATAATTGTGCAATACGTTAGCAGAGGAAATAAATCTTCGCCAGCCATGACCCACTGTCTTGCCCCTCTGTGACTGCTTTCTCAGCAAACACATGTTCTGCTCTTTTATTTTAGGTAGTAGTAAACACCAGAAGTGCACGTCAGTCAACAATGTACTTGAGGTGAGAAGAAAGTGTGTCTGAAATCCTTTTATCCACATGGAAATTGTAAAATAATCTGCATTAATCATCTGGTGTACTCCAAATGAACTACGTGTCCAGAGAGACCATTCAAAGCATTTATTGTCATTGAACATATGGCTTGTTTTCCATATCGCACTGATCATTTTCAACACACACATAAATACGAGAGTAAGGGGAAGTTTATTCTACCAGATTTTAAAACAGATGTCAATTATATTGAAGTGTTCCATAAGGGGCACTAACTTTGTTATTGACTTTGTAATGGAGACAGCCAACTACTGTAATTAGCCATTGATCCCCACGGCATGGAGGTTTGTAGTCAAATAAAGAGAACTTGAATTCCATTCATGAGATACATCATCTCAGTACCCCAGTACTACTCTGCACCTGTTCAAAGTGCCATGTGCTGTAAAAAGTTAAATGTGAGTCTTAATCATAAATCTGTCACTGCGACAAATTTTATTTTCTTCGGTTCCAATATCACTGCGGACAGTGACTGCAGCCATGAAATTAAAAGACACTTGCTCTTTGGAAGAAAAGCTATGACAAACCCAGACAGTGCATTAAAAACCAGAGGCATCATTTTGCCAACAAAGGGCCATCTAGTCAAAGCTATGGATTTTCTAGTAGTTAGGTACACCTATGAGACTGGACCCTACAGAAGGCCGAGCATTGTAACTGATGCTTTTGAACTGTGGTGCTGGAGAAGACTCTTGAGAGTCCCTTGGACTGCAAGGAGATCAAACCAGTCAATCCTAAAGGAAATCAACCCTGAATATTCATTGGAAGGACTGATGCTGAAGGTGAAGTTCCAATACTTTGGTCACCTGATGCGAAGAGCTGATTCATTGGGAAAGACCCTGATGCTGGGAAAGACTGAAGGCGAGAGGAGAAGGGGAGACAGAGGATAAGATGGTTGGATGGCATCACTGACTCAATGGAATGAGTTTGAGCATGCTCTGGGAGACAGTGAAGGATGGGGGCCTGCCGTGAGGCACTCAGTGGATTGCAAAAAGCACGACCTAGAGACTGAATAACAGCAACAAACAGAAATGGCAATTCTGGCAAATGAGTTACCAAGACCACCATCAAAAAGGGGCCAGAGCCAAATCGGGCGACCAAGGAAAAGAAAATATTTAAAAATGTTTACTGTCTCTCTAGTGTCTCAGATGATTTTAAAAAAGAAATCCTTGTTTTCAAGAGACACAGTATTTCTTTTTGAAACTGAAACATAGTTGATTTACAATAACGTGTTAGCTTCTGGCGAACAGCACAGCGATTCAGTCATACATATATATACAGAAGCAAGACCTGAACTACATCTAATCATGGGGTGGGGAGAGAGGGAATGAGACTTCATTTCCCCCGGGGAATAAAGCCAGACCCTGATGGTCCAAGAACAAGCCTACCACTGAACAACCTCGTCCCCTCCATTTCCAGCCTCCAGTCATGTTTGTTCCTGCAGTTCCTCAAAGACGTCAGCCCCTTCCCATCATTGGCCCCCCCTGGTCTTTTATTTCTCCATAAAAGGCAGTATCACCCTCTCGCTGCTCAAGCCAAAGCCCCAGGGGGCATGTGTAAGTCTCTTGCTCCTCTTGTCCACGCTCCGCTCAGCTCTGTCCCCAGAACAGGTGAGCCCATCCCCTCGGTCTCTATGAACCAGCGTCCTGGGTCCTCCTCTCTCCCTGCGTTCTCTCTTGCTGCTCTTCTCTATTCGCAGCAGTCGGGGCAGCTCCGGGAAGAGTGACGTCTGGGAGGAATGGGGAAGGTGCATACGTAGCCGGTAACCCTGGTGAGCAGAGGGGAGACTTGTCTCAGTCCTGAGCCCCACTTTGCCTACGGAGCAGACAACCGACTCTATCTCCTCCTGATACTGAGGCTGATGAAATGGTTTTTCAGGCAAACTCTAGCCTCAGTGTCTCCATCTCTACCCACTGCAGCTTGCTCGTCTGTCCGGGCCCTCTGCCCCGCCTCTCCTTCCCTGGGCCTGTGGACGTCATTTGGTCCCTAATGACTTGGGCTGCGTCTCTGAGTCCGTGACCATGATTTCCCAGCAAAACGCCTGGCATCTGCTCTGCAAATAATTTTGAGTGAATGAAAGAAGGAGTAAATGCAGAAAAGTAGCACTGCTGTGAGAGATGCATTCCCCCATAGGGTACTAAGCATCAGTAGGAAACTCAGTGGGACCTAGCCTCTTGCTTCCTGAAAGCAAGAAAGAATACAAGTATTATACAAAGAATACAAGAAAGCAATTTTCCTTAGGAAAAGGAAAAATCCTGTTTCCTCACTGCATCCCAGTTTCTTTTCTTTGGGTTGGTCCTGTCCACAGAGCTTTTGAGTTAAGTTGCTCCTGCCACTGCAAGCTCCTTCCAACAAGCCGGTAGCTCTGAGCACACCTGCCGCTTCTTCACATGATGTTCTTACTCAGCAAGGACGGGGATCTGTCTTTTAGCACGACGGGCCCTTTTGCATCATAATGCAGCATTATAAATTTTCCCCAAGTGTGTCATGAGCGCCCTATAGGCCATTTTGTACAGATTTTTTTTTTTTAATGACCCTCAAAAAAAAAAAAAAAGGTCCTGTGCAGGAGGATTAAAAATCCCTCCGGGAACTTCCTTCCTTTAACAGATTTTCCAGAAGGAATGTGCTTGGGCTCATGATCTGACTTCCTGCCCCGGTTAGAAGCGTCATGGTGTGAGACACGTCTACCCTATTTTTCATCATATAAATGATGTTTACCTAAAATGAATGCCTGTGTTGGCTGAAAAGCAAAGTAAGCAGTGAATCTGGCTAGATGGTCACATCTCAGGCGTGTCCACACAGAGAGGCATTTTCTGAGTTTCACTCGCGGAAACTGTCTTGAGTCTGTCACTCACAAGCTGTGTGAAGCGGCTAAGGGGTGTTGAGGCAGAAGAAACTGGGGAGAATCCTAACAATATAGATGCTGTGTTTCCTTCACAGGCAGGGGGTGTCGACTGCAGTTCCCCTTACTGCTCCCCCAAACCAGCGAGTGACCACCAATACCTTCCATGTGGACAGACGCACATGTTTCCCGAGTCAATACCTGGCCACAGCTAAGAGATTCATGTTGCCTCAAGGTTGGGATAAGATTTGCCCCTTTGTTTTTTAGGTAATTTACTTTTATTTATCTGTTTAATTGGAGCTCCGTTGCCTTACAACGCTGCGCTAGTTTCTGCTGTACCACATGGATCAGCTACCTGTATACATATGCGCCCTCCCTATTGGCCTCCCTCCCATAGAAAACAGGGACAGCCACTGGGGGTTGATCGGTGTCCTTCAGAAGGATATATTCAAATCCTCCTAGTAGCCCTAAATGTGACCTTATTGGAAACAGGGTCTTTGCAACACGCAGTAGGTTCTTCCCTAGCGGTCCAGTAGTTAAGAATCTACCTTCCAGTGCAGGGGACACAGGTTTGACCCCTAGTCGGGGAACCAAGATTCCTGTCCGCCACAACTAAGACCCGTTACAGCCAAAAGTGATTAAATGCTAATTGTAAAACACTGGTGTCTTTATGAGAGGAAGGACACGCAGAAAGAGAGGCCATCCAACGGCCAGCAACTACCAGAGGGGGCCTCAGAGGAAGCGCAGGGCTGCCGGCGCCCTGCTTTCAAACTTCCAGCCTCAAGAACTCGAGAGTAAACAGTGGTGTTTTAAACCACCCGGGGTCCCCTGGTGACTCAAAGTATCCGCCTGCCAATGCAGGAGACCCAGGTTCAGTCCCTGAAGATTTCCCCAGAGGAGGAAACGGCAGCCCTCTCCAGTATTCTTGACTGGGAAATCCCATGGCCACAGGAGTCTGGTGGGCTACAATCCCACGAGGTCGCACAGAGTTGGGCATGGCTTAGCCACGAAAGCACCACGCACCACAGACCGCCCAGCTGGTGGTGACTGGCTGTAGCAGCCCTGGGAAACGAACATGACACGCTGGTGGGAGTTTCCTCTCCCGCATCAAGTGATAAGCACTGCTAGAAGTGCCTCTCTTGCGGGGTCTCTGTAACACCCTAACAGAGTGACAACCTAATTCTCCTGCCGTCAGCGTCTCTGGAGAGAAATGCTCCTCTGATTCCACCAGTTTTACATGCACCTGTTTATGTGTGTCTGTGTGTATGTGTGCAATTTTACTGTTCATTTTTATTCTTTCTTGTTTATTTTTTATTTATTTTTTAGGACTGCTTTGCTGTGGACTATTTTTAAAGTCTTCATTGAATTTGTTACAATATTGCTTCTGTTTTATGTTTTGGTTTTTTGGCCATGAGGCATATGGGATCCTAACTCCCCAACCCGGGATGGAACCCACACCCCCTGCATTGGAAGGTGAAGCCTTAACCACTGGACCACCAGGGAGGTCTCTATTTTTATTTTATTGTTTATTACTTATTTATCATTACTAATTTTATTATTTTAAAATCACAATATGCAGTTTTATCACGTGTGCAAATCTGTGTCATCACGACCAGAATCAACATCTAGACCAGCAAATGCTCCCTTGTTTCATCCCTTTATCCCTTAACAAGCCCTTCCTCGCTCCCCTCCCCTAAAATCTGGCAACTGCTAATCTGTTCTCCATCATTATAATTCTGTTGTCTTAATCAGTTCAGTTCAGTCACTCAGTCGTGTCCGACTCTTCATGACCCCATGGGTTGCAGCACACCAGGCCTCCCTGTCCATCACTAACTCACACAGCTTGCTCAAACTCATGTCCATTGACTCGGTGATGCCATCCAACCATCTCATCGTCTGTCATCCCCTTCTCCTCCTGCCCCCAATCTTTCCCAGCATCAGGGTCTTTTCAAATGAGTCAGCTCTTCGCATCAGGTGGCCAAGGTATTGGAGTTTCAGCTTCAGCATCAGTCTTTCCAATGAATATTCAGGACTGATTCCCTTTAGGATTGATGTTGTCTTAATACTGTTACTTAAACAGAATCATACGAAATGTCATGTTTTTCTACTCAGAAAAACTCCCTTGAGACCCATCCAGCCCTCAGTGGCTCATTCCCTTTGGTTGCCGAGGACTGTTCCATGGTCTCAATGTGCTGTCACGGTTGATCTAACAAGTTATCTGCTGAAGGACTTTGGGGTTATTTTCAGTTTGGGGCTGCTGTAAGTAAAGCTGCTATGAATATTCACATGCAGATTTTTACGTAAAGATGAGCCTTCAGTTCTCTGGATTGATGCCCAAGAGTGTAAATGCTGGGTACGTGCATGTTTACCGTTCCCCAGGGCAGAGGCCCCATGGGTACTTCAACCAGCTGGGTGTGAGCCACCCGGTTTCTCGGCCCGGCAGCGCTCGGGGCGGTCACTGCACTTAGTCCTTCTGTGGGTTGTGTCCCATCTTGCTATAACTCTAACACGCATTTCCCTAAGGACTAAGGTGCTGAACACCTTTCCATGTGCTTATCCGCCACTTGTAAACCCTCTTTGGTGAAATGTCTGTGCATATCTTTTTTTTTTTTTTAATAGGAGGATAATTTAGTTGCTTTACAGTGTTGTGGTGGTCTGATTGGACTGTTTGAGAGTTTTTGTTTTACTTTTTTGTTTTACTGTTGAGTTTTGAGAGTTCTTTACATAGTCTAGATACAAGGCACTTGTCAGATATGTGATTTGCAAGTATTTTTCTCCCAATCTGTAGGTTATCTTTTCATCTTCTTCACCGGGTCTTTTCAGGGCAGAAGTGTTTCATGTTGATGAGGTCTAATTTCTCAATTTTTTCTTGTATGAATTGTTCTTTGGTTGTCAAGTCTATAATTCTTTGCCTAGCTCTAGGCTCCAAAACTTTTCTCCTATGTTTTTCCTGAAAGTTTGATAGATTTACATTTCCTATTTTGCATGATACATTTTGAGTTAATTGGGGGGGGCGGGGCTTAGTTTGCGGTTCCTTTATCTGCCCACGGATGTTCTATCGCTCTAGTACCATTTGTTGAAAAGTCTATTCTTCTTCTGTTGCATTGGTTTTGTATTATTGTCAAAAACCACTTGACATATTTGTGGAATAAGAGTTACTCAATGGGATTTTTTAATGAGAAATACTGCGATTTACGGAGAAGGCAATGGCACCCCACTCCAGTACTCTTGCCTGGAAAATCCCATGGATGGAGGAGCCTGGTAGGCTGCACTCCATGAGGTCGCTAGGAGTCGGACATGACTGAGTGACTTCACTTTAACTTTTCACTTTCATGCATCGGAGAAGGAGATGGCAACCCACTCCAGTGTTCTTGCCTGAAGAATCCCAGGGACGGGGGAGCCTGGTGGGCTGCCATCAGTGGGGTCTCACAGAGTCGGACACGACTGAAGCAACTTAGCAGCAGCAGCAACTGCAATTTACATGAATGTTATTCTACAATAAAAAATTCCTTCACTTTTCTTCTTAAAAGAAAATCATGTTTTTTGCATACCAATGCAAACTCAACTCATTTAAGCTGTCATTCAGCTCTTAGACCCAGACAGAGCAGGCAAGTTTACTAAGCATTCAGCAAACATTTACTCACAAGCTACCTTAACCCACACATTGTGCTGAGTGCTGGGGATGGAGCAATGAGAAAAAAAACCGTCCATTTCTTTGAGGATTTTATAGTCTAGAAGAGGATATCCACAAACATGTAGATGACAAATGTGTTCTATAATGGCAAACAGTGTAAGTGTTATACAGAAATATAAATCAGGACACAGAGAGGTTGAGAAATGGGTCTCTAAAACAGGGTGATGAGGGAATTCCCTGGTAGTCCAGTGGTTATGAGTCTGTGTTCCCACTGCCTAGGACCTGGGTTCAATCCCTAGTCACGGAACTAAAATCCTATAAGCCATGCAACGCTGCCGAAATGAAAAGAGAGTGTTCCCTGAGGACACAAGACATAATGTAGTGATGAACTGAGTCATGCAAGCAGAGAGGGACCCAAAAGAGAAAAAGTCTCTGAGGTAGGAGCAGGCTCAATAGACTTAGAAACAGGAAACTGGCATTTAGAGTCTGAGGAGGGTGATCTAAGGCAAAGGATGGGCAACAGGAAAGCACGGCCTCAGACATCCCACACTGAGCCTAAGTACCCCAATCTCTTTGTACATCCTGGTCAAGACAGTCCAAGAAACAGCAGTAGAAAGAACCCCGTCACTCTGCTTGGCTCTACTGGCTTTATCAAAACTTGTAGTATGGTTTGTAGACCATCATTCAATCACCTGGTAAAACTTCTGTGTCCCTACTGTGGACAGTGGGTTGCGATAAGTCCCTGGAATTCAAAGCAAAATAGAACACGGTCCCTACACCTGATGAGTTATCAGAACAGTGGGGCTGGGGGGACATTCAATAGCACCATGATGCCTACATGTGATAAGTAAATATTCATGAACAGAGACTTCCACTGGTAGTCCAGTGGTTAAGAATCTGCCTTCCCATGCAGGTGACAAGGGTTCAATCCTTGGTCAGGGAACTAAGACTCCACACGCCACAGGGCAACTGAGCCCACACTCTGCAACTAGACAAAGTCCACGCACCATGATGAAGACCCAGCATGGCCAAAATAAAAAACAAACAAGTAATGAATGAAATATTTGTGAATATAGAACAGGAATGTTGTGAGAACACAGAAAAGGAAGTCTTAGGGTTTGCAAAGTTAGACTAGGGCATCAGTATGTGAAGAATATTTGAATTGGATCTTGAAGGATGGGTAAGATAGTTAGAAAACAAAGAATGCTTTAGGAGAGGAGCAGGAATGGCAAAGGAGTGTGATGTCAGGCATGTCCTTATCTTGGTCACTTAGCAGAGTATATTACTCATCTTCCACTCATGGAAACATGGCTCTGATGACTAGAATTATCTGTTTTCCTGGATATGGTTCAACAGAAAAGAATGCCAAGCTCTTTAAAAATTCTGACAACATT
The DNA here is from genome assembly GCF_032452875.1 of Bos javanicus. Taxonomy (NCBI): domain Eukaryota; kingdom Metazoa; phylum Chordata; class Mammalia; order Artiodactyla; family Bovidae; genus Bos; species Bos javanicus. The sequence goes on from NC_083883.1 coordinate 79,449,803, forward strand.
ATGACTCTGGGGGATACTATCTCAAAACTTACTTCATGTACCTAAAATGTTCTAAACCTAGACATAAGCCTAACTATTCTGCTTAATATCACCCAATCTCTCTTATCAGGCAAATCCACCCAATAAATTTGCCTCCACTAGCCTTTCTCCACATGACTTCTGCCCTGGGTCTAGTATTAGAAGGAACATCCATCCCTTCATTGCTGAGACTGGACACATCTCATGATTTCAAGTCTGAATGTCCTGTCTGACCACTCCAATTAAATAAACTGCTTTTTATCATCATCATTTGCAACATTCCAAGAAAAGGAAAGTTATGACCAACCTAGACAGCATATTCAAAAGCAGAGACATTACTTTGCCAACAAAGGTCCGTCTAGTCAAGGCTATGGTTTTTCCAGTGGTCATGTATGGATGTGAGAGTTGGACTGTGAAGAAAGCTGAGTGCTGAAGAATTGATGCTTTTGAACTGTGATGTTGGAGAAGACTCTTGAGAGTCCCTTGGACTGCAAGGAGATCCAACCAGTCCATTCTAAAGGAGATCAGTCCTGTGTGTTCTTTGGAAGGAATGATGCTAAAGCTGAAACTCCAGTACTTTGGCCACCTCATGCGAAGAGTTGACTCATTGGAAAAGACTCTGACGCTGGGAGGGATTGGGGGCAGGAGGAGAAGGGGACGACAGAGGATGAGATGGCTAGATGGTATCACTGACTCGATGGACGTGGGTTTGGGTGAACTCCGGGAGATGGTGATGGACAGGGAGGCCTGGCGTGCTGTGATTCATGGGGTCACAAAGAGTTGGACATGTCTGAGCAACTGAACTGAACTGAACTGAAGAATTGTATTAAGCACTGAGCTGAAACAAATTCCACCCCTTGGACCTCTATTAAAGGAACTGACAATATTACTGGGGAAACAGGTGCCAAAATCACGAACTATCTGGGAAACAATTTCGGCCCCTTAAACAGAACTGGCCACAAATGCTCACAGAGTAGGTTGTCTCCTTCATAGGATTCCTGCCACACACAGGCTGAGGATGCACTAACTAAACTTTAGTGAGAGATTTGCTTCTCTACATTTTCCGTATATCCATGAAATGCAAATATCTAGAAAAGAGTAGAATTTCTGAGTAATGTCCTAAAATAAAGGTGTCATGTGGGTTCAGGAGAAAGGTTTGATTTTCAAGCATCAGTTTGTTCTGGGAGAGATGAGCCTGAACAGACCACAGTCATTAGGGGTGGTGTGTGTTGCTAGGACAAGACAGGTATCAGAAGGAAGAGATGGGCGAAGACCAGATACAAAGCCTGCCTTTCTCACACTTTTACATTATTTCATGATAAAATTTGTAGATTTTTTTAAAAGTAGAATGAATTTACCCTTTGGGCAGATAACCAAAGTTATTTATACATGAGCAGTAAATGCAGCTATTATCAATCAGAACTTAAAATATTTTATTACATAGAAAACTATTCATTTGTAGGAAAACGTAAGTAGGCTAGAAATTCACAAGTAGACTAGAAAACCTTATGCAGAACAATGGCAACCCAAAGGAAGAGAGAGAGAGAAGGGGAAAAGTATCACAGTGTTACTGATGTGATCAGTCAATGAGGCGTGCTTCTCACGCTGAGCTTTTTAAAGTTTCTACAATGAATGTTCTTCACTCCAGCATTAAGAGAAATAACAAAACTTATTTAAATGGGAAAAAAAAAAACTCTGATTTGAATCCTTCTTCGAGCCGCATGGATTTTGGAGATCAGCCTTCCCATCCAGGCAGCAGTGCCTGCTGAGCGGTCCCCGTCGCTCAGGCTGCTTCACCCCAAGCGGGAGCTGCTGCCCCAGCCCCGCCTCAGGTGCCCGCAGCGCTGAGCTGGAGCTGGGGGCTTGCTCTGCGGACTCACTGTCTTTCCTGGAATGTACACTGTGGTCGAGATGGGAAGGGATTTTCAGACTCATGGTCTAAAATGACATGATGAAACACTCGGAGGGGGAGGATGAGGTGGACGGGATGTTCCCAAGCCCTCAGAACAGACGTTCCAAAAATGAATTTCTTTTTCCTTGAATCTATTGTTTATTTTTCTAAGTATGATGATGTGAATCAGAGGACAGGGGGCTCTCTCAATCACAAGATTTTAAAAATCCAGAAAGCTGATGAAATTTATTGTACTGCAACCCTTTAAATATTTTAAAATATCTAATGAAAAAGAGGCACTGTGCCTACATTTTTTAATGGAAGTACAGGTGCTCTACAACGTCATGTTAGTTCAGGTGTTCAGCAAGGAGATTCAGTTGTACATACGTGTGTGTGTACATTCTTTGTCAGGTTCTTTTCCCTTATAGGTTATTACAAGATACTGAGTAGAGTCCCCTGCGTTACATGGTAGGACTCTGTTGTTTGCCTGTTTTATATATAGCGTATCTGTTAACCCCAACTTCTAATTTAGCCCTCCCCCGCTTTCCCCTGTGGAAACCATAGGTTTGTTTTCCATGACTGTGCATCTATTTCTTTTATATATATATATATATATACACACACACTATATATATACACACACACATATATACATGCATATGAATACATTCATACGTGTATACACACTACTCACAACTATATATGCACACACATATACATACATGCATACGTATATACACATAAATACATATTTACACACATACACCTACACACATAAAAACACATACACATATACATATATACACATTTATATACATATGAACTTAACATGTGCACATTACCAATCTTCCATCTACGTTTTCATCCTGACACTGCCATCACCTGAGTTCCTGCTTCACCTGGTCCTGGCTCCCACATCACCTAGCTGGAGTGCTCCAGGCACGTGCAGAGTTGTGGCAACACTGAGAAGGTCCTGAGAGTAGCCAGAGGCCACAGAGACGTCCAAGGGGTCCAACCAGGAAACTCGGGCCTCAGCATGATTCAGTTCTCTGTGCTCAAAGTGACAACTGTAAGTCGCAGCGTTCTGAGTATGGAGATAAAGAGGGCGGTGGGGCCAGCCATGGTTATCATCTGTTCTGATAGTCATAGTTAGAGCCTGCTCCAGACACAAGGCCGACACAGATGTAGCAATGTTGGGCATGAAAAACACTGCAGATGGGAGTCAGCGTGTTCTCCCACCCCCAGCCAGAGCTGGAGGAGCTCTACAATGACCCCACAGAGGACAACTGACCGAGAAACCAAAACGTCCTGGAAAAGATCAACACACTCACCTTTAAAGAGAACATTTTGAGCAATTTCACATACATTGAAGACATGGTAATTGTCCAGCATTACAATCCTGTGTCTTTTACGCTTTGTTTCCAAACATGCAATATTGCAACACCTTTATTCTTCAAATCAAGAGAAGTAACACTAATGTAAATCACGTGTTCTCTGAATTTCTAATACATGCGTGCTGTCCCACTTGGCATTAGCGTCTCCTTCAGAAACTGGAATATTTTTTTTGGTAAATTAATTTATTTATTTTAATTGGAGGCTAATTACTTTACAATATTGTAGTGGTTTTTACATTCATATGAATCAGCCATGGGTGTACAAAGAGCCAGGAATGATGAACATGTTTTCCCCAACTTCTCCCACCTCCACCTCACCATCTCCCCCAGCACATCCACTGGTTTCTTAGTGGGGCCAACTTTGGCCTAATTATCTGAGCTTTGTGACTGCTGGGGACAAGAAAAATGGTGTGAATCAAGGGGCCATGAAATGAGTTTCGAAAGAATCCATAACGAGCCTAATTTTCTTGAATGTAAACAAGAAAGAAGTCCCCAACCTGACCTACAGTCTTCAAAAACATTTCCCGTTGTTTCTTTTTTTTTTTTTTTTTTGAGCAGTTTTCCTCTTTAAACTCCAAAGCTTCCTATTTTCAAAATACAGAAGGACATTCCATGTCCTCGGCTTGTCTCTTCTTTTGTAAGACTTGTCCAGGTTATTATCCTGTTTCTTAAGGTCAGAAGTGAGAAAAGGGGTGCTCTTATGTGCGTCTGTTTGGTTTTCATTTTTATTTTTTTACTTTCTAGTATCGGTTGAGAAACAACACTGTGATAAAGAGGACAAAGAGGGGCCCTACACCTGACCGCAATAAAAAATCTTGGTTTCAAACATCCACAACTGGCTGACCCATTTCTTTCCTACAGGCCAGCAGCTGCATGAGTCACTCTGCATGTTTTGCCTGCCTTAGCAATGAGAGGGTTGATGTAAATAGGAAGTGATGAGGAAAATCAATTTGGGGAAACACATTTTTTCAAGGCTGTAACAGGAAGAGATAGGAAGCCCAGGAAGATACTTGATAGACATTCAACTCTGTAGAAAGGAGGAAGTAGCATGTTGAAGCACTCGGCTAGTTATTTTGAGTTGTTGAACGGAAACGGGATACAACAGAGAGAGAAGGGAGATAGGATGCGTTTTGTCGCATAGCAACGTGGAGGATGGAGCTCCTGCTCAGAGTGGAGGCCATCTGTCTGCATGAAAGACGAGGGAAAACACTTGTGTAAAACAAAAAAGAAGAACGAGGTGAATGAAATACAAAGAATACACGAGGTTCCATATTCCTTTTTGTGGTAATATAAAAATAATGCTATGACTATTCCAAGGTTATTTCCAAGAGTTGATTTTAATATGTGATGTGTGATGTTAGCACCCTGACTTTGTAGTAGCTCCTTGCTTTGGATCAAGCATTAGTCTCAAGGCTTTAATCTGGTGAAGTATGTGGTGTTTATAATCTTTGGGGGGCACAATTTGGCCCTAAAAGTTAGTATACAATAAAAATGAGTGGTCAGTGAAGCCTCCCAGCTAGTTATGACCAGTGGAGCAAGGCTCTGCTTAGAAATGATGAATGGGATTTTGCTGAACCTCAGATGGAAAAGGGGTGTCTGATCAGAAGGGACAGGGCACAGCATCAACGAGGCAGGAGCAGGCCCAGGCAGCATCTGCCTGCGAGTTCTCCCAGCCTGAGCTGCATGGGGACCTCAGCCATTGGGATCCCTCCACCAGTGTCCCTCAAGGCTTCCTCAGGTGGAAGGGGTAAGCTGGCCAGAGTCCCCTGGCTCAGAACCCCAGCCCACACATGTACCTTAGAGAATCTCAGCAAACGACAGTCAAAGAAAATCAGTAGTCAGTTAGCTTTCAAATGGATAGTGTGGGGTGGCACGTGGGAGAGGGTGAGTCTGTTCACCTCCCTCTCTCCAGAGCATGAGTCCTCAGAGGGCTGTCAGAGACCCTGCTGAACAGACAGACGTGGAGACGCACACAGCACCGCTTTCCTCTTAGGAAGCCCCTCACGCAAGTGGGGAAACGTCCAAAGTGGATAAGTCCTTCCTTTCAGGACAGGAAGTGCTCTCCAGAAATAATATGCCATTTCCTGCTGCAAAGATTATCTGCCCGGGGCTGATCCTGCTTCTGTAGAAATGGAACTGCCTACTTCCTTCCCTCCACCCCGGCACATCCCAAACCTGCCCCCTTCTCCACCCCAGAGATCTATCAGAAGACACTTGCCCAGGGACCAAACCTCTGACTCCTCTCAACTCACTGGCTCTCGCCTGCTGCTTCTCTCCACAAAGGGCCAACAGGGTTCATCCGCCAGCAGCACCACAGGCTTTATTTTAGAGCAAATCATGGTTCTTTCCAAAAAGAGAGGACTTACTCCATGGGAACCTTCACAGTGGAGCCTGAGCAGAATCTCGTCCCCAGCACTGTTCTAATTTGGAGGAGATAGTTACATAATAGTCCCTGGGGTGGAAACCCTCAAGGAGAACGCCAAAGAATTAAGGAGATGAGCCAGCACTGAGCTGGGAGAGAATGAGAAGCAGAAGTAATCGTCTATTTCCCTCTGCTATCTTTCATCATTTTGTCCTGTAATTTTTTTTCGTATTAACTTTTTTCACACTGATGTTATAGATAAACATTATGGTTAACAGCCAAAACTTGGGAGTCAGAGTATTGAGTTCAACCATGGTTCAAAAAGACATATGCACCCCAATATTCATAACAGCACTATTCAAATAGCCTGGAAATGGACATGGACATGGAAGCAGCCTAAATGTCCATCAACAAAGGAATGGATAAAGAAGATGTATATATATATATATCCAGTTCAGTTCAGTCGCTCAGTCATGTTCGACTCTGCGACCCCACAGACTGCAGCACGCCAGGCTTCCCTGTCTATCACCAACTCCCGGAGCCTGCTCAAACTCATGTCCATCAAGTCGGTGATGCCATCCAACCATCTCATCTCATCCCCTTCTCCTCCTGCCTTCCATCTTTCCCAGCATCAGGATCTTTTTAAATGAGTCAATTTCTTTGCATAAGGTGGCCAAAGTATTGGAATTTCACCTTCAGCATCAGTCCTTTCAATGAATATTCAGGACTGATTTCCTTTAGGATGGACTGCTTGGATCTCCTTGCTGTCCAAGGGACTCTGAAGAATCTTCTCCAACACCACAGTTCAAAAGCATATATATACACAATGGACTATTACTCAGCCAAAAAAAAGAACAAAACTGAGTCATTTGCAGACATGGATAGACCTAGAGACTGTCATACAGAGTGAAGTAAGAGAGATAAAACAAGGTATTAATGTATTATTTATTATTATTATATTAATTATTGATGTATATTAATATACATTATACGTGTATATACATGATGCAAAAAATGAAGATCATGGCATATGGTCCCATCACTTCATGGCAAATAGATGAGGAAACAATGGAAACACTGACAGACTTTATTTTCTTGGGCTCCAAAATCACTGCAGACAGTGACTGCAGGCTTGAAATTAAAGACACTTGTTCCCTGGAAGAAAAGCTATGACAAACCTAGACAGTGTATTAAAAAGCAGAGACATTACTTTGCTGACAAAGGTCTAGATAGTCTAAGCTGTGGATTTTTCAGTAGTCATGTAAAGATGTGAGAATTAGACAATAAAAAAGGCTGAGCACAAAAGAATTGATGCCTTTGAACTGTGATGTTGAGGAAAACTCTTGACAGTCCCTTGGGCTTCAAGCAGATCAAACCAGTCCCTCCTAAAGGAAATCAACCCTGAATATTCATTGGAAGGACTGATGCTGAAGCTGAAGCTCCAAACCTTTGGCCACCTGATGCAAAGAACTGACTCACTGGAAAAGACCCTGATGCTGGGAAAGATTGAAGGTGGGAGGAGAAGGGGGTGACAGAGGACTAGATGGTTGGATGGCATCACTGACTCAATGGACATGAGTTTGAGTCAACTCCAGGAAATGGTGAAGGACAGGGAAGCCTGGCATGCTACAATTCATGGGGTTGCAAAAAGTCAGACATGACTGATGGAATGAACAACAACAAATGAATACATGTGAAATCTGAAAAAAAGTATATAGATGATCTTATTTGCAAAGCAGAAATAGAGACACAGAGGTAGCGCACAAGTGTATGACACCAAGACGGAGATGGGGGAATGGGATGAGTTGGGAGAGTGGGACTGACATATATACACGACTAGCAGATAACGGATGAGAACCTGCTGTGTAGCTCAGGGGATTCTCCTCAGTGCCCCGTGCTGACCTAAATGGGGAGGAAATCCAAAAAAGAGGGGTGTGTGCACACATACAGCTGATTCACTTTGCTGTGCAGCAGAAACTAGCACAACATCGTAAAGCAACTGAACTCAAAAAATATATATATGTTTGTTTGTTTGCTTTAATATCAGGTTCAATTCTAGATCCCCTATTGACCGGCTGGTAGCCTTTGGGTTTTCTTACCTGTAAAATGGGGGTAATCAGACCAAGTGCCTCATTGGGTAGGAGATTCAGAAACACAATTCACACAAGCACAGGAAGCGCACACTTACATAGTACATGCTCATTAAATATTGGCAATAAACATTTGGCAAACCAATTTTGGCAGATAAAGTGGAAAAACTCCACCCAGACCCCCAGCTCACAATCAGACCCGTAATCTCTCTTTCCTTGGTCCTCAAGGACTAGACTTGAAGAAAGGTGTGGGTCCCTCACATGTGAAAGAGAAACATCCATTACGTTCTATGCCCTGTTTCAATCTGTGCTTGTTTAAATATATATTTTTATTCATAATGAGTTCCAAAGGATGATTTGAAAAGTTAGACTCTTTTCCATGCATATTTGAGACTTGCTCATGACAAGCTCTCCACCACACACAATACATAATTTGCAGCCCAATTTATATCACCATAATCATGTTCCCACAAGGAAATCTAGGAGATTCATAGGAGGCATTTGCTAAAAATTCTCACCTTTACCATTAACTTATCCCACATGCCAAGTTAGAAAGTCATCTAGGAAAGCTGAAGCTATGACATCATATGGGCTGAATATAAAGCTGAATTTACTATTTGATAGATGACATCTGTGGTTAAAACATGGTCATCGCACCTGGTTGAGAGAAAACTCATGTTCTAAGTAACACTGTCAGTAAGAAGCAGAGCAAACCTCACTGCCATCACGTGAACAAGTTGTAGTTATAACTGAAAGGGTTTTTTCTGTAACAGGGTTTTCACTGCATGAATAACCCAATATTCCAGAGATATAACATAACATGGAAAGAAATAGGCTTGGTTTACTAAGCCAGTCGTATTTTTAAAGTATAGATCTGATGTCAGATCTAACGACCCATGCTCTGGACTGTTTTATTTGAAAGGTTAATCATCTATAGCACCCAATTTGTTTAAAAATATTAAAACTTGAAAATTAAAAATGTGAACCAAATTAAACCATGAGAACATTAAAATATGATTCCTATAAATTAGGAGGAAGATGAATCCAGTTGGCTGATAATGATAAAAGCTATGCTTAATTTTAAATGTGGGATGGGCAGACTGTGTGTGTGTGTGTGTGTGTGTGTGTGTGTGTAGAAGGGGGAGAGGGGGAAGACAAGGAAAAGGAAGGTGGCAAGGAGGGAAGTGGGGGGAAAGGGAGGAAGAGGAGCAGAGGGTCCAGGCCCAGGCTGGAGTGGGTCAGGACCAGTGTACACATCCTGGTTCTGACCCGGTGCAGGTCACTGTAAACTCCCACACCTGAGTTTCCTCCTTTGTAATGGGAACCACTGTTCCCACTTAGTAAGGCTGCATGGAGATCCCTCGCCTCAGCACTTGGCACAGAGAAGATGCCCTCCTCTGGTCCTGCGCTCCTGAGAGCATCCTCCTCTGAACGCAGGAGCTGGGTCCCCACTCCCTCCCCAGAGAGCCGAAGACAGCCTTCCACACCGAAGGCACCTTCACAACATGGCTGTGATCCTCACCCAAAATATTTTGTAAATGCCTACATTGTAGAACCTCATATTTGTTTTGAACTTTATAATTTTTTCAGGTTTTTTTTTATTGTAGTTGCTTTACAATGTTGTGTTAGTTTCTGCTGTACATCAAAGTGAATCAGCTATATGTTTACATATGTCCCCTCTTTTTGGATTTCCTTCCCACTTAGGTCACCACAGAGCACTGAACAGAGTTCTCTGTGCTACACAGTAGGTCCTCATTCGTTACCTATCTTATACATAGTATCAGGAGCGTATACATGTCAATCCCAGTCTCCCAATGCATCCCATCCCCTCTTTCCCCCCACCGGTATGCATATGTTTGTTCTCTACATCTGTGTCTCTATCTCTGCTTTGCAAATAAGATCAACTGTGCCGTTTTTCTAGTGGATTAATGTATGATATTTGTTTTTCTCCTTCTTCGTATGACAGTCTCTAGGTCCATCCCTGGCTCTGCGAATGGCACGATGACTGTCCCCACTGCACACCTGGAAAATGGGGGCTCCGAAGCCCAGAGGCTCACCTCTGCCCCTTTGTGGCCGGTGGTCTGGCCTCCAGCCCCTGAAACCTTGTCCTCCTTACTCAGTCCGCTTGTCCTGGAGGATATTTTACAGAAACCGGTGCTCGGAGGACCCAGTCCTGCACTCCGTGGAGAGGGAGAATGTGAGCCCAGTTATTACTATGGACAGTGTAATGGCGCATTTAAAAAAGAGGACACCATCTCACTCTAATGATCACCTTTCTGCCTGTGGTCAGATTAAAATCCACAGGAGAAAAACACAGGCTATTTCAGAAGATGAAGCACAAACAGCATCCCTGGTTCTCAGCATTTGATGCCATTTTATTTCTTCTCCCCAACGCTGTCTGAAATGAGCACCCGGAGAAGCAGTCATTGCAGGCATCGTGTAATTGTTGAGGAAGTAACTATGTTGAATCTGTCTCAGCTAATTTATTGTCACGTACTATGCTGGGCTGAATCGCCACAAAGAGTGACCTTGCCGGGGTTGCACAGAGTATGGGGTCCCCAGGACACCCCCCTTCTGGTGCAGATGTTGACTTTTACAGGGACTTGTTTGAATCGAAGATTTCCTGGTTTTAAAAAGATAGGAGGGACTTCTCTGGCAGTCCAGTGATTAAGAATTGGTTTTGAAATGCAGGGGTCTCAGGTTTGATCCCTGGTTGGGTAACTAATATCAATAACTTCAGATATGCAGATGACACCACCCTGATGGCAGAAAGCGAAGAGGAACTGAAGAACCTCTTGATGAAAGTGGAAAAAGAGAGTGAAAAAGCTGGCTTAAAATTCAACATTCAAAAAACTAAGATCATGGCATCTTGTCCCATCACTTCATGGGAAATAGATGGGGAAACAGTGGAAACAGTGGACAGACTATTTTTTTAGGCTCCAAAATCACTGCAGATGGTGACTGCAGCCATGATATTAAAAGACATTTACTCCTTGGAAGAAAAGCTATGACCAACCTAGACAGCATATTAAAAGGCAGAGCCATTACTTTACTGATAAATGTACCTCTTGTCAAAGCTATGGTTTTTTCAGTAGTCATGTATGGATGTGAGAGTTTGACTATAAAGAAAGCTGAGCGCTGAAGAATTGATGCTTTTGAACTGTGGTGTTGGAGAAGACTCTTCAGAGTCCCTTGTACTACCAGGAGATCAAACCAGTCAATTCTAAAGGAAATCAGTCCTGAATATTCATTGGAAGGACCGATGCTGAAGCTGAAGCTCCAATACTTTAGCCACCTGATGTGAAGAAGTGACTTATTGGAAAAGACCCTGATGCTGTGAAAGATTGAAGGCGGGAGGAGAATGGGACGACAGAGGATGAGATGGTTGGATGGCATCACCGACATGATGGACATGAGTTTGAGCAAACTCCAGGAGTTGGTGATGGACAAGGAGGCCTGGCGTGCTGCAGTCCATGGGGTCACAAAGAGTTGGACACAACTGAGCGACTGAACTGAACTGGGTAAACGAAGATCCCACCAACCCTGTGCACCGTGAAACTAGAGAGCCCTCGAGCCGCAACTACTGAAGCCCGTGTGTTCTGGAGCCTGCTGGCCACAGAGAGTCCAGGCACTGCAATGAAAGATCCCACGTGATGTGAGGAAGAGCCCTAGTGCCGCTACTAAGACCTGATGTAGACAAACAAATACATACCTAATGGGAAAGGAGGACCTACTGTAGAGCGCAGGAAACCATACGCAGTGTTTTGTAATAACCTGTAATACGAAGAATCTGAAAAAGAAGAGATGTTTATGTATAACAGGATCACTGTTTACACCTGGAACCAACACAATATTGTAAATTTACTTCAATAAAAACAAATGGCTAAAGTTTATCCTTTTTTTATGTGTTTGAAATATTTCATAACAACAGGTTACAAACAGAAGAAATATAATAATGATTTTTAAAATAAAAAATCCTAGTTTTTAAAGAAATAGTTTTAAAAAGTGGGTTAAAAACAATTGTTCTAGACAATTATGGGTTTGACTAAAAGAAAAATTGGAAAGCAAGAGATTCGGGGTTGGGGGTAAAAGAAGCAGATATTGGATAATAAGAATAAATTTTTTGCATTTCTAAATTCTCTACTATTCAGAGCAGCTCAGTAAACCTCACAGATACCAGTTTATTCCTACAGTTTCTTTTAGAGAACACAAAAGTATTATTTCTATATTAGAGTTGTGGAAACAGGCCAATGAATTGCTGTCAGCCTGCAGGCATGTCAGGGACAGCTGGGTGATTCCCGCAGGAGAGCACGCAGGAAGGAGCTGGGGGAAGCAGAGCAGGCTTCCTGGAGGCAGAGGCGCCCAGGGCAGGCAGGGAGCAGGCGGGGCCAAAGCCCCCTCACTCAAGGCTCCCTCACTCACCCGGCCTTAGACAAACCCTGACCACAGCTTGTCAGCCTGTACAGAGGGAGGCTGGACCAGCAGACCAAGCAGCCGTGAGCTCATCTCCAGTCACGGCATGGGTGGAGGGAAGGGAAGGCTGGCATCCTGCTCCTGAAGCCTGCCTGCTGCCATTCCCCACCTTCCCCCTCAAATCAGGTACGCTGCATTCTTATCTTAAGGCAGCCTTCGAAGAAAAGTCAATAAAATATAAATTAAAATTTTGTGCACATTCAATTCAGTTATTTGCTCACTTAGCAAACACTCCCCGCCTCCCTGGCAGGTATGAGTGGTGCAGGATCAGGATGCAGTAATAAGCAAAACGCAGGCAGCCCTGACCTCCAGAGGAATGATGTGCTAGGAAGAAACGGGCTGCAAATACTCGACCTTGGTTCAATTTTGAAGGAACATTCATTTTTAAGCAAATTGATACATATCGATTAGAGACCTATGTTAATGGGGAAAACATCATGTCTGAAAGATAATGCTGAAGAGTTTACATTTTCACATGTACTCTAAGGAATTCAAAGTAGACAGGTTCCCTGAGTTTCCTGCTTTTTTTGGTGGAAGAAATCCACCAAAGCCAGGTACCATTATAAGGTCCTGACCACCTCCATTATCTTACTTTAAGCATCTCTGATACTCCAAGACAGGAGTATTCAAAGTGTGGTCCCCAGACACACATGGTCGGCATCACTTGAGAACTCGTTTTATTAAATCTAGTCAGCCCAGCCTAGACCCACACATCAGCCCTCCAGGGGCGGGACCCAGCAATCCATGTTTCGGTGATCCTGCGGGGTGACTGACGCACTGAAGAGTGTGAAGCCACTTTTGTAAGATAATGTCAATCAAAGCAACCCTCAATGGCAAGCCCCTGGAGTCCACAGATTCCCTCTTTCCTGTTCCCCATACCTGGAGCCCCTTAAACATCTTTATAGGCTGATCTAGTCCTTAGGCAAGAAATACACTGGGATAAACGTTTGATGGCTCAGCATAAAACAGGCTTTACCAGCGCTCCCCTCTGAGCTTTGAATTCTCCTCTGAGCACCTGGCTATTTCTGTGCTGTCTCAGCCAGACCAGTAACCTGACCATGGTGCCCTTTCTTGAGCCACTGCCGAAGGTCCCCTCCTAATATCTTGACATCCTCATTTCCTAAATACTCCCAGTGACAGACCTCTCTGCCCTGAAAACAGGCTCAGACTCTTCAATTCCTCCCCGGTTGCCAGGCTATCATTTGACTGACCCTTGCTGCCTGAGCCTTTGCCTCCAGCCCACTATCTGCATGGCATCACTCTTACATCTCCCGCCTGCCAGCCATGGCTCCCCACAGTGGGACTCTCCTGACCATCGATGGCCCTCGCAGCTAGGGGGACATCACCTAACACTGGACAAGAGACCTAACTCATGTTTTGCTTCCAGATCTCAAGGATTCGTGGACAAACACCTTCCTATCATCTTAGTTGACAATGAAACTATATTCCAGGTGATGGAAACAGAGAGAATCGTGTTGCATAGGAAATTTTGTATCAAATATCTAACAATCTGCAATACATAGAAATCTTACAGGTAAAATGTACGTTGACAATCTAATAACCTACATCTTGTTGAAGGAAAAAAAAATTAGCTCCAAGTGCCACCTTGACTCAGTTCCCACAGGCTCTGGTGGGTCTCTCACCCCCACTGGTCTGAACACCGTCCCAGTGTTCAGCACATCACATGACAAGAGATGGCACTCAGGAAACAGGTGTTGAATCAATGGAGACATGGTAAGTCCGCCTTCTCCTGCTCTCCAGCCAGTGATAAACTAGCTTAATCATCATGGTCACAAGCCCATTACATGTCATCGGGAGAAGTGTTAGGACTGAGAGCCACCACAGAAGCACAAAGAGAACAGAGGAGGCAGTGGGTCCCCCACCACACGTGCGCACTGTCTTGGGGATCAGGCGAGATTCACCCCGCGGCTCAACCTCCATGTAACGAAGTCACCTGATGTGTGATGTAAGCCAGATGTCTCAATTTCCTCCCCTAGCAAAGGATGAAGGTGGATTTAAAAGTCTCGAAATCCCTCTCTGGTCTGGCTCCATCGTTCTAGGATCTCACAGTGGACCAATTTGCCTGACTTTTGATTCAGTTCAGTTCAGTCACTCAGTCGTGTCCAACGCTTTGCAACCCCATGAATCGCAGCACACCAGGCCTCCCTATCCATCACCAACTCCCAGGGTTCACCCAAACTCATGTGCATCAAGTCAGTGATGCCATCCAGCCATCTCATCCTCTGTCATCCCCTTCTCCTCCTGCCCCCAATCCCTCCCAGCATCAGGGTCTTTTCCAATGAGTCAACCCTTCATGTGAGGTGGCCAAAATATTGGAGTTTCAGCGTAAGCATCAGTCCTTCCAATGAACACCCAGGACTGGTCTCCTTTAGGATGGACTGGTTGGATCTCCTTGCAGTCCAAGGGACTCTCAAGAGTCTTCTCCAACACCACAGTTCAAAAGCGTCAATTCTTCAGCACTCAGCTTTCTTCACAGTCCAACTCTCACATCCATATATAACCACTGGAAAAACCATAGCCTTGACTAGATGGACCTTTGTTGTCAAAGTAATATCTCTGCTTTTGAATATGCTATCTAGGTTGGTCATAACTTTCCTTCCAATGAGTAAGCGTCTTTTAATTTCATGGCTGCAATCACCATCTACAGTGATTTTGGAGCCCCAAAAAATACAGTCAGACACTGTTTTCACTGTTTCCCCATCTATTTCCCATGAAGTGGTGGGACCGGATGCCATGATCTTCGTTCTCTGAATGTTGAGCTTTAAGCCAGCTTTTTCACTCTCCTCTTTCACTTTCACCAAGAGGCTTTTTAGTTCCTCTTCACTTTCTGCCATAAGGGTGGTGTCATCTGCATATCTGAGGTTATTGATATTTCTCCCAGCAACCTTGATTCCAGCTTGTGCTTCTTCCAGCCCAGCATTTCTCATGATGTACTCTGCATAGAAGTTAAATAAGCAGGGTGACAATATACAGCCTTGAAGTACCCCTTTTCCTATTTGGAACCAGTCTCTGTTCCATGTCCAGTTCTAACTGTTGCTTCCTGACCTGCATACAGGTTTCTCAAGAGGCAGGTCAGGTGGTCTGGTATTCCCATCTCTTTCAGAATTTTCCACAGTCTATTGTGACCCACACAGGCAAAGGCTTTGGCATAGTCAATAAAGCAAAAATAGATGTTTTTCTGGAACTCTCTTGCTTTTTCCATGATCCAGCAGATGTTGGCAATTTGATCTCTGGTTCCTCTGCCTTTTCTAAAACCAGCTTGAACATCTGGAAGTTCACAGTTCACGTATTGTTGAAGCCATGCTTGGAGAATTTTGAGCATTACCTTACTAGCATGTCAGATGAGTGCAATCGTGCAGTAGTCTGAGCATTCTTTGGCATTGCCTTTCTTTGGGATTGGAATGAAAACTGACCTTTTCCAGTCCTGTGGCCACTGCTGAGTTTTCCACATTTGCTGGCATATTAAGTGCAGCACTTTCACAGCATCATCTTTCAGGATTTGGAATAGCTCAACTGGAATTCCATCACCTCCACTAGCTGTGTTCGTAGTGATGCTTTCTAAGGCCCACTTGACTTCATGTTCCAGGATGTCTGGCTCTAGGTCAGTGATCACACCATCGTGATTATCTTGGTTGTGAAGATCTTTTTGTACAGTTCTTCTGTGTATTTTCTGGAGAAGGAAATGGCAAAACACTCCAGCACTCTTGCCTGGAAAAACCCATGGACGGAGGAGCCTGATAGGCTACAGTCCATGGGGTTGCAAAGCATCGGATACAACCGAGCGACTTCACTTTCACTTTCTGTGTATTCTTGCCACCTCTTCTTAATATCTTCTGCTTCTGTCAGGTCCATACCATTTCTGTCCTTTATGGAGCCCATCTTGCAATTTCAGTCGTAGGCATATACACTGTGGTCCATACTATATAGGAGCATTGCAGTCATAACCCCAAAATGAAAAACCCCAATGTTCACAAACTATAGACTAGTTAAAGAAATTGAAGCTTATTTGTACAATGGAATACAGCAATAAACATAAATGAACTACAACTGTACATATCCATATAGACTAATATTAGAAACATAATGTTGAAAATGTAAACTAGTTAGAATATGCATAGCCAGGATGTGGAAGCAACCTAAATGTACATCGACAGAGGAATGCATAAAGATTGTATATTAATGCACATATGTGGAATCTAGAAAAATGGTAGAGATGAGCCCATTTTCAGGGCAGGAATAGAGAAACAGATGTAGAGAATGGACATGTGGCCATGGGGGAGGATGGGATGAATTGGGAAATTGGGATTGATGTATGTACACTCCCATGTATAAAACACATGGATAAGGACTTCCCCAGTGGTCCAGTGGTTAAGAATCCACCTGCTAATGCAGGGGACATGGGTTTGATCCCCAGTCCAGGAAGATCCCACATGCCATGGAGCCACTAAGCCCGTGTGCCCTGGAGCCCGTGCTCCACAACAAGAGAAGCCAGCACAATGAGAAGCCTGTGAACCACAACTAGAGAGAAGCCCCTGCCTTGCCCAAACTAGAGAAATGAAGCAGCGAAGACCCAGTGCAGCCAAAAATAAACAGATGACCAGTGGAAACCTGCAGTGTAGCACAGGGAGCTCTCTGGTGCACATCAAGCTCTCAGCTCGGTGCCCTGTGGTGACCTAGAGGGGTGGGGTGGTGGGATGGTGGGATAGGGGCTAGGCGGGAGGTTCAAGAGGGAAGGGATGTATGTGTTACAAAACACAAATCCAGGTGCCTGACGCACAGTGAGGCCAAACAATGCCAAAACGTCGGACTCTGCTGCAGAGAAAGGTGTACAGAGGGCCCTGCAAGAAGGGAGGCTCATGCCTTAAAAACTTTCCCAAATCCCGAAAGCTCTCAGCAAAGCCCTTTTCTAGGAAAGGAGGGGAGCGGGTGTGGGGAGAGGTTGTAAACGTCTGGGTGTCAGATGTTTTGTTCTGGAGGGCAGGTCATGGTCCTGTAACCAAACAAATGTTATTCCCTGTTCTGACAAGAAAGGGCCAGGTTCCCAGGCACAGGCACAGCTGCCTCCCTCTGAGGTCCAGTGGTGGCTGAGAGGAAGCAGAGCTCCTCTGGCCGCCCCCTCAGGGCCGGGTCCCCAGACCCTGCACAGCGTCATCACTAAGGGAGCTGGGCGCCCAGGACCCAGCAGGCCCGCAGGCTCCTCAGGCCCCCTGACTACCGGGTGCTGGTCTTGCAGACCGTGTCTCGAGCAGACAGCTGCTGCCATGAGGTCGCAGAAGTGGGGATGCGGGAGAGAGTCACCAGCGCCTCAAGGCCTGGGCCCGGCCTCGCTCTGGAGCCATCAGGACACAGCCTTCAGGCACCTGCTGGATGAGCTGGAGAGCCTCAGGGAGAAGCCCTGATCCGCCCCTTACCTCACTCTCCGCGTGAGGACCGCTGCTCCACCGACCGTTGGCTGAACGGTACACTAACGGTCGCTCACCCACAGTTGGTCTTGGGGGAGGGGTCCAGCGCAGCGCTGACCAATGGCTGAGCGGGACCATTAACGGTCACTCATTGACAGTTGCTGGCTTGGGGGAGGGGCCCACTGCAGCCTCAGCCAATGGCTGAGCAGGACCACTAACGGTCCGCGGTAATGGCTGCCTAGTAACCAGGGTGTTGGGTAAAGGTGCACAGTAACAGACCTGTGCGAAAGGCACACTAGAAGTCAGCAGACGCACAAGAAGCCAAGACAAACCCACTGCGGCTGCTAAGTCGCTTCAGTCCTGTCCGACTCTGTGCGACCCCATGGACTGCAGCCCACCAGGCTCCTCCATCCATGACAAACCCACAGAAGACTTAAAACCTCCGCTCACATCATAGATGCTAAGATTGCACCGGGCAACACATGAAAAGATGTTCAACATCAATAACAAAAAGGGGAAGAAAATAAAAATCACAATAAGTTACAACTTCACACCCACTAGGATGGTCATGATCAAAATGAAAGACAATAGCAAGCGCTGGTGAGGATGTAGAGGAATTGAAAGCTTCATATGTGCTGATGGAAATATGACACTCTCAAGAGAATTCGAAAATATGCTTATCTAAAAGTTAGTGTATGACCATTCATAACAGATTGTCCACAATAGCCAAATAGTAGAAACAAATCAAATGTCCATTAACTAATGACTGGATAAAGCAAATGCTCCATCTATACAGTGGAAGGTTCATTGTTTAGTCACTAAGTCATGTCTGACTCTTCTGCAGCCCCATGGACTGTAGCCCACCACGCTCCTCTGTTCATGGAGTTTCCTAGGTAAGAATATTGGAGTTATTTCCTTCTCCAAGGGATATTCCTGATCCAGGGATTGAACCCACTCTTATGTCTCTTGCATTGGCAGGCAGGTTCTTTGACTAAAACACCACTAATTAAGGATGAGAAACACTTGGAATTTGTAAGGCACCTGAACTATAAACATTCTTGAAATACAGATTCATTCCTTTCAAGTACAGGCAACATAATTCATGTAGAGGTAAAAAATCACCTGGTAGAGATTTTTAGAAGAGTTCAAATTGCAATTAGCACATCAATTATCCACACAGATATTCTGTTTCTGAAGTATTTAGTGGAATTTTTTCAGTGCCTCAAAACATGAGCGAATTAAAAATCTCCCACGCTCAGGTCTTGTTTACAGATTTAATGGGTGGCATCTATAACCTGCCTCCTTAGCAAAAGGAAGCTCAGCACTGCTCCAACTCAACCATCGGCAGCTGGAAATCACCCAAGTTCCAATTCCATTTAGTTTTACGCACAGGAGATCATGGTAAGGTGGTGAAATGGGAAGAAAAGAGGGTTTCTAAATTCGGGTCTCAGAATTCAGGCGCCTGGGTGTTCTGATTCTGTGCACCTGCCTCGTGCTCTGTTCTATCCATCAGGCTAACGCTGGCCCATCTCAACATAGCCTGCAAACTATAAGCCCTCCCACATGGAAATTCCTCATGAAAGCTTGGCTTTATCCAAAACAGATCTGATCCTGTTACACTCTGGCTCCTACCATGCCTTTATCTTGCCGTGACCCGACTATCCTAGGTAATCAGAAGAAAAGGTCTGCAAGCCATCAACATGTTCCAAAGGAATCATTCTTTGCATCGAGATCCAGCGGAAACAGAGTCTAATCCCCACTCCAGCACACATACACACACGTGGCCCTACTAAATCGCAATGGGTCCTCTTCACTTTTGTGCTCACAACTCAGCTCTTCAGATGGGACTTACCATGGCCTAGAGAACCTTCCATTTCATGGGTTACAAGAGAAAAAGGAGAGAGACAGAGAAAATGAGCCATGAAGACCAGGCAGAGAAGGCAAGCTAGGATGAGAGGGTTCAAAGTCGATCTGAGACTAGCAGGAAACAGAACAACTATTATGTTAACCACCACCCCCACCTCCCGCCACCCAAAAATAGAGGTGGTGGGGGAGAAATAAACTACAAGTTTGGGATAAGCAGTTATTATACTACCACCATGTATAAAATACTGATAAACAACAAGGTCCTGCTGCATAACTCAGGGAACTGTATTCAATACCTTGCAATAACTTACAATGGAAAAGAATATGAAAAAGAATATATGTATAGTTGAATCACTTTGTGGACACTTGAGACTAACACAACATTGTAAAACAGCCATGCTTTGATAAAAATTTCATTTAAAAAAAAGTAGCGTGAGAAAAAAGTCATAAAGCCATTGCTCTAACAGTCAAGCAAAAGAAAAGGTAGCTAAAGGAAAGAAAAAGGGAAAGAAAATGAAAAATTCATAACAGGGAAAACAATATTTTACATCATAAGCAAAATCCTGACAAAGTAGCTGATATGACAAAAACTCAGTAATGTTTGTTGAATGAATAGGTAAACGAGTCACTAATTTTAAAGTCACTGCAATAAAACCAAACTCATCATTTTCTCTCCAAAACTCATTACTTCTTCTGTTGATAATAAAATCATTTTCTCAGTTGCCTGAGCTCAGAACCCGGGAATCACCTGTACTATCCATTTTTCTCTGCTGGTCAACTTCAGACATTCAGGTATAATTAATTCTTTCCACACCAGGCTTTTTAACCCAACCATCCCCGTCCACTATGACCCACTCAGCCTGCATCTTAATTATAAATTCAGCAAGTGTTTGGTGTGGACCCACTAGACATCCTTCCCTAGTGGCTCAGTTGGTAAAGCATCTGCCTGCAATGCAGGAAACCTGGGTTTGATCCCTGAGTTGGAAAGATCCCCTGGAGAAGGAAATGGCAACCCACTCCAGTATTCTTGCCTGAAGAATCCCATGGACAGAGGAGCCTGGTGGGTTACAGTCCATGGGGTCACAAACAGTCGGACATGACTGTGCGACTAACTTTCACTTTCTCTTTTCACTAGACATCCACTAGACACAAGCATCTTACCACACAAGACGCTCTGGCCTGCAAGGAGCTCAAATCAGAACTATGAACACATAACGTAACGTGACAAAAATAATCTGGGAGCTCTTTACTAGAGACTGACTGGTCAGCTCACAGCTGACTTATTATTATATTCTCACTCTCCAGAGCCTCTTCCCTTTTAAGTAGTATTTTCAGCTCCCCCATCCTGAGGGATTAGCGTGTCAGAGGCACTAGGGGAGGGACCAAGTGCTTCACATACTTCATCTCATTCATGCCTCAAAATAACGCTGCTGCTGCTGCTGCTGCTAAGTCGCTTCAGTCATGTCCGACTCTGTGCCACCCCATAGGTGGCAGCCCACCAGGCTCCGCCGTCCCCAGGATTCTCCAGGCAAGAACACTAGAGTGGGTTGCCATTTCCTTCTCCAATGCATGAAAGTGAAAAGTGAAAGTGAAGTCATTCAGTTCTGTCCAACTCTGAGCGACCCCATGGACTGCAGCCTACCAGGCTCCGCCGCCCATGGGATTTTCCAGGCAGAAGTACTGGAGTGGGGTGCCATTACTAGGGTTGTTTAAAAATGAGGAACTGGTGTTTTTTACCACAGTTAAAAGTAAGAAGTAATCAAGTTTCTTAATGAGGGAACTGAGGCCCAGAGGAGTTGAACCGCTTGCCAAAGTTTACACAGCAAGTAAATCAGCACAGCCGTGTGTCTGACTCTGCACCCGTGCTCGCCTCCTCTGCGGGGACTGCACGTGGTCACCAGACATACTACCTTAAAACTCTGTCACTACAGCACTGAAACATACACATTACCATATGCAAAATAGATAGCCAGAGTGAATTTGCTCTCTGACACAGGGAGCTCAAACCCAGGGCTCTGTGATAACCTAGAGGGGTGGGATTGGGTGGGAGGTGGGAGGGTGGTTCAACAGTGGAGGGGGTGGTGTGTATACCTACGGCTGGTTCATGTTGATGTGTGGCAGAAACCAATACGATATTGTAAAGCAATGATCCTTCAATCAAAAATAAATTAATTAAAAAAAAAAAAACAACTCTCCATCAGTCGCTTCCAAACCCATCGCCCAAAGGAACCCAGCCCTAGGAATCTTCATGCTTCTTTTCACCTGATCACAGCTTGCTATACTAGCTTGACTCTCCCCAACACAAACTGTGTTCCCTTCAGGATGAACTCCACCTTATTCCTCTCATGCTTTTCAGCTCATTCTAAACCATTGCTTCCCCAAACCCACCGTGGCTTCCTCTTCTCCAGCTGTTTACATCTTGCCTGTGCTGCAAGACCCAACTGAGGTCACGGTCCTCCCTAAAAATACTGTCCACCAGCAGAAGCCCACCCGCGTGCTCTCTTCTCCAGAATCTCAAAGTCTTGATATGTAATTAACTTGATACATAATCAGACACTGACTGGAATTGCTATTTAACTTTTTTTTCAATTGAAGCATAGTTGGTCTATACTTCCCTGGTGGCTCAGGGGTAAGGAATTCACCTGCAATGCAGGAGCTGCAGGAGACTTGGGTTTGATCCCTGGGTCAAGAAGATCCCCTGGAGGAAGGCATGGCAACCCACTCCAGTATTCTTGCCTGGAGGATCCCATGGTCAGAGGAGCCTGGTGGGCTACAGCCCATGGGGTCGTGAAGAGTCGGACACGCCTGAAGTGACTGCATAGCGCAAGCGCTTGTAGCTGAGCTGCAGCGCTCTGTCTCAGTTGTCCAGCAAAGTCACTCAGTTATAAAACATGTATGTCTTTTTTCCAGATTATTTGCTCTCATAAGTTATTACAAAATATTGAGTATAGTTCCCTGTGCTATACAGTAGGTCCTGCTGGCTGCTTACTGTATATCGTAGCAGGTATGTGTTAATCCCATACTCCTAACTTAGCCCTCCTCCCTTTTCCCCTTTGGTAACCGTAAGATTGTTTTCTGTGTCAGGTTGTTTTCTATGTCTGTGGGTTTATTTATGTTTTTTACATAAGTTCATTTGTATCATTTTTTAGATTCCACACAAAAGCAGTATCATATGACACTTGTCTTGCACTGTCTGGCTTACATCACTGAATCACTATGTAATTAACAAGCATCTGCCCTTAACTGTGAGCTAGAAGAATCAAGGATCCTAATCCTTACATCTTTTACCTATGCCTTTTTACAAAGAAGGGGCTTCACAAATAACTGAATACCTGGACATCAATAATGACTCATAACTCAGCTGACACTCTTTGGGGGGTTATGGGAATCAGAAATATAAGGATTAACGCTTGTCAAAATGATAAAATGTCTTCAGGAAGAAAAATGCCACAAATATTGCACTGAAGTGCATATACTAAGTTATAATTAATTTTCCAGTAGATATAAACAAGTGTATTTTTAATATGATATTAGTATAACTTCACTGATGAAAAAACATCCAGCCTTAAAATAATATATAGCCACAAAGTTACACGTTTAATAACATCAAAATGTTCTCCACAATGTGCTAATTAACCTAACTCAGATTTGTTGTCAGCATCTAGATATCAGAAGAAAAGGAAAATAGAGGAATGACTTCCCCAAGATCCTTTGAATTCTGACTCCACTGAGGACAGAAGAAGAGAGGGGCCAAAGTGAGATGTCAGGTAGAACCTCCTTACCCAACTTGGTGCTTCTGAGAAGCTATATTAATAGAAACAATTACTTTGAAATTATCTAAAAATAGGACTTTAAGAAAAATCCTTTGAAACATCTAGAACATGGGTTAAATGATTTCTCAAGGACCTTCCCAAATTATTTTTTCTCTTTTTTTCCCCCAAAGACAGCAGAGTTAGAAACTGTTAAGATGCTGTACACAGGAGTTCCCTGGTGGTCCAGCGGCTAGACTCCATGCTCCCAAAGCAGGGGACCCAGGTGAGGTCCCTGGTCACGGAAATAGATCCCTCGTGCTGAAACTAAGTGCAGCCAAATAAACAAGCACATATGTTTAAAAAAAAAAAAAATGCTGTGCAGCACGTCACCCCTTGCCTCCCTTTCCTTCCTGCTGCTAGTTCTCTGTCCTCAGCACCAGGAGAGCTTGATACTTCTGACGATACACCCACCCGCATCACCCCACAAACAGCGTTAGCTGAGTCGTGGACCTCTCAAAGTCCCCTACAGCGAAAAGGCAACTCCTGGTTCTGATGTCAGACCCTTAGCAATTCAAGCTGTCGTCGGACCATGAAATGTGTGCCCTGTATACAGAGCCAACTTCCCGTGTAATATCCGCGCACTCTATTTGCACTGAAAATACCTTATTTCATCTGCAAGATGTGTTGCTGTTCAGCCTCTCTTGGAAAGTTTGCTTTCTATTTCATTAAGCGGTTAAAGACAGAGCTCTCACGACACGAAGGATGGATATGCGCCCTCAACTACATCCTGAGAGCCATGAGTATGAAAATTAGGACATTACGGCCAAACTCAACAGCACATTTTTTGCAGTCATTGTCAGCACTGTCAACCTGAGAGTCATTCACTGACACAGGAGAGACGACGGTGTGATGAGGTACAAAGGCATATGGTACTGAAGTCAGGACCAGTCGTCCATTTAAAGTGGAATCAGCCAGCAGAGTCCTGTTGTTAATATCAGAGTCTTTGTTTTCAAATACGTCGGAATTCTAGAGGCTCGTTCTACAGAGATTTAAAGGACTCTCCATAGAATCTTAGTCTACTTTGTACAGGATGGCTATTACTATAAAAAATATCCAGTACCTTGTATATTAGACACCCGAACTTTTAAAAACACCCGGACGTCTTTTGTCTCCATTTCAGAACCATGCGTTAATGATAACTTCAACTGAGTTTGGTTTTACTTTCATGTGAAGAAACGTCCCTCTCTTGAACACCAATCTTCCATATCAGGATAATAAAAGGAATTCCTGTAAAATGAGAAATCATGCCTTTGTTGTTGACAAGGGAACAAGCGAGGCTCTGAGAGGCCTTAGAACCACAGCCATTCGTCCTGTCCGGGCTCAGGAAGGGACCACAGTGGGGTGAAAAGGAACAGATACGCAGGCTGTGGGCAGCAACACGACGGCCGCATCCCTCATTCTCCTGTGGCCAAACACTTCAACACGGCAGGTAAGACCTTTTGGAAGTGCCTGACTGTCTACTGTCTACCCTTATGACATGGCCAAGAATTGCAGCTACTGAATGTCTCTTAAAAACAGAGCAAAAAAAAAATTTTTTTAAACAGACTCCCAGAAGAAAGCCTCCACTTTGTATTTTGTAGCAACGAACATCCACAGCTCAGAACCCACCAACAGCCAGTGGTTCCTTGGAACAGAGGGCTTTGTCACCGGGAGCCGGTCCTGAGAGGGTAAGCATCCCGTGGGGAGGCCTGCTGTGACGAGCTTCAGGTCCTGCTGCTGCAAGAATCTGCGGAGAGAGCCGAGATGCAGGTGGCAATTCAAAGGCGATGTTGCTAAACTGAAAGGCAATTATTTTGCCCCCGTGGCTACATTTCTAGGTTCAAGACTTAAGAACAAATTTTGCCCAAATGATTATATAAAATATCATGTATATACAAAAATTTTAAACCAAAAATTCATATTATTCATTAAGTATTTTTTCCTCCAAAAGAAGGAGTCCTGCTCTGTGCGGCTTCTGCACACTGACCCCACGTCCCGGCCACCTCACAGGCCCTCCCAGCCCGCGCTTGCATCCTCAACAGCTGGCAACTCCTGGGTCTTCTGCACACTGTGCTGTGTGTTGAATGAAGTCAATCTCCCAGGACACCTCTCTCTGCCAAGGGCATGCCTGTATCCCTACCATTAGCCCCAGTGTTGACAGGTGTAGTCGTGTGAGTGCGTGTGTGTGTCTGTGTGTGTCCGTGTGCGTGTCTCGGGTCCAGATCCACGTGCTGTCACCAATTCCGTGCTGGTCTCCAGCTGAGATGCCCTCCTGCTCATCCCTGGGGAGTAGCGCCTCTCTCCCCTACACCATCAGTGATGTCTGGTACCGTCAGCCTCCACTGGTGCATTCCAATGGTCTCGGGAACACCCAAATAAAGACGCCCAGGAGGCCGTGGAAATTCTGATTCAGAAAGTTTCTGGAAGGCTTCAAAGTGCACAGCAAATCTGATACTGATGGGAATGACCGAGATAATCCAAGGAGAAGAAAGCTGAACTCCTGTGCTCTTACAGCCCGCTCTGTGTAATGGGTCCCCATCCTGAGTGTGGAGTCCAAGAGGGTAAAGAACATCACCGATAGATGTCCAGTTCCCCTCGGACTGTGCTCAGCACAGTCTCAGGCTCAGTAGATACCCAGGAAATTGAAAGCATTAGTCACTCAGTCGTGTTCGACTTTGTGACCCCATGGACTGTAGCCCACCAGGCTCCTCTATCCATGGGATTCTCCAGCAAGAACACTGGAGTGGGTTGCCATTTCCTCCTCCAGGGGATCTTTACCCAGGACTGAGTAGCCAACTGCTTCCTTTCCTGGTGAGTGGTAAACAGCAAGAACCAGTGGTCCCTCCTTCCAGAGTGAAGGGTCTCCGTTTAGTAGAGACGGTTGCTCTCTTTGTTACCTTCCCTTAAGGTGCTCAGGGACTAGCAACCTTGAGTGGTATGTGGGTGTGACCCCAGGTGTGCCCTGGCTCTTGGCGGTCCAGAGTCATGTCCTGACCTCTCCGGAATAAGTCACTCACTGCTTTTTTTGCCTGAGCCCCCTCCCCACCTCAACACAAGCAAACAGAAGCAGAAAGCTTCTCCTTTGTCTCAGTTAATATGCTGTGAGTGCTTCAGTGGTGTGATTTATAAACCCTTGAGATACAACATAACCCACTGCATAATGGTGAGGGAAGCTGCTTTGGATCTCGGTTTGCTTAACTCTTCAGAAAGCAAGAGACAGGAGACACTCGAGGGTATCCCCAGGAATAAATTGTAAGCAGGAGTCAAGCCAAAGCAGTGACTTGCCTCTTGAATTTACTCCTGCAGAATAGTTTGCATTTCCCCCAAACCTCTCCCTGCCCAAACTTTCACATGCTGCTCCCTCTGCTGAAAGACACTTAGGTTTCTTCTCTGGAAATTGCAGCTCATCCTTCAAGGCCCAGATCAAAGTTTCTCCCTCCTGGGCAGGCTTCCCCAGGCAGCGACGGTGATCCGTGGCACAGCGCTTCAGACGACTTTCTAAAAACATTACATACGTGTGCACGTGCTAAGTTGCTTCTGTCGTGTCCAACTCTTTGCGATGCCATGGACCGTGGCCCACTAGGCTCCTCTGTCCATGGGATTCTCCAAGCAAGAGTACTGGAGTAGGTTGCCATTTCCTTCTCCAGGGATCTTCCCAACGCAGGGACCACACGCACATCTCTTTATGTCTCCTGCAGTGGCAGGAGGGTTCTTTGCCACTAGTACCGCCTGGGAAGCCCATTATCACCTGTTTATAGGGCTCCCCGCCTACATTTCCCCCTACATATTCCCCCTACACTTTGAGCTTCTTCAGCACTGGGACCAGATCGTTTATTTCTTTAAACCCAGAACATAAATCTAAAAGTTAACGCACATTGTTCACAGGAAGTACTCGAGAGTTTTAATTACACCTTTGGTCTGT
Source organism: Bos javanicus (assembly GCF_032452875.1). Classification (NCBI taxonomy): domain Eukaryota; kingdom Metazoa; phylum Chordata; class Mammalia; order Artiodactyla; family Bovidae; genus Bos; species Bos javanicus. The sequence goes on from NC_083883.1 coordinate 79,477,033, forward strand.
AGTCAGATGCCCTGAAATATTCTCACACAGAAGGAAACAGTGAATCCAGGCATGAACTGTACAACTCACTGGCTGGAAGCCCCCTCTCCCTTTGTGGGAAGAAATTAAGATACCAGGCTAAACGACCATAATGTAAATTTTTGGCACGTTCAGAAGCATCTCTGATACTTTTTCACGATTAAATCTTCTGAGTATGTGAAGACTATAGAAGGATGTTTCTGGCTTTATGTGATCATAAAGTTGTCGTGATGCATTCCGACATTTTCTAAATGTACTCAAAGCTGATGAAATGGAGATGTTAGATTCTGGCACTGGAGCAGGGCCTTGAGTTTCAGCCAACGGGTTCCCAAGAGAAACAAAAGTGGTTTATATTGAAATCTAGGTAGGAAAATGTATCGGACGTCCGAGACTGATTTCCAGGTCCGTAACCATTGGCATCCCTGTCAGGGACTGAAACGTCTTCCTAGGGGTCCGACAGCTCATGGCAGTGTCACGTAGAGTGACCACCCTCAGCCATTGTCTGCATCGGAACCCATGGGAAGCGAAGAACTCATCACAAATAACATGCTAACATCTGTGACTGGTGTTTTATGTTCAATCACTGTTTAGGATGCTGTCAGAATGATTCTCTGGCATTTTTCTGAGTTACAGGGGAAAATTATAGTTTTTTGGACAATTCTCAAAGAATCAATGTGAACTACCACCTACGTTGTGCATGCAGGGTCCATAGTTAATAAGATTTAAAGGGAATTATGAATTATTTCTGGGCTTCACTTCTCCACAAATTGGTGGTAAGAAGAAGACTTCTCAAAATGTAAATATGCTCAGGAGCAAATGGTATACCTATGAGTGTTAGTTAACGTGTATTAGGATAGAAAAAAAAACACGTACTTCTAAATTCCAGAAAGTCCACCAGGTTAATGAGAGAAAGGACGTGAAGAATGAAAATCTGCGCCCCCGTGGGCCAACATCCTGGGCCCAGGTCTCTAGTGCTTTTCGACTGGGAAGGAGAACCATCTTGAAAGAAGGTGTCCTAACTCGGTTAGAGTCAAGATGAGGTCTGCGGACGCTGGGACTTTCCCGGCGCCCACCGGTTAAGACTCTGCACTTTCAACTGCGAGAGGCAAGGGTTCTGATCCCCAGTCAGAGAAGTGAGATCCCGCATGCTGCACGGTGTGGCCAAAAAGAAAACAAAAAGATCTGCCAATGCCGAACACTTCTCCTTTCTCCCAAAAGGAAAAGCGTGTTTGGCAGCCATGCTTCAGCAATTCTACACGAGCAGCAGCTTCATAGTTATTTATAGGGGTCCTTGATGGACTCCTGTCTCTCTAAATCTGTCCATTCTCCTGAAAAAGACCACAAAGGCAATCAAATTTGATATGCTGGGAAGATGGTGTTTTTATTTTTCATTAATGATACTTTGAAGTTATTCATGCACTGAATAGGATCCAGGTATCACTGTAGAAATGTCCCTTCCTCACTCTTCCGGGCTCTGCCCTTCAGCCTCATCCATCTTCGTCATCTTTGCAGCAGTAACATCGCTGCTCTCATCACCACTCAGCCCTTGCCTTTTAGTCATCCTTTTCCTTTTTGATACATCCTTCCTGCTCTTGGTCTGAAATTAACAACCTCAAGCCCAAGTTATACCTCGACTCTTCACTCTCAATCACCCCGCCTTCTTGCGTCTTTTTTGCCCTCTAAATCCTGTATCTTCTATAAAATCTCTGAGGTCAACATTGAGGCTCAAGTGGCAAGAGATGATGAGTTTTAAATGTCAGATGTTCCAAGAAAAAGAGCACTTTAAAGTTGTATTTTGACTCAAGCTCTTCTTTCCTTGCTATTTTTCTGCTGTTGTAAGAAGTTATATTTTCAGATCTATTTTAATCCATGAGGGATGTCTGATCCTGCAGGGGTAATCAAGCCTGGGTGACCTAAGCACTGGGAGATAAACATGTACTTTTGAGAACATAATATAGATATTCAGTTAAAATCTAATTTTTTACATTTTATTCTGATCTTTGTTTATGATTACTACTTAAAACGTATTGATATTTCAACTGAAATTCCACCATGCAACAATCAGCTTACTTATGAAAGCCATGCTACTGTATACTGGTATACTTGACTCTATCCTTACATGGGACAAAGCCCTAGGAGGTACAAACACACAAAAAAATATATGATCCCAGCACTCTCAGTCTAATAAGAAAGACAGACCTGGGTCATCCCTGGCTGAGATCCATGCTTCTGATGCAGGGGGCCCAGGTTCAATCCCTGGTCAGGGAACTAGATCTCACATGAAGGCAACTAAGAGTTTGCATGTCACAGCTAAAGATCTGTATGCTGCAACTAAGACCCAGCATAGCCAAATAAATAAGCATTTAAAAACAAAAATGAAACAAAACGAAGACAGACCTACAAATACATAAGCAGTGCAATGTGATACGTGCATAACCTAGTATCTGCCACAACAGTGAGAGGACCACGGCAGGTAGTTTTTGGAGGATTCAGAGACAAATCAGATGTGAACATTGCCCTTAGGGAATTTATAGTCTAGCAAAGAAGAAAAGGTAAGTACAAGATGGATATAAAACAGGTTAGAAAAATGAAAATCTTGGTGAACACGTAAAGCTAAGGAGCAATGAAGATTTGGAAGAGAACATTTTCATCCAGGGAAACTCAAGATTTCGTAAAGATCATGGTATGGGAGCTGGGCCTTGAAAACATAGCAATGGAAATGCTCTGTGTTTCCAACTCAATTTTGCTGTGAACCTAAAACTGCTCTGAAGAAGAAAGCGGCTCTGCAACTTCTTTCCTTCTCATAATCTTTTAACACAAGATATAATGAGCCCCACTCCTCCCCGTTCATTCCTGTATACAGAACAAATATGTCACTTTTCTGCGTGTGGCGTGACAACAAAAAAGGCTGAGAGTCCCCTGATTCACACTGACACCAACTGAAGGTAAGATCTGCAGGAAACACACGGAGGAGGAGCACTTGAGTCCCCATCGGAGCACTCCAGAGCACACCCTCCTCTCTCGGGGAAACGAAAGAGAACCCGGAGAGTTACAGGGGAGCCTCGGTTCTTACCTTCCTCCTCCTCCGAACTCCTAAATGATGCCCTCTCCTCTGAAGCTTTGTGGCCCTTGCCAGTACTACCAGGAAACTAAATTAACTTACAGGAAACTAAGTTAATGCAGTTTCTGCTCATTAAACACAGCATCAACCATGTGTCATGGGAAGAATGAAAAGGAAGTAACAACACAGACATATAGATGCTGAACCACCACGAGGGTTACGATGTCTCAAAGGGGGTTCAGAATCCTCTAAGATGGAAAAGGGCCACAGGAAGAGGTTGGTCAGTACCGGAAGCAGCGGTACCGGAGGGATGAGGGCGAGGTGGTCCAGAGCACACAGAGAAGCCTCGGAGCTCAGCCTGGATAACCTTCGTGATTCCAAGGTCAGGCAGATACCTAATAGGCACCAACAGCCTCCTTTGGGGTCATTTAAGCTGATCTCCTCCATGAGAGCCTCGAAGATGCCCCAATACCGCTGGAACCTGAGGGCAGGCGTCTGAGAGGCAGGCCATGGGCAGGAGGGTGGGTCGGGGAGCCTTCGTCTGATCCCCAAAGCTTTCTCCGTGGACGTCTGTTTGAAAACGCCCCGAGTGTCTGTGGACGAGTAAGGGCCGGCAGTTCCCAAATGGCGCTGTTAAATCCACTGGGGCGTGCTTGCTGTAGCTCAGACTCACTGGGGCGTTGGAGTGGGGATGCCGTCAGAGGTTACCATCCGGAGCAATGTGGTCACTCGGACCCCAGCCAGTGAGAGGCGGAAGGCTCCTCCGGCCCGTTCCTTTGAAAAGAAGAAAGGATTCATGGCTGTCATTTGCATCCGTAGCTCTACCCACGATTGGATATGGGGCAGTGAACCCACCTCGGGCTGGGGGCTGATGACTTGAGGGGCTGACGACAGTGATCTTCACCCCGGTCTGGGGATCTCTTGCATCCTGGAGTGTGCTCGGAAGTTGGGGAATTGTTCATGGCTGAGGACAAGTTCCTCACACAGGCAAGCGATGCTGGGTCTTAAAATCCACATCTCGGGAACTTCACGTGCCACTTTGCTAATCTGCATGTTGCCAAATGCAGTGCTTCTCTGGGTGAAATACTACTTAATCATGACTGGACCCCCACTGACTCATTAAGGCTCTACCAAAGTATATGCATCACATACCATTTAAGTCTACTTTTCCTATTATCAGAAAAAAAAGATAGTGATAGATAATAACTAGATTCATGGTAGTGATCACTTTGAAGTGTACACAATTATTATATTTTACACCCGAAACTTTTACATTATATACCAATTATACCTCGATTTCTTTTTAAAAAGGAAAGAAAAAAAAAGACAAAAGCACCCTGCTCTCTGTAGAAAGACAATGATATTCTCAATATTCTGTGAGTAAGATTCTTACAATTTCCTCAAATCCTGTGATCTCAAGTTGTATGCTATTAGTCACTTCATAGGAATAGAACTTACTTTATACTCATGTTTTTTAAATTTCGGTTATATGTTATATAAAGCAAATGGCCCAAAAGATAGCAGACTATATCAAGATGGAAAATTAAAAAGTAAAAAAAGAAAAAAAATTGATCAATCATTTAGAAAACTGGCAAAGGCCATGTGACTCATCAAGATATTTCAAAATATTAATTTTTTACCTCCTCCCATATGGAATTTTGGTTTAGACAGATTTCTCTTAGTTGTTGAGTATTTCCTTTCATCAAACAAATTTCAATAATTGTTTAACCGACTGCAGCTTTGTTTCACGGATCCCAGCAAGACTTGGGAGAAAGAATTTGAACACACTGGGATTTTTGTTACCACTGGTAGGTGGGGATGGTTGCTTCTGTTTAATTTCATTCTTTAAGAGGGTTTTAACAGCCTCCTGCATTCTGTCCTTCCATCTCTCTCTCTTGCTTCCTTCCTCGCACCCTGGTCTTCTCACCTTTGCTGTTCCTTTATATCCTTACCAATAACTATAAGACCAAATGCCTAGTATCATACAGCCACTTATGAGACAAGTCATTTATCTCAAGTAACATAAATGATGACAACCAGAACAAGTTACATAACGTGACCAAAGCCATTAGCTTCTGAGCTGTCTGCATACAGAATTTGAACCCAGGTCCCTTTTACTGTGGTGCCTGGGCCATTTCTGCTTCTCTGTTTTTTCTATTTCTTGCCCTAACTCAGACCAAATACAACTCACTTCATATACATGTTCTTCTCAAAGAGTTTGTGTGAGAGTCATTGGAAGTTGGGAGGCTTGAAACACTACTGAAGAAAGAGAAAAAAAATCTCCCCCGTCCTCCACACCAGCCTTTACAGTGGGCCTGTTAGGCTCTTGAGTGTTAGATATTAGAATCATGCTGTGTTGCTAACCATAAAAACAAAATTTTTGTGCCCATATTTTTAGTTCACAAAGAATTTTTGCATGTATCATCTAACATGGGCCACTTTTGATGTCCCCAAAAAGAGAAATATTGTTTATAAATTGAATTTTGTAATAAGATACTTAATAAATACCTTAAGATTTTCTTCTACCCTGGTAAATTGCCAGATTTGGCAAATAAAAATACAACATCCACTTAAACTTGAATTTCAGACAAATAACCAATGCCTAGTTTAGTACAAATATGCTCATGTGACGTTTGGGACATACTATACTAAAAATTATCTGTTGTTTATGTGAAATTCAAATGTAACTGGGCATTCTGTATTTTCCCTGGCAACCCTACTGGTAAGAAATAACTTAAGCAGGCTCTTCTCGCCAGGCTTTCTAACAAGCCATTGTTTTGCACAGGCAACAGCAACAGACCTTCTTTTTAAAGGGAGTCTGGGTAAGTCTTTTCGTGAAGCAGACTCCCTCTCTATGACAAGCCTGCCCCAAAGTGACACTTTTGCATGTTTGAATTTTTGTTTAGTATATTTCTCACAGTATCCTACAGCTCTGAAAGCACAATTTTAAAATAGGAAGAAAGACTCTTCTTGTCTGTTGAGACACAACACAGAAACGCATATTCATAAAAGGACTTAGGCAGCAAAGAAAGCAATGAACTTCAAGTATCATAAAGACAAAGACATTAAAACAAATGAGGAAGAAAAACTGCCAGACATCATTTTAATCAGCCAGGATATGATGGACTCCATGGTATTCTGCTCTTTAAATATGATATATTAAAGTTTTACTCTGTTCTTAGCAAAAGATATAATATGTACATGAGATAAGCTTAAAGACTGCAGAAGCCAGGTGGTTCAGAAATGACAACACTGTATTTCAGGGCAGATCACTAGATAGGTCTTGAGAGGAGATCCAGAGCAACGTGGAGGTCGAAATACTCAATATGAAGAGTGAGGAGCCACTAGCAGAGCATCCCTGACCTCTGTCTCCATCGAATCCTTCCTCACCGATGTCGTCAGAAAAACAGCTTGCTGTGCGACATGGGGCTGAGTTCACCCAGCTTGAGCGCCAGTGTCGGTCAGAGTCTTGTATTCAGGTTAAAAGTCACGTTCACCGAAATGATTATCCTAGAATTCTATAAGCAGAACTGATTTGGAGAAGGAAGAACTGAGGTCACATTCACCTCGGACCTGCACAGTGTTCAGGAAAGATAAGAGCGATGCTGCCCCCCCAGCGCATCCTTGGGAAAGCCAGCCACCCCTGGGGTACGAGCAGGGCCATTCCCACCGCCCCCAGGACTCACAGAGCCAGGCTTCGCATTAACGTGCCTGCGAGAAGCTGCAGTTGCGCTGCTTTGAGGCCGAAGGTCATCAGTTCTTCTTACCAAACTATCACAGTTGTGATTTGATTTTCCTAGAACTTGGTTGTTTAGAGAGGCTATTCCATAATAATTTACATGTGTTTAGGACATGGAGCTCATGTCTGACCAACACAAACAACCAAAGGGAAGGTCATTCGTTAGAGATAAAACCAGAATAGGGGAAAAACTCACAATATTTAGGATTAAGATATCTGCTCTGTGTAACAGTACGAGACAGAACGGGCACTTGTTATACCATCGTGTCTCTCAGGAATTTAAATCGTGGCTATTTCTGATGGACTTAATTACTTAAGCAATTGAATATATATGTATAACCTCTTCTTTTTCTTCTTCAACTGTCCTTCTCTTTTCCTTTTGTTTTTAATTCTTGAAAGTTCCAATATGCCTGTTTCTGACTTACTAGGAACAGATAATGATCATGAAACCAACCAAAAAGTACTTTCCATGAACTTGGCCACAGGTTGGACCCAATGAGGGAAGAAAAGATAAACAAGATATAGTCCTTGGCCTTGCAGAGGGTAAGCTTACATTCAAGTAAAGAGTTGGCCTACAAAACAGAAATAATGATGGTACAAATTAGAACTTGGTAAGTGCCCAAGGAGAGAAGACTGTTACCGGAACATACCTAGGAAGCTTTCATTTAGGTTTTCCAGAGAGACAGGTTCTGAGCCCTAGGAAGTAGGTCAAGGTCTCACTTGGCAGGTTTATAGAGGAAACAAAAATTGTTTGGGTTTATATATATGTATATATACTATTTATTTACTCATTTTTGGTTGTGTTGGGTCTTTGCTAGTGTGCGGGCTTTCCTCCAGTTGCGGCGAGCGGGGGCTACTTTTCGTTGCGATGCGTGGGCTTCTCATTGCGGTGGATTCTCTCGCGGTGAAGCGCGGGCTCTAGAACACACAGGCTTCAGTTGCTCTGCCCCATGTGGAATCTTCCCAGACCAGGGATTGAACCCTTGTCCCCTCCATCGGCAAGTGAATTCTTATCCACTGGACCACCAGGGAAGTCCAGAATCAAAAATTCTAAATGTGCACTGGTTGCAAAGCACAGAAGTAATAAATGGTGGGGATCGGATGTTGGATGTAGCAAGGCTAATAAAGAACAGGAAGGATCATTCTGACGACAGACTGCAGGTACCAGATAGGTTGTCCATGGGGATAAACTTTAGTGTGTCTGTTGTGTGGCGGTGGCGGTAGTTTGCTTACGCAGCGTCTGTTTCCATTTTCCGTATTCTGGCAACAGCGTTTGATCTTTTAAGGAATGTCTTCTCCCCAACATTCAGCCACGGTCCCAGCCAGCCTAAGAGCCGCACAGCGTGGGAAGAGGAGTGGTCCAGGGGAGGCCCCGTGCACCCCCGGCCCCCCGCCCCAGCAGCTAACAATCCAGGCAAGAAGGCGACTGGGCGAGCGGACGGGGCAGGCAGCGGCAGGATCAAGGGGGCTGGAACCCTGGAGCCTAAAGCTAGGAAGTCAACAGTCACCGTGGGTGAGAATCCCAGTGTAGTGACCGGAAAATATTCATCAGGCATGCTGACAAGACAGGCCACTGATGACGTCAGAGAGAAGAGGGGAAAAGGTGGTTCTACATGCTCCAAGAGAGCTGTCCTCAGTGGAGGGGAGAACGGGGAGACTTTCCCATCTTTAAAGTAATTTCACCGCAAAAGAAAGATGGCTGACCCAGCAGGCCTCGGAGGGACATGGGAGTGGTGGTGGGTTTTTTTTTTTTTTTTAACAACTTGTTTTTATTGTGGTAAGAAGTCATATCATACAAAACATACTACGTGAACCATATTAACTGTGCGGTTCAGGGGCGCTAGGTTCCTTCACATTGTTGTGCGGCTCTCAGCATCACCCATCTCCCGAGTTTTTCACCTTCCTAAACTGAAACTCTGTCCCCGATAAACACTAAGCCCCCATCCCCCCGCGCCCGCCCCCCAGCCCCCGGTATCCACCAGCGTACTTTCTGACTCCGTGAATCTGACGCTCCAGGTGCCTCCTACAGCAGAATCACACAGTACTTCTCTGCACCTAATGGCTTCCCTGTTGGCTCCGTGGTAAAGAATCCACCTGCCAATGCAGGAGACAAGGGTTCCACAGCTGGGTTGGGAAGACCCCCTGGAGAAGGAAATGGTGACCCACTCCAGGATTCTTGCCTGGAGAATCCCATGGACAGAGCAGCCCTGGCGGGCTACAGTCCACGGGGTCGCAAAAGAGTCAGACACGACTTGATGACTAAACAACAAGGCGTGATTAAAAACAGATGGGAAGACTGATCAAGAGAAAGGGCAAAGATGTCTGAAAAAGAGGAAATCGCTGAACTAATCAGCAGTGTGAGGTTCCTGAAGGTGGGAGGGGGCGGGATTCCACGCGGAGGTTGGCAAGTCCTTTGACGGGAGGGGGACGAGAAATGGCGCAGAGGTAGAGAGCAGCATGGCTGGCGTCAAGAACAGGGCGTCCTCCAACAACAGGGCCCACTTGCTCTCCGCAGCAGGAGTGGTGTGGGATCGGGGGCCACGGGGGCCAAGGGAGAAAAGAAGGAAGTACGTCTGGAGGAAGGGGGCTTCCCAGGTGACTCAGCAGGAGAGAATCCGCCTGCCCCTGCAGGAGACACAGGACATATGGGTTCAGTCCCTGGGTCTGGAAGATCCCCTGGAGAAGGAAATGGCAACCCACTCCAGTATTTTTGCCTGCAGAATCCCATGGACAGAGGAGTCTGGTGCACTATAGTCCATGGGGTTGCAAAGAGTCGGACACGACTGAAGGACTGAGCACACACACATGCACACTTGGAAGAAAGGAGTACGCCTTCAGAGGCTGATATTTTAAAGTTCACGTTTTTGTTTGGACATTGACTTGGGATACCCCTCAAAGCAGCTGAATGGAAGAAACATACTTGGGGGTACTTAAGTGTTTCTCTCAGTCTTTAAAACAGCACATGTAGGAATCCCCTAGTGGTCCAGTGGTTAGGACTCCACACTTTACTGCCAAGGGCATGGGTTCAGTCCCTGGCCTGGGAACTAAGATAACACATGCTACACGGCACAGCTTTAAAAAAAGAAAGAAAAAGAAAATAGTACATGTGCTGCCAGAGCCAGAAGAACCCACTCTTGACAGAGGTTGAGTAAAATTGCAAGTAAAATAATGTTCTTAATCCTCTAGCTTTAGACAATGCTCAGAGATCTGGGTAAATGCAGGTTTTAAATGACAAACTGAAAATGAGCTTTGAAACCAACAACTAAAGTTAGTATTGCCCCTTGGTTAATATTCTCATGTGAGACACCTTCATTTTGGTAAGTTATATGAACGATAGCTCTCGACAACCATATCAAGCATTCAAATTTAATCAGCATAAGGGTAAGTGGACTGCTTAAATAAGTAAATAAATAAATGAATGAAAGAATGGCTTTGTCTTTGGTGTTTGGTTATAAAAGCCTTATTCCATCACAGATATTTTAAAAGTATCATAAATGACCATCCAGTAACATAAAGCAGAGCAGATACCTTGCAAAGCAGTATGACTGATGCCTGTTATCTGCCTGTGATTATCTGCTTACCCCAGACTCATCAAGTGACCATCCACACTGCACACTGACAGCAGGTCTGAGTCTAAATTTAGGGGGGAATTAAAAAAAAAAAAACAATGCTTTCATGGGATAGAATTTTTAATTACTCATCTTAGGCATACTCACCATCGGGAATAAAGGCAGTTGTTAGGTTGAAGCATCATGGTGGCCAGAGTAACGTGGGAGATGGCCAGGGTGTCTGCATGGCTCTCTGGAAGGAAGTTCCTGGGACCCGCTCTGAAAAGCAGCTTTATTAATCTGATATTCAGTAAAGACCAATAAAGGGGTCTATTCAATATGCCAAGTTCATCTTTATCTCACTGTGTATTAATTTCTCACCAAATCAATCATCTTATCTCTATTTTTTTAGTCTGTCAATGATTGTGCTATATTGAAATGTCCTAACTCTTACTGTTCTCTCATTTATGCTTTTTAATTAAAAAAAAATTTTTTTAATATTTGGCTGTGTTGGTCTTGGTTGCAACATGCAGGATCTTTGTTTTTTCCTTCTTTCTTTCTTTCTTTTTTTTTTTTTTTACCTTTTGGCTATGCCATGCAGCTTGTGGGATCTTCGTTACCTGGCCAGGGACTGAACCCAGGACCCTGCATTGGGAGCACAGAGTCTTAGCCACTGGACCACCAGGGATGACCTTCTCTCTTGTTTCAATTCTTTAATCTGTCTTCTCACTCATGATACCTTTTCATCACCTGTGAAAACCCGGTTTAAAATGTCACCTCCTCCATGAAGCCCTCCCTAGCTCCAGTTAGTAAGCTAACGCCACCTCCTCCTCCAACGCCGCTATATACAGTTACACACTTCCCTCTGCCCCTAGACCTTTCTGAATCCCAGCACTGATACTGTAATCTCGGTAAAGAGAGGATTTTGAAAGTCACAAGAATATGCGTGGGCACTAAACTGGGGCGTGACCTCTCAAGCAGTTACTGTCACTCCCTCCAGGTACCATCATCACGTTCTCCTCACACCCTAAATGCAAGCCCTGTCAACAGCTCCGTATGCTCAACCATGCCATCTCATGTTTTCACCCATGTATCTCCCTCGCTCTCTCTCCCCCGCCTCCCTCCCTCCCTCCCCTCCCCTTCCCCTCCCCACCCCACTCCCCCCTTCTGTCTCCACCTCCCCCACAGAATTCAGGTCTCTACATCAGCAGGGAAGAGCTCCATATCCTCTTTCCTGCTTCTTGCTACTCTCAGACCATCGCTTGGACACTTCTACCCATGAAACCCTCTGACCTGAAGCTCATGCTTCTCCCTCTCCTGGTCAGTTTCAATTACCTGTTTCAAGTCACTCCCCGGGAAAGTCATAGATGCCTTTTGCATCCACTTCTTCCTTTTATCTCCTACCTGACTGCAGGAGACTTCAACAATGGTATGCAAACGTTAAAAAGCAGTGAACATCCTGGCTGATATTCTGCGCATCTTCTATGTGCCAAGTGCTGTGTAAGTGCGCTCCTAAATTATCTTGTTTAATTAAGCCTTCCTCCAGTCCCATGCGGCCTGTGCTACAATTAAGCCCACTTTACAGAGGAGGGAATGGAGGCTTACATGCTCCATTTGACGCTTGGCTAAGGTCACACAGCTCGTGGGTAGCAGAGCCAGAGTGAAGCCCAGGCAGCCTGTCCCCAAGCTACAAAATGCAAGAGATGCAGGAGACCTGGGTTCAATCCCTGGTCCAGAAGATCCCCTGGAGAAGGAAACGGCAACCCACTCCAGTATTCCAGCCTGGAGGCTCCCATGGAGAGTGGAGCCTGGCAGGCTACCATCCATGGAGTCAAAAAAGTCAGACATGATTGAGTGACTAAACAAAAACAATGGCTTAGTGTAGTCCCTGGCCTGTCATAAACACTCTGCTGATTCATCGATAAACACTGTCATCCTTGCAATTAAAGAAAGACTACACAAGTTGGTGATGGACAGGGCAGCCTGGTGTGCTGCAGTCCATGGGGTCGAAAAAAGTCGGACACCACTGAGCGACTGAACTGAACTGATGTGATTTATGATCTTACGTGATCTGTCAAGAGTCAAAATAACCACCTAGAACTCCACAGGCAGTACGTGTGTATTCCTCCCCCATCGTAAGCCCTAGATCACAGGCGTCCGGGGTGCAGGCCGCCCTACGCACGCTGCCGCCCCAGCTTCAGTCTGTATTTGAGAATTCACGGGGATTTGTGTACATTATCCTCTCTCCGAGCAAATGGCACTTCAGCTTGACCAAGTTTAATGTCCATATAAAAATCAGAAACGCTGCACACTGAGGCACGTGGACACATTTCCCATCCCTCTTTCAGGCTCCGCCGGCCGTCTGCATCCCGCATCGCCGCCGCGGCTGAGCACTTTCCGGCCAGAAACCTCATTCTCCGTGGAATACTTGAATCAGAACAAATTACAGCAATAAGGAAAATGGGCCTCTGGATGCGCGCGCCTCACAACAGGCACACTCGGCTGGACTACTTAGCCGAGGCGCGGGCTCTCCTAATGGGCTGCGCCTGGCCTCCCTGCACACAGACCTCAGACGATGGAAGCCTGCAGTTAAAGTCACAGGAGCCCACGGAAAGCTGGAGGAATGGAGAGTCAAATTCGTCCCCTTGGGACGAGGCTTTAAAACACCCGGCTAATGGGAAGAAGAAATTGAAGAGGTGCGTTTCTGCTCAGACGTCACGCAGAGCGCTGGGCTGGGTTTGTAGTCTCTGCTCAGTACTTGGCTTTCTGATGCCACCATGGCACTGCAGCTTGCAAAAGCAACCTGAGACGGCGTGCGAGTGAGAAGTTGAGCTGGGCCTCGCGACGGTCAAGCTCCCCTTCCCTGGAGCACCCCCCTAAAATGGAAGGGGCGGACAGGGGCTTTCTGTGGCTCACTCTCTCACTCAGCTTAACTGTCTGAAGAGAAAACGGCCCAGAAAAGCTTAAATCAGGATGGTGTTGCCAAAGCATAGAAGTAACCGGCTTAGTTTTTAGCCAATTCCAGCATTTCCCGGGGGCACTAGCAGTAAAGAACCCGCCTGTCAGTGTGGGAGACTCAAGAGACACACACAGGTTTGATCCCTGGGTTTGAACGATCCCCTGGAGGAGGGCATGGCAACTCACTCCAGTTTTCTTGCCTAGAGAACCCCAGGACAGAGGAGCCTGGGGGACTCCCGTCCATGGGGCCTCAAAGAGTCGGATGCAACTGAGGAGACTGAGCAGGCACACAGTCTGGGCTGTGCACTTTTCATTAAGACTCCTCCGGAAGGGACTTCTCTGGTAGCCCAGTGGTTAAGAAGCCACCTTCTCAATAGATGCAGAGAAAGCCTTTGACAAAATTCAGTACCCATTTAGGACTAAAACTCTTCAAAAAATGTGCATAGAAGGAACCTACCTTAACGTAGTAAAGGCCATGTATGATAAGCCTACAGCAAACATTATTCTCAATGGTTAAAAACTGAAAGCATCGCCCTGAGATCAGGAACGAGACAGTGTCCACTTTCACCACTGTTATTCAACATAGTTGTGGAAGTCCTAGCTACAGCAATCAGAGAAGAAAAAGAAATGAGTCCAGAATGGAAAAGAAGAAGTAAAGCTCTGTAGATGACATGATACTGTACATAGAAAACCCCAAAGATAATATCAGAAAATTACTAGAGCTAATCAGTGAACTTAGCAAAGTTTCAAGATACAAAATCAATACACAGAAGTCACTTGCCTTTCTATATACTAACAATGAAAACTCAGAAAGAGAAACTAAGGAATCAATCCCATTCATCATTGCAACAAAAAGAATTAAATGTCTAGGAATAAGCTTACCTAAAGAGACAAAATACGGAATGAAGCAGGGCAAAGACTAATAGAGTTTTGCCAAGAAAAAGCACTGGTCATAACAAACACCCTCTTCCAACAACACAAGAGAAGACTCTATACATGGACATCACCAGATGGTCAACACCGAAATCAGATTGATTATATTCTTTGCAGCCAGAGATGGAGAAGCTCTATACAGTCAGCAAAAACAAGACCAGGAGCTGACTGTGCCTCAGACCATGAACTCCTTATTGCCAAATTCAGACGTAAATTGAAGAAAGTAGGGAAAACCACTAGACCATTCAGGTATGACCTAAATCAAATCCCTGATGATTATACAGTGGAAGTGAGAAATAGATTTAAGGGCCTAGATCTGATAGATAGAGTGCCTGATGAACTATGGACGGAGGTTCGTGACATTGTACAGGAGACAGGGATCAAGACCATCCCCATGGAAAAGAAATGCAAAAAAGCAAAATGGCTGTCTGGGGAGGCCTTACAAATAGCTGTGAAAAGAAGAGAAGCGAAAAGCAAAGGAGAAAAGGAAAGATATAAACATCTGAATGCAGAGTTCCAAAGAATAGCAAGAAGAGATAAGAAAGCCTTCCTCAGCGATCAATGCAAAGAAATAGAGGAAAACAACAGAATGGGAAAGACTAGAGATCGCTTCAAGAAAATCAGAGATACCAAAGGAACATTTCATGCAAAGATGGGCTCGATAAAGGACAGAAATGGTATGGACCTAACAGAAGCAGAAGATATTAAGAAGAGATGGCAAGAATACACAGAAGAACTGTACAAAAAAGATCTTCATGACCCAGATAATCACGATGGTGTGATCACTGACCTAGAGCCAGACATCCTGGAATGTGAAGTCAAGTGGGCCTTAGAAAGCATCACTACGAACAAAGCTAGTGGAGGTGATGGAATTCCAGGTGAGCTATTTCAAATCCTGAAAGATGATGCTGTGAAAGTGCTGCACTCAATATGCCAGCAAATGTGGAAAACTCAGCAGTGACCACAGGACTGGAAAAGGTCAGTTTTCATTCCAATCCCAAAGAAAGGCAATCCCAAAGAATGCTCAAAGTACTGCACAGTTGCACTCATCTCACACGCTAGTAAAGCAATGCTCAAAATTCTCCAAGCCAGGCTTCAGCAATATGTGAACCGTGAATTTCCAGATGTTCAAGCTGGTTTTAGAAAAGGCAGAGGAACCAGAGATCAAATTGCCAACATCCGCTGGATCATGGAAAAAGCAAGAGAGTTCCAGAAAAACATCTATTTCTGCTTTATTGACTATGCCAAAGCCTTTGCCTGTGTGGATCACAATAAACTGTGGAAAATTCTGAAACAGATGGGAATACCAGACCACCTGACCTGCCTCTTGAGAAATTTGTATGCAGGTCAGGAAGCACCAGTTAGAACTGGACATGGAACAACAGACTGCTTCCAAATAGGAAAAGGAGTATGTCAAGGCTGTATATTGTCACCCTGCTTATTTAACTTATATGCAGAGTACATCATGAGAAACGCTGGACTGGAAGAAACACAAGCTGGAATCAAGATTGCTGGGAGAAATATCAATAACCTCAGATATGCAGATGACACCACCCTTATGGCAGAAAGTGAAGAGGAACTAAAAAGCCTCTTGATGAAAGTGAAAGTGGAGAGTGAAAACGTTGGCTTAAAGTTCAACATCTAGAAAATGAAGATCATGGCATCGGGTCCCATCACTTCATGAGAAATAGATGGGGAAACAGTGGAAACAATGTCAGACTTTATTTTTCTGGGCTCCAAAATCACTGCAGATGGTGATTGCAGCCATGAAATTAAAAGACGCTTGCTCCTTGGAAGGAAAGTTATGACCAACCTAGATAGCATATTCAAAAGCAGAGACATTACTTTGCCAACAAAGGTTCGTCTAGTCAAGGCTATTGTTTTCCTGTGGTCATGTATGGATGTGAGAGTTGGACTGTGAAGAAGGCTGAGCACCAAAGAATTGATGCTTTTGAACTGTGGTGTTGGAGAAGACTCTTGAGAGTCCCTTGGACTGCAAGGAGGTCCAACCAGTCCATCCTAAAGGAGATCAGCCTTGGGATTTCTTTGAAAGGAATGATGCTAAAGCTGAAACTCCAGTACTTTGGCCACCTCATGCGAAGAGTTGACTCATTGGAAAAGACTCTGATGCTGGGAGGGATTGGGGGCAAGAGGAGAAGGGGACGACAGAGGATGAGATGGCTGGATGGCATCACTGACTCGATGGACGTGAGTCTGAGTGAACCCCAGGAGTTGGTGATGGACAGGGAGGCCTGGAGTGCTGCGATTCATGAGGTCACAAAGAGTTGGACGCGACTGAGCGACTGATCTGATCTGATCTGAAAGAGACAAAAGAACTATACACAGAAAATTATAAAATAGATAGGGCAATGGGAATTTGCTGTATGGCTCAGGGAACTCAAACAGGGGCTCTGTATCAGCCTAGAGGGGTGGGGTGGGGAGGGAGATGGGTGGGAGGTTCAAAAGGGAGGGGACATATGTACACCTGTGGCTGAGTCACGTTGACGTGAGACAGAAAACAGCATTCTGTAAAACAATTATCCTTCAATTAAAAAAGAAAGAGAAAAAAACAAAGAAGCCACCTTGCAATGCAGGGGACCTGGATTCAATCCCTGGTCCGGGAACAAAGATCCCTCCTGCCACGGGACAACTGGGCCCACGAGCCACAGCCGAGCCAGTACACAGCACCTAGAGGTCCGCCCGCCACAGAGAGACCCTTCGTGCTGCAACTAAGACCCGACACAGCCAAACAAATAAGTAAATTTAAAAAAATACAGAAGGAAACATGGAATAAACAGAACAATGTCTCAAGACAGAGGCACATTACATGGTAGTTAATACGCTGGACCATGAATCAAAACAGCACTGGGCTTAAACACAGCTCTTTCACTTAAAGCTGTAAGACCCAACCGCCGCAGAGCCCTGTGGGTCTCTGTCTACACAGACAGAACGGATCGCTGTGTACCCGAAACTGACACGACCTTGTGCGCTCAGCTGCTCAGTCGTGTCTGAGTCTTTGCGACCCCATGGACTGTAGCTCGCCAGGCTCCTCTGTCCATGAATTCTCCAGGCAAGAATACTGGAGTGGGTGGCCATTTCCTTCTCCAGGGGATCTTCCCCACCCAGGGTTCAAACCTGTGTCTCCTTCATCTCCTGCATTGGCAGGTGGATCTTTACTACCACACCACCTGGAAATTCCTAACTAACTCCTAGGAGTGGGGTGTAAAATAAATAATAATAATAATAAAAGGAATGGAGCTTTTAATTACATTCCAAGGAAACATATTCATCAATGAATTCAGATGCTCTTAGCGTCTCTTCATTGCTGGTACAAGGTATCAAGTAGCATGTGAACAACAGTAGGGGTCTCTTATTTCTTTCTTTGGTGAATAACATGCAAAAAAAACACAGCTTTATATAAATGTTGGCACTTGGCTCAGTGACAACTGCAAATGTAACAAACACCTAAAGAGCTTGTCTGGGCACCGTGTACCTCCTCCTGACTCCTGATTTCACCTTCAGTGAACCCTCAGTAAATACAGTCTAGGACAGCCTTTTTCAACTTAATGATAAAGATAATATACTTGAAATGCTATTTCCAAACTTGGGCAACATTTCTCTGATCTTCAAACGCAAATTTCTACCAAATTATCATCAACACTAAGCAAGGAGAAGGTTAAAGCATTTCAGCTATCAAAGTTGAAGTCAGGAACTCAAACCAAATTTAATTTAGCTCTGATGTGAAAACATTTTGCTGTTATGGTTTTGTGGTTTTTAGAAGGGGAAAAAAAATGTACTCACAACCAGTTCTGGTTGAAACAGGTCGAGTAGGTTAAATCTGAAATAGTTCTCCATTGGTTTGTGGTTAACCAATTCGTTTATTGTTTCAGAAACTGAAATTGGTTCACCAGCCTCTGGTTTGGGTCTCTGGTTCAGTTCAGTTCAAGATCTTGGCAAATGAATACTCAGAAAAACGGACAATTCCCAAATGACCCTGTGCTAAATACGCCAGCTTTCTCAAAACCCACATGTGTTCCGCAAACCTCTCCTCTGCGGGTAGGATTACAGAGAACTGTCCTCGCCGGAGGCTGCCCAGTGTAACCCAGAGTAGAGCTGAAGCATCTCTCATCTGAGAGCAGAGACAGTCCTACAGTCCTGCTTCCAACAGAGGGTGGTGACGGAGCCAAAATGGGCACCTCTCTCCGGCATCGGAAATCTCGGCATCGGTGGCTCTCCACAGCGACGTCTGGCCGCAAAGGTGCATCTCGTTTCGTCATGCAGCACGTGTCAAGTGCTTGTGCTTAGTCGCTCAGTCGTATCTGACTCTTTGCAATCCCACGGCCTGTAGGCCGCCAGGCTCCTCTGTCTATGGCGATTCTCCAGGCAAGAACACTGGAGTGGACTGCCATGCCCTGCTCCAGGGGATCTTCCCAACCCAAGGATCAAACCCAGGTCTTCTCCCGCATTGCTGGTGGATTCCTTACCAACTGAGCCACCAGGGAAGCCCCGTAAGTGTCGAGTAGTCACTTATAAATAATTGGTGGATTTTTTTCAAGAAACACACATGAACGCAGTATTCATACAGATACTGATTGTATATAAGGATTCATGAACAAATTCTTCTCAGTTACCTGTGCTCTGAATGACGTTCTTGACTAGGAGAAAAATTCACGGGGCAACAGGGTACACGTCTAGGATTGTGACCCCAAAGGGGCATAAAGTGCTGTATGTAGCAAAAGAAATTGTGACAGCAGATACTTCTGTGACATTCCCTTCGTCCTGTTCATAGCACAGACACACTTGGAAACGACGACCTGAAATCTGGACAAGGCTAAGGACTGGGGTGTGTCCCCAGGCTCCCCAGGTCGTGGACTCCCTGAAGTCTGGGTGTAGCCAGGAAAGCAGCCCTGCTCCTCAACCCAATTTGCCCTGCAAACAAGCAGCGCCAACAAGACCGTGGGGCCTTGGCATGACCACCTGAAAGTCAATAAATAGGTTCTTAGTTTGATTCTGCTTAAGAGAAATCATGCTTGAATATTCATTGGAAGGACTGATGCTGAAGCTGAAGCTCCAGTACTCTGGCCACTTGATGCGAAGAACTGACTCATTGGAAAAGACTCTGATGTTGGGAAAGACTGAAGGCAGGAGAAGGGGATGACAGAGGATGAGATGGTTGGATGGCATCACTGACTCAGTGGACACGAGTCTGAGTAAGTTCCAGGAGACAGTGAAGGACAGGGAAGCCTGGTGTGCTGCAGTCCATGGGGTTGCCAAGGGCAGGACACGGCTTAGCAACTTAGCAACAACAAAGAGAAAAAATGGCGATGCTCCTCAGTCAGGTCCCCGTCTGTGCTTTCAACCAGGTTTCAAGTTATCACCCTTGAGACGGGCACAGTGCCCAGGGACCTTAGTTAATGCAGATTTGCAGAAGCTCAAGCAATAAATACTGAGGAAGGAATCTTCTCCAAGTTCCAAATGCGAACTCTGGATGGTGCAGACAAGAGGGAATTTAGAAATCTCCTCCTCTAGTGGCTTCTAGCTGACCAACAGAATGAGATGCGCAGCTTTATTTAAATATAAATAAAACAGAGGGTTCAGGATGGGGAACACATGTATACCTGTGGTGGATTCATTTTGATATTTGGCAAAACTAATACAATTATGTAAAGTTTAAAAATAAAATAAAATTAAAAAAAAAATAAAACAGTTTGACAGAAAACAGCAAAATTCTGTAAAGCAATGATCCTTCAATAAAAAATAAATTAAATAAATAAATAAAATAAAATGCCTATTGACTAAGAATCACCAGTGCTTCAACCTGGTAATCTGGGAATTTAGGAAGCTCCTCCCAAAATTCTGATGATCAGTCATATGTGGACCCCATTGATCTTGCCCAGTTTCCTCCTTCCATTCAGAAGGAAGCAAATGCAGACCATGCCTCAATTGTAGGAATAACAGCTGACATGCATGGGGTGCCCACTGTGGACCAGATACTTTAATATGTGTTATCTCCAGTCTTTACAACCCCTCTTAAATTCATGCCGTGAGCAGACAGCTTCTTACAACGTCCTGTCTCCAGACGTTCAGCGCTGTTCTCGTGTAGTTATTCCTCGATGGACATTATGGGGTTTCCACCTGTTGCTCCTGCAAAGTCCTGCCATCAAACCAAAGAAGAGAAAGCAATTGAGTTGCATTTCTCATCAGCAGCACGTTCTCAGGGATGTTTCCCAGGACCTTCAGGAATCTATGATACTGTTCTCAGGCTGGTGGCATGGCAGCTCCCCAATGATCAAGGAGATGAACAAACTCAGAGGAAATTCACGTGCTCATGATTCACAAGCTGGTATGAATAACCCAGTGCAAACCCTCGTGCTCAGCCACGAGGCAGTCAGAGAAGCCAGGGCTCCTGGAATTCAACCACCCTGTCCCACCTTCAGCCATTTCCATGTGGGGTCAACTCATGATCTGAATTGATGGGACCACCCAAAACATTAAGGCTCCTGGCTATATGACTGGTTTTCAGATGCAAAGTGGTTTGGCTCTCATTAAAAATATTCAAAAGTTTAACTTCAAGCAGTTTTCTCACTACTTTTTCTACTGCTGCTTGTTTCCAGAATTTCTAGCAAAAAAAAAAAAAACACGTTAATCAAAATGAACATGAGTATCTCACTTTTCAAACTATGCTCAAACTTATTAAGCGTCGTTTCCCAAAATGATAAAATGAAGCAGGTCAGCATCTGACACCACCCCTGGCAGCCCTGTCACGAGATCCTGCCACTTGCCCTCAGCTCCTTTACCTCATTTCTGAACCCCAATCAAAGCTTCCTAAGGGAAAATTTTGGCAGCCTGAAGACATAGCTAATCCCCTCATAAATAGTTGTTCTTCCAAACTGCCAGAAAATCGAACAGATTATAACACAATAGAGTTATAAAAGTTAGTGCCTCCATAATAAATGTCAACTACACTTCTTGCGATTATTTATCTCCTTCTGTCAATTATATAGGTAACGCAATTTATATAATGACATTGTATACACAGAAACTAATGCCTGAAACAGGAAGGAGATATAAAAGATTCTCCTGCAAATTAAAAACTTCCTGAGCTTTACAAGGCATTCCTTGGCCATATTGCTGGTTTGGTTCCAGACCACCACCCACAGTAAAGCAAGTTACATGAATTTTTTAGTTTTCCTGTACACATAATAATTATGTTTAGGGACTTCCTTGGTGGTTCAGCGGCTTCCCAGGTGGCACAGTGGTAAAAAACCCACCTGCTGTTGCAGGAGATGTGGGTTCGATCCCTGGGTCGGGAAGATCCCCTGGAGAAGGACACGGCAAACCACTCCAGTATTCTTGCCTGGAGAATCCCATAGACAGAGGAGCCTGGCGGGCTACAGTCCTTGGGGTTGCAAAGACTCAGACACGATTGAGTGGCTAACACACTGGTGGGCCAGGAACAAAGACTTGGCCTTTCAAAGCAGGGGTTCAATCCCTGGTTGGGGAACTAAGATCACACTTGCTTGAGACCAAAAGAAAAACAAAAACAAAAACATAAAACAGAAGCTAAATTGTAACAAATCCAATAAAGACTAAAAATGAACCACCTCCAAAAAAAAAAAAACTTTAAAAAAATAAAAAGTTGTGTTTATCCTATGCTGTAGTCTGTTACATGTGCCTTAGCATTACATCTTTTAAAAAAGGTACATGCTTCAATTTAAAAATACTTTATTGCTAAAAACATGCTAAACATCACCTGAGCCTTCAGTGAGTCATAGTCATTTTGCAGTAGTAACATCAAAGATTACGTGTGTGTGCTAAGTCGCTTCAGTCGTGTCCGATTCTTTGAGACCCCATGGACTGCAGCCCGCCAGGCTCCTCTGTCCATGGGATTCTCCAGGCAAGCATCCTGGAGTGGGTTGCCATGCCCTCCTCCAGGGGATCTTCCCAACCCAGGGATCAAACTCGTGTCTCTTAAGTCTCCAGCATTGGCAGGTGGGTTCTTTACCATCACTGATTACAGATCAGCATGGCAAATATAATAATAATGAAAATTTCAAATTTTGTGAAAATTACCAAAGTATGACAGAGACACGAAACGAACAAACGCTGTTGGAAAAAATAGCACAGATATACTTCCTCAACACAGAGTTGCCACAAACCTTTAATTTGTAAAAAGCAAAATAAAGCAAAGCACAATAAAATGAGACATGCCTGTATTTACAGAAACGTGTGGGGACTCCAGCATCACCGAGTCTTAGCTCACATTGCCTCCCCAGGCCCATCGTGTGGGGACTCCAGCATCACCGAGTCTTATTTCACATTAACTCTCAGGCCCATTCATGGACGTTGGCCTGCTTGAGCCTCAGGCGGTTATCAAAGGAAGCATCCCTGGATGAGAGGAAGGGGAGGACTTCTAATAGGAACCCTAAATTGGAGCCCAGGCTCCCACCGTACTTGCTGCGAGATAAACAGTTACAGTATTTAACTACCTGTCCATGGCCCTCTGTATCCACATGGAAAATATACAGAAAAAAAAAATCCTGGAAAGTTCCCCAAAGCAAAACTTGAATTTGCCACCTGCGGGCATCTATTTACATCTATTTCCATAATATTTACATTGAATTAGGTATTGTAACTAATTTCAGTTCAGTTCAGTCTCTCAGTCATTGACTCTTTGCGACCCCATGGACTGCAGCACGCCAGGCTTCCCTGTCCATCACCAACTCCCGGAGCTTGCTCAAACTCATGTCCACTGAGTCAGTGATGCCATCCAACCATCTCATCCTCTGTTGTCCCCTTCTCCTCCTGCCTTCAAGGAGTTGCTGGTCTTCAAGGAGACCCAGCATCAGAGTCTTTTCCAATGAGTCAGTTCTTCACATCAGGTGGTCAAAGGATTGGAGTTTCAGCTTCAGCTTCAGTCTTTCCAAAAGATACTCAGGACTGATTTCCTTTAGGATTGACTGGTTTGGTCTCCTTGTAGTCCAAAGGACTCTCAAGAGTCTTCATATTGTTCATGGGTTTCTCAAGAATACTGAAGATACCAAAAGATGACTGCATTTAATCTGACTGAGCCTCAGTGTCACTACCTGTAAAATGGGGGTGGTAATAGCTACTTTCATTTACTGGAAAGACCAAATGCCATGAACATCTAAAAGCATCAAGCTCAGGAGTCAATATATACTTTCTGGTGGTGCAAATCCCGGTGGGCAACTTTTTATCTTGACAAAATGACTCCAAAACATAACAAGTTTTCAGGAAGAGTCAGTAAAAAGCCTTAAAGAAAATTAACAACAGGAGACATGTTGTTATGAGTTACATCGCGGCGGTGCATTAATTACCTTAATGGCCCCAATTTCTCCACCCCTCCCTGCCTGCACCTTCTGTGCAAGGTGCCTCTGCAGTCTCTTCTATCAAAAGGTAAAGTAGATTTCCCAGCCCCTCAGGGTTGAGTTCAGTCAGGTGACTTGTTTTGGCCAATGAGATGTTAGTGAGCTTGCAACAAACAGAGGTTTGAAAACACTGTATCTGCTTCCTGTCCTGCCCTCTGCCCCTTGAAGTAGAAGCATGTGGGCTGGTACCTAGAGGATAAAAGGTACGCAGCCTGGTTACATGCAGCTCCTCAGTCCACGGCCAGCAAACCACCAGGCTAAGAGTGAGCCCAGCTAAAACCAGCTTCAGTTCAGTTCAGTCACTCAGTCGTGTCCAACTCTTTGCGATGCCATGAATCGCAGCACACCAGGCCTCCCTGTCCATCACCAACTCCCAGAGTTCACTCAGACTCATGTCCATCGAGTCAGTGATGCCACCAGCCATCTCATCCTCTGTTGTCCCCTTCTCCTCCTGCCCCCAATCCCTCCCAGCATCAGAGTCTTTTCCAATGAGTCAACTCTTTGCATGAGGTGGCCAAAGTACTGGAGTTTCAGCTTTAGCATCAGTCCTTCCAAAGAAATCCCAGGGCTGATCTCCTTCAGAATGGACTGGTTGGATCTCCTTGCAGTCCAAGGGACTCTCAGGAGTCTTCTCCAATACCACAGTTCAAAAGCATCAATTCTTCAGCACTCAGCTTTCTTCACAGTCCAACTCTCACATCCATACATGACCACAGGAAAAACCATAGCCTTGACTAGATGGACCTTTGTTGGCAAAGTAATGTCTCTGCTTTTGAATATGCTATCTAGGTTGGTCATAACTTTCCTTCCAAGGAGTAAGCGTCTTTTAATTTCATGGCTGCAGTCACCATCTGCAGTGATTTTGGAGCCCAGAAAAATAAAGTCTGACACTGTTTCCACTGTTTCCCCATCTATTTCCCATGAAGTGATGGGACCGGAGGCCATGATCTTCGTTTTCTGAATGTTGAGCTTTAAGCCAACGTTTTCACTCTCCACTTTCACTTTCATCAAGAGGCTTTTTAGTTCCTCTTCACTTTCTGCCATAAGGGTGGTGTCATCTGCATATCTGAGGTTATTGATATTTCTCCCGGCAATCTTGATTCCAGCTTGTGCTTCTTCCAGTCCAGCGTGTCTCATGAGGTACTCTGCATATAAGTTAAATAAGCAGAGTGACAATATACAGCCTTGACGTACTCCTTTTCCTATTTGGAACCAGTCTGTTGTTGACCTACATCAAGCTGCAGATTCTTGAGCTAAATAAATGTATACTGTTTTAAGCCACCCTTTCTCAATGGAGTCTCCATGAGAAAATTAAGCCCTATAGAAAAAATATTTGAGTGACTATTTTTCTAATCTTCCCCCTGGAACATAGTTAATTAGTTACATATAATAAATGCCTTAGGGTATCAGGGTTTAAGTGCTTCTTGAAACCCTGTTTAAAAGGGCTATTTTAAGCCCTTGCATTTTGGAGTTTTTTCTTGGGTGGGGGGTTCTTCTTTTTTTTTTTTTGCCCCTCATGTAGGATCTTTGTTCCCGGACCAGGGATTGAACCCATGCCGCCTGCAGTGGAAGCACAGAATCTCAACCACTGCAGGGAAGTCCCCAAGCCCTTGCATTTTGGATGGTTATTATACAGCATAGAGGCTTCCCAGGTGACTCAGGGGTAAAGAATCCACCAGCCAGTGCAGGAGATGCCAGAGACGCCAGTTCAATCCCTGGGTCGGGAAGATCCCCTGGAGGAGGAAATGGCAACCCACTCCAGCATTCTTGCCTGAGAACGCCACGGACAGAGGAGCCTGGTGAGCTACAGTCCACGGGGCACAAAGAGGAGGGCCCAACCGTGCGACTGAGCACGCGCGCACGTGTCCAGCGTGAGTGCAGCAGCAGGCAACCACACAACCACGCCGTGAACATGTCTACGTATGAATTGTATTCCAACGCTTTATCAAGTCACCATGCTGCTGAAATACAGTTGATCCTTCAACAGAGCAACACATGGGTTTGAACTTGCACAGGTTCACGTATATCCAGATTTTTTTCCATAGTAGACACTGCAGGACCCCGTGGTGTGCGGCTGGTGCGACGCGAGGAAGCGTTGGTGCCCCTAACGCTCTGCGTTGTCCAAAGGTGACCTCTCGTGTGTCACCAAAATGGCAGAGCAACCGACCAAAATTAAACCTCAAACACGGCTGAAATACACACAAAATAGACAACACCACTGGCCTGGTAAGTCTTTGGGGAGGAGACGGAGCATTCGCTGAGGCCTCTTAGGAAAAGGAGGCGTCATACGGAGAACAGCGGTGTCACTGCCGGACATCGCGCCTTCAGCTCCACTCCACCCAGTTAGGATTTAATATTGTGATAAAGAAAGAGCTCTATCATAGAAAGTAGGCAAACATTTATGTCATCTTCTAGTGAAAGAGGTCTGTTCAAGCATAGTATTAATAAAAGGAGCCAAAGCAGAAAGACTGACAGTCAATGATGTAAAAAATTTAAACATCAGTACGTATTCTAAGTATTAGTCTGGCACAAAATGCTTATATTTTGATACGTAGTTGAAAGGCAAACAAAAAATGGAATTTGGTCATGAAAAATAAGGAAGTGAAGTGGTAGACACTCAGTCGTGTCCGACTCTTTGTGACCCTATGGACAGTAGCCCACCAGGCTCCCCTGTCCATGGGATTCTCCAGGCGACACTGCTGGAGTGGGTTGCCACTCCCTCCTCCAGGGGATCTCCATGACCCAGGGGTCAAACCCAGGTATGTCGTGTGTCTGACATTGGCAGGCAGCTTCTTTCCCACTAGCCCCACCTGGGAAGCCCCTTGTATGTATGGACCATATCTATATCCACTCACCTCTGGACACACATTTAGGGAGCTTCTGTGACTTTGCTATTGAGGTAAATTTAACTTAAATAGCTAAATGAAATAAGAGACATAAAGTTCTTAGTTCAGGGCCTGACACAAATACCCATCGTCCTCTCTTTTCTCTTTTTATGAATAATACTAAAGTCTAAAGACAGCTGAAAACGCTTGTGTGATCAATGCTGACTGTCCTGCCTTATCAACACTAATCTCAACTGGATACACTCTGCTTATTTTTCTTCTTTCATACTCTGTTAGTACTCATACGCTTGTATTATCATTTATTTTAACTAATAGAGATTTAATAACCAAATACGTTATAAGATACTATTCAATAGTTTTGACTGTGGTGTTTTTTTTAAAAAGAGACATTGGGGGACTTTCCCGGTGGTCTTAAGATTCTGTGCTCCCAATGCAGGGAACACGGGTTCCATCCCTGGTTGGGGAACTAAGATCCTGCAAGTCACACACTGCCACCAAAAATCAGTAAAGGCAAAAGTCAATTCTTTGGAAAGATTAACAAAGTTAATTTTAAAATAAATAAGACATTCAGGGCACAATTCATGCATCGACATACATGAGTGGGAAAACAGATCCCCCAAAATATTTAACCTATCTAAGGTCAATAATTGCACTCATCTCACATGCTAGTAAAGTAATGCTCAAAATTCTCCAAGCATGGCTTCAGCAATATGTGAACCGTGAACTTCCTCATGTTCAAGCTGCTTTTCAAAAAGGCAGAGGAACCAGAGATCAAATTGCCAACATCCGCTGGATCGTGGAAAAAGCAAGAGAGTTCCAGAAAAACATCTACTTCTGCTTTATTGACTATGCCAAAGCCTTTGCCTGTGTGGATCACAATAAACTGTGGAAAATTCTGAAACAGATGGGAATACCAGACCACCTGACCTGCCTCTTGAGAAACCTGTATGCAGGTCAGGAAGCATCAGTTAGAACTGGACATGGAACAACAGACTGCTTCCAAATAGGAAAAGGAGTACGTCAAGGCTGTATATTGTCACCCTGCTTATTTAACTTCTATGCAGAGTACATCATGAGAAACGCTGGACTGGAAGAAACACAAGCTGGAATCAAGATTGCTGGGAGAAATATCAATAACCTCAGATATGCAGATGATACCACCCTTAAGGCAGAAAGTGAAGAGGAACTAAAAAGCCTCTTGATGAAAGTGAAAGTGGAGAGTGAAAACGTTGGCTTAAAGCTCAACATTCAGAAAACGAAGATCATGGCCTACGGTCCCATCACTTCATGGGAAATAGATGGGGAAACAGTGGAAACAGTGTCAGACTTCATTTTTTGGGGGCTCCAAAATCACTGCAGATGGTGACTGCAGCCATGAAATTAAAAGACGCTTACTCCTTGGAAGGAAAGTTATGACCAACCTAGAGAGCATATTCAAAAGCAGAGACATTACTTTGCCAACAAAGGTTTGTCTAGTCCAGGCTATGGTTTTTCCTGTGGTCATGTATGGATGTGAGAATTGGACTGTGAAGAAGGCTGAGCGCTGAAGAATTGATGCTTTTGAACTGTGGTATTGGAGAAGACTCCTGAGAGTCCCTTGGACTGCAAGGAGATCCAACCAGTCCATTCTGAAGGAGATCAGCCCTGGGATTTCTTTGGAAGGACTGATGCTAAAGCTGAAACTCCAGTAGATTGGCCACCTCATGTGAAGCGTTGACTCATTGGAAAAGACTCTGATGCTGGGAGGGATTGCGGGCAGGAGGAGAAGGGGACGACAGAGGATGAGATGGCTGGATGGCATCACCGACTCGATGGGCGTGAGTTTGAGTGAACTCTGGGAGTTGGTGATGGACAGGGAGGCCTGGTGTGCTGCGATTCATGGGGTCGCAAAGAGTTGGACACGACTGAGCGACTGAACTGAACTGAACTGAAGGTCAATAATAGAATTAGAAGAAGTAGTAAAAAAGTCCTTTTCTCCCTGAAAACCTGCCTCAGCCTAAAAAGCAACAGGCATCTGTGAGTCATTCAGCATCATGAATGCACTTCATCAGGGGCCTCGGGCACAAGGAAATTAGATGTTACTGCTTTGCTGGTGTGTGTGTGCGTGCTGAGTCGCTCAGACGTGTCTAACTCTTTGTGACCCCGTGGACTGTAGCCCACAAGGCTCCTCTGTCCATGGGATTCTCCGGGCAAGAATACTGGACTATACTGGACATAAACCAACACCACACTGCAGCCAGGCCCCTATAGAAGGCATCTGTCTAACCCCTTCCAGAATATCCTAAATAAGAAAGTGCAATATGTGGAATCAAAGCTGTCTGGAGCTAGGGCACATTTGTATTTCTGACAAGTATAGATTATTCAGTAAGACCTCTCAGTGCAGCAGCAAGCAGGAAAGCATGGAGAGCTAATAAAAGTAATGAAGTCTTTGCCGGACATGAACTCTCTGCCATTAAATCTCTTCTGAGAAATGGGATGAGCCTGTCAAGTCCGCAGGGGCATAGCTGGGTCCGTGGGCCACAGAAGTGCAAATACCAAGAGCCTTGTGGTCAGTGTGGCTGAGATCATGGGTGTTCAAGCTCAGGGATGGAGCGCTTTATCTAGCCTTCAACTTCATGGAGAAGCGATGACGACATAAAGCCGGGCTCATCGTAGTTGTACATTTCAGCGGAATGGAGAGATAAGGACCCGAGTTTGATAACATCCTAAGCTGGGTGTATCGTGTGGTTTGCAACCCTGAGCTGCGTCATGTAAACTCTGCATTCTTCACCCAGGGACTGAGAGCATTCTTCTCCCCTGTTTAAGGCCCGCTGGAGTCCCTGAAAAGCCCCTGATGCTGGGAAAGATTGAAGGCGGGAGGAGAAGGGGATGACAGAGGATGAGATGGTTGGATGGCATCACCGACTCAATGGACATGAGTTTGAGTGAACTCCAGGAGTTTGTGATGGACACGGAGGCCTGGCGTGCTGCAGTCCACGGGGTCGCAAAGCTTCGGACACGACTGAGGGACTGAACTGGACTGAACTGGAGTCCCTGAAAAGCCAGGATGAGGTTCAGGTCTGTGGAAGGGGGTCTGTGGAACAATGGAGGGGGCAGGAAAGGGCACACAGCAACTTAGGGCAGCTTAGTCCGCAGAGCCGCGGGCGGAGAGCAGGGACACCTCGGGACGTGGAGGACCCCGGGGTGGGGATGCCCCGCACCCCTGTGACAGAAGTGTCAAGGAAGGGAGAGGTCGCCGCAAACCAGGGATAAAAGTGGCCCTGTGGAAAAGAGCTCCCTCTGGGAGCTGTGACTTCAGAAGAGGGACACAAGCTGCCTGCGGGGTCGGGGGCGGCGGTCCCCAGCCTGTCTTCCCTCTGCTGCCCAGCAGGTAGCACTGACAACCCCACCAACATGGAGGGGAGGCAGGGAGGAGGCAGGCCATCTCCTCCCAAAAGCCACCGAGCAGGACAGGGCAGCAGAGAGAGCGGATCAAAAGGGCAAGTGTACGTGGGAAGAGAGAATGTGAATAACCTCTGGGGGGACTTCCCGGGCGGGCCAGGGGTTAAGACTTCACCTACCAACGCAGGGGTTGCAGGTTCCATCCCTGGTTGGCCCACTTGCCTAGTGGCCAAAAAAACCTAACCATAAAACAGAAGCAGTATTGTAACACATTCAGTAAAGACTGGATTCTTAAGAAAAAAAAAAAAACAACCTTCAATAAATGAATAAATAAATAACCTCTGGCGTCGCCTAAGCCTTTCTCTCAGTAATTCCCAAGGTGACACACTTGCTTGGTTCAGGCTCCAGGAGGACCAGTTTGAACACAGGAGCGAGTGAAGGATGTTGCTCTCCCCCAGTCAGTTTCCTTAAGCTCTTCCAGGTCACAGGCACATCAACCCCTGCTTCCTCCTTCCTCCCCCTCTCACCACCCACCCTGCCCCAGAATCAAGCATCATCACTTCAATCCCCCGAAGAGTATTTATTTTCCTCCTACAAAGAGCACCCACAGTGGAGTGGTGACATTCTTTTGAAGAGAATAATCAGAGCCCTCAGTTTTCCCTTTAAAACAAATCAGGTGAGCAGTGTACTTCCTCCGAACGCTGGCAGCTTTTTGGCTGCTTGGGAACCCTGGAAATATTGATCAGTTACAAATACTCGGACGCTTGCATCTCCTGAATTTGCTTACTGCAGCCCTTCTTCCTGGTCCGTCAGGAGAGCTCCAGCAATTTTGTTATCATGATAAATTATCCTACCCGGTAGGTCACTCTTTTTTACCTAAAGTCACAATTTGCTCTCTCCTCTAGGTCACAACCTGATTTTTCAGGGTGACAGATTTATTGCTTGCTTTGTGCTCCAAAAAACAAATAGCCAACATTGCTCAAAATACAGTCCTGTCATAATAACTTTGGCTGTTTCCCAACGGGAATGAGACCCAGCATTCATGCCTCTGTTTGCATGCGGTGGAGAGAGAAGCCATTTCCACACGGCTATGGATCAGGGCTGAAGGGGCAGGATTAGGTCAGAGCCACACTGCTAGTTCAAGCAACTGATAAGCAAGTATTTGTTGGCAAGGTCTTGGAGGAGCTTTTCTTCTCTGAAGGAAGCTCGAAAGACAGAGCAAGCAGCCACCTGTGACCTCCCAAGCAAGCCTTTTTGCTGATGGCACATTTTCCTCAGCCCTTGTCCCCATGAAATGTCCCTAAAAGCCAAGAATGATACTCTGATGTTTCCAGGGTGAGGCCAGGTCACAGAGCAGAGCTCACACAATGGAATGTGGACCGAAGTGATGAGCAGCACTTCCAGGTCTGTACATCACTCAGCAACACTGTCTCCCAGCTTCCTCCTCAGCCTGCAGCCTGGGTGTGCCCCCAGTACCTCTAAATGTACCGCCTCCGTAGGAAGTCTGCCCACCGCCCATGCACACGGGGCTCCAACCTGGCTGGTCTCTGACCCAGACCCTGCATTCTGTTCTCCATCCATTAATCCAAGTTCATCCTCTCCCCCCGGAGAATTCATGCCTTTCTTCCAGTCCAGATCTCCCATGGGTCACCAGCAACCAGAAAAAACTCTAGAGCCTTCTGGCTTCTTTTGATCCATCCATCTGAGAAGTTATCAGATGTCCCAACTCTGCCTCAGATCCATAAGGATGTAGTGTATGCGTGCCCGGCTGCTCAGTCATGTCTGACTCTTTGTGACCGCGTGGACTGTAGCCCACCAGGCTCTTCTGTCCATGGGATTTTCCAGTCAAGAATACTGGAGTGGGTTGCCATGCCCTCCTCCAGGGGATCTTCCTGACCCAGGGATTGAACCCGCATCTCCTCTATCTCCTGCATTGGCAGGCGGGTTCTTTACCACTGAGCCACTTGGGAAGCTCTAAAAATAAAGACTAAAATAAGTGAAAAATAGCAGCCTGATTAAATTGTGGAGGAACCTCAATAGCATAATAGTGAAAGGGAAAAAGACACAATCCATATGCCTGTCAATGCGAGGAAACACAAGAGAGACAGATTCAATCCCTGGGTCAGGAAGATCCCCTGGAGGAGGAAATGGCAACACACTCCAGTATTCTCGTCTGGAGAATCCCTATGGACAGAGGAGCCTGGCAGGCTACAGTCCATGGAGTCGCAAAGAGTTGGATGCAACTGAGCAGACATACACACACACACACATATACACATATACACATACACACACACATATATACACATATACACATATATACACACACACACATACACATATATACACACACACACATATACACACACACATATACACACACACAAATTTATAGTAGGATTCTGTTTATATACAGGGTGAAACAGGCAAGATGAAGCTGTTTTTTTACTCTATGGTATGCAAAGAAGGTTGGGTGGCAAAACCAAATAGAGATGGCCATTATCTGTATCTTTTCTTTTTTATGTTATTTCTGGATTCTTAAAAAGAGAACATTCTCAGGGCTCCCCTGCTGGTCTGGGGGCTAAGACTTTGCCCTCCCAGTGGAGGGGACCCAGGTTCAAAACCTGGTCGGGGAACTAGATCCCATATGCGGCAACTAAGTGTTTTCATTCCACAAATAAAGATTCTGCACGCTGCAACTAAGAGCCAGGACAGCCAAATAAATAAATGTATGTAGATAGATATAAAAATTTAAAACAACATTCTCTCCATGTTTGACACTAGTGTCCACATAGGTGGCACCCTGAAAATTTAGAAAGTGAAACACTGAAAAATCCAGATAAACTCTTTATGTGATGCCATAAAAAGGAAAAACAACTCAAATGATAAAGTGATTAAAAATGAGTTAAGCTCATGACATGGTGTGGATAGACAGAATTCACATTATTTGCATTCCCCATGCTGTTCTTGAGCATGCTTTCTGCATCATCTTTCTAAGTATGTATTAAACTCCAGCACTGTGTCAGCCACCATGCCAGCTCTGATAACACAAATATGGTTGAGACAAATTTTCTTTCTCAGGGATTTACTGCTTCCTGGAAGGTGATGAGAAAGAGGCAAAAATATTTAAGAGTCACAAAAACTGGTAGCAACTGATGTAATAGAAATGCAGAAGGGTTCCATGGGAATACAAGGGAAAAAATACCTGATTCTTCCTGGAAATAGAGCTGGGAAGAATTCATAAGTGAGGTTTTGTTTTGCTTCCAGTTTGAGGGTTTTTTTGTTTTCTGTTTTGGGGGAGTTTTTTGAGTGATTTTTTCGTTTTTTGTTGGAAGAAGTTCATCTGTAAGGAAAAGTGGAGGGGGACATTTAGGAAGAAGAGTTTGCACGGGAGTGTGGAAGGAAAGCTTCACAGTGTGTTAGGGAAATGAAAATATAGGAGAATGAGATCAGAAGATGAAGGGGCTTGTAGGTCATGCCTTTTGCTACTGCAGACCACAGACGAGTTAAATAGAGCCTGTCCTATAAATAAAGCTTTTTTGGCACCCAGCCCTGTCCCTTCGTTCACTGAATCACCTGTGGCTGTAACGCAGAACTGAGTGGTTGCTACAGAGACCCTATGACCATGGAGAAAACATGGGTCTTGCTGTGCAGCAATGAGGAACAGAATAGCTGTGGGAGTGGGTGCTTCCCACACAGGCCGCCTGCAGGGCCTGTGCGCAGGTGTGCAGGGCCGGGCATGCAGGAGTGCTGCAGTTGGGACGCTTCTCATGACAGAAGAGAGAC
This sequence comes from Bos javanicus, assembly GCF_032452875.1. Classification (NCBI taxonomy): domain Eukaryota; kingdom Metazoa; phylum Chordata; class Mammalia; order Artiodactyla; family Bovidae; genus Bos; species Bos javanicus. The sequence continues at coordinate 79,510,692 of NC_083883.1, forward strand.
AAGAGCTGTCATTAAGCCCACGCTGTAAATGCTGGAGAGGAAGAAGCCTACAACGTGAACAGACTCCAGCCTACCCACCTTTTCTGCTCTGAATGGACATGTGGCTTGTTGCCAAGTTTTTCCCTCTCTTTTGGGATCACTGCTACCCTGAATCTTTTACTCCAAATCTCTTGAGTCTGCACATGCAATGATGAGTTAGTCTGCGGTGAAGATGGGAAGAACCGCCAGGTCACGTGGTCTGCACACAGTCAGCTTTCCTAGGTCACATCAAACTGCCTCCCAAACCAGGTAAGTGTGAATCATGCGCACCTCTCCAGCCTCCACACCGTCAGGGGGAGAGGCGAGCAGAGGTGAAGATTGTGGACTCTGGAACCAGGACACAGACCGTCAGTCCCTGGCTCTGCCACTGCCTTGCTGTGTGACCTCACAAACCCACCTAACCGCCCCGTGCCTCTGTTTCCTCATGTGCTCAGTCAGTTCAGTCGCTCAGTCGTGTCCGACTCTGTGACCCCATGGACCACAGCATGCCAGGCCTCCCTGTCCATCACCAACTCCCAGAGCTTGCTCAAACTCATGTCCATCGAGCCGGTGATGCCATCCAACCATCTCATCCTCTGTCTTCCCCTTCTCCTCCTGCCCTCAATCTTTCCCAGCATCAGGGTCTTTTCCAATGAGTCAGCTCTTCGCATGAGGTGGCCAAAGTATTGGAGTTTCAACTTCAGCATCAGTCCTTCCAATGAACACCCAGGACTGATCTCCTTTAGGATGGACTGGTTGGATCTCCTTGCAGTCCAAGGGACTCTCAAGAGTCTTCTCTAACATCCCACTTCAAAGGCATCAATTCTTTGGCACACAGCTTTCTTTATGGTCCAACTCTCACAACCATACACGATTACTGGAAAATCCATAGCTTTGACTAGATGGACATTTGTTGGCCAAGTAATATCTCTGCTTTTTAATACACTATCTAGGTTTGTCATAGCTTTTCTTCCAAGGAGCAAGCATCTTTTAATTTCATCTGGTAAATGGAGATAATTACAGAACATTCCCTATAGGATTGTTGAGAGAATTAAATAGCTACTGTGTGTAAAGCCTATAAAATAATGCCTTCCTACACAAGTGTTAGATAACTTTTTATAAATTTCATTTAGTGGAAATAAAGTGGTATCTTCCTTGTAGTTTTCATTTCCCAAAATGACAACTCAGATCTTTCCCCACGTCTCTCCTCCATTCATTAGGCTTTCTCCTGGTGACTCACTGAGATTCTCTGTGTGGTATTCTGGACTCATCATTTGTCATTTGTATGTGTTCCAAATAGCTTTTCCCAGCTGTGGCCTGTCTTGTTCACTCTTTTTATGACATACAGAGTATAGATGTTGATCTTAGAAAAGCATGAATTTTTGAAAAAGATACCATAAATATTGGAAAGTCAAGGCCCTGATGACCAGAGCAAAGTTTTCCAAACAGATATCTCTCAGCCTCCATCACACAATTGCCAAACTCCCCGCCCTGGTTTTTTACTAAGTCAAACTGGCCTAAACAACACACCAAACTCAAATCAAAGTGAATTTATAATCACTAATCCCCCATACTAACACAGTCAGGGACACACAGAAAATAAAGCATAGTTCCTGCCTTCATCAGGTTTCATGTCCAGCTCTGACGAAAGAGCAGATGTGTGAAAAAAACATCTCAAATCACAAGGTAATGATACCACTTCGGTAGTGTGCATCACCGTATCATGATCAGTCGCTTCAGTCGTGTCTGACTCTTTGTGACCCTATGAACTGCAGCCCGCCTGGCTCCTCTGTCCATGGGATCCTCCAGCAAAAATACTGGAGGGGGTTACCATTTCCTCCTCCAGGGGATCTTCCTGACCCAGGGATTGAACCCGCATCTCCTGCACTGCGGGTGGGTTCTTCACCACTAAGCCTCTGGGAAAGCCCGCACCACTGCATGTATCGCCATAATTCATTCCTATGTTCAGGAAACTTATTCCGTAAGTCACACCCACAAAGAGAACAAGAGGGTGAAAAAGTCATTTTCTGCCCTGTTGTGGGGACCCTTGAAATATCACAGTGTATAATGTCCAAACCACAAAAGAACAGACTCACTAAATTAGTGGTCCGCAGATGGGGACGTTGCCATGGATTCCGAGTCTGAGGACCGTCACGCTGCAGCTAAGCCCTGCTGTCTCACCCTTACCATCATCTATGGTTTACGACACATTGTGCCTGTTGAGCAACTCCTGGCCTTTAGAGAAACCTCATTATCTCATTTCTTGTGGACATCGTGGTTTCTCCACGAGAGTCACTTGGGTTGTTCAAGGATCTTCCCATAGGAGTCTTCAGTGATAAATGCAAGTTGGTCTTAATAATTTGTATTCATCATTTTGTGATCCAAATATTATCTCTGTAGACCTGAAATATTTAAAGTTGACGGTGTTTGATTTAATCAATTCAACTCTGATTCTGAGGTCAAATATCAGTGATCAGAGCACAAGAAATGTTTCCAAACACAGTTTTCACTGGACATTTAAAATATCATATTTTAGTAGTCAGTATTTGTCAATCCCAATGTCCCAATTTATCTCTCCCCCACTCCTCCTTAACCCCTCGTAACAATAAGTTTATTTTCTATATCTGTGACTCTATTTCTGTTTCATAGAACTCTACTCAAAAACTCTGTAATGGTCTATATGGGAAAAGAACCTAAAAAAAAGAGTGGATATATGTATATGTATAACTGATTCATTTGGCCATACACCTGAAAGTAATCCAACATTGTATATAAACTATACTCCAAAAATTTTTTTAAATACCATATTTTAATCATCAAAACTTACTCGAGTCCATATTATAATTATTAGAAGCCAAAAGACTAGTAGGCAAAACTATTTAAATTCTGATGCATTTCTTCAATTCAAGTAATGGTCACAATAATAATAAAGATAGCTAATATTAAACGAGTGTCTTTGTGCACAGCCCTGAGCAAAGCACTTTATATCAATTATTTTTCTTTATTGCAACAGTCACCCTCTATGCAAGGTATTATTAGCATTCCTGTTTCATGGAATCTATCTGAATTAGGACTTATCTGTTCAAGTCAATAAACATTTCTCTTGTACCTGCTGTGCGTGAAGCAGTCCCAGGCAGTGTGGAGACTATAAAGACTGCAGCACCAGTGACTGTGCTCCCAGATAGCAGCATAATCCTGTAGGCATCATGAGGCTTGATGGCATGAGGCAGCATGAGGTGTCGTAGGAGAAGCATAGCTGCTTTGGTAGCTCAAGACAGCAGTAACCGTATCTGCAAAGCAATCTGGAAAGGTTTCATTGAGCAGATGTTAGCAGATTATGGCTTTAAAACCAAGGAAACCCCTCCCAGTCTTTCCCTCCCCACTCAGACCACAGGGGCTCTGCCCTGGGCCTTTAGCGAAGGCCACACAGCACAGAAGATGACCCTGGCCCTCCGTCGGGACCCCTGGCACGGGAGTCCTAATCTCTCTTCCCTGCCTGGATCACCCCCTCTCGGCGACTCTGATTCTGGGTCTCCATCCTGCCTCTTGGAGGTGTCACCTGCTCAGGAGTTGGGTCATGGCCCACTCTGACTTCAGCCCGTCCCACGTTCCCAGAAAGATCTGTTAGGACCCAACAGATCATGTCCATATATTTAGCTCTTTACATAAGGAAATATATAGAGATTTAAAGGTATATCATTTTACCCCCAAAACTATGTAATAAAAACCACAGAGAGCAAAAACCCACTGGACTGTAGTTGTGACATGCAAGACACTTGGGGGAGATTGCTTGGGCACACAACGATACCCCTGACTCCAACCCACTCATATTTTTTCCATTTCCATTTTGTAGACAATCTATAATAACATGCCGTCAAAAAAAAAAAAAAAGTATTTCCACAGGAATCAGCAGAATTTTCCAAGGTCCCATCCAAACCGCTCTGTACACATTCAGAATCTGAATCACAGAATTCCTTTTCTGCTGTCAATCACCATGTTTGTTTTCTTTTTGTGGCCACCAGAAGCTACCAGTGAGATAACCCAGAAATCCTCAAGCACAGAGGAGCTGATTGGAGTGGACTTTGTTACTCCCCAGCTGGTTGGAAGAAGCCTGCCCGGGACAAGGCGCTGCAGAGGATGGAGCGTGACTCAACCAGCGGTGGTGCAATTCACCTACCCTGGGGCGGATCAGCTCACGAGGAAGTTACCCTGATCCTTGTTGGTAGGTACCAGGGCTCTGTAATCACTGCTCGGGAAGACTTGTGGTCCAGGCAGAGATGGGTGTGGCCTGGGGCAAAACTCAGAGCAGAAAGACTTGACTCTGCCATAATTCATCATTAGTCTTTTGTTTTCTTCTGCTACAAAAGAGTGGGTAGTTCACTAAATAATCTTTGAGATTCCCTATCATTTTAACATTTTCTGGCTAGATTACTTTCCCTTCTAGACATGGCTACTCTCCTGTGACACTCATCAGGCTGGTTTCCCAATATACAGAGCAAGGGGCTCTTAGGAGTAGCAGAAGTTAAATTTCAGGTCACTGTCATTATTAAAAACTAGGGTTTCTCTCTGTGCACCAAGATAAAGCACCACCTCTCAATCTAACCTCAGATATGCAGACGACACCACCACAATAGCAGAAAAGTGAAGAGAAACTAAAGAGCCTCTTGACGAAAGAGAAGAGTGAAAAAGCTGGATTAAAACTCAAGAGTCAAAAAACTAAGATCATGGCAAATAGAAGGGGCAAAAGTAGGAGCTGTGACAGATTTTATTTTCTCAGACTCCAAAAGCACTACGGACAGGGACTGCAGCCGTGAAATTAAAGAACGCTTGCCCCTTGGAAGGAAAGCTATGACAAACCTAGAGAGCATATTAAAAAGCAGGGACATCACTTTGCCGACAAAAAAATAGTCAAAGCTATGATTTTTCCAGTAGTCATGTACGGATGTGAGAGTTGGACCATAAAGAAGGCTGAATGCCAAAGAATTGATGCTTTTGAACTGTGGTGTTGGAGAAGGCTCTTGAGAGTCCCTTGGACTGCAAGGAGATCCAACCAGTCAATCCTACAGGATATAAACCCTGAATATTCACTAGAAGGACTGATGCTGAAGCTGAAGCTGAAGCTCCAATACTGCAGCCATCTGATGTGAAGAGCCCACTCACTGGAAAAGAACCTGATGCTGGGAAAGATTGAAGGCAGGAGGAGAAGGGGACGACAGGACGAGACGGTTGGATGGCATCACTGACTCAGTGGACATGAGTCTGAGCAAGCTCTGGGAGATGGTGAAGGACAGGGAGGCCTGGTGTGCTGCAGCCCATGGGGGTGCAAAGTGACTTCGTGACTTAGCGACTGAACAACAACAACATAACTTACCAAATAAAGATCCCTCCTGCAAGACTGCCCGCCTCTCCTTCCTGCGGACTCCAGGGCAGGGGTGGGGGTATGGTCCCTGGCTGCCCTTCCCAACACCCCATCCCAGGCCCCATCTTCACCTTCTTTATTTTCCTCTTTAGCACTTATTAGGGCTTCCCCAGTAGCTCAGATGGTAAAGAATCTGCCTGCCATGCAGGAGACCCAGCTTCAATCCGAGTCAAGAAGATCCCCTGGAGAAGGGAATGGAAACCCACTCCAGTACTCTTGCCTGGAGAACCCCATGGACAAGGAGCCTGGTGGGCTACTACAGGCCATGGGGTCGCAAAGAGCTGGACATGACTGAGCCATTAACACTGTCAGTACTTATCAGCATCTAGCGTGGGATACATTCTATTCACCTCACTTATTCTCTGTCTCCTCTCTATGAAAGTATATTCTGCTTTATTCGCAGCTGAATTTTTAGCACCTAGAAAAATACCTGGCACATAATAGGCACTCAAGTATTGGCTGAATTCATAAATAAATATTATTTACTGTCATGATATGACAATAGCCATTTTTAAAAGAGGGACATGTGTCAGGCATATAACCAAAATAAAGGCAGCCCCTGCCTCCTGGAGGTCTTCCAGCTTCAGATTACAGGAAAGGCCCATTTACCTTCTACTGAAAACAGCAACAACAACAGGAACACATGGGCAATCACGGCACAATCTGGTTTCTGACATAAATCAGGGGATGTGGACTCAGGATGATAAGAGAATCAGATAGACGCGTTATTCTAGAAGGCTTCCAGTGTGGGCTCGGGGGACACACAGAGTGAACAGAGGCATCTTCAAGGCTTTCCTGCCGAGAAGTGTCAGGCCACTTGCAGCCCGGGCTTTGCTGCTTAAGCCCAAAGGGTAGTGAATCGCCCCACAGCTCCATAACAGAAGAAAACCAGAATCTCTCCTCCTGAACGACTCCCAAACCCCAGCGCCCGATGCAGTCTGAAGCGGGCAGGCGGTGACAGGCCCACCCCGTGTTCCTCTTTACTCTCTGAAAGCCACGCTTTCTTGCCTCCTTGTCTGTCTACCACTTCTGGGCTCATCCTTTGGGTTGGCATAATTCAGTGCCCTGCAGCTATGGGACTGGGCACCCCGTTTCCAGGCGGGTTGCCAGGTAGGGCCTGTTTCAGCTAGGATAGGCTACCCACCCGTGTGCCTCACGGCCCTCTGCATCTCCAAGCCAGCGAGAGGGTGTCTGGACCGTCTCAGGTGTCCTGGGATTGGGAAACAGCCAACCACCACAGTCGCTCAAGCTGAGAGTTTGGCCATCTTCCTTAATTCCTCCTCACCCACCCTGCAAGTGTGTTTATCTCCACATATGTATCAAGTGTACCCATTCAGCCCCAGTTCAGCTTCACTGCTCTGGCCCCAGAAGCCATCATGGGCCACCTGATATTATGCAACAGCTTAACACACTCCTTGCCTCCCCACAATCCGATCTGACTTTTTTTTAACTGCCTTCCTAACTCTCTGTTATCCCCAAGATAAAGACCAAAGTCTCTAGCCTAGTTTACGAATGGCATTCCCAATCTAGCCCTGTTGCTCTCTCTGATTTCATCTCTGGCTTCCCCTTCTGCCCTGCGCTCCACATGGAGTAAAAATCCAGGGATTTCCCTGGAGGCCCAGTGGTTAAGACTTGGAGAACCTAAGCATGCTCTTTAAGGGCCAGCAGGTTTCAAACAACCTCGCCCCTCCCACTGCTCCTGGGTGAGATGGACAGGAACCAGGGCAACGGAACCGAGTGCCCAGCCCCTTCCATCTACAAGGACTGCGGCTTGGATCGCCTCTTAGCGTCCCCTCCCCAGGTCATCAGGGACCACACCTGCCTGGATTCACACACAGAAGGCCGCATGACGGGGACCCGCGTAAACCACACACAGCCAGCCCTTCTGGGGCTCAGACCCCTGTCCCCGGTGTTCCCTCCTCCTGAAACCCTATCCCCAGATGTTCACTTAACCGGCCGCTCCTCCCGGAAGCGTCTAAAGCCCTCACTTCCGTGACCACTGATCTAAAGCGGGGTCTGCCCCCAGCCTCCCCGCTCGTTGCGGTGAGACTGCGGCCACCCTCCTCACTCAGTCCCAGTTTCTGGACACAGTGAGGTCAAACAAGTGGAAACATCGCAGTCTGGAGCAGAGAAAGGTTTATTGCAGGGCCGCACAAGGAGAGGTGGTTCAGGCCGTAAAAATTCCCAAACTCCCCAAAGGGTGAAGTGTTTCAGCAAAGCTCTTTTAAAAGCCAGGTTGGGGGGCAGGGAGGAGTCACAGGGTGTGTGATCAGCTCGTGCACAACTCTCTGACTGGCTGATGGTGTGGGAACAGGGCAGGTCACAGGAGTTCAGCTGTCAGTCCCTAGGCTCCAGAAGCCCTAGGGCCATGGTTATCAAGTAGTTAACATCTTCTATTGGAGACAGGTTTTCACATCTGCAAAACAACTCAGGAAATGTGCATCAAACACTATTATCTAACTCAACATTCAAAAAACAAAGATCAAGTCATCCAGTCCCATCAGTTCAGTTCAGTTCAGTTCAGTCACTCAGTCATGTCCGACTCTTTGCGACCCCATGAATCGCAGCACACCAGGCCTCCCTGTCCATCACCAACTCCCGGAGTTCCCCCAGACTCACGTCCATCGAGCCAGTGATACCATCCAGCCATCTCATCCTCTGTCGTCCCCTTCTCCTCCTGCCCCCAATCCCTCCCAGCATCAGAGTCTTTTCCAATGAGTCAACTCTTCGCATGAGGTGGCCAAAGTACTGGAGTTTCAGCTTTAGCATCAGTCCTTCCAAAGAAATCCCAGGGCTCATCTCCTTCAGAATGGACTGGTTGGATCTCCTTGCAGTCCAAGGGACTCTCAAGAGTCTTCTCCAACACCACAGTTCAAAAGCATCAATTCTTCGGCGCTCAGCCTTCTTCACAGTCCAACTCTCACATCCATACATGACCACAGGAAAAACCATAGTCCCATCACTTCATGGCAAATAGATGGGGAAACAATGGAAACGGTCACAGACTTTATTTTGGAGGGCTCCAAAATCACTGCAGATGGTGACCACAGCCATGAAATTAAAAAATGCTTGCTCCTTGGAAGAAAAGCCATGACTAACCTAGACATCATAGTAAAAAGCAGAGACATTGCCAACAAGTCCGTCTAATCCAAGCTATGTTTTTTCCAGTAGTCATGCATGGATGTGAGAGTTGGACCATAAAGAAAGCTGAGCGCCAAAGAATTGATGCTTTTGAACTGTGGTGTTGGAGAAGACTCTTCAGAGTTCCCTGGATTCCAAGGAGATCCAACTAGTCCATCCTAAAGGAAATCAGTCCTGAATATTCATTGGAAGGACTGATACTGAAGCTCAAACTCCAATACTTTGGCCACCTGATGTGAAGAACTGACTCATTTGAAAAGACCCAGATGCTGGGAAAGATTGAAGGCAGGAGGAGAAGGGAATGACAGAGGATGAGATGGTTGGATGGCATCACCGACGCGATGGACGTGAGTTTGAGCAAGCTCCGGGAGTTGGTGATGGACAGGGAGGCCTGGTGTGCTGCGGTTCGTGGGGTCAGACACGACTGAGCGACTGAACTGAACTGAGGTACTTTAGAGAGAAGCTAAAGCAGAGGATCTGGGGGAGGGGGTCTGTCCCAGGAAGACCCTATGGGGTCCTGCTGGGTTACAAAATGATCTTGGTCATTCGGTTTTGCTATCTTCCTCAAACACAGGCTCCATGAAGGCACACAGCCGCTCGGTCTGTCCTCCACTGCAGGGCTGGGTCAGCACGGTGCCCAGGACAGGTTTATTATCCAAAGAGCAAAGGCTGGTCCGGCATTGCATGAGTGGTCGAAAGTCTGAAGGTCAGTTTTCCAATTGCTGCATTTCAATGGGTGAGACTGTGGCAATTATCCGGAGTTCAGATGCAAAAACCCCCCTGGACTTCGAATCTCCATTTCAAGAGACAGTGCTGGTTTCCAATTCTGGACCTGACTTTGTGTAAATCTCCGCATAAGCTCCTTTCCTACTGCCAGGGGGCAAGAGGACTTCCTCCTCCCTCTCCAAGTGGGGAGTTTCAAATGAGTGAGGTGCTGATATATTGTAGACTTGTGTGCAGATGGTTTGGGCGTGGGGTTTTAGTTCTCATTTCCACTCTTTACTTAGAAAAGAGGGCTTCCCTGGTGACTCAGACAGTAAAGAATCTGCCTGCAATGCAGGAGACCTGAGTTCGATCCCTGGGTCAGGAAGATCCCGTGGAGGAGGGCATGGCAATGGACTCCAGTATTCTGGCCTGGAGAATCCCATGGACAGAGGAGCCTGGTGGGCTGCAGTCCATGGGGTCACAGAGTTGGACTGACACTTCCACCTTCACACTATATGTATAATAGATAAATAACAGGAATCGAGACACGACTGAGCGGCTGAACAAGAATCCACTGTATAACACAGGCAACTATACTCAACATCTTGAAATAACCCATAATGGAAAAGAATCTGAGAAATAGCATACATATTATTATATATAATAACTATTACTGAATCCAAGTTCGCTCTGCTTGGCAAAGAAAGTCACTGACCAAGAAGATGGCAGACTGATCTCTCAAATAACCATCTTCCCTGGGTCTGATGCCAGGTTCCTCTATGGGTAAGAGATGGGGGGGCGATGAGGAAACAAAGGAAAAAGGCTAATAATCTTGAAAATATCTCCTAGAACGGCAAGCCTCAGGCAGGGGGATATGTTAATTTCTTTCTTCCTGCCATCCCCAAGGAGAAGGCAATGGCACCCCACTCCAGTACTCTTGCCTGGGAAATCCCATGGACGGAGGAGCCTGGTAGGCTGCAGTCCATGGGGTCTCAAAGACTCGGACACGACTGAGCGACTTCACTTTCAATTTTCACTTGCATGCACTGGAGAAGGAAATGGCAACCCACTCCAGTGTTCTTGCCTGGAGAATCCCAGGGACGGGGGAGCCTGGTGGACTGCCGTCTCTGGGGTCGCACAGAGTTGGACTCGACAGAAGCGACTTAACAGCAGCAGCAGCCACCATCCCCAAGTGGATAGGGTTCTGAACAAAGGCATTTTAGTTTAACAGTCAGGCAGAGGGGCAGGATTCTCTGAGGCAGACCAACCTGTGTGATTATAATAACAATAGCAATGGAAAGTAAGTGAAAGCAAGGGTTGCAACACAGAATCAGAACTGGCTTTTTCCTGCAACAATACCATGTATGTAGTTATATAATATACGTATACAGAATATATTGTACATATATATTAATACATGTACAATATAACACTATATATATAGTACTTATATAACACTATATATAGTATTCTTATATATTGATATATAGCTGCAACAATACTATATGGAGTGTTATATAATATTTTCTGCAACAATATTATATATAACACTATGTATAGTATAATATTATATATTCATATATAGCTGAATCACTTTGCTTTATACCTGAAACTAATACAACATTGTAAACAAACTACACTTTAATAAAATATAGAAAGGTTTTACCTTGGTTATGTCCATTTAAATCTTTAAAAGAAAGAAATCTGGACTTTCCTGGTGGTCCAGAGGTTGCGAATCCGCCCGCCAGTGCCGGGGACGCGGACTGGTGCCTGATCCAGGAAGATGCCACACGCTTCAGGGTAACTGAGCCCGTGCACCCTAGAGCCCAACCTCCACACAAGAGAAGGCACCACAGAGAAGACCACACACTGCAAAGAATGGTCGCCCCAGATCGCCACACTGGAGAAAAACCCGCACCGCGCCAAAGACCCAGCACCGCCAAAACGGGTAAATGGAAGAAACCTACGCAGGTCTACTACTCTCATGCTTTTTAAATCTTCTTCTTTTTTTAACAGCATTTATTCTTGGAGCAGTTTAAGGTTAACTGAGTGGAAGGTAGAGAGATTTCCAATATGCCCCCTATCTTCACGGGCGACTGCCTCCCTGAACATCATTGTTGTTCAGTCGTTAAGTCATGTTTGACACTTTTGTAACCCCATGGACTGTAGCCCGCCAGGTGCCTCTGTCCACAGGATTTCCCGGGCAAGAATACTGGAGTGGGTAGCCACTTCCTCCTCCAGGGGATCTTACCCACCCAGGGATCAAACTTCAGTCTCCCACATTAGCAGGGGAATTCTTTCCCACTGAGCCCCCAGGGAAGAGTCCTAGTTCACATTAGGGTTCACTTAGGGTGTAACACATCCTGTGGGTTTAGAGAAACATAACCCACCGCAGGCATCTCAGACAGAGCAGTTTCACTGCCCTCAATGTCTTCTGTGGTTTGGGGATCTTTTTTTTCCACTCTCTTTCATTCTTAAAAATTCAAATGAACCCTTCACTGTTAACTGTATTCAAGAAAAATATAAAGACAACGTTCCAAATGATATACAGTGATGTTTGGCATTCAAATCCAGAAAGCTGTTGGATAAGATTAAGTAAGTGAATAAACTTAGCTTTCCTTTAGTTATTTAAGGGGGACAAAAAAGTCTGACATTCAAGGTTGTTCAGAATCAGACTCCAAGCGCCCCCTGGAATCTCTACCCCAACCTGCCTCATTTCGTCACTGCCGCTCCAGCAGGTTTTGTTCATTCAAGCCCCCGCGTCTTTGCTCAGGCTGCTCCTCCCCCGAGCATCCCCGTCCTCCACCTCGTCACCATCCATCCTTCAAGGCTCAGGGGTGTCCGAACCTGCCCAGGAAGCCACTGCGGGTGCCCCCGCCCCTCCCGATGGTCCCCTCTCTGACCTCCTGCTCAGCCACTGCACCATCATTTGGTTTTGATTCATATCCTGGTTTTTACTGCTAGTTAAAATTTTATACGTGTCAGTCTCGTCTTCCCAGCTGAACTGTAAACAACTAAAACACAAGGGCCCTGTTCTCTCCATGAGAGCGAGCCTCGGTCGAGCTTAGACACACGGCTCACCGTGTTCTTTGCGCATTTCACAAACTGTCCTCAACCCACGCCTGTGGTGTTTCCACCCTAAGAAAACGGATTTCCCATGCGGCGCTGGTGGTAAAGAACCTGCCTGCCAATGCAAGGAGACGTAAGAGACGCAGGTTCGATCCCTGGGTCGGGAAGACCCCCTGGAGAAGGGAATGGCTACCCACTCCAGTATTCTTGCCTGGAGAATCCCGTGCACAGAGGAGCCTCGCGGGCTACAGTCCATGGGGTTGCAAAGAGTCAGACACGACTAAAGCAACTGAGCACGCCATAAGAAAAGTAGGTACGATCAGATCATAAAGACCATCTTTTTTGTGCCTCAGTTGAACTAGAACAGAACCATAAACCTGACCTGCTTTGGTTCACAATGACAAATCCAGATTTATCTCCCAGCAAAGCTTCCACAAGACGGAATCAAGATTGCCAGGAGCAATATCAATAGCCACAGATATGTAGATGATACCATTCTAATGTCAGAAAGTAAAGAGGAACTAGAGAGCCTCTTGATGAGGGTGAAAAAGGAGAGGGGAAAAGCTGGCTTAAAACTCTACATTTTAAAAACCAAGATCATGGCATCCGGTCCCATCACTTCATGGCAAATACAAGGGGAAAAAGTGGAAGCAGTGACAGATATTATTTTCCTGGGCTCCAAAATCACTGCAGATGGTGACTGCAGCCACGAAATTAAAGACGCTTGCCCCTCGGAAGGAAAGCTATGACAAACCTAGACAGCGTATTAAACCAGGGACATCACTTTGCTGACAAAGGTCTGCAGAGCCAAAGCTATGGTTCTTCCAGTAGTCATGTATGGATGCGAGAGTTGGACCATAAAGAAGGCTGAGTGGCAAAGAACTGATGCTTTCAAATTGTGGTGCTGGTGAAGACTCTTGAGAGTCCCTTGGACAGCAGGGAGATCCAACCAGTCCATCCTAAAGGAAATCAGTCCTGAATATTCATTGGAAAGGCTGATGCTGAAGCTGAAGCTCCAACACTTTGGCCACCTGATGCACAGTTGACTCATTTGAAAAGACCCTGATGCTGGCAAAGATTGAAGGCAAAAGGAGAAGAGGGTGGCAGAGGATGAGATGGTTAGACAGCATCACCGACTCAATGAACATGAATTAGAGCAAACTCCGGGAGACAGTGAAGGACAGGGAAGTCTGGAGTGCTGCAGTCCATGGGATCTCAAAGAGTTGGACACGACTTAGCCACTGAACAACAACAACAATAGATTCCCAAACAAGAACCAAGCACAGTGATTCCACCTTCTCTGGATATTAACGAACCTACAGCCAACCAAACTGATGTTCCCCCAAACTCCACACCCAACTGGCTCTCCATGTTCCTTAGGGGTAACTGGAATTATACATGGCAGATAAATTGTTAGCCCTGGGGTATATTCCCTCTAAACCAACTTGCCCTGACATACCAGTTCCTGGTCCTTCCGGAAAATAAAGCACATAAAAATGTTTTTGTACGAGTGAAGTCTTTTGGGTCTAATCTCTCCTGGAGTTGTATAGCATGGAAACAATTACAGCACAAAAGGACAGAACTGAGAAAGGTGTGTTTGTGTAATGAGGATAAATCTCTTTGGTTGACATAAGGCTATTTTTTGCTTAAAAGCTGTTTTAGTGCTGCTGTAAGATACCAGTCCTCTTTTTCTTTTTCAAGCCCATCCCTTAGAAGAAAAGAAAACGCAGTCGGTGATCATTAGCCAGTTTTATTTTATTTACTAAGATAAGATTTACAGCTCTCAAGCACGGCTAAGTTCTTGTGTACGGCCCACAGGTACCTTTGTGACACAGAATATGGTGGCCAAGTTTCTTTGTAAATGCTGGACTCTCCCAAGACAGTGAAAATTCCTGCATACCACTTGCCCCGGAGACCTCAAAGAAATAGTCAAATCACAGCTCATTACTGATTAGAACAGTCATATAACAGAAGGTAATGTGTGGAAAATCAGTTATCACAGGACAACAGAAAAGCAAAGATTATTTTTAAATGGCATTAGGATAACTAGATAACGTTGTGGACAGGAAAAAGGATGCAAAACCATGATTTACATTAATGCACAAAATCAAAGTCTAAACTAGAGCACATTAGTTTTAAAATCATTACAATTTAGCGGAAAACCAAGTAGGTCTTTGGAAGAACAATCACATGTTCCTCAGACTTGACACAACTGAAGGAAGTCTGAAAGAAAACAGAACTCTATCAATAAAATAAAATACTTGAATTTCTATACAAAAAAAATCTAGATTAGAGGAAAATTAGTATAAATGTCAGATAAGGAGTATCATAAATATCTCATCTTAAAGTTTAAGAATAACAGAACTCAAAAAGCCAAAAGACAAAAGATGGAAACAGCTAAGTCAACAAAAGAAAACGAAAATTATAAAATAGTGCCTGTTGGTAGTTAAGGAACTAAAAATAAATACTTATAATGACAGTAAAAATAATGAACACTTGCTATGTGCTGAGCAGTAGACAATTCGGCTATCAAGCCCGAGCCCCTGGCAGTGGAAGCTCATGTTCTTAGCCCTGAACTGTCCGGGAAGCCTGAAAAACACTCTCAGAGCAGGAACACAGAACAACATAGGAAAGTGTTAAAATATAAGGTACCACTCGAAAATAAGTGTTACCTTGATTACAATGATCTAAAATGTAAAAACAGAGATGGAAAGGAAAAACAAAAAAGAAGGGACCATCCATAGTATTTGAGTGTTCCTACGCATCTTAGCTCAGCTGGTAAAGAATCTTGCAGAGCAGGAGACCCCGGTTTGATTCCTGGGTCAGGAAGATGCCCTGGAGAAGGAATAGGCTACCCACCCAGTATTCTGGCCTGGGAACTGTATAGTCCATGGGGTCGCAAAGAGTCGGACACGACTGAGCAACTTTCACTTTCAAGTGTGCCAAAGTGACTTTTAACAATCTACACTTAGAATCTTTATCCAAATTTTATAAAATGAAAAAATCCTAAAAGTTTTCATAGAAATACAGATAAGTATGACCTTATATCCTAGTCACCCGTCTTGTTTCGTTTGAGCCAATGAATTTAAAAGCTAATGGGGATGGAGTTGAAGATCCTTTAAAACGCCTTAGGGTTAGTAACAGCTGCACCAACGCAGGAGACTGGGGTCACACTGTCGTCCATTCTTGTAAGCCCAACGGATCTGCAAAGCGCTGCAATATTTTTCTTCCTCTGCTCACTGAGGGAAAACTTTTTTATTAATTAGTTTTGTGTTTATTTTGGGTGTGAAGGGGCTTCATTTCTGCTCAGGGCTTTCTCTCGCTGTGGCGGGCGGGCGGGGGCTACTCCTCAGTGTGGTGCGGGGGCTTCTCGCTGCGGTGGCTTATCTTGTTGCAAAGCAAGGACTTGGGCACTTGGGCTTCAGCAGTTGTGGCTCTGGGGCTACAGGCATAGCTACTCCATGGCACGTGGGATCTTCCTGGACCAGGGATCGAACCTGTGTCCCCTGCACTGACAGATGGATTTTTATCCACTGTACCGCCAGGGAAGTCCATGGGGAAATCCTTTTTATTTGCTACAAGGGAAGACAGGCTGTGTCTGAGATCACATGCTAGAGAGCTGGCCTCTGGAATCCACTGAGAACAAGAACGGCAGCAACAATACTTGTGTGGGGATGTGTGTTCAGTCGCCCGGCTGCGTCCGACCCAGCAGCAGTATAAGCACCAATATTTTCAGTCTCCCAGATGCCGCTGATAAATTTCTAGGACAGCAGCATTCAGCAGTCCAATCAAGACCAGTATGCGTTAGCTCTCCTGGTACTGGAAGAACCATTCTCATCAGACTTGAGTCCAGTTTTGGATCCTTAATGTGAGTATAATATACACGTGATCCAATATATTGATCCCCAACATGTGCCAGCGTTCACAGTGCGGTGTCTCGATTCTGATCCCTTCTTCTGGCATCTTCTTCCATCTTTGTCGTCAGAATCTATCCATTCCTCTAATATACGATGTTGGCCATCATATTAAGTGTGAAAGTGAAAGCGGTCCATTGTTTGACACTTCAGCTCGGTTCCCCCTTGGCGGGGAGCGGGGGGCGGGCGGGAAGCAGCACAGTCCCCCTGAGCTCCCTCGGAGGCTGGAAATGTTCTCTACACACACTGTCCGTTACTGCAGCCACCAGCCAATAGCAAGAAACTACACCCTCCATGTGACAACCGGTCAACCCAGGAGTTCAGTGGGGAGCTGGCGGGCTCTGACCTGCGGAGGTGACCGTCTCGGACTTTGCAGCCAAAGTCGCTACATCTCCAGGACACTGAGACCATCTCCACGGATGGGCGTGATCACAGCACTTGGTTTCACTTGACGTGCTATTTATTTACTGAGTTTAGACTAAAGCAGGAAGAAGAGAGAAATGAAAACAGAACTCACTCTTAGGTATGTTGAAAACAGCCACCTAAGGAATCAATTGGACATGAGATGTGATCAATCAAGATTAACACCAGTGTGTGCTCAGTCGCTTCAGTAGTGTCTGACTCTTTGCGACCCCATGGACTGTAGCCCACCAGGCTCCTCTGTCCATGAGAACTCTCCAGGCAAGAATTGTGGAGCGGGTTGCCATGCCCCCCTCCAGGGGATCTTCCTGACCCAGGGGCTGAACCCGCATCTCCTGTGGCTCTTGCACAGGCAGGCAGATTCTTTACCACTGAGCCATCAGTAAAGTGACTATATTCATTCCCCATAAGGGTTACAAACTCCTAGATCTTACTCCCTTTCTTAAAAGTCACCAAAGGGAAGGGAACGGAGGCACTAGAGGTAAAGGCCCTGCCTGACAATGCAGGAACACAAGAGACTCGGGTTCGATCCCTGGGTCGGGAAGATCCCCTGGAGGAGGGCATGGCAACCCTCTCTAGGGATGCTTGCCTGGAGCATCCCATGGACAGAGGAGCCTGGCAGGATACCCAGGGGTGCAAAGAGTCAGAGGTGACAGAGGCAACTTAGCACATAAGAAAAGAGGATCAGCACGTCACGTTCTCTTCTCTGACAACTCTCCAGGATGTACATACAAATTCACAGATCACATCTCAGCCAGAAAAGCCTGCCAGAATCTATAAGCTCAGTTATTAACGACAGCAACAACCACCACTAGCGAGAATTCTGATACGAGTCCCTGTGCTGGGGCTCTAAACACACCCATCTTCAGCCAATCTTAAATTCTGCATGGCATCCCCATTCTACAGATGAGGAAACAGAAGTTCAAGCGTGTTAAGAAATTTGCCCAAAATCAGGCAGCAGGGAACAGAGTTAGGATTTAAACCCAGATCAGTATGATTCAAAAACCCATGCTCTTCAGATGGAACTCTGCTCAATGTTGTGTGGCAGCTTGCACGGGAGAGGAGTCCGGGAGAGAAAGGACACACGTGTATGTATGGCCGAGTCCCTGTGCTGTTCACTTGAAACTGTCACAACATTGTTAATTGGCTGTGAAAGTGAAAGTCACTCAGTCGTGTCTGACTCTTTGCGACCCCATGGTCCATACAGTCCCATGGAATTCTAGAGGCCAGAATACTGGAGTAGGTAGCCTTTCCCTTCTCCATTGGATCTTCCCAACTCAGGGATCGAACCCAGGTCTCCCGCGTTGCAGGCAGATTCTTTACGAGCTGAGCCACTAAGGAAGCCCTACGAAACAAAAAGTTTCTTTAAATAAAACTCAGATGAGACAAATAAACAGAAAGACGATAGGTTTAAATCTAACCATATCAATAATAGTAATAAATGTAAAGAGTCTAAACACCCCAATTAAAAGGCAGAAAACAAAACAAAAAACCCATTCTCGTTCCTCAGTTTCACTCCATAAAGTGAAACATGATAGACACACACGAATAGTAACTCACATCCATGCAGCTGCTGGAGTGGGTTTGCAAACATGGTAAGAAGAACGTCCACCATCGCCTCTGCTTCATAGAACCTGTGTTCTCCTCCTAAACCCAGACTCTTGTCCTCTGTCCCTCCTCCCCTCTTCTCTCTCCATCACGCATGTGGGTCTCCTGGGAGCCTCCCGCCCTGAATAAACCCAAGCTCCTTGATGCAAAAGTGGTCACGTCCAGTTCACCTTGTGCCCCGACAGCACTAAGCCCAGAGATGAACCCAGTGCGCTCAGAGGCTGCTCAGTCCTCGGCGTGTCCCAGGAGAAGAGTCAGACATGAATGGAACCCTTCAAACCCACGACTATGATCACATATGTCCTCACTTCCCATGCTGGTTTTATGCCAATGCCTACTGTTTCCAGGGCCTGAGGACAGCTAACATTCATTGAGCACCCACTGTGTAACTTGAGAAACCCGGCACATTATACAATGAGTTGCTAAATGAGAGCATACACATGAAATTTGTCAAAGCATTGAGGAAGCAGATTAAGCACTTCCATCAAAAGCAGCCCGTATATTTGTGGATCACAGAGCTGACTCTAAAGGGGCTACTCGGGAACTGCTCTGTGACTCCGAGGGTGAACTCGGGGCTGGAACCAGAGGCGGCTCTTGCTGACTCCTGCGCTGTGCTCAGCCCATCACCGGCTCTCGCCGTGCTTCCATTGGAAAATTGGAGCCAGTAGGTTAAAGCAGCCCCGAGACAGATTCTGAAAAATAATTAATCTACTAGAAGGACAGAAAAAAGGGCTTTTCTAATGTCGTAGGGGAAGAAAATCCTACACGATGGAGTAAGCCCAGTGGATCCTAAGGAGCATGTGCAAATTACACCCCACTGAAAAAGCAAAAACATAGAAACTCTGGGAGATCCCAAGAGGGGCTCCTGTTTCAGATGGTATTTCATCGCCATCCGTATTAGGTCGGTTTCCCCACCTCAGTGGGATGGTCCTTTGTCTTACCTGAAACAGCAGGCACTATTGCATTGTATAGTTTTCTGAAATCCACCCTTTATTTGGATTGCTGCTCAATTAAAAATAGATGAGAAAATTCATAGACATAATTATGAATAGGAGAGGGCAGGATTTCAGTGTTTATTTCCCATCATTTGAGAAAACAATGTGTCCTTTCAAGTCTCACCAGGAAGGGCCCTGAAAATAGATGCCTGACATCAAATTGTGCCTTAATGGACACTAAGTATGCACATGGATCGCCAGGTTTAACTCAATGAACCTAGATACTGCCACAATTTATTTTATTCTCAGACAGACCAATTTTAGAATACCTTATGATTTTCAGGGACGTGGGAATGTCAGCCGAACAGTGTGATCTGACATGGCAGGTCCAGGCAAGCTACCTGTCCGGTCTAGGGGCACCCTTGCCATCAAGTCCTTAATAGCCCAGTTCAACCTGAATCCTTTTCTTTTTTCCTCTGAGCAGCCCGTGGAAGCCCGTATAGTTCCTCTTATAAAAGAATTCACTTGGAGGTGGCCTCAAAGTTAATGCTTAATCCCATTGTTTGTGGTCCCATGAATACAGGTCACAATAGGAACAAGCCTTTAGACAGAAGGTACACAGAGAGAGGAGCAGTTCAGGACCTTATTACAACATGTCTATCAAACCCAGGGGAACAAACAATGTGTCGGATTGATTTTTAAAAAGTCTGGCAGACAGCTCTCTCATTGTGCCTGTAGCCTCAAACCTTGCCCCAAATTAAAACTGGAAGCTGAAAAAAAAAAACCAGCCTTCCTGACTTAACCACCAGGACTCACTCTCTCGGGGCAAAACCCCTCAGTTCCACTCAAGATTCTCATCTTTCCTCTCGTAGGTTCAGGTGTGGGTGACCCAGAGATGTCTCCCCATCGGCGACTGTGCCAAGGGTGGAGAGATTTCTCAAGAACAAGACCCACCCACCCTGCCCCTGACCGCAAACAGAAAAGCTCCTTTTCACTTTGCTTATGTCTGTCCCCATCAGTCTCTCCTTAAGGTAAATGCCAAATACTAACAGGACAAATGAGTAATATGCAAGAAAGGCCCCTGGAGAATAATTCAGGGAGAGGAAGATAACATCTGAGCAGTAAGTCACATCTCAAGTCTCCCAATGCCAGCTATGCAGAGCTTCTGAAGTCCACAGGTAATATGATGGTGGCTCTGATCACAATACATTTTTGTCTCCATGTGACCGTGAACTATCTCCTTGCCCTTCTCATCACGGCCAGCGAGCGTCATTCCAAAGGTGTCCAGTCCTGTGCGTTCAGTGAACAGCTCTGCAGGCTACACTGCCATAAACTCAGCTGGTTGGGGATTTCAGATTAAAAGTGCAAAGCATGTAGCAGACTATAAAACAATATTTAGATTCAAACAGATAAAGGAAATGCAGCTGGAAACTGTGGAGGATTAATTAAAAGACACATGGAGGGGCGGTTTTTCTGGGGGTTCAGCATTTATGCCTCCAAGGTGCCAATGCAGGGGGCCTGGGTCCCACCCCTGGTCACGGAGACAGATCTTTCAGGCCACAGCTAGGATCTCTCATGTCGCAACTAAAGATATGCAGTGCAGCAACTAAGACCCATGGCAGCCAAATCAACACATAAAGAAACATTGTTTTTAAAAAAGACTACATTTGGGTCCATTCTAACAATCCCATTTAAGATTTATAAAACTCAGGCAAGTGAAGGATAACAGTTGGATGTGGGCATTGTATAAGCTTTCATCAACATTTCCAGTGTCCATATGGTACGAAAGAGGTCTGCGTTCGTGATGACTTTTACGGGAAGAATCATCTTTCTGGACTTCCAGAGCCAAGGGAACCAGAAAGCAGATATCTTAGAGTAGGGAAGTAGTCTATTTGGATATTGTGCTTACATTTTTTTTTTTCTCACTGACTGGGTCCTGACGACACGAAGACAGGAATTAACTAGCTTAGCAAAATACCAAGCCAAATTCCTCTCCCCTAAAAACCAAAAATGAACAAAGAAAACAGGTTGCTTGTTTTATGACAGGAGGTAGGAGAGGACCGGCGTTCACTGGTGGGAAACAAGGGAAGAGCGTCTACGTGAGCGGGTTTTTAAGGTAACACTGCGGCCGACGTCACGGCCGGGTTCTCAGGGAGGCGGTCCCCCTGTGAGTCGTGTCTCCCAGGACAGAGGGGTGCTGGGCAGGGCCCCCCACCGTGGGTCCCCACGTACAGGCCCCGCCCCGGCACTGGCGTGCGTGCTGGTGTCCACTCCGTGGAGGTAGCACTGTCCACGCTTCCCTCCTGGTGCAGAGGGGAGCGAACGGAGCAGAAGTGTAAAACCCTTGGCAACCTAAAGACACCCTCCAGGCTTCCCAGAACACACCTCGGAAAGAAGCATAATATATACACACACACGCGCCAAATGGAAAGTCATCCCAAGTGACATCGAGTGAGGTTTACACTCCATCATTTAAAACAGAAAAGCGATGGTAATAAAGACTCTATCACGTGTTATCACCTCAAATGTGGAATCTGAAAAAATGATACAATAGACTCACAGACATAGAAAACAAATTTACGTTACCAAAGGGGAAAGGGCGAAGGAGTTTGGAATTAACATATATAGTCCTGAACATATACAGAGGACTCTATATAAAATAGATAACCAACAAGGACCTACTGTATAGCACAGGGAGCTCTACCCAACATCTTGTAATAATCTATAATGGAAAAGAATCTGAAAAAGAAGAGCTATACATACATAGGCATATAACCGAGTCACTTTGCTGTGCACTTGAAACCAACACAACACTATAAATTAACTGTATTTCAATTTAAAAATTAAATAAAATCAAACACTAGCTAGCTGAGCATCGAAGAATTGATGCTTTCGAACTGTGGTGCTGGAGAAGACTCTTAAGAGTCCCTTGGACAGCAAGGAGATCAAACCAGTCAGTCCTAAAGGGAATCAATCCTGGATATTCACTGGAAGGACTGATGCTGAAGCTGAAGCTCCAATATTTTGGCCACCTGACTCGAAGAACTGACTCACTGGAAAAGACCCTGATGTTGGGAAAGACTGAAAGCAAAAGGAGAAGAGGGTAGCAGAGGATGAGATGGTTGGATGGCCTCACCGACTCACTGAATCAATGAATGACATGAATCTGAGCAAACTCTGGGAGACAGTGAAGGACAGGGAAGTCTGGAGTGCTGCAGTCTATAGGGTCACAAAGAGTGGGACACGACTTAGCAACTGAACAACAAGCTTTCAAAGTGGTAAGATTTTTAAATTCCAAGATAGTGTTTTGGTTTTTTAATACATACACACACATGCACACGTGTCTCTAGCTATGGAATTATATTTTAAACTAAGCCAAGGAGAATAAAATATTTAATGTAGATTATAGGTTACAAAAGCTGTAAAGAAAATTCCCTAAAGTGATAAAGTGTAACTTCTATGCTGAATACAGAAAAGTAACTAAACATTGCCCAAAGGCTCTGGAATCATCTCTCTCCCCGCTTTCAGGCTCTGAGACAGATTTGTAACTGTAACCAGTGTGTACAGATGAGGTAACTTAGAGCTGAATTAAAACAAAAACAAAAACATTATCACAAAACAATACAAATTGAAGCTCTTGAAATCCAGTTCCCCAGTGTTTGGGTATAACAAAAAATTCTGTTTTCAGATTCACAGGTTTATTGTGAATTTAATTAAAGGTCTTTAGATATTTAAATCAGCATTCAGCAATGGTTTTGAACTCTATCTTTTTAAGAAACTGCACATTTGAAATGACATGATAAAACATTTAGGAGGAGTTAACAATGCAGCTCACAGAAAACTTCAAAAGTTATCAACACAATCCGTCTTTTGTATCTCTTAGTGATTTTAGGACTGAGGCAGATCCTTGCAGTCAGTCAAAACTGTCCTAACTCCTTCTAGAACAATGACAGTAATCCGGCTGAAGCTTAAAGAACTGTAGATTCCTAAATTGGGCCAGCTTTAGATAATGCTTTCACTGATGTCAAATAAGATAAAACCAGAAATACCTAATTTGCTATCAAACTGTTTGGAAATCCATTCTTTAAAAAAATGATAATTACCTAACTTGTTTCACGCATGCAAGCGTTTCTCAATTTTCTGCTTTTTGTTTGTTTGTCTTTTTCCGGCTGTGTCGGGTCTTAACTGCATCTCGGCACTTGAGAGCTTCGTTCCCTGACTGGGGATGGAACCTGGGTCTCCTGCGTTGGAAGGTGGATTCCTAACACACTGGACCACCAGCGAAGGCCCTCCGCTTTCCACGCTTTGTCTTTTGTTTTGAAACTTGAGCAAACCTCCCGTGCCTTCCTTTGTCAAATAATGAACGGACGGGGACTTTCTATAGAAAATATAACCCAAACGTGCCGCCTGTGTTTTGCAACTTCACCAAGTTCCCACAAGCTGAGGCCAAATGAGCAAAATCAGTGACACACCCTTCCCTTCCCCGACAACGGGGAAAAAAAAAACTTGCGTGTACACTGCCCCACTTCACAGACTGGTTTCCATATTCCATTATGCCATATCGACTTTGAGATCAGAAGGTCTAGAAAGCAGCTTTCACCAATCACAGTGACAACTCCCAGTATTTGTCCCAAGGAGATATTGAGGGTTTTTCTTGTAATTAATTTACATGTAGGTTTAAGATGAATAAGTGACTGTTAGAATCAATTTCAATCAATAGTCAATAATTTTCTAACTCTAGCCAAAAACATCCACCTTGGAAGATCTGAGTGGTTTGCAAACAATGGGGAGAAAGTACTAAATGATACCCATTGTTACTGTGTGCCGGGTTTTTTATGTAATTAGCTCATTTAACCCTCACAACAGCCTTAGGACACAGGTAAACCCTTCTTTTACAGATGAGGAAACCAAGGTGTCAAGGCCAGAGGAGCTTGCCCAAGGGCACCCAGCACAGCACACCAATGCCACTGGTCTCGGGCACCAACTCCAGCACCTCCCTGCCTCTGGGCACACACACGCACGCACACCCTCCGCTCACTCCAAGTGAGCACCCTCTTTCCTGTCTGGTACTAGGAATGTAGTCTCCCAGCAGACATGCAGGGGACATCGTGGTCTAATAACACGTCAAACACGAGTAGGGAACGAAACTGTGACAGTCCTTCAGGTCCGAGGCCCGCTGCTCTGTTGGTCTGCCTCTGGGTGTCCCCCACAAAGCCCAGGGCAGCTCTGGGAGGACCTCGTCAGTTCTCAGGACTGCCTACGGACTTGATTTTGATAATCCTGAAGAATGGATGATGGAACTTAGAAACAAAGTCAGCCCGATTGCTGGCACTTTGTAGCGGCTGGGCGTCCAGCCAGCCAGTCTAGATAATGCCCATGGCGTGGACAGAACAACCAGAGGGAGGGGGGTGAGATGTGAACGCAGGACGGCTTTCATTATTGTTCTCGTTTTTCAGAAAGGTTGTCCAGTGATTAGAGTTACGGCTCTCACACTGAAGTAAGACACTGAGAGAGTTACTTTCTGTGACTGAGTGAGTGAGCAAGCAAAGAAGAAAGTGGAGAGAGATGGAACCTGGGAGAAGAGAAGGAGGAGACAGTGTCCACACAGACCCAACACCCAGCACTGTGAATGTCCCCACAGGTCAACTGGAAGGCAAACCTCAACACTGTAGAAGGTTTGCATTTTGAGAAGAGAATACCAATTGGCATCCAACAGAAGGACGCTGCGTTTTTAGGCTGCTTAATTTGATTTACATCTAATTTTTTCTTTTTTTTAAACAGACTGAGCTAGCTAGGTAATGCTCAAAATCCTTCAAGCTAGGCTTTAGCAGTACATGAACCAAGAACTTCCAGATGTTCCAGCTGGATTAAGAAAAGCAGAGGAACCAGAGATCAAATTGCCAACATCTGACTAGATCATCGGAGAAGGAAATGGCAACCCACTCCAGTATTCTTGCCTAGAGAATCCCGTGGACAGAGGAGCCTGGTGGGCTGCTGTCCATGGGGTCGCACAGAGTCAGACACGACTGAAGTGACTTAGCAGCAGCAGCAGCAGACTGGATCATAGAAAATTTCCCAAAAAAGAGAATTCCAAAAAAAATCTACTTCTGCCTCATTAACTATGCTAAAGCCTTTGTGTGGATCACAACAAAGTGTGGAAAATTCTTAAAGAGGTGGGAATACCAGACCACCTTACCTGCCTCCTGTGAAACCTGTATGCAGGTGAAGAATCGACCATGGAACAATGGACCGGTTCCAAACTGGGAAAGGAGTCCATCAAGACTACATATTGTCACCCTGCTTGTTTTACTTATATGCAGAGTAGTGCATCATGAGAAATGCCAGGCTAGAGAAATGCCAGGCTAGATGAATCACAAGCTGGAATCAAGATTGCCAGGAGAAATATCAACAACCTCAGACATGCAGATGACACCACTCTAATGGCAAAAAGTGAAGAGGAACTAAAGAGCTTCTTAATGAGGGTGAAAGAGGAGAGTAAAAAGGCTGGCTTAAATCTCAGCATTCAAAAAACTAAGATCATGGAATCTGGTCCCATCACTTCACGGCACACAGATGGGGAAAAAGTGGAAATAGTCACCGATTTAATTTTCTTGGGCTCCAAAATCACTTCAGCCAGTGACTGCAGCCACAAAATTAAAAGATGCTTGCTCCTCAGAAGGAAAGCTATGATGAACTTAGTGTATTAAAAAGCAGAGACATCACTTTGCTGACAAAGGTTTGCATAGTCAAAGCTATGGTTTTTCCAGTAGTCATGGACGGATGTGAGAGTTGAACCATAAAGAAGGCTGAAGAATTGATGCTTTGAAATTGTGGTGCTGGAGAAGAATCTTGCAAGTCCCTTGGACAGCAAGGAGATCAAACCAATCCATCCTAAAGGAAACCAACCCTGAATATTCATTGGAAGGACTGATGCTGAAGTCAAAGCTCCAGCACTTCAGCCACCTGCTGCAGGATCCCATCAAAACAGGCTGACCTGCAGCAGGAACTGGGTGCCCCCAGCTCTAGTCTTGTTTTCTCAAGTGATCTTTTCATTTCTGGCATCTCAACTATGTCTTTCTTGAGGCTCACATGTTTGAGATTTTTAAAAATATACTCTCAAGTGTTCTGGCCTTTATTTTTTCAACTGGTGAAGGTTCCTGGGTTCACATCCATGTTTAAAAATAAAATAGGTTTTGGTTTTGCTATTAATGTCTCCCTTCCAATTGAACCAACATCGTGCTACCCTTCCACCACTAAGTACGGGAAAATACCATCTCCTGTCCTGTGTCTGCTTGTTGTCCTCAATTTCCTTGACTTTTCACTGATGACTCATGAGCCATGAGACGACAGCTGTGACCGTGCAGGCAGGCCAAGCCGCACGGCTACAGAAGGCAAGGGCGCGACCACTGTGTACCTTCTGCTCGGTTCACGCGGACCAGGCTGTGTCTGGCATCTCTCGGGGGACATGCTGACCTTCCTCATTTGGCTTCTACTAGAGGCCTCTGTCTCTTCACGGGTCACCGGGGAGCACCGTGAGAATGTCAGTGACCATATGCCCAACTATTAACAGAGAGGAGTACTGAGAGCTGGGTGGGCTGTGTAATTCACCACGGCAACCGACAGGACACACTTGACCTTACTGGACAAGCCCGGAAGCCAGGTCTGGTCCGAGCTCCTTAAAGGATGGGGGAAAGCAGAGTGACAAGTGTCCAGACTCCAGGACCAGACAAAGGGGCCAATCACAGCTCCATTCCCGAGCTGACTGACTCCGGGAAAATACTTTAGCTTCACGAATCTCCACTTCCCTCTTCTTTTTTAAGTATAGGTGATTTACAATGTTGTTAGTTCCAGGTGTACAGCACAGGGATTCAGAATATATAGTCTTTTTTTTTCAGATTCCTTTTCCTTATAGACTATTATGAAATATTTGGTAGACTTCCCTGCACTATGCAGTAGGTCCTTGATGATTATCTATTTTACATATAGTAGTGTGTATATGTTAATCCTAAACTTCTAATTTATCTTTCCCACACCCTTTCCCACAGACTTATTCATAAATCTATTTTCTATGTCTGTGGGTTTATTTCTGAATGGCCAACAATAGGAGAATCGTAAGTTACAGAGGAGCCATCTAAAGGAACAGCAACCAGAAATTCAGAATTGTTTTAGAAAGAAACATATCAGATGGAAAAATACTGATCATATAATGTAAATGTCTCAAAGTGCAGACTGTAAGACAATATATACGACACCAATTTCGTCTGTATTTCAGAACTTAAAGACACTGGAAAAAGACTAGAAGAAAATATTTCAAACTGTAAGATCAGATCCTTGGAAGGAAAGCTATGACAACCCAGACAGTGTATTAAAAAGCAGAGACATCACTTTGCTGACAAAGGTCTGTCTAGCCAAAGCTATGGTTTTTCCAGTAGTCATGTATACATGTAAGAGTTGGACCATAAGGAAGGCTGAGTGCTTAAGAACTGAGGCTCTCAAACTGTGGTGCTGGAGAACATTCTTGAGAGGCCCTTGGGCTACAAGGAGATGAAACCAGTCAATCCTAAAGGAAATCAACTCTGAATATTCACTGGGAGGACTGATGCTGAAGCTGAAGCTCCAATACTCTGGCCGCCTGATACAAAGAGCCGACTCATAGGAAAAGACCCTAATGCTAGGAAAGACTGAAGGCAGGAGGAGAAGGGGACGACAGAGGACGAGATAGCATCACCAACTCAATGGACCTGAGTTTGAGCAAAACACCGGGAGATGGTGAAGGACAGGGAAGCCTGGTGTGCTGCAGACCGTGGGGTTGCAAAGAGTCGGACAGGACTGAGCGACAGTAACAAGGAAAGATCTCAGGATGCCAGGATTTCAGGTGACTCCCTTCATACCTGGCTGCATTTTCTAAGTTGTCTTAATCTCTTTTTCTGTACACATATCTACAGGTACCTAGATTTTTTACTTGAATGAATAAATGTGATCACACGCCCCTACTTTTTCTTCTCTTTGGCTTGGTTCTCCCACTCACGCAATGACCTGGCTTTGCTCGTCTACTATAAATCTTCACGAGACCCCCTCCAAGCTTTCCTGAGAAGGCTCTGTGTAGCTTTTCTTTAATGGCCACATGATAGCCAACGGAGTGGAGATTCTGTGATTTATTCAGCTATTCCCCAGTCGGTGGTTGGTCTCTCTGCTTGTATACTTCCCTGCTCCCAGGACAGATGCTAAACACAGGCCAGGCTCTGCTCGGGTGGAATGGGGTTAGGACCCCGAGACCTCCACAGCCCCTCAGAAACCCCCTGTTACTTGGCCCACTCTGGGGTGCCCTCAAGGATGCTCCAGCCCCACTTCCGGAATGCTGCCTCTCATCCCTCCCAAGATGCTCTAGGGATGCACGGTACCCCCAGCATCCTAAACTCTGATAAAGCTCTCCTCCTTTCTCCCTTCCACCAGACCGAACTTCACAAGGTCTACTCTTCATCCCCAGCACCTGGTACAGCCTCCTGCACATTTTAGCTGATGAAGCAAACGGATGGATAGATAAATGAACACATGAAGATGCGAGTGAACAGACAGAGGCATGAATGTTAGGATGTTTTGAGGAACTACAAGTAGTTCTTTACAGCCAGAATACAGAATGAACGAGAAGGCAGGGGAGAAGACAGGTCAGAGAGGTTAAAAAAGAAAAAGTCAGGGGACATACGTACACCCATGGCTGATTCATGTTGATGTATGGCAGAGACCAGCACAATATCATAAAGCAATTATCCTTCAATTAAAAATGAATAATTTTTTTAAAATGGTCAGATCCTAAAGGGTCTTGTGTGATAAACAGTAAGACTATTTTATTCTAAAGAGTAGGGCAAACCACTGAAGAATTTAAAGCAGCAGAATAATTAATCACTTTAAAAAAAGAAATGTGTTAAGCAGGAGTGTGCGGAAAGGCCTGGAGGAAGCCAGAGCAAAGGCAGAGAACCATCGGGAGAGGACAGAGGAATCGGAGGTGGAAAGGATGCGCCGGCCACGGAGCTAGACCTCCTGTGCTCCCACTCAGCCGTCCCGCCATCCCCAGAGCTGTGGTCCATGCTGCATCTATGCTGAGGCACCAGTGGGAGAGGGGACACAGAGCCCACCAAGGGTCACACTGGTGACCAGTGAGGTGCCAGCCCAGACCTCGAGTCCCTCTGGCCCCAGGCCAGTGAGCTGTCCTGTCTGGATGTCGGAAACCAAGGCAAGAGCAGGACCAGAAGACGGGATGCCACTGAGGGATGTCAGGGAACAGAAGGGGCTGAGCTGGGCAACTGAATGGACACAGCAAGTTAATTGGGGAGATTTTTAGAGGGATACTCACATTTCTGATTTAGCAGTTTGACGGTGTCCTTCATTCAAAAAATTTGGCATTTGAAATGAAAGATGATGAGTTCCATTTGGGACATGCTGAATTGGATCTGTGCTTAGGATTAATTGATATTTATGTATATATTTATATTATGTAAGGACACTGTGCATTACCAATTCTATGTTTCTATGTTTCCCCAGCTTAAATCTTCTAGCCATCAATACTAATAGTGTTAGTGGATATTTATGGAATGTGTGACAGGCATATAAACCATTTAATTCATAATAATTAGTTTTAGGGTTAGATGATAGCACGTATGTAAACAGAATTAAGGGCCCAGATATGATACACAGAGTGCCTGATGAACCATAGAGAAAGGTTCGTGACATTGTACAGGAGACAGGGATCAAGACCATCCCCATGGAAAAGAAATGCAAAAAAGCAAAATGGCTGTCTGGGGAGGCCTTACAAATAGCTGTGAAAAGAAGAGAAGCGAAAAGCAAAGGAGAAAAGGAAAGATATAAGCATCTGAATGCAGAGATCCAAAGAATAGCAAGAAGAGATAAGAAAGCCTTCTTCAGCGATCAATGCAAAGAAATAGAGGAAAACAACAGAATGGGAAAGACTAGAGATCTCTTCAAGAAAATCAGAGATACCAAAGGAACATTTCATGCAAAGATGGGCTCGATAAAGGACAGAAATGGTATGGACCTAACAGAAGCAGAAGATATTAAGAAGAGATGGCAAGAATACACAGAAGAACTGTACAAAAAGATCTTCACAACCCAGATAATCACAAAGATGTGATCACTGACCTAGAGCCAGACATCCTGGAACGTGAAGTAAAGTGGGCCTTAGAAAGCATCACTACGAACAAAGCTAGTGGAGGTGATGGAATTCCAGTTGAGCTATTCCAAATCCTGAAAGATGATGCTGTGAAAGTGCTGCACTCAATATGCCAGCAAATGTGGAAAACTCAGCAGTGGCCACAGGACTGGAAAAGGTCAGTTTTCATTCCAATCCCAAAGAAAGGCAATGCCAAAGAATGCTCAAACTACCGCACAATTGCACTCATCTCACATGCTAGTAAAGTAATGCTCAAAATTCTCCAAGCCAGGCTTCAGCAATACGTGAACCGTGAACTTCCTGATGTTCAAGCTGGTTTTAGAAAAGGCAGTGGAACCAGAGATCAAATTGCCAACATCCGCTGGATCATCAAAAAAGTAAGAGAGTTCCAGAAAAACATCTATTTCTGCTTTATTGACCATGCCAAAGCCTTTGACTGTGTGGATCACAATAAACTGTGGAAAATTCTGAAAGAGATGAGAATACTAGACCACCTGATCTGCCTCTTGAGAAATCTGTATGCAGGTCAGGAAGCAGCAGTTAGAACTGGACATGGAACAACAGACTGGTTCCAAATAGGAAAAGGAGTTCGTCAAGGCTGTATATTATCATCCTGTTTATTTAACTTATATGCAGAGTACATCATGAGAAACGCTGGACTGGAAGAAACACAAGCTGGAATCAAGATTGCCGGGAGAAATCTCAATAACCTCAGATATGCAGATGACACCACCCTTAAGGCAGAAAGTGAAGAGGAACTAAAAAGCCTCTTGATGAAAGTGAAAGCGGAGAGTGAAAAAGTTGGCTTAAAGCTCAACATTCAGAAAACGAAGATCATGGCATCCGGTCCCATCACTTCATGGGAAATAGATGGGGAAACAGTGGAAACAGTGTCAGACTTTATTTTTCTGGGCTCCAAAATCACTACAGATGGTGACTGCAGCCATGAAATTAAAAGACGCTTACTCCTTGGAAGGAAAGTTATAACCAACCTAGACAGCATATTCAAAAGCAGAGACACTCCTTTGCCAACAAAGGTCTGTCTAGTCAAGGCTATAGTTTTTCCTGTGGTCATGTATGGATGTGAGAGTTGGACTGTGAAGAAGGTTGAGCGCCAAAGAATTGATGCCTTTGAACTGTGGTGTTGGAGAAGACTCTTGAGAGTCCCTTGGACTGCAAGGAGATCCAACCAGTCCATTCTGAAGGAGATCAGCCCTGGGATTTCTTTGGAAGGACTGATGCTAAAGCTGAAACTCCAGTACTTTGGCCACCTCATGCAAAGAGTTGACTCATTGGAAAGACTCTGATGCTGGGAGGGATTGGGGGCAGGAGGAGAAGGGGACGACAGAGGATGAGATGGCTGGATGGCATCACTGACTCGATGGACATGAGTCTCAGTGAACTCCGGGAGTTGGTGATGGAAAGGGAGGCCTGGCGTGCTGCGATTCATGGGGTCGCAAAGAGTCGGACACGACTGAGAGACTGAGTGCCTGGCTTATTGAATGTGTTCAACAAATGGAGAAATGACACATGAGGACATAAAAGGAAAGAGAAGTTGAAAACGTAGCAAAAAATCACATACCTAGTTACAACTATTCTAAATCTCACATATATTCTAATATTAATATCATTGATCGGAATAAAACTTCAAGATCACAATAATGGCCGAAAAAAGACACTAAATTTAAGCACAGCACAATTAAGTTTGGTGGCATTCTATTGGGTGGTAATAGAAGTTAGTGAAAAAGAGAATGAATAATTGAAATCTCACAACAATTCCAAATTTTTTATTTACCTGAAAAATCAACTCTCTTTTCTCTTAATTATTAGCTAAAGATAAAGATGGTTTGTGGCTATCTGGGAAATACAAAAGAACTGGAAAGATCTAAAAATACATTAGTATCTAAATAAATAATGGTTGAGGATATAACTTGTTAGATTCATGGAAATAAAAATAGCAGGTAGAAAGTATGCCTCACTCTTTGAAACTCATTTTTGTTTTTCACTATTTCATACAGTATAAGACAACCTTTTTAAGTACTGGGTTGACAAAAAGTTCATTTGTATTTTTCCATAAACCTTACAGAAAAACCAGAACAAACCTTTTGGCCAACGCAATATCTTCAATTAATCCTTTCTTTTTTTTGGTTTTATCTTTTCTTTCCCAAAACGTAACGTGCATTTATGCCCTTATTTTATTCCTATCAGTAGATCAATGATTGATGTTTTGACTAATCACAGATTGCTGTGTGTTCAGAAACCCTTTAAGGATTGCTTACATGGGTGTGTGTGTGCACGCGTGTTCAGTCGCTAAGTCACGTCTGACTCTTTGCAACCCCAGGGACTGTAGTCCACCAGGCTTCTCTGTCCGTGGGATTTTTTTCAAGCAAAAATACTGGAGTGGATTGCCATGATATTTTAAAATCCTTCCTCATTTACCATTTTTTATTAAATGCTCTGTTATTTCACAAAGGATTGAGAGGGCAAAAAAATAACAATACAACAGTGTGTATAGAATAACTTCAACACAATCAAGATTGAGTTGTATGGCCCTATGGAAGATTTAGCCATGTGAATATTTCATTCTAGAGGAACACTTATTACTTGAAAGATCATTTCACTCATGCAGCTTACCAGACGATGTCAGGTAACATACAACCTTCAGGTCCCTGAATTAAAAATGTCTGAGATCTGTTTGTGGCTCCATATCCTTTAGAAAATAATCACTATGTAATTTCTAGAGAAATCACTTTGGATGTTCCACATATCCAGCTTTTAAAAATAGTTTAGATAATTTAGTTATTTGCCTAAATGTTTTAAAAGGCCTTGAATGGAAACAAAATGGCACTGAATTTATTTCATTTACTCTAAATAAAGATATGAACCAAAAGTCATCAGACCCAGATCACAGATTGTGATAAACGTGGGGAACTCAACACAAGCCTACAGAAGAATCAAGTCTGAGAGATTTCAATTGCTGGAAGATTGACTAAGGCTCTGTTTAATTATTACTGCTATAAAAAGTGAGTAATATTTACCTGGCCATAATAGTACTGTGTAAAAGTAGCTTATCTTTCCTGCCAGGTGCCCCATTTCTCACAGTTATTAAAAAGAATGAAAAGAAATCTTTGCATAGTCATTATTTCTCCAGATCCGCCACCCCATCATCTTATATGATTGGGGGCTTGCAGGCTGTTAAAAAAGCTGATTTTTTCTTTTTTTAAGTGCCAGTGGTAGCCCAGGTCTTAAATGAAATCAGTGACAAGTGGCTTTGTTAGTGAAGGGCACCAGCAAAAACAGCCCAGTGAGCAATGGGGTAGTATGTGGTATGTATGACCGTGGTAAAATATCTGCCTGCCACTGCAGGAGATGCAAGAGATGTGGGTTTGATCCCTGGGTCAGGAAGATCCCCTGGAGAAGGAAATGGCAACCCGCTCCAGGATTCTTGCCTGGAGAATCCCACGGACAGAGGAGCCTGGCGGGCTATAGTCCGTGGGGTTGCAAAGAGTTGGACGGGACTGAGTGTCTGAGCACACAAACTCCCCAGTAACTAGTACAATCAGTCCCATTGAGTGATGAGTCATGTAGGGTGCTTGTTCTTAGTAAATCCAAATACAAACAGACCCATGGGGCTTTCTGCTGTGTGCTCACGCACAGTGCTGACCAGAAAACTGATTTTACAAGACTATCAGTTCCTAATGGATATGTCATAATGTCTTGGAAGAGCATATTCAGGAAGTTTACAGCGACTGTGATTCATTAACCCAACTTCAACATCATCATGCAATATGGGTTCAGATGACATTACTGAATGCTTTCTGGATTTTGGCAAAGATGTCCAGGAGTCATTAGTTATCTGTCAATCATTTACAAATCCTTTCTGAAATCAGTTAGCAAATAACGTTTTATCAGTATAAACAAGGGTCCTTGTACATGTGAGTCACTGCCGGTCTGCTCTATGGTGGTATCTGATGAGTTCGGTGGGATAGCGAAGGTGATTAAATGCCCACATCTGCCCAAAGGAGAGAGTTAGACTGTGCCTTGATTGGGAAAAATAATTACTAAAAACTGAGGTCGTAATTCCTCTTTTGCTTTTCCCCCAGCCTGGTTGGAACCTAAATTGTTCATTAACCATCTCTCGGGCTGAGTTCCGTGCACCTGTTATTTGTATCACATGTGAATGTTATTCCAGCCTTCTTTCACAAAAACATGTTCATTTCTCACAAAGTTCTGAGTGTCTATTTCTAGTCAATTAGCCTCCTAGATAAGCTTCAGAAGACCAAAGTAACTCATTAATGCGACATTTCCTCAGCATGCCAGTAAGTTCTGCAGGACATGAATAAGACAGGCAAATGGCAAATTGTATTTTTTAAAGGTTCTAGTGGGACTTAAGGGAACCCAGTACTACTATCATCTTTCAATATTTTTTGGTATATTTTGTAAATAAGCCTGTCTAATCAGATGTATATAACAAAGCATGGAATCCAGTCTTTTTTATCGTTCCGTGTTTTATTAGCCACACACACGAAAGAAGAGGGCCAGAGCAAAGAACGCCGCGACGCTACTGAATTACAGACCATGGGAGGTCTTCCACAGGGTGTCAGGTCGTACCTGTGACTAAGAATGGGCGCCAAGAACAAAACGCAGAAAAGAAACGTGCATATATCTTCCAAAATTCCATTTACGGAAGATGAGTCTCTCACCCAAGACCCTGAGTCACATAGTCCATCACGGTTTTTAATGACATCAAAATGTGTATTGGAGGGCTTCCCTGGTGGTCTAGTGGTTAAGAATCCACCTTGCTATGCAAGGGACATCGGTTCCATCCCTGGTCTGGGAAGATCCCACATACTGCAAGCAGCTAAGCGTACGTCACGACTGCGGAACCCAAGCTCCAGAGCCACAGCTGTATGCCCACGTGTCAAAACCACTACCAAAGCCCGCTCGCCTCGAACCCGGACTGCCGCAAGAGACACCCCTGCAGCAGGAAGCCCACACACCACGATGGGAGAAAGCCTAGGCAGCAACGGAGCCCCAGCACAGCCAAAAGTTTAACAGGAAAGTAGTTTTAAACAATAAAATAAAGACTTCTGGGACTTCCCTGGTCCAGTGCTTAAGAATCCACCTGCCAATGCAGGGGACACAGGCTCAGTCCCTGACGACCCCACATGCCACAGGGCAACTAAACCCACCTGCGGCAACTACTCACGTCTGCACACGTAGAGCCCGTGCCCCCAGCAGGAGAAGCCCTCACACTGCAAAGGGGAGCGGCCCCCACTCAGCACAGCTAGAGAAAGCTGGCGCAAAAGCAAGACCCAGTGCAGCCAAAACACAAGTAAACAAATGAATCTTTTTAACTGGTGAAGATTGAAATAAAAAAAAAACAGTATATTACTACAGACTGAATGCAGCAGTGCAGGTGAGAAGGCAGCTTTCTATTAAGCTAGACATTAAAAAGGCTTCTGAAAATGCTGCTTTTTAAAGATTCTTTTCCTTTGGAAAATAGCTCTTTTCAATCCTCAATGCGTTATCATAATACACCTTGAAAACAATAAATTAATATACTTATAACTAATAATTTTTACTTTCTCAATTTTAATTCCAAATGCAATAAACACTAATTGATGTAATTTACATGAGCAAAAACCTTTTGGAGTCCTCATAAGTTTTAAGAGAATAGCTGCTTCTCAGGGTCACACGTCACATCCCTTAACATTTACACGGGTACATTTCAGGTACTGCACCACATTATTGTCTGATTGCTTAAAGAAATAACAACAAAGAACTGACATGGATAATTAATAATCACCCAATCCTTTGTAGCTTGAAATATATATTTACTTGTCCAGCTAAAGACTGCACTTCCAGCCTCCCTTGAAGCTAAGTGTGAAAGGAAAAAGTGAAAGTGAAAGTTGCTCAGTTGTGTCTGAATTTTTTGTAACCCCATGGACTGTACACTCCATGGAATTCTCCAGGCCAGAATACTGGAGTGGTAAGCCTTTCCCTTCTTCACGGGATCTTCCCAACCCAGGGATACAACCCAGGTCTCCCACATTGAGGGCGGATTCTTTACCAGCTGAGCCATAAGGGAAGCCCAAGACTACTGGAGTGGGTAGCCTATCCCTTTTCCAGCAGATCTTCCCAACCTAGGAATCGAACCAGGGTCTCCTGCATTGCAGGCGGATTCTTTACCAATGGAGCTATCAGGGAAGCAGCTAAGTGTGCGTATGTGTCAAATTTCTGCCTAGTGAAATATAAGCAAAGTGTTTACACAGTACTTTCAGGAGATGTACTGAAGAAGGAACCCATGTTTTCTCCCTTCATCTGTTCTGCTCCCCAGTAGTGATGGCTCCTGGTAGTGATGGCCAGCCCCTAGCAGCTGTTTTGGAACATGGGGACAAGAGACAGAGGACAGAGAAAGGGAAGGAGTGAGGTCCTGCGTAACTTCATAGGGCACGGTACCATCCCTACCTCTGAATCGCTTTCATAGGAGAAAAATAAATGTCTTATTTAAACCACTGTCTTTCTGGTTTTTCTATTATATGCAGTCAAATTTAATCCAAAAAATATATAATTTTGATGGGTAAAATGCTGTACATAAACACTCTGGGTTTTCCAATGGAATCTTAGGCCAAACACACACACACACACACACACACACACAAAAACTGCTCCATTAGCAAAATCAAAACATACAAGAAAATGACTAACTGTTCCACAACATAGGAAAAGACATGCATTGTTCTAAGAATCCAGATTTTATTACTTTGGAAAACAATTGAGATATTCTACAAGAGCCTAAAACTCAACTTGGTCATTTGAATAATATCTCTTTCATGTGAGGAGTAACCCTTTTTTTCCCCCATGGATTCAAGGAAAGAATGATAATTTTTAAATTATGGGAAATGTATTTGCCAGCATTAACCTCAAAGTATGAAGTGTTACTTTTGGGGGGCAAAGAAATAGTCTGCCCTTTTAATCAACTGACCAATCTACAAACAAGCTAAGGTTAACTCCTCAGCTAATGAACAGGCAGGATAAAAAAAAAAAAAAAAGCTGGTTGACAAAACAAGAAGAGATAAATGAGCACAGGCTCAGCAAGCCTGCCTGAAGGGTTCCGAAGTGTCAATCATATGCCCAGTCATCACTTGGAGAATGAATGTCTGCCCACGTTATCATCTAAAATATATTTACAGAGGTCAGAAGAGCTACGTCCTCTTCTATGCAGAGAGGTGATGACATCCAGGGAGTATGTCACAAGCCTAAGTTTAGTTAGTGGATTTAAGCTGGTTTGCAGTTTTCCCCACTAAGTGTGATCTTCTGACCCCTCAGTTTTACAACCTTCTACTCTCTGCGCTGCACACCAACTCTCCACTTCTGAGTTAATCATTTCTGTGCCATTATCTGCCAAGAGTTCTTATCTCCTTTGCTGTCACTTTATAACAGGGTCCTCTTATCAACCTGCCTGGAGTCACATGATTCGTCCAAGCCTATCAAAAGTTTCCATGCCTCTGATTAGAAACCATCACGAAACTGGATACAAGGTTTACAGCAGATCACTAATGCTGGAAAAGTACAGAGTCCAGGGAAAGACGAGCTTGTAACTTTCTGGATTCTTGGAGGTTTTTTTTTTTTTTTCCTCTCTTTTTCTTAACTTTCACTCAGGGTTGTTGTAGTCTGATGTGTCCTGCCCAAGGCTTCAAAACTTGACAAGCTGCACTTCCTTCTTACACTCAATGATATTTGCTTTAAACCAAAGGACTGCCTATAGTTTCATTAAGAATGTCTTCTAATTCGGATACTGGGGATTTACAAGAATCTCTAAAGCACGGACTTACACCTATTGGTAAGTAGGAGTTGCTCTATTTATTATCTATTTATTATCCTGCTATGACACTAATACATGTAATTCAATGCCATTGATGTATTTACTATTATCAGTCACTGCTTTTCCAGTTATGTTTATTAAAAGCACGTAAGTCCACGTATATATCACACATTTATCTTTCTTGAAGTTAAAGAGGCAAATGAATATTTCAAATATTCTTATAGCCTTTGTTTTTGGATGTCATTCCACCAGCCTAAAATAGCCAGAAAACAAAAAGTACAATATATTCATTTCATCCCTAATATTTTCTGATACTTTTAAATGAGAAATAATAAACTAAAAGTTGAACCAGTTGAAACAAGTTAGCCATATGGAGTCATCCCTGATCCAACCTTAGCAAAGGCTTTCAACTGTCTGTGGAGTTTGAAGCCACACCACCGTGCATCTCATTCATTGTAGGCACTACAGAAAATTTTGCTTTTCGTTCCAAAAGACAAAATCAAAACCCAAAATCATACCGTCACTAGTTAAGAAGTTAAGGGTTACAGGTTTTCAAAATAATGAGTCTATCTTCTTTTTATAAACAGAATAAGTACACAAAGCTAATTTTCATTTTTAAAAAGTACAAGCAATGCCAAGTCACAAACGTTAATGTTACAGCAAGAACACTTTGAATTAACCCTAAAGGGTGAAAAAGAAAAGACTCCCAGACATCTGTCATTACTGCTCTGTGGGAAATCTTGCCTTTATTCCTCGGCACTCGTTTTTGAAGGCCCTAAGCCCTTTCTGTAGCACATTTCTTAGGCTTTGGAATGAATTGGAATGTCCCTGTAATTTGCAAAGGCCTGAGTTCCAGCTCTGCTGAGAAGGAAAACCAAGGTCTGGGTTTTTCCTCGTTCTCCCTTCATAACCAGCTGACTCCACTGAACGCAGTGATTGCTTTTTTATGGGTCAACTACACCCTAAAGCATATCAATTGAGGAAATGGCAAAAAAAAAAAAAAAAGTTCTGTACTTACGAAAAGGAAAACGCTGGGAAGGCAGGCAGAGTGCAACAGAATTCAATTGCTCTGCAGATAAAAAGAAAATACGGGTACAGAAATGAGCTGGAAGAGAACACAGGGGCGATTTCACATCTTTGCCCAGGGAGCAGCAGCCGGGCTCCTGGGCAAAGGGTCCCTGAAGGCGGAGGCCGCTGGGGCGAGGGCGCGCCCGAGCCGGGGGCGCGGGGACGCGCGGCGAGGCCCGGAGATGCGGGGGCGCGCGGCGAGGGCGTGCTCGGAGACGCACCCACCTGTGGATGCGAAGTCAGGGCGCGGAAATCCGGGACCGCGCTCGGGGACCCTCACTTGGCGGCGCCAGCCTGGGGTGAATGAACCGGGTGCGGCTCGGAAGGGACCGCCTTCGCGTTGCCTCGGCTCCCGCCCGGCGCTCAGGCCGCGCGGGGTCGGTGAGGGCGCGAGGCTGGACCCCCTTCACGTCTGGGGTCCGCAGGGTCCGGAGCCCCGGCGGCCGAGGGGTCGGGGTGGGGGCGGCCGCCTAATCCCGGAGGGACCGCTGGAGGCTGAGCCTCAAGAAGGTCCTGAAGAAGAGCCCAGGGGCCCACCCCGGCCCCCGAAACCCGTGCGGGCACTTTAGGGCGCCTCTAGATCACAGGCCGACCAAGAACAGTTTTCCGTTCAAAGAGCCCTCTCCCCGGACCTCATTCGAGGGCACCGTCCGCTCCGGGCCCAGGAACGCTCCCCCCACCCGCCTTACCCCCCAGGTGCCCGGGCATGGCAGCCCCGCCGGTGGCTGTGAGACGCCCTCTTTGGAACCCCCTGGTCACCTCGGGGAGGCTGCTGGCTCTGAGCATCATCTGCTCCACAGCGTAGCCTCCCGGGATGCTGGGGTGGGGGGTGTCATTCCCGGGGTGCTGGGGGCACTTTCCGGGATGCTTGGCCAGATGGTCACTCAGGGGGACAGTGCTGCATCAGCTCCTTCAGTGCGTCCCTGAAGGCCACTCGCCTCTAGAATGGGGGGGAGGGGTTCTGACAGCCCAGGGCAGGCCCACCGAGGAGAACCCCCTGGCGCAGCTCAGGGTGTCTGCAGTCCCTGGGGCTTTGATGGCAAATGGCACTTTGCGACCAGGGAGAGAAGCCCCCCAAACCGAGCCCATTGTATGTACAGTGCAGTCAGGGACTGAATTCTGCCTCAGTTTCTCTGTTCTGCTGGGAACGTGCCTGTTTATCTAAAAAGCAGTCTCTGTGGGTCCAAGCTGGCATGACAGTTTTATGTATTGGTGGTGCCATGACAACTGCATGTAGTCTGTGCTCACATAGAAAAGTGAAAATAAGACACCGATCCGTGTGTCTTCTGCCTGCAGGGCTGTCTGAGAGCATGAGAGCAGCAGACCTGGGCTATATCTAGATTGTTCCCTTCAAGGGAACTGGCCTCAGATGCCCTCCAGACTCTCGGTTTCTGGCTTAGGTTTTTTACATTCTCATAAATAGGGTGACATTACAGAGTGCTATGCAGTAATAGTTTGAGAGAGAGAATAAAGTATTTGTCTATATCAGCAAAAGAGCCAAATCCGTGTCGTAGGAAACACGTCATCTAAGGAGTAGGCAGCAACCCTCCAGCTATGTGCTCGACGTTATGGTTGATTTGTGTTAAGTTTATGTAATTCTTCTAACTAAGTGCATTTCAAAGAATATTTTACAGTCTATATAATGTTGCATATGAGCCACAGTAAGTTCTGTGTAGCTAGGGTATATAATAGGGGTTCCCTGGTGGCTCAGATGGTAAAGAATCCACCTTCAATGCAGGAAACCAAGGTTTGATCCGTGGGTCAGGAAGATCCCCCTGGACAAAGGCATGGCAACCCACTCCAACATTCTTGCCTAGAGAATCCCATGAACCAAGGGGTCTGGAGAGCTACAGTCCACGGGGTTGCGAAGAGTCAGACAGGACTGAGTGACTAAGCACGCACACACAGGGTACCTAAGACACGCAAAAGTGCTGCCTGGAGGCTGTGATGCCAGCGCTACTCTCTGGGCCCCTTGGTGCTCTCGGAGACTGATTTTATTCGGGTGATAAGCTTCGGTGAGCTCTGTGCCCTTGAGGGTCTCTGGAGCAGCGTCTCACAGTGGGCAGTAGACAGCCAGCTGTGTCGCCCTAACCTCTAGCCAGCTCCGTTCACAGTGCAGTTGAGAACACAGTCACCCACG
Organism: Bos javanicus; assembly: GCF_032452875.1. Lineage (NCBI taxonomy): Eukaryota > Metazoa > Chordata > Mammalia > Artiodactyla > Bovidae > Bos > Bos javanicus. The sequence goes on from NC_083883.1 coordinate 79,552,142, forward strand.
CCCGTGCTCTGGTCCTCGAGCTGGGCTCAGGCGGCCAGTTTCGTCTGGGAAGCTGAGCCCCGGAGCCTCCTCTCCTCCCTGGCTCCTGCCCGCCTCCCAAACACTGCTTCCGAGATGCTCTGTACTGGCCTGGATCCGCAACTGTGATGGGACTTAAAGGACTTCTTTAATGAACCAAGAGAGATATACAGAGAAAGCGAGAACAGAGGCTTGGTGATGCTTTTTTCCTTTACTTGACCCTTCCACCCAGACACAATGTCTAGGGTTATCTTGGCTTTAGCCTTGAACTTGAACTGAGCTAGAGAAGGGCTCTGGGACTGTCTCCCTCCATGGTCCAACCTCCCCAAACAGCTCCTGGCATGCTCTATGCAGGGCAAGAAGCAGACATCTCGACCCCCAGTCCAGAACCTCCCTTTGAGGGTTCGTTCTTACTCCTCACCTTGTTGGAACTTCTCCGAGAAATCCACTTGGCTTCAGGGAGCTTCAGGAATTTGGGGGGCACTGTATCCAGGGAGGGCCTAGGGGAGAGCTGAATATGAATGGTGTGAATATGAGAGATGGAGTCTGGAAAACCCAAGTGGACTGAAACTGACGAGGACACTCAATAAAGTCTGCCTCCTCCTCAGTCTTTCAGGAAGCTCTGTTATGTATGTTTACATGATTCATAAGAAAAGATATATTTAACTTTTACAACTCAAATAAGCAGAACATCTGCAGATAATGTGACTGAGTCCTGAAGACAGTGTCAAACACTGTAAGACAGTGCAGTTGGCAAGAACCTTCCACTAGAAGGATCCATTTTTCATGGTCCTTAGAATGACTGGGCTTCCCAGACGGCGCTAGTGGTAAAGAGCCAGCCTGCCAAAACAGGAGACTTAGGAGTTGTGGGTTCCATTCCTGGGGCAGGAAGATCCCCTGGAGGAGGGCATGGCAACCCACTCCAGTATTCTTGCCTGGAAAATCCCATGGACAGAGGAGCCTGGCAGGCTACTGTCCATAGGGTCCCAAAGAGTCGGACATGACTGAGCAACTTAGCATGCAGAATGGCTAATGACTCCCTTCCTAAGTGTTTTCCTTACAGAGGATGCTTTGGGGGAAATTAGGGGGAAAGGGAAAAAGATTAAAAAAACTGATATTAATAACAATGTGGTGGGCTGCTCTCCTGACACGATCACCTGCATGGAAAATTTATTTTGTTTAAAAAAAGGTTTTCTTTGTGAACCTTATTTTGTTGTTTAGTCACTGAGTTGTGTCTGACTCTATGCGACCCCACAGACTGTAGCCCACCAGGCTCCTCTGTCCATGGGATTCTCCAGGCAAGAATACTGGAGTGGGTTGCCATTTCCTCCTCCAGGGGATCCTCCCAACCCAGGGATCAAACCTGGGTCTCCTGCATTGGCAGGCAGATTCTTTACCACTGAGCCACCAGCGAAGTCCAAGTCTTCTTTTACTGATGGAAAAAAAAAAAAAAAAGAACTTAGAAAGGTCAAGTGATTTAGCCAAGGTCATTCAGTTTGTCAGAAGAGTGGGCTGTAAGTGGAACCCATGGATGGGGCTCTGAAAACCGTGCATTTTCCTCAAGGTTATACCTTTCGCCCCTGTTGAAATAAAGAAGTGATGATCACAAGCAATGTTGATCTATTCAGACTTTCTTCCGAAAGGCATTTTGGACTTAAGAAAGACACTGGTCAATGGCCCTTTGTCTTCCTCCTCCATCCACAGTGCAGATCAGGTTTAGAACCCCCAAGAGTTTGAAAGGGTGGGCTCAGGCGGCATCTGGAGCCCTGAGGGCAGAGCAGCAATGGGGAGTGGGAGGCGGTTGGGGGGTGGGGTTGGGTAGAGGGCTGTATGGGGGTGTGGGGGGAGGGAGGCCCTGCTTGTCTCAGACTCTGGAATTTCCTGAAAGGATCTTTGACGTTGAGCTTGCAGCTCTGTGGCCTCTGGTGACAACGCATGGGGCCATTGAGCGGATGACCAGGAAATAGAAAATTCACAGCATCCACTTGTTATCATCAGAGGTATGAGGAAGGCAGGGAAATCCCTCAAAATGAGGGCGTTTATAGAGGACTTTTTATTCCTATATATAATAAAGGAAGTCGTTCAGTCATGTCCGACTCTTTATGACCCCCATGGACTATACAGTCCATGGAATTCTCCAGGCCAGAATACCAGAGTGGGTAGCCTTTCCCTTCTCCAGGGTATCTTCCCAACCCAGGGATCGAACCCAGGTTTCCCGCATTGCGGGTGGATTCTTTACCAGCTGAGCCACAAGGGAAGCCCAATAGATCAACATTTTACTCCTAACAAACAAGCAAATGTCTCCCGGGGGGGAGGGGACAGGGAAAGAGTTTAAACACCGCCCCCCGCCCTTTTTAAGCGCTTTGACAAAGCCGGGTGTGTCTCCCACGCCAGGCGCTAACGTGCTTTCACAGTAAACGCAGCTTCTGGCTGCGGGTCTGGGCGTCTGCAGCCTCAGGGTCCCAAGGCTCCATTGCCTCCACTGGTCTCTGTGGGCCTGGAAAGAAAACTGCTCGGAACCCGCCCCCCGCCCATCCCGTCCCCGAGGCGACGCCCCACAGTATCCAGACGAGGAACCCAGGGGAAAGCGAAAGGATTCGCCCCCAAGGCTCGGCGCACCCTGGCCACCACCTCTTAATTACGAAAGTTGTTTTCCAGTTGGATGCAGGTTGGAAAAGGACCCTCTGAATCGCACGACCCGCGACCCCTCGGGGGACCCTAACTTGCCCACGCGGCAAGTCCAGGGGGGACGGTCCCCCCGCGAGCCCCGCCTTTCCAAACCCACACTTTGCTGGGTAAGAGGCACCCACAATGCTCGACGGCCGCAGCTCAGCGGGTCCGGCACCCTTAGATTTTAAGAACCCCCTCCCCGGGGGGCTTCCCTAAGACACAGCCTCGCGGCGGTCCATCCCCGAACGGCCCCAGCCGGGGAAGGGGAAGCTGGGCAGCACGTCACCCCTTCTCTCGTGAAGCTTCCAGTCTGGCCAGAGTCAGTGGGACGTCAGTCTAGAGTTATCTAGTGCTGGGATCCGAGTTCCTGCTCCGGGGGGCTCTGGGGAGTGGGATCGCCTGGGGAGCAGCTCTCACCCAGGGCTTGGTGGTCTGCTGTGAGCCAGCAACGCCCTCGTGAATGCCACTCACCGTTCTGGTTTGTCCCCAACAACCTGGACGGGGTGGTTCCCAGAGCTGAGTTGCAGCTCACTTGTGCTTCCATTTCAATTACAGAGAGGAAAGCTAGATTACATTGGCGGATTCCCAGGTGGCGCTAGTGGTAAAGAGCCAATGCAGGAGACGTTAAGAGAGGCAGGTTCGATCCCTGGGTTGGGAAGATCCCCTGGAGGAGGGCATGGCAACCCACTCCAGTACTCTTGCCTGGAGAATCCCATGGACAGAGGAGACTGGCAGAACCCAGTTCTTAGGGTCGCAAAGAGTCAGGCAGGACTGAAGGGACTGAGCGCACAGATTAGGTTGGACCAGCACCTACCCAAGATTAGGTCCCAGCCAGCTCCTTTCGCAAGACCGGATGTCCCCGTTCACCTCGAGGGCCACCGGCTATACCAAGGTAGAACGCGCCTGGATCCCTGGGCTGGGGCAGTTCTCTGCAAAGTAGAAGTTCTGCAAGGACGCCTTCATACCAAGGACGGTAGGTTCTGATACTCCAGGCCAAAGTCTCCCCAACCTCACCTTTCCCTCGGGACAAAGATGCGAGTCTGTCCGGGGAGGGCTCGAGGGGCCTTGGTTACCCAGGAGTTGTGTCACCTTGCGTTTTCCTCGCTGGTCACGAGGGGCCGGAGATACACTGAGATGCTCCCATAGTGAGCCTGCTCGAATCGCTGTTGGCGGCCACCCCACCAGGCAGTCTTCCGGGGTGGACGGTCTAAACTGGCTGCCCTTCTACCTCCTGGACTGGAGGTTGTTTTCGAGGATGTCGGAAGTAGCTATTTACGCAGGCGTCAGAAAAAGAAAAAAAAAAACAAAACACGACTTTTCACCTATTCCAGTTTATTTTCTGAACGCTTTGGCCAATTCCACGCTCTTCGGTAACTTACGTGTCTGCAGGAAAACTTAACTCTTAAAAAAAAGTGCTTCCAGTGCGGGGGTGGGACGCCTCCACCCCAGCCACCCCGCCCTCCAGCTCGGGAGCGCGACTCCAAAGTTCTTGCTAAATTTAATTTTCAGAGGAAAGCAAAAGTGACTTCTGATGGGCTTTTCGAGTAGCAGGGGCGGAGAAATGAAACAGAGCCCGCGCTTCAGCGGTGTGTTCTGTCTCCCCCCAGGCTGGCCTGGCCTGGCCTCGGAGACTTTCTGGGGAAAGGGCGGAGGGATGGGGTGGGAATCTAGATTTCTTCTGGAGTAGACACATGCTCCGAGAAAAGTATTCCGGTTTCTCCAAAGCACCAAAAAGTCGGAATGGAGGAGGTGCTAGACATGGTTTTCAAGGATGCGTATTTGCAAGTTTTTGACGGGTTGGGATGGGTCGTGGCGGGGGGGCGGGGGGGTGCTTCCCCCACCCAGGCGCGCGAGGACAAGAATCTTCCTTGCTGTTCCTCCGGGGACCCGTGTTGTCGAGTCCAAGAAACCAGTCCTGAAAATCTTGACATTTTACGGCTTTGCAGACTGCACGCGGGAAGTGCGCGCGGCCGGCAGGCACGCCTCAGGTCAGGTCAAGGGCAGGCGGTGCCCGGCGCGCCCGGGAACGCGACGCCGAGCTGCGGGCAGGGGGAGGCGGGAGGGCCGGGCAGTAGCCTCCTCGTGGGCCGGGGGCGCGAGACCCCCTCCGCTGCTGCCCGCGGGCGCAGGGGGCGCACGGCCCCATGACGCTGAGCCTGGATAAAATATGCCGGGACTGCGCTTCTCAAGCTCGTCAAGGCTGCGGGAGCCTCCCCGAGCCATCATCTTTCGTAATTGCAACCGTCAATCAAGGCTTTAAGACAAAGTCAGAACCGGGAAGGGCGAGCCTGGAGACCGGCCCCGTAGGACGGGAGATGGAGGCGTGGGGGACGCGGGGAGCGAAGTTTGCAGGGGAGCGGAGAGCAAGTTGAGTATGTTGGGGGTGGCTGGAGCCGGAGCCGTCTCACTGGGCCTCCGGTCCCCACCAGTTAACTGCCCCGCAGCAGGGGTGGCTTCCCCGGGGCTCTCTACCGGGAGGCCGCAGAGGCCAGACGTCCCGCGCTGAGGGTGGGAGGCGTCCGCCCGCGGGCCCCGGCTTTGTGATTCCAAGGCGGTGGGTGTATACTTAGAGCGCAGACCACCCCCAGGCCTGGACTAGTAGACCACCCCGGCCCTGCCCCTCAGCCCCACCTCCCCGCCCTTCCTGGCGTCCGCGCCTCCCCCGCACTGCCCCCGGCCCCAGCCTCGCGCTGCGGCCTCTGCCACCTGGAACCATCCCCAGGTAACCTTCCCGGCACCGCGGGCGGGCTGGGCGCCTCCTCCCGGCGCTCCGCTTCCTCCAGGGTGTTCGGGGAGACGCCCAGGCCCATCCCAGGTCACAGGGCGAGCGGCTCCGGCGGAGGCCCCCTGCCCCGCGGAACTGAAGGGGCAAGGACCCGAGGGAGTGCGGGGAGGGGGAGGGGTGCGCCCGGAGCCGGCCTGCTGCCCAGACCCCACGCGGAGCGCCCGGGGGGAAAGATGACCAGCCCTCGGGTCTCTCCCGCGGGAGGTTTCCCGCCTCGTCCACTAAAGGCGGGGTTTCCACGTCCCCCGGAGGGATCGGCATAGCTCTGGCCCTCGGGACAGCCCTCTCCCGCCCCGTTCCTGGAACGAGCCCTCGGGGCCGGGGGTTCTCGGGAAGGGAAGTTTTCTCCAGGTCTGAGGCCACCTTCGCATTCGGTGCCCGTTGGGCTCGCAGCCGACCCGGCAGAGCCGTGGCCTGGACTCGACCTTCAAAGCAAGGCGAAACCTTTCCGCTGTTACACGCCTGCGCATTCTTTGAAGAGTCGATTTTAAAAAACCCTGACCCGGCCGCCTTTCTCACCCCGTCGCCGCTCCCGTTTGTGAGACAAATGGGTGCAGGTGGCTGTCTGTCACCCTCATGCCAGGCCTTTGGGGAGCGAGGAGAAGGGAGAGTGGCCTCCACACTTGTGTGGCCTCAACAGGCCCTCTCTGGGCTGAGGCTGCGCTCTGAACCTGACCCCGACCTCTGCCTGCAGCCAGGTCAGGCACTCCTCATGCGCGGGCAGAAACGGGCCATACTGCAACCCGCGGTCCTGTTAGACGCTCTGCATCCTTCTCTCAACCCTCCCGACCTCTTCCTCCTGCTCCAGCAACCGGCGGGCCTTCCCTCCCTCACTGGGGGGAGCACTAGAGCCCCCCACCCCCAGATGCCAGCCTGGTGTTGGTAAGGAGGGTCAAAGTGCCCCCAGATGCTCTCTGCAGTGGGAGGGCTTCGTAATAAACTTATTCTGAAAGTTCATGTGAATCCACACGAAAGGTGCTAGCATTGACTTGAGCCCTTTCTGAGCTTCATTCACAACGATGCTTACAACAACCAGGCAATACTGAAAATGACTGACTGTGATATTGTCACCAAAATCTGAGCATCAGAATGATCACTGATGTCGGCAACTGCAACCCACTCCCCTTTACCACCTAAGGGGCGGCCTTCTCACCAAGTTGAAAGGTTTTCGTGAAACCTGCAGATGCTACTAAAACTGAGGTCTGAATAACTTCGACTCTGAGTACTGTATGTTAAGCAGCAAAGTGACAGGTCAGTTCTGAGAGGCAGCAGTGTGTGAATGGCCAGGCCTGGGATGTGGTGAGCAACCCATTTCATTCAAAAGTGTGGATTATGTATGGCAGTGATTGGAGTACTTTTCAATTCATCAGATACTGGACTGGCCAGTTTTAGTATGTGATCTCTATGCCATTCACACAGAATAAATTCAGAGCCTTTGAGATTCAAATTCACCCCCTTGTGGGTGGACTCTCAGCTGATACTGAATATGAGGCGTTTCACATGCAGTCAGGAGGCTGGGGATAGAGTGTTTTCATCTTGTTGAGATGAGATCTGAAAACTTTGAAGATGGGGCTGGGCTGGTGTGGAAGAGCTTGCATAACAGATGGTTCTTTAAAACTTTTTTTCAAGTGCTGGGCCTCTGGGCCTCAAGTGGCCCGTCCCACCCCAGAGACCTGCGGATGAAGAGGAAGCCGGCGCTGCTCTTTGCATTCAGTATGGAAACACGGCTCACTAACATTTTAGGAAGTCTGTCGCCAGCCTGATCTGGGGTCTCGAGGAGGCGGGTGGTGTTTATAAATGAGCGAAGGAGCTGGAGGAGAATGGGGGGCTGGGGAGGGCCGTTCGGATTCGAGGCAATTGCGCCAACTCTCGGCGACACGGCTGTTCGCTCCTGAGCAGGTGGACCGCGCCGCTGGGCCCCTCTGGGGGCGGGGTGGGGGGCTGTGGACTCGTTGCCGAGGGGAATGGGGCCCGGAGACCCTGGAGCGCAGACCAGCTCTTCTTTTCTCTCCTGGTTTGTTGAAACGCGTTCAACTCCCCCTCACCTAGCGCGCACGGTGGGCGCACCCCCGCGGGCTTCCCCCCTTCGCGCCGACACCTCCAACCAGCTTCTCCTCGGCCGCCGCGCTCAGGCAGAGGTCGCCTCTCAGCCGCTCTAAGACCCGCCGCGCGCACATCCCCCGCCCCGGGCGGTGTGGGAGGGGGCGAGGCGGGGTGAAGAGGTTGGGGCGGCGAGGGGCCGGGAAGCCTGGGCCTCGTCCTCATTGGCTGGCGCCTGGGGTCCGACCCGAGTCCGGAACCCGCGTCCCCATCCCCGGCCCTCACCCCTCATCCCGGCCTCCCCCGACCCGGTCCTCCTCCCCTCCCTCTCCCCCACCCCCAGCCTCGCCGCCCCGGGGCTGCAGAGGACCGCTCCCGGACGGGAGTGGACTAGGCGGCGGAGGGAGGCTGGAACTTCCAGCTCCACGCCTGAGAGTGAGCGAGAGGGAGGCAGACACGGGAGAGGGGCGGAGAGGAGACGGAGGCCAGAGACCGCGCGAGCGGGAGACCCTGCGGATCCCGAGCGGAGGGCAGCAGAGGGCGGGGTGCGGGTCGCCGAGCCGAGCCGTCCGGGAGCCGCGGCGGCAGCAGCAGCAGCAGCTCGGCCGCCGCCTCCGCTGCGCGCCCGGAGCTCGGCCGGACGCGCCCCCGCGCCCCCGGCAGCTGCGCCCTAGCCGAGCCGGGCCCCCCGGCCCGGACGCAGTCTTCGCTCGGTGCCCGCCGCTTCCTCCTCGCGGTTCAGGGGCGGCTGAGGAGCAGCGAACCTGGACGGGGCTCCGGGGTCCTGACGGCAGCCCCGGAGGCCACGGGGACGCGCTCCGGAGCGCCTGCGAGAGAGCAGCCGGCCGGCCGCCCCCTCCTTCTTCCCGGCGGAGTTGAAGCCGTGCCGCCCGCATTCAGGTGCAAGGCTTCCGGACGGACACGGACCCCTTGCCCCCGCCCGCGGCCGCCTTGTCATGCTGCCCAAAGTGGAGACGGAAGCCCTGGGACTGGCTCGGTCGCATGGGGACCAGGGGCAGATGCCGGAAAACATGCAAGGTAAGGAGGCGCTCGCGGCGCGCGGCTCCCGCGGCTCCCCCGCCCCCGGCTCGCCCCGCGGGCTGCAGCCGCCGGCCCCGCGCGGGCGCTGGACTGACCGCCCGGCGCTCGCCGCCGCGGGGCTGCTGGGCTGCGGGGCGGCGCGCGGGCGTCGGGCCCCGTCCCCAGGGAAGGCATAAAAGTTTATGGCTCTTGAACAATGCGGGGCGGGGATTTTCCGAGCAATGCCTAATTGGCCGCTTCTAATTAAGAAGAGAGGCTTCGAGCTCCGGCGACCGAAGCCGGGGCAGCCTCTGTCTAGAGATCTAATTATTCCAACGATCCTTCTAAGAAATGGAACTAATCTCGGGAAGCCCGAGCAGGTTCCCGGTCACTCGAATCGGGGGAACTTGAACCAGTGCTCTTGAGTGCAGAAGAACCCTCTGCCTGGGAAAGTCAGCTGCAGAAAGGGCAGGACCTCGGGGAGAGCTGGCTTAGCGGTGTCAGGACGCCAGGGCACCCTGCAGCCCCGGCGCACCCGGGGAGTCGGCTGGCATTGGAACAACTTCTTAAAACGGCAGGCAGAACTGGAAAGAACCAGTTGTCTCCAGCCGGGCACTGCGGAGTGAGTGCAGGGCGGGGGCGGCGGCTTAGCTTCCAGCCTCTTCGGTCGGATACCTGGGAACGTGGAAGTCCCGTTTGTTTCCCAAGCTTTTGATTGCTAACAACAAGCGCGAGGCCGAATGGCAAATCCCGTAGGCTGTATTTTCGCCACGTTCCAAAAGAAGCGATTCTAGACCCTGGCCGTGTTAAGCCCTTCAGAAGTTTATCGCAGTTGCTCGGGGCCAGGGAGGGAACAATGCTAGGAAAAGTCTCCGGTGCCCTTCCAACCTCGCCCCTGCCAGCGCGCAGGATGTGCGGGCCGGCGGGCCTGTGATTCCGAGCGCTTCCTGCCATCCCCTCGAGTGAACTTGAAAGGGCCGGGGACGCGCCGAGAGCAGAGTTCAGGGCTGGCGCCCGCGGCGGTGCGAGAGAGGCGGCGCGGGACCCGGGGCCTGAGGTCGCCCCGCTGTTTGGAGACGAGGGACGGCGGGAGGGCGTGCGTCCCCGCCGGTGGGGTCGGTCATGGCTAGAGGATCCTGGGGTCTCGCCCAACCTCCAGGGAGGGCCGTGGAAGTCCCCGGGGACCGAGCCCTTAGAGTCTAACCTGTAGGCTGGCTGCCCCGGGGAGGACCCGGTTGGCCCAAAGAGGCTTTCCCGCCGGGCACCTGGGATTCTGCGAAGCGGGCCCAGGGGAAGCAGCCCCGGGGCGCCGCATCGGGCCCCTCGGCCGCCACTGCCGAGGAATGTCCCTTGGGCGCCCTCGGAGCCGGCGAGATGCTGGCGTCCAAGGGAAAGTTTCGGCTTCTCCTTCCCGTGCGCGATTCTGAGCGCCTCGGGAAAAGAAGCGCAGGGAGAAGTTGGAGCAGGAAGTCGGGTGGGGGGAAGACGGGAGGAAGATAGCACTGTGGTATTTTCTTTGTAAAATTCGAGAGGGCCGTTCCTGACCCGATCCAGTGCCCGGGGCAGACAGCCGGCCTTCCCTGGTGCCTGGGGCTCTGGGACGTCGCCGGCTGCTTGCTCAGCCCTGGGGTGGAAAGCGCCCGGCGCGGCTTCCTCCAGGCGACGCGCGGCCTGCGGCCCGAGGGGAGCCCCTGGGGACGCGGACTCCACGCCCTGGCCTGGGCCGCGCCGCGGTCCGAACCGTGGCGGGTGGGGGAGAGGTGCAGCAAAGGGACCCCCTACCGGGTCCCGGACGGTTCGGGGAACTCGTCCACGTGCCTGGGCGGCCTCTGCCGTCCCAGGCGCCGGCGTCCCCCGCTGCTTTCTCAAGACCGGGACTTCTTTGCTCGAATGCATTGGATTCTCTGAAGACTCACTCGAGCTACAGCACGTGGGCGCCTCTGAAAGATGCCCGGGTCTCGCACCACGGCGTCGGTCTCCCCACGCGGCCTCGGTCTTGGAATTTTCCAAGAGGGTCCCCAGCCTCGGTCTTTAGGATGTCGGATCCCGAGGTGCACACCGGGTCCCCTACCTCTTCGCACCTCTCTGGGGCTAAGTGAAGAGTTTACTTTGCTGGGGAAAGGGGGAAGGAGAAAGGCGAAAGGCATACACTTGGAAAAGTACACTTTTTCCCCTGTCCGAAAACACGCCTGGAGACAACAGTCACGACCTTTCAGGAGAGTGAGGCTATGAACAAACTTCTGGAAACCTCAGCCTCAGCCAAAGCCCAGGCTCCCCAAACCCGAGCGGGGACCTCCCTTGGCCCCCGCGAGAGGACTGCGCTCTGTATCTCTATTTCTATTTCTCGGAGCTCAGACGCCTGCCTCGGCTTTTCCCATCTTTTCCTGGAACCCCCCCTCCCCAAACTCCGGTAACTCATCCCGATCTACGCCCCAACCCAGGACTCCATGTCTCGGGAGAGGCTCCCGGTAGGGGGGTCAGTCGAGAAGCGCGGCTAGGGACCCCCCCCCCCAAAGGCCCTTTCCAGAAGCCCCCAGAACCCGTAAACAAAACAGAACTGTATTAAACACACACACACACACACACACAACTCTTTGGCCAGGAGGCCACAGTGGTGCTGGAGTGTCCTGGCACTTTGGGGACGGGTGGGGGGCCTGTTGTCTCCCTTTCCTTTTCGGTAAACAAATCAGAGGAAACTCCTGCCGGCTCTCAGTTCCCCCATCCCCCGCCCAGCCCCGCCCCGCCCCCTGAAAATGCCACTGATTAACTTAAAACAAACTTGACTGGGGCGTTCGTGCGCCTGTGTGTAGCCCCAAGTTGAGCAAGGGGCGAGAGGCAAGTGCGCCCCGGGGTTCGCAGGAGGTGCCCGGAGGCTTCGGGCGGCGGCCGGGCCGCGCGGACCTGCCCTCGGCGTCCCCCGCCTTCCCCGGCCCGTGGCCCGCGCTGCGAGGCTCCCCCGGCGTGGACCGAGTCTCCGGGAGGGGCCGGATCAGGTATTACCTGGGTCTCCCGGCCTCCGCCCCTCCCGCGCAGTTTTTCTCGGTCTTAGAGCTGCGAAGACGCCTTCCCCGGACTGCGTCCGGAGCTGGACGGTTACCCGATCCCTGCAGGGAGCCGCGCGAAGCTGCCGCCTGATTTCTGTTTAACAGGGGAGCTCGAGGTGTTTATATTTTGCAGTGATGATCGGAAACATGTGAAGTTCATTAAAGGACTTCAGTACTTCGCGACGAAACCAAACTCTCGTGTGTATCTTTTGCTTTCCTTCTTTTCCTTCTTTTTTTCTTTCCCTTTACGTCCGTGCTCCCTCCCCTTTTTCTAGTAATTTTTACAGTAGATTTTCAAAAGTGCAGAGATCAAAGCCCAACCAGTACGTAACTGGGTGTTTGGATTAATCTAACAGCTCTGAACGCTGGGAGCCTCGGGCTGTGGCTGGAACAGAGCTGCTGACGAAGTGTCCGGGGCTCCCCGTTCCGGGTGCAGGTTGGGCGTTGCTTTCACTCAGACACCTAAGGCTCGGGGAACTGTGGGCAAACCCGGTTCCAGTGAGAGGATGACGCTGTGTGCTGCTTTCTCTTCCTTAGGAAAAGGTGACGTTTTGGAACTTATCAGCAAGGCGATTTAAAAGGAATTCTAAGTTGTTACTTTATGCAGTTCGTGTTTCTTTTCTGGATCTCTTTTGCAGAGTTAAGAGACTTGTGTTCAACAGTGGTCAGCTTAAGAATGTTTAACAAAAGAATTTAGAATTATTTTTAAATTAAAATAATGTAAAGTGCTTACTCATTGATGCCAAAAGAGGTTTTGCTTTGACTGTAAAAATAACTCTGCGGTACACCTGTAAGACATTTGTATTTTCTGTTTTACCTGGTGATGTCTGCCCTCCAGTCACCAACCGCTTCCTTTTGCAGGATTGAAACCTACCTAGTAAGTTAATCGGGTGTGTGCATCCCTCTTCTTGTTTCAGTGTCCCCGTTTAAAATGGTGAATTACTCCTATGATGAAGATCTTGAGGAGCTCTGTCCGGTGTGCGGAGACAAAGTGTCTGGGTACCATTACGGGCTCCTCACCTGTGAAAGCTGCAAGGTGTGCTTCTGCGTTGCTACCTGAGAAATGTAATGTTCAAACCAAAATAAACCACTGGACCACTTCTTCAGGCTAAATGTAGGCTGTCTTTTTTGGACTCAAAAATGAGAGAGGGAAAGAGTGAGTCTTAGTGAGATGATTCTTAGAAATATGTGTCTGATTTAATCCCCAAAGCAAAGAAATTTATGCTGTTTAGAAAACTTTGCCAGTGTCACGACTTTAAAATAGTTTATTGCAGGAAAGTGATGTAGCTGTAGAAAGGCTTCTATTTCTAACAGTCCAGAATATTGATTTTGCTTGACTTATATATATTTAAAGCATCGTTGTTCTTGAGAGCCAACATGACAAAGTATTTCCCAAATACATTTTAACTTCAGAGTATTCTGTGCTACACATCCAAACATTTTTTATCCACAGATATAAAAGTCTAAATTCCCAGCTGCATGATTTCATCCTGATTTATTCTAAAAATAATTTTTAAGACTTTGGGAATTTATATCAGAAAGAATAGAAACCAGATCTTAAGTTTATAATATGAGTAGTTTTAAGTATATGGTGACTTATTTAAATGCAAGAGTTTTTAATATGTGAGATGTACTGTATTATTACTAATAACATCAACTATACAGTAAGGATTTATCTCAGACTTTTTTCATATATTCTCAGTAAATTTAATACTCCTTATTTTTCAACATTTTTAAAAGTAGAAAACTCAGTACAATTACTAAACCACTGCCAAGAAAATCTCTTCTCTTTTTTTATAACAAAGTAAGATGGTTTCACTTTGTGGTCAGTAGGGCAAACAGAGAATATACCATCTAAGCAGTTACTGTGTTATAAAGCTACAGATTTTATTTCTGATTAATTCTTTTGGGTGAAATATAAGGAAGGCATACACTCTGCTAAAACCCAGTTCTCTGCTCTACATGCTTTTTTCCCTCATAAGTTTCACCTTTTTCTTTGCAGTTCCCCAACTTCATGTATTCCAATGGAATTATGAACATTTTCCACATTTTTCCATTTTATTCTTTAAATGCTTTTGCTTTTAACTCTTTAGTGCTGACGTTTATAAAACATCTGAAGTGTTTTGTTATTTCATTTTTTCTATTGGTATTTTACTGTAGTTTGCCACCAAAATTATATCAGACTACGTAAAAATAATTCAGCTCTCTAAAAGTACCTTGTCTGGAACATGAAGGTTAATAAGGAAAAAAAAAAAAAAAAAAACTCCTGATCAATATAGCATGTATTTTCCCCTGAATGTTGAGATAAAACTGTGTGTAGACAAAGCTCTCCAAGATTTGATGTGATTCTTGTGAAGAATAACTCTGATGTCAGAAAAATCTCCACCATAGCCTGGTTTTGAAGGGTTGATCTTGTTAAAACGTGAAACAAGCCACAGAACCACATAAGGACTCAAACGGTGCAATAAAAAGATTTACTGGTGATTTCCTTAAAATGAAACAATAGAAGAGACGGGTGTTAGCTTTATAATATGTCTTACTGTTTTCTCTTATAGGGCTTTTTTAAGCGAACAGTCCAAAATAATAAAAGGTACACGTGTATAGAAAACCAGAACTGCCAAATTGACAAAACACAGAGAAAGCGTTGTCCTTACTGTCGATTTCAAAAATGTCTAAGTGTTGGAATGAAGCTAGAAGGTAAGTTTTTTCTAAAGACTGCTGCCTGTTCAAATTCTCCAAGGACATAGGATTTAAAACAACATTGTACTTATAACATGGTAACAGTATTTTCTTGGTCTTTTAACACTATTGACAATAATATCTTTTTACATTTTGTCAGCAGTATAGTCTGAGTCTCATTTAAAGGCTGGTGAAATCTACCAGGAAAAAAGTTTTTAACATTGGCGTTTCGCCTCCCCACCTCATTTTTTAGTTTGAGAAGCAGATGCATTTCATAGGGTAGATGAAAGCAAGACCAATGTGATTCAGCTGAGAACAAGTAAAAATAATTTGCCAAAATATTTTTTAAAGTCCTTTAAAGGTTTCAGATCAGGATGCCCTAGTAAAAAAGTTTGATTTTAATCTTTTTAAATAGGTTAACTTGTCTTGATTGTTACTATTAGTTTCATGATTCCTGAATAAGAGTTAAAACCTTTAATTATAAAGAGATTTTTCTCATGGAGAGTATCATTTTTGATTGTGTAGGAAAGCACAATTTTTTTAAGATGATGACTGAGCCTGCAAAATTAAAAAAAAATTTTTTTTTGAGAATCAGGAAACATGAAAATTAATGAACTGTCATGTCGGTAGCAGTGGTTTGACGAGAACAAGAGAGTGGCTCCCCCAAAGCCACATTAAGCTTTGTGTTGAAAAAGGAGGATCTGCGTTTATACTGTACAGACTGGAGGAAGTAAAGTTAATATGTGACTGCTATAAATAACCTGTAGTTCATGGATGTTATGGTGTGTTGCTGGTTTTCAGTCTCTGACCCACTGACTTTCCACAGATTGCATATACTGTAAATAAAGTAATAAGAAGGGATACAGACCCCAGAGATGTGCCGGATGCGGGGGCCCATTCCATTTGATCAGTGAGACACAGACTAGTTGTCTTTGGGGCTTTTTTGTTGCATGGCACTCAGACTTGATGGAAATACTCAAAAAATTTCAAATACTCTGCAGAAATTGCTAATAGATTCCTTCCCAATAGAAGAGGCCCCGTGGGTTATCTGGGGACTGTGATGAGATTGAGAAAGGATGTAACTGCTTGTCAGTTTCTTCATTACCAATCACTTTATTATTTTCCAAACAGCAAAACAGTGTGGTAGATGCTTATGCTAGTATGAGACTCGGAAGATAAAATGTTAAAAATTAAACGTTGTGATCGTTGATTAAAAAAGAAAAAGGAAGAGGTTGCCTTTCTCTAGCTTAAAAAGTGTGCTTTCTTAATAGGAAGTCACTTGTGGTGCGTGTTCATACTTTGTTCACAGTGAGAAGAAACAGTCGAATATTCAATAAATATCATCCAGATGAAAAACTCTTTATTATCTTGTGTGGTATTCTGGGTGCCCAGCATTCACAATAAATTTTTAATGCTGTACTAATCCGAAGATAAAAAGCTCCAGAACTTAACCTCCAGCAATTTCACCATGTCACAGGCTGTCAGAGGTGCTGTGTCTGGTCTAATTGCCGGTGGTCACTGTGAGCCAGCAGAGACCCACTACGGATATTGCTGGACGTGGCCCCGGACACCGCCCGGTACCGGGACGGTGGACCGTTCCGACAGCTTCGCAAATGAATCTGCTTTCGTTAGGTCCGGTTCTGCTTAATTGAAAACAATGCCCGGTGGCTACCTGGTGTGTGCCCGTCAAGTCTGGGTGAGGATGGTTTCCCGAGAAGAGCGTGTACCTAGCGATTTTGCAGCAAATTAGCCAAAAAGAATTTGAGAGAGGAAGCTGTTCTCAGGAGAAATAGTCACAATTTGATCCAGTAATGGCCCCTTTGATTTGGGGGGGTGGTGCGCCCTCTGAGTAGTTTGTGTTTCCATAACGAGAAGCCCAGCCTTGCTGGCAGGACAGAATCCGATCCTCGTCCTTAGCAATACCCCAGGGGTAGCAAGGACTAGGAGTGTCTTCAGTCCACCAAAGGGTTAATGTGTCCCCACATAGCCGAAATATTTTTTTGATGACAAACACACTTGGAGGAAAGAATTCATAAATAAAGAGGACATGGCTTTTTCTGGGACTCTTTGAGAGCTATTGTGGTGAAAATAACCACATACAGACCACTTCTGGTCCATTTTGAGCCTAACTATCCGGAGATCGGGACAGTGCTCAGGACTTACATCTTATTTATACCCTTCCTTCCTTTTTTTTGTTTTTTCATGCCCACACCAACAGCGGTAAGGGCAGACCGAATGCGCGGAGGAAGGAATAAGTTCGGGCCCATGTACAAGAGGGACAGGGCCCTGAAGCAGCAGAAGAAAGCCCTCATCCGGGCCAACGGACTGAAGCTGGAAGCCATGTCTCAGGTGATCCAAGCCATGCCCCCCGAGCTGAGCATCTCCTCTGCGATTCAGAACATCCACTCTGCCTCCAAAGGCCTACCTCTGAACCACGCTGCCTTGCCCCCTACAGACTACGACCGGAGCCCCTTTGTGACCTCCCCCATCAGCATGGCCATGCCCCCTCACGGCAGCCTGCCCGGGTACCAGACCTACAGCCACTTTCCCAGCCGCGCCATCAAGTCCGAGTACCCCGACCCCTACACCAGCTCCCCGGAGTCCATCATGGGCTACTCCTACGTGGATAGTTACCAGACCAGCTCCCCGGCCAGCATCCCCCACCTCATCCTGGAACTGCTCAAGTGTGAGCCCGACGAGCCCCAGGTGCAGGCCAAGATCATGGCCTACCTGCAGCAGGAGCAGGCCAACCGCGGCAAGCACGAGCGGCTCAGCACGTTCGGGCTCATGTGCAAGATGGCAGACCAGACGCTGTTCTCCATCGTGGAGTGGGCCCGCAGCAGCGTCTTCTTCAGGGAGCTCAAGGTACGTGCCGGCCGCCGGGGCGCAGGGCTCCGCTTCCCTCCGCGCGGCCCGGCCTTGTGCCGCTGCACAGGGTCTGGGTGCCGCGCACACGTTGTCCTTCCTTCCTTGTAAAGCGGTGTTTCAGACCTTGACTTCAGAACTGCCGGGGCTTCCCTCTATGCGCCTGTATTTTCTGCAGCTCTCCGTTTAGGGGCGTGGCATTTAATGTCACACACGGTAAACTTAGTTGGGATTTTTTTTGCTGAACAGGAAAAATGCTATTCCCTCTCCCTTATTTTTACCTTATTCCCTCTGCCTTGGTTTATGGCTGAAACATTGAGGCCGATGTGAAACAATGAAACAGAGCGCAGTAAACTTTTGAAGAATTACCAAGTAAGGGGCTCTATTATAATGGTGCCAATTGAGAAGGAAAAAATGCCAACATTTCGTTGTGTTTAGACGCTAGAGAAGCCAAATGGTACCGCTGGTTAAGACTATCAAGTAGGTATTTCCTGCCTGTTTACCTTGACATTAGGTTGGTAAACCTTTTGTTTTCGGAGCAGATTCCAATAGGATGTTTACTGCCTTTGGCTGCGGAATGAGCCCCGTGTGAGTGCTAGTCTGCTTGGCTGGGCTTTGGTTCTCATAATCTGTGTCTGTCGTTGATTTTAATGGATTGGTACATTGTAAACACAGTCCTTGTTTGTACAAGGATCTCTGTTTAACTACATAATTATTTTATTTCCTGAAACTGAAGACTGAATTAATATGGGAAAGTTGTAATGAAGTTTGGGATCATGGAGCAACTCCAGGACCGCCAGTAGCAGCGTTGGGTGGGCAGTGGTTTCATTCTCTGCGTTAAAGACAGAACTGAACTCTGGGCTTGATTTCTAGTCTATCTGTTATAAAATCAATTTCTCCCTGTTACCGTGGTGGCTTCAGCCTTTAGGAGGAGATTTTAAAATCTCTGCAAGGAGGAGAGTATAAAGCAGACTTTTCATTTAAAGGTTCTGTCTAAAGCTGTGTGCATGTGGATGGGCTGGAGTGTGGAAACCACGTCCAAATGGAAAACGCGGCTTTCCACGGCCACCTTCCCTCGACACCCGTGATCTGAAACAGGAGAGTTATCTGAACGGGCCCGGGCGAGTCGCTGGGCCGCCGTCGGGTCTAGCCCTGCTCCGGGGCGCCTGTCCCGCGTGTGCAGAGGGCCGATGGTGGGGTTCCCACCGGGACTGAGCAAGGTGCCCTGTTGGCTGGCAGACCAGACCCTGTGGCGTGGAACCACCCTGGTGTCATCAGGTGCTTATCATCAACAAGCAACGCTTTCTTGATGGTGATCTTGGGTTCGCAACGTTGTCCCTTAAGAGAACAGGTAAGGGATTGGAAAATGAAAACGAAAATGATCGTTGCAGATGCAGCTGATAGGTTAGGAAACTCAGAAGGACGGAAGCCTCGCCTTCGCAGAGGGACCCAGTTGGCGTCAGATCCTTGCTGCTTAGTAACTGTCTTTGTTGGGCAGGTTGTCAGTCTCTGAGCCTGAGTTTTCTAGTCTGTGGAATTACAGGTGTGGTGGTGTGGGGGAGGTGGAGGTATGTAGGGAATAACAGTACATCTGCTGAGATATTTCAAGGAATAAACGAGACTGTGGGCAAAGCATCTAGTCCTGGGAGCCCAGCGTATATTATATACTTAGTAAATCAGTGCTAGTTTAAAATTGCTCTTACTGTTTCATGACAAATGCGTGGAGGCTTTACTTAATACTCTTATGTTCAGGAAAAAAAACATGCACTTTGTACTCTTTTTAGTTTGACGTTGAAAAGCAGAATTACCATCTGCATGATAGAGAAGTAAAATTCTATAATAGTAATTAATTACTTCCAGTTGAGGACCTCAAACTTGCCAGGCAGTACGTTGAGTGTGAGATGGATACAAGGTTGAATAAGACAAGATATTTGCTGTCGAAGACAATTTCATAAATATCCACGCAAAAAAAAACAGAGCTGAAGTTCGTTTCACAAAATCATGAGGAAAGAAATCATGTATTATTTACATGAAAAAAGAGAAAGTTGTGAAGTGAGTATAGAGAACCCCAGGTGGGACTTTAAGAGTGCTAGGAAAACATGCTCTCCAAATTTCACCTTTCCTTTCCCTGTAGTTAAATTGCATGAGATTCTTTTCTAGGGCATGAGATTCCGTATTTGGTTAAAATATGAACATTTGGGGGAATGGGACATGTTAAAGCATTCTGAGTCCTTTCAGTTCAGTTCAGTCTCTTCAGTCGTGTCCGACTCTTTGCGACCCCATGAATCGTAGCATGCTAGGCCTCCCTGTCCATCACCAACTCCCGGAGTTCACCCAAACTCATGTCCATCTGAGTCCTTCATGCTGTTGTTTAAGGCATTTATCATCTTCTGTGAGAAATGCTTTAAAGAAGAGAAGGGAACAGATGCAAAGGCTGGCCTGGCTCCTGTAAAAGGCAGGGGTGACCCCAGGAGAGAAAGACAACTAGACCCTCTTCGCTGTTGGCCTTGGCCTTACATTTTTGAAAGAGGTATTACCCTTGAAGTATTTTTCAGAGGACTAAAAGTAGAATTCCAGAGTAACTTAGGGATTGTTTAAATACAGAATTGAGAGGTGACCATTTGTTTCGGAAGAACTCCTTTTCCTTTGTTTATAAAGTCGCTTTGTGGAAACCAGACCAAGGCGTTTGAAGCCAGCGTGGAGACATTGTGTGCTGCCCTGTATTTCTCCAGGGCAGAGGCTTGCAAACTTTTGAACTGAGGCCCACAGTAAGAAACATATTCTCCATTGGAACCTGGTGTACCAACACACACACACACACGCACGCGCACACACACACGCACACGCACGCACGCACACGCACGCACACACACGCACGCACACACACGCGCACACACACGCACGCATGCTCAACTGAGCCAGAGTTCCACGAGACAGTGCATGCTTTTGTCCATGCCATACATGCTGATATTTTCTATTCTATTTTGCTTTAGTCAAATTTATTTCATGCTTTTAAAATAAAAAAAAATTCCCGGTTGCCACCCCCTGAGCTGATTTCCAGACCCGCTGAGGAGGCAGGCCCAGCAGTCCAGGAGTGGTTGCTCCTGGGCAAGGTGGTGGGCCAGCCACCGGGCATGGTCCACCTGCCCTGGCCAGGAACACCTCCTGCACAAGGCCTCCCCCGACCCCACCCCTCACCCCGGCCTGGCCTCCAGGGCCCCCTGGAAACCTGCAGCCAGATCTTCCACCTGCCTTCCTGCAAACCTTGTGATTTTACAATAGCGTTTGGGACGATTTATTTAGATGGACGGCCCCTTTTTCATAATTGTCTTTTTCTTGTTAATGTCACTGTAAGTTACCCATCAGGCGGTATACTTATAGAGCAGATTGCTTTTAGCTCCACAGCCCCGACCTGGAAAAGCACACATTCTCTGCAGGAGAAGTAATAAGACCATCGGGCGGTTTTGCAAACGGCCCCTTGCTCAGCCTCACAGGACGCGTTACACTCTGCGTGCAGAAGAGGGGATGCAGGTTTCATTTGTTTACTGTCTGAGGGGCCGAAAGGGCCGGAGGAAGTCTGGTGGGTTGTTTCGTTCACGGAGCAAAACAAGAGAAATGGTGTTCTGGTTCCCATTCAAAATACCGGAGTGGGAAAGAGCAAAGTTTAACTCCCATACGTGCATCTTGAAAAACAGTACATAAACAGCAAAAAAAAAAAAAAAACCAATATAGAAACCGGGCAATTTCAGAGCTAGGTGATGACCAGAGAAAAGAGAGTAAGTACCTGTAAGTGCGCTGTTTTGTTTCCTACATGAGGGGCAGTTCTGATTTCCGTCCAAAGTTGGGGCATGGGAAAGGTGAACGAACTAGCTGGGGTAGCTGTCCAGCCAGCACCCATGCATCCAGCGATCCTCGCAGCCCGGACACCACAGGCTTTCCAGAGCAGGACGAGATGGTGGGGGTCCTTGGACTCTAGCCCCTCTGTTTACATGTGGAGAAGCTGAGGCAGGGGGCCTGTGGCCTGAACGATATTGTACAGCTGTCTACTGCGGGGAAGAACTGGGGGGCGGGCCATTCAGGTTACAAGAAGCTGTGCTTCTCCACAGCCCTGCCCCCGTGCCAGGACACACACACATATGCACACACACACACACATACGCGCACACACACACACACACACACGCACACAAGCCCTGTAACCTTTGACTCCAGAAGTCCACGCCTTTCCCAGGAAAGCTACGGGAGACCTCCCGGTTATCAGAAGTCGGTCACTACTGCCCAGTTGCTAAATCACTGATAATCAGCGAGATGGATTTTCTCTGAGCCCAGACCCCTCCCTGGGAGGGAGGGAGTCGCTTTGGAAAGCGACTACAATTCTTGCAGAGCGAGTGAAGTGCGTCTTCCGCTGGCACTCCTGAGCCCTGGAGGAGGGTCCAGACCCCTCTGAGTGCCTCCCCTGTGCCCACCGCTCTAGGGAGGACAGGCAGCCACGTGGGGCTCTGCCCTGCTGAAAAGTGGATAAAGGAAGTCACGTCCTGGGTCCGGCTGGGTGCCGGGTGCATCAGCCTGGGCTCCTTTCTGTGTTTGTGAAAACAGTCAGGAAGGGAGCTTAGAATTGTAACCAGGTGGTAGATGGCCCGGAATTCCCCCAGCCTGACAGCATTTCTGGGGTCAAGGCAGGCATTCACTACACCTTCAAATCTTTAAGCTCCACCTGTCTTACGGTGGCCTGTGTTCTTGACTTTAACTTGTGTTTTTGGAAAGCAAGAGTGAATTCCAGACCCTCTCACCCAACATCCCAGAAAGTGCTGTCGTCACGAGTCAAGAAGATGGTGCTCTTTTTCCTTCGCTCATTTTTCTCTCGTCTGTGTCTCGAGTATCTCACAAACACCAGAGCAGTGGGCAAGTAATTCCCACTTTGTTGAACAGCTAATGAATCTGCAGGATCTGTTTGATCGTCTAAGGAGACCAGATGTCTTCCGAGGATTCTGGGAATGGATGGAGAAGAACTTCCCCTCTGTGAATATTCTTGTACATGGAGGAATAAAAAAAGTCTAAATTAATCCTGACTGAAACGCATAACTAGCATTTCTGTGGAAAATAGGGCTCAGAGGCTCAGGGAGTCTGTGCCAAAGGAATTCAGCCACGCAGAAGCCAGTTTTCTCGAAAGCCAGCCGCCCTTTTTTCTCTGCTCTGGTGCGGATGCTTTTTGAGCAGAGTTTTAATTTATTTATTGTCAACACCCTAGATCCCTTTTCCCGAGCCTCAGTGGACTTCTCCCACCCAACACAGTCTGCGGTTTGCTGGATTTGCCCCAGTTTGAGGCCGTGTTCGTTGGGCTCGCTCAGCCCTTCTTTTCTGTGTGTGTGTGTTCACCTACCGTATCTGCCGTCCTGCTCTCTTTAATGTCTCCCAGGTGGCTCAGTGGTGAAGGATCCGCCTGCCAGTGCAGGAGATGCAACACAGAAGAGGCAAGTTCAATCCCTGGGTCGGGAACATTGCTTGGAGAAGGAAAGGGCAACCCACTCCAGTGTTCTAGCCTCGAGATGCGCATGGACAGAGGAGCCTGGTGGGCTGCAGTCCATGGGGTCAGCTGTGCACACACACCCCCACTGCTCCCTCTGGCCTCTGCCTGAGCTTTCAGGATCATGTACCCAGAATTATCGTCCGTGACTTTACTTACCTGTGTTTTCATTTCTTTGGATGCAAAGTAGGTCCTCCTGGAAGCAGATGATCAGCATTTAATGTGATTTCCCATAAAGAGGGGAGAAGTATTTCTATTCGAAGGCAAATGAAAACATCTCTGACCATGAAACCTATTTCTCAAAAAGAGATCAGAAGGAAATAAATGGACCTTCCGTAGGTTTACAAGGAAACCGGAAAACTGGCTTTTCTTCCACTGGGGGTGGGCATGGAAGTTTTCTGCTGCCTGTGAGTTTGGAGGGAAGGTTGGAAGCTGCAGGTCTGACTCTGTGACTCGGGGCTCTTCGGCATCAGACATCTGCTTCTGTGGCTCCTCCGGGCAGGCCTGGCACAGAGCCTCTGGGCTGGTTGCTGGTGCTGAGATGTGGGTCTTTCTGGCTGTCTGTGCTTGTCCAGGCTTGTGTGCTCCTGCATCCATGTCACTTACTGACTGAGGAATCTTCCTGTAGCCGTTAAAGTCTTCTTGGTCACTGTCTGCAGGGTGAATCGGCTCTCCCCCATCAATACCTGTTTAAGGTACAGGTGTTGTTCTTTGGCAGAAATGACCCTCCTGACTGTGGAGTGCTAGATTCTCCACTCTCTCAGTTCCATTTAAAGTATTGTTGTTGTTGTTGTTAAGTCGCTAAGTCAGGTTGAACCCTTTTTCAACCCTGTGGACTATAGCCTGCCAGGCTCCTCTGTCTGTGGGATTCTCCAGGCAAGAATATTGGAGTGGGGTGCCATTTCCTCCTCCAGGGGATCTTCCCAACCCAGGGACTGAACTTGCTTCTCCTGCATTGCAGGTGGGTTCTTTACCACGGAGCCACCGGGAAGCCCTTGTAAGTATTACATTTGCTTTATTCAGTGAGGATACGCCCACAGGCTGCAGACTCGGCTTGGACTCCGGGTTTCCGGGTGACCAGACGCTGCTAGTTACTGTGCAGTGGGTGGGCGCCAGGGGGTCTGGTGGGAGCAATGATCGTGCTTCATGCTGGTTCACATACCCGACGCGCTTCCTGTCCCTGTTAACCTGTGTGTTACCTGTCAGGATGGTGGGGAGCGTGGGAGAAGCCCGCCACACCAGGGCGCCGTGTTTAACTGGCTGGGTCGCTGTCAGGCGTCAGGAAAGCACAGTGAGGGTGGGAAGAAAACGGGCATCTCCCTTGCTCTGCTCGAGGTCAGGTGGTGGAGGGAAGAGGCCCCTTTGATCGAGGGCTCGCTCTTCCTGCTGCAGGTCTGGGTCCCTCTCCTCAGGCGCGGGTCGGTCCGCTCCTTCCCTCCTGGGGAGGGCGGGCGGGACAAGGTCGCCTCTTGCCCAGGAGGGGAAGCCCTGGACCCTTGCTGTCACGTAAAGTGGTCCTTTCCAGAGGACACGTCCGTCCATCTTTTCTGGATCCAGAGAGACACAGAGTTAACTGATCGATAAAAGTTTGCTAACTAGGTTTTTATTTTATATTTTTTTTGAAGTTATTTTATTCCCATATAATTGATTTACAGTGCTGTGTTCATTTCTCCTGAACAGCAGAGTGGTTCAGTCATACATGTCTATATTGTTTCTCATATTCTTTTCCATTTTGGTTTGTCACGGGGCACTGAGTACAGGTCCCTATCCTGTACAGTAAGACCCTGTTTGTCCAGCCTGCGTATAACAGTTTGCTCCTGTGAATCCCAAACCCCCAGCCACCCCCTTGGAACCCACAGGTCCGTCCTGTGCGTCTGTGAGTTTGCGGGTCCATCCTGTGCATCTAGAGTTTGCGGGTCCGTCCTGTGCGTCTGGAGTTTGCGGGTCCATCCTGTGCATCTAGAGTTTGCGGGTCCGTCCTGTGCATCTGTGAGTTTGCTTCATCTGTGTCATGTTTTAGATTCCGCACCTCCGTCACGTCATGTGGTATTTGTCTGCTTTACTTCACTTAGCGTGGTAACCTCTAGGTCCATCCACGTCGCTGCGAATGGCATGATTTCGTTCTTTTTCGCAGCTGACTGGCACTCCACCGTGTGCATGGGCCATCTGTGTGTCCATCCTTCTGTAAATGGGCATCTAGGTTGTGTCCACGTCTTGGCTGTTTTAAATAGGCTGCTGTGAATGTAGGGGTGCATGCATTTCTTGAATTGCAGTTTTGTCTGAATATACACCCAGGAGTGGGATTGCAGGCAGCTCTATTTTTAGTGTTTTAGGGAACCTCTTGGAGAAGGCGATGCACCCCACTCCAGTGTTCTTGCCTGGAGAATCCCAGGGACAGAGGAGCCTGGTGGGCTGCCGTCTATGGGGTCGCACAGAGTCGGACACGACTGGAGCGACTTAGCAGCAGCACACCGTTCTCCACAGTGGCTGTGCCAGTTGGCATTCCCACCACGATGATGTAGGAAGGTCCCCCTTTCTCCACACTCTCTCCAGCACTTCTTATCTGTAGACTCTCTGATGATGGCCATTCTGACCAGTGTCAGGTCTTACCTCATTGTAGTTTTGCTAACTAGGTTTTTAAACCTCCAATTTTTTTTTTTAGTCAAATAATTTGTCACCAGCTGCCGAGGCACTTCAGCCAGTTTGGGGAGGGGGATGGGAGGCAGGCATGAGAGAGATGGAGGAGGAAACAGACAGAAAAATAAAAGCTCAGTAGGTAACCTGCCCCCAAGGCTTGGAGTTACGTTAACAGGAGAGAGCTTAGGGAAGGCGCAAGGTCAACAGAAAATACTTTGGGTAGCAGGTGATAATAGTAGCTGCCACTTACTGAGTGAATCAGATGATCGTCAGTCGCTTTACCAGTATTGTATCTCATTTACTACTCATTACTCAGATGATTGTCAGTCGCTTTACCAGTATTGTATCTCATCTAATGCTCATTACTTCCTGGGCAGTGAGCATGTCTGCTCCCAGCGTGCAGCTGAGGTTCCGAGACCTAAAGACTTTCACTGATTTGCCCCAAGTCACGCGGCTGTTAAGTACTAACTGTGTCTTTGAAACCAACAATGCATATGGCAGTCTTCTGTAAGCCACGCCCATCTGAGAACCACTTTACAATGGGCCTTAAAGGACCTGTGTTCTTCTTCAGCGGCAGAGAGCCATTGCTTAACATGACCCAAGAATATGTAAATTCTTCCTCTTTTTAATTGGCGGTGACCTTGTAAGGCTGGAATACAGAACCGGAGAAGAGGAGGAGTCTGCCATTGGTTGTAGACTCCGGAGCTTCTAAACCTTAATCTGTAAAAGCGTATGTGACTGCAGGGTCAGCAGGGGGGTGGTGCTCCCCACTTGGGCACGCCGGGCAGGCTCTGCCACCCCGGGTGCCCAGCTCTGATTCTGACCGCGAGGCCAATAGAGAGCAGTGTGTCAGCCTGTCTGCTTAGAAGCTGGTCCACACCTGTTTGCTGAGACTTCCCTGGGTCCCTGGTCGGTCCAAGGCCTGCACACGTCTGCCCAGCAGGACACACAGGCTGCTCACAGATCTTAAGAAAGTCTAGAACATCTGCTCCTCAGTCTCGGGGAGGGGAGATCTCCGCCGGCACTCCGAGTCTGGTAGTGGGTGGCAACGCCGCAAACATGACTCACGTGTGACACTCCCTAACACACTTTTGAAGGACTTTGCCCTCTGAACCTGTGAGGTAGAGTAGGTCTTTCTGTTTTCCAGGGCAAGTGAAGGATGACTTGCTCTGACTCATTCTTCTGCAGCTCGGGAAGTCGATCATACAAATCTCTGCGAGCTCCACATCCATTTGCAGAATGGCTGCATGGAAATCGCACATCTGTGCTGTTGCTCACGTTAAAGACATTCATCTCTGACCCAAGAATGCCGCCGCCCTCCAGCACAGCACGGTCCGCAGAGTCCCTCTGCCAGCCCTGGGTCTTTCTTAAATACCTGATGCTTACCACCTGCTTCCTCTGGGGCTGCCTTCGCCACGTGCCAGGCGAAGCTCGGGCCTCCTGTGCACGGGGCCCCGGCCAGCGTCTCTGGAGACACGCTGACCTGCTGTATCGTCCTCTTGGTTTTCTCCCCTTTCCTTCGCCTCCATCTCTCCTTTCTATCTGTCCTGACCCCCTTTCTCTTTGCTCACTCACATGGCTTCTCCTCCTTCCCCAGGGTCTCTCAGCTCCCCACAGGTGCCTGCAGTGTTGTGGGTCCTGGGAGCCCGCCCCATCCGGGGCTGCGTCTGTATTTCCCTGCAGATGGGACGTGGTGGGCCAGGAGGGCCCCTGAGCCCTGGAGGTCTGAGGGCAGATGGAGAAGACATGAGAAACGGTCAGGTCGGCGAACCCAGGAGTGGGCAGCGTTCGCAGGTAGTCGGTGGAACATCTGGGTGGCCTTGTCTCCGGGCGAGGGGACTCCACACAGTGGGGTTTCCTGTTGCAGAAGCAGGTCAGCCTCCAGAGCCAGGGCACAAGAGACTGACCGCGAGTGTGGGGACCCCTGTAACGCCCGCCTACACTGTGTAAGCGACACCTCCGCACGGTCCCGCAAAGGGCTGGCTGCCCGTGTGTCCCTGCCTTTTTACTTCCTCCATGGAAATCATTCTCTTTCTTTCTAAAAAATGTTTACTTGGCTGCACGGGGTCCTAGCTGCGGCACGTGGGAACTTCTCTGCGGCATGCGGGGTCTTCGTTGCGGTGCACAGATTCTCTGGTTGCAGGTCCAGGCTGTTGCTCCGAGCCGTGTGAGTTTTTAGGTCCTTAGCCAGGGATCAAACCCACGTGCCCTGCGCTGCAAAGCTATTCTTAACCACCGGACCACCAGGGAAGTCCCCTGGAAATCATTTTCAAACGCCATGTTTCCGACCTCCCAGGACCAAGCCTGGGTTACTCTCATCCAGCAGCCTTGGAAGGAACAGCCAAACGCTTGGAAGAGAAATTGTACAGATCTGAAGGGCACAGGACTGTAGGGCCCTGCTGCTCTCCATTTCTCCGTGAAGACTAGAAGAGCGCCCCATTATCTTGAATATTTAGAAATGTCCCCAGGATTACGCAACATTAAGGATTAACTTTGCAACCAACCGTGATCCGATTTCTGACGCTGTAAGAAGGCCTTCTCTTGACGTAGCAGATGGACTAACTGGGCAACAGGTCTAAAGTCTGTCTTTTATTGCACAAGACGAGGGTTGCGGAGGCAGAGGGTAACCCCTTCTGCCATTCATTTGGGGAGAGTGGAGGTAGCTGGCCTTCCATCCGTGCCTCATAGCATTGCTCTTTAAAGTCTATGCAGCAGGACCACCTCCAGTGAAATGACGATCACATTTCTAAATAGCCTGTTTACAGAATACTTTACCTGGGAAAGCAGGATAATTATTTCACTTAAATTAAAAACACATTTTTATGGAGGATGAAACATGGAGGATATCAGGTCCGTTTTGCAGGGATACACTCAAGATGGGGAGGGGCGTGGGGCTGGGTCAAGGCAGCACTGATAACAATTCCTGTCTTCACTTTTAAGCAGGATTAAATTCCTAACTGGTCATCAGAAAATTCCGAGGAGGATGTTTTCAGTGACTTCTTAAGCAGTGGCCCTGATGTGGTCGATACAGCCACACTCTCGTGCATTTGGTAGGAAATAATTTCACACACACGTAGGTCTCGGGTCCTCCGCGCTTCTCCTGGGCAGATCTTGTGTGTATGTATCACAAGTGCATATCCTGTTTTCAGACGTGCTCTCCGAAATGTTAGCAGATTCCAAGACCTGTTGTTTCATTTTGACCAGAGTATCTTGCCTCCTGTGAACTCACCACAAATACTTTACCTCACACATCTCAGAACCGCCCTTGTGCTTCTTTGATCCCAAAGTCGCGATGAGTAAGAGGCTTTTGCTTATTGCCTAATTTAAAAACTTACTAAATATTACATTTCCCCTTGTAAAATAATGATATAGATTAGTGTTTGTGCAGAAGTGTGGGCAACAGAATTCTTCAAAAGTTCTCCTTTGGGTGATGAAAGCTGTTAGATGATTCTGACTGGCTAATCAAATGTAATTGGAAGCTTGAAGTGCCTCAGATTTCCTTGTACGGTTATCAAAGCGGGAAATGTAACTCTTGGAGCTGATGAAAGACTGCTCTCACGGTATTCTCTCAATTACAGATCCGACAGAGGGAATGAAAGAACAGGGCTGTTGCTAAAAACTCCGGGCTTGAAATGCCCCTTAGCGTTAATTGCTGTATTAGTTAGTTAACACATTATTATACATTTTAATTGATTCTTGCTCCAGTTTCAGAGGGAAAAAAAAAATTCTGGATCTGTTTGGCAAGCAAATGAAGGAGGGAAGATGCTTGGGCACAAAAATACTGCCATTTATATAAGGTTCAACTCATGCCAGATATTTAGCGTGGAAACAATAGCCGTCACTTTTGTGGGGTCTAACTTGCTTTAAAAGCATTAATAGTTTGCGCTCATGTATTGGGATTTGTGGTTATGAATGTTTTCAGAGGAGTTTTATTCGACCGTAGAGAATTCCTTTTATGGTTTTATCAATGACGTGTCACAATCTTGAAAACATAACTTCATTCCAGTCATGGATTTGGTTGGGTACAGCTGATGGTTGGCTTTTGAAAAGAGCCAGAGCACATTGTGCCTGCATTTCATTCACCAGGACGTAGCAGTTTTTTTTCTTTAGAAGTGAATCTCTAAAGAAATCCTTCAAGAACCTGATCAATTCAAGAAGGCTTGACTCCCTAGCCATTGGTAAAACACTTCCGGTGTAAATGATGGGCTGTGACTTAGGATCAGGGCAGATCTGAGATTTTATCCATTTAGGTCTTACCTGTTTATGCCCCCGTTCACGCAGCCTTTACTGAGTTCTGACTGTGCGTCGATGCCTGTGCTACAGACAGGACAGGTGGGCTCCCCGCCCCCGACACCAGCCGTGTTCTGCGGGGCGTTTTGCTCAATTCAAGTAGGAGCAACACCTGGCCCCCTAGCAGACACTCCCTCTGGAAGCCCGTGCAGCTATGTGTGACGATGCTCGCACTGATGGTTGAAACGATGCTGAAACTGAAGAGACGATCGAATTCTCGTGGACATCGTGCCAACCCTGAGAAACGCGGCAGGGGTTTGTAGTAGCAGTGGTGAATTGCATAAATGAGTACATGGGCAATCTATGCATCTTAAAGAGGGGACTCTTTTTGTATAAATAAAACTTAGGTCTAATTCTGTCACTGAAGTTTAAAAATAAACATTTCATGTTAAAAATGACATTGGGCAATTTCATATAACCACAGTTGACAGAGGTGAATATTAGAAGATATTTATTTATTCTTCAGTTCAGTTGTTCAGTCTCTCAGTCGTGTCCGACTCTTTGCGACCCTATGAACCACAGCATGCCAGGCCTCCCTGTCCATCACCAACTCCCAGAGTTTACCTAAACTCATGTCCATTGCATCAGTGATGCCATCCAACCATCTTATCCTCTGTCATCCCCTTCTCCTCCTGCCCTCAATCTTTCCCAGCATCAGGGTCTTTTCAAATGAATCACCTCTTCGCATCAGGTGGCCAAAGTGTTGGAGTTTCAGCTTCAACATCAGTTCTTCCAATGAACATCCAGAACTGATGGATCTCCTTTAGGGTGGACTGGTTGGGTCTTCTTGCAGTCCAAGGGACTCTCAAGAGTCTTATTTATTCTTAGCTATAAATAATGTGGATGAAGAAAGTAAAGATGAGGAAAATGAAGTACCATTTATATAGTTCAGTTAATTGTATACAGTCCAGAATTTGAAACACCCCATTGATAAGTTTTGGGCTTCCCTTGTGGCTCAGTTGGTGAAGAATCTGCCTGCAACCCAGGGGACCAGGGTTCGATCCCTGGGGCGGGAGGATCCCCTGGAGAAGGAAGTGGCAAGCCACTCCAGTGTTCTTGCCTGGAGAATCCCATGGACAGAGGAGCCTGGTGGGCCATGGTTCTTGGGGTCGCAAGAGTCGGACATGACTTAGCAACTAAGCCACCGCCAACCAGTGGTCCATGGCAGTAGTCCAGCGGTGACTAGTACCAAGAGAGGAAGGTTTGCCTAGAATGCAGGGTGAGCTCTTGGGGGCACCTACCCCGTGTGGAGCTGGGGCAAAGCTGGTCAGGGGAAGAGAGGTCTTGCAGGATGAGGAGGAGATGCCAGCCAGGTGAGCAGGTGGCATTGCGGGGGTCACGGGGGATGTCCCCAGCAGAGAGGGGCTGGTGCAGAGAGCACGAGGCTTGGGCCCTGTAATCTGGGGGCACCTGCCTCCTTTTGCAGGAAGTGACTGGGGGAGGAGGTGACCGGACAGGTGGCAGGGCCACCATGTGGGCTCCTGTGTGTGGATCTTGTCCTAGGCAAAGGGAAGCCGCCAGGGGAGCTCGAGGAGTGACCCAGGGGGACTGGAAATGTGCATGGTGACCATTGGACATACACGCCGACTGTTTCTTTTTCTGAAGGGGGGAGTTATTTTTCTCGTATGTTTATTATATCTCAAAACCACTATTTTTCAAGCTTTATTTTTTATTTTAAACTTTTTTTATTTTTTATTTTAATTATATTTTATTATTCGAGCGTTTTTTTGTTTCATTTTTTGCATTCAATTCTGGCGTCATTTTCCTTTGTTTTCCCAGTGTTTAGCTGAAGTGCATCCCAGTGACCTCTTCTTATGTATTGTTAAACGTTGTTGTTGCCATGAAGAAGGTATAAAGTCTTTCATATATACTATGTTATTTCTGCTATTCTTTCCAAGGCCTTTTCTTCTAGGTAAAGTCCAGTCACTGGTGACGTGGATATATTTGAGGTTCTGGTTTTTATTTCATGTTTAAACCCACGTGACATTTTAAAATTCCTTCAGTATAACTCGTATTTTGACCAGGAAACTTTTCTTTTTCACCTCACACACATCTATTGCTGTTTGTTTCATAGTCATTGATTTAATGGCACCAAATCAGTTTATATTGAGTGTTGGCGAGAGGGTTCAGCTAGCCCAGTGGACCTAGAGCGATCACATACCAGCTTTTAAAATTATTTGTTCAAATCATTCATTCATTCAGCCCATGTTAATTAAACGTCTCCAGGTCTCTTCCCTGGAGACCCAGCGGTTAAGACTGTGCTCCCAGTGCAGGGGTGTGGATTCAGTTCCTGGTCAGGGAACTAGGATCCCGCATGCCACATGGCGAGGCCAGAAAGTAAAGTTATGCACTAAGTGACAAGCCTTATTCTAAAGCAGGGGATGCAGTGGTGAACAGGACTAACAAGGACACCGCTTTTATTGGTGCTCACTTTGTGGTGGGAGGGAAGCGCATGGAAACAGACAAGAAAGACAAGGTGAACGGAATAAATGAGGGAGGAGAGTATGGGAAGAGAGGGAACAGGGGGCATCAGAAGAAGCCAGCATGAGGAGCGGACACTTGAGCTGAAACCTAAGCGGCAGGAAAGAACCAGGCTTGCTAAGCTCGGAGACAGTCCAGACACAGGGATAGCAAGTGCAAAGGCCCCAGGATGGAAGCTAGCTCAGTATTTTCAAGAATCATGAAGAAAGCCAAAATACAGAGAGTCAAAGCGTTTGGCAAGGTCCAACCCACGTAGGGCTTGGATTTTGTACGGTTTGGGATAGGAACTCTTAGGAAGATTTTAGACAATGCAGTGTCTTCACTGCGTTCTTATTATGGGAAACATCTCTCTGGCCACAGGTAGGAAGTGCTTCAGAAGGAAGCAAGAAGGGGGACGTAGGAGGTTCAGCAGGCCAGTGGCTTAGACAGGGTGTGACGATGGGACGGGAGAAGTGACAGCGTGGACGGACTCAGGACACAGGTTGAGGTAGAGCGGACAGATTTGCTGAAAGGGGCTTTCAGAGAAAAAGATGAGACAAGCACAGTTTGGGTTTGTGGCCTGAGCCACTGAGAGCCATTGTGGAGAAGGAAGGGGAACCGGCATCTCTGGGAGCATGCCTGCAGAGTGCCTGAGATGCTCCTGGAACAGGTAGATACAGGTGCCAGGACTGGTTCTTAGATGCTGCCTTGGGGACCCTCCGACGTTCTGTAGCTACAACATCCCCTGCAGACAAGAAGCCAAGTTCTTCCCAGAGACCCGGATTCTTGACACCCTCTGCAGTCGGCCTGAGTTCCACAGCAGTCAAGACGCTCTGTGGTTTGCAGCTTCGACCCTTCATCCTGCACAAGTGTCACCAGCCTGTCAGTGAGATCAAAACAGGAGGACACCCCGGCTCCTAACCTCTTACTGAGGTGCAGCTCGTTGAGTTGCAGCTACATGAGAACTTACCAGTATTCTCTCCTTAAGGGATCCAAATGTATTTCAGTAATTAAGATAGGAGTCTGGTTAAGACCGAACCCCTCTGCCAACAGAAACTGACCAGGTTGCAGATTCAGTCGGAGTGGCACGTTCAATGAATGGCTGAGGCCAACGTGACTCCCCTTCCGAGAAGGCAGAGGAAGCTTTGGACCATCAGACCTTTGAAATTGTCTAGAAGAATTTGATCCCTGAGTTTGAGCCACCTCCTTGACCTTGGACCCACCTTTGTTTTCCTCCACAGCCGTGTCTTTTTTATGAGGAGAGAATTGCTGGGTATTTTAAATATTCCACCGAAGCTTTATCTCCAATCCTTTCATTATGTTTGTTGCTTTTGTAAGAACTTTCACTTTCTTTTCTATAGTAACAGATAATCCAAGCTACAGTCTCTCCGACGCTTCCCTCCCCACAGTGCAGACTGGATTGGATTATAAAACAGATCCAGGGATTTATCTACAGAATTATAGATGGGCATTAATATTCCACGGGCTTCCCAGGCGGCGCTAGGGGTGAAGAACCCACCTGCCAGGGCAGGAGACGTGAGACGTGTGGGTTTCATCCCTGTGTCGGGAAGATCCCCTGGAGGAGGGCATGGCAACCCACTCCAGTATTCTTGCCTGGAGAGTCCCGTGGTCAGAGGAGCGTGGTGGGCTACGGTCTGTAGGGTTGCAGAGAGTCGGACATGAGTATGCCTGGCATTCCAGGATCGTACCCTGCGTACAGCAATGAGTGTTCCGTGTGTTATAATGCTGACACCCCTGATTCTCCGAAAGGACTGTGTGCACCTTGCACACTTTACTCCTTGACATTGAAAAGCATCTTGATATTTGTCTAGTGTCTCTGCAGTTGGGAAGGTTTTTGAAGCTTAAGCTCATTCATTTCAGGAAAGAGTGCCTCTGATTTCTATTCCAATAAGGAATTTCCTGCATAGGATGTCACTGGGGTAGGAAGAAGGTGCGGATAAAAATCTACACAGTAGTCAAATAGGATTTAAGTGTAGACCACCCACACTGAATCAACTCTGAATATTCATTGGAAGGACTAATGCTG
This sequence comes from Bos javanicus, assembly GCF_032452875.1. NCBI lineage: Eukaryota > Metazoa > Chordata > Mammalia > Artiodactyla > Bovidae > Bos > Bos javanicus. Next base: position 79,586,221 of record NC_083883.1, read on the forward strand.
AAGCTCCCAATACTGTGGGCGCCTGATTCAAAGAGCCGACTCACTGGAAAAGACCCTGATGCTGGGAAAGGTTGAGGGCAGCAGGAGAAGGGGGCAACAGAGGATGAGATGGTTGGACGGCATCACCGACTCAATGGACATGAGTTTGAGCAAGCTCCGGGAGTTGGAAAGGACAGGGGAGCCTGGCATGCTGCCGTCCATGGGGTCGCAAAGAGTGACGACTGAGGGACCGGACAGTAGCGACCCACACTGAGTAACACAGATGAGAAGCCCAGACACCTGCACTGAGTCTTCTTCCCAAGAAGGACGCCCCGCCGGGTATGGGAGGACGAGGGTAGTCCTGCCTGTGGGCTCAGGTCGTAGCTGCAGTGTCAGCGTGAGAGCGCTGGGTGTTCTCCCGCTGGTCCACCTCCTCACCCGGACTCACCGGCCGGCGCGCTCACGCATCTTCCTGTTTCCACGGCTCCGCTCTCCTTGCCCCGAGACATGTCTCACGCGCGTATCCGACCAATTTAAATAGAAAGTGCCACAAGTTTTACATCAGTTTTGCTGAAGCGTTCGTGAAGAATTCGCACTCTCCAGTGACAGGCGTGCTGTGTGTCCACGTAGGGTCTTGGTGACCTGCTGAGAAGGGGGAAGGGTGTCCTGTGGTGACGTGGTGCAGCAGGGCACACAGGTTTGAAGAGCCTCAGACTGCAGAAACTCAGCTTTTCTATTCTTAAGAGGAATAGCACAATCAACTATTGAGGAGTCATACATCTTCTCTTGGATTTTATTTACCCAGTCTTTAAAAATTTTTTTTGTTTTTTAAGTTGTTTGTTTCTTGGCCCTGCCATGCAGCATGTGGGTTCCGGTTCCCTAGCTGGGGACGGAACCCGTTCCCCCTGCGTTGGCATCACGGGGCCTTAACCACTGGACTGCCAGGGGAGTCTGTATTTACCCAGTCTCAAACAGTGGTCACGTATGGATGCGAGAGTTGGACTGTGAAGAAGGCTGAGCGCCGAAGAATTGATGCTTTTGAACTGTGGTGTTGGAGAAGACTCTTGAGAGTCCCTTGGACTGCAAGGAGATCCAACCAGTCCATCCTAGAGGAGATCAGCCCTGGGATTTCTTTGGAAGGAATGATGCTAAAGCTGAAACTCCAGTACTTTGGCCACCTCATGCGAAGAGTTGACTCATTGGAAAAGACTCTGATGCTGGGAGGGATTGGGGGCAGGAGGAGAAGGGGACCACAGAGGATGAGATGGCTGGATGGCATCACTGACTCGATGGACGTGAGTCTGAGTGAACTCTGGGAGTTGGTGATGGACAGGGAGGCCTGGTGTGCTGCAATTCATGAGGTCGCAAAGAGTCGAACACAACTGAGGGACTGAACTGAACTGAAAACATGTGAGTGAAAAGACTAGAATTCTTAGGGATTCATCAGGAGGAGCACTGAGAGATAGACTCTCCCTGGGTCTCAGTTCGATCCTGCGTCCGTGAGTGGTTACCTCTCAGCTGGATTCTCGTTGGCTTTCAAATGGGACCTTGGAGAGCGTTCTGGTGAAGAGTTTACTCTTGAGAGCTCAATGTTCAAAATAAATTTAAAATGTTTTGAGAAGTTTTTAAAAAATGAATTTTTCTCACTTCTAATACTGCTTTAAAACACTGAAGTGAATTTCTCAAGTGGTTTTTGTTTGTGAGGTGGTATGGCTATGTAAGTTGTGCATAAGAACTTAAATGTCCTCACCAAAACAAAAATGAAGAAAGAAATGAGGTGATGGATGCTAATTAACTAAATGGAGGAATCCTCCCAAAAGGTAAGGGGAGATTGGGATTGACATATACACACTCCTATATATAAAATAGGTAACTAATAAGAACCTACTGTGCAGCACAGGGACCTCTACTCAACACTCTGGTGATCTACATGGGAAAAGAATATAAAGGAGAGCGGAAATATGTGTATATATAACTGAATCACTTTGCTGTATAGCAGAAACCAGTACAACACTGTAAATCAACTATACTCCAATAAAAATTAAAAAAAAAAAACCTAGATATAGATGTATCAAATCATCACAATATACACTTTAAGTATCTTAGAGAATTTGGTATGTCAACTAAATACATCGGTAAAACTGAAATAAATAATTTATGGTACAGGGAACCAAAGGATTGTGTGTTGGTTGAATGGGTGGGTAACGGTCCTTTTGCATTTGCTGTGAACTTTTGTTTTGAGGAGTGGCGAAGGGGGTGAGGGGAGGGAGTCCAGCAAACTCTGAGCCAAGTCATATTTTAGAACGTCTTGTGGACTTTATATCTGAATAAACTATAAGAATGTCCTATTAATAAAACAATCAGGAGACTTCGTGGACTGTTTCTGCATAGTAACACTTGACAGAAAATCTGATCTAGAAATTGAACGTATCCGTGGGTCTGGCTTAGAGCTGATTCAGGTTGCTGACTCTCACTCTGCTGGAACGTGCCTCCCTCGTGACGTATAAACGGAGCAGTGGTGGTAGTCAGTAAGTGGGAGAACCCTGGAAGAATCTGTAAGGCAGAGGAGACACTCGTTGGCATCCTTTTGAGACAAAAGAGTGAGGATGAATTTAGTTTTAAAATTTTTATTGAGCATCGTTGACTTGCAGCGTTGTATTTCAAGTGTACAGCAGAGTGAATCGGTTATAGATGTACATAATCCACTCTTAGCTAGATTCTTTTCCCATATAGGTTACTGCAGAGTTTTGAGTAGAGTTTCCTGTGCTATACAGTAGGTTCTTACTAAAATGAATTTATGTTGTGAAATGAGAACAAACTACCTACTTTTCCAGATTCCTGTCCTTTTATGAGATTTTTTTTTTTTTTTTTTTTTTGAGCCGTTTTCTTCTTTGGTTTCGAACAATTTACCCAGATGGCTACCTGGTGAGAAATTAGACATCGGTCACATCATTTTTAGAACCATTTAGACTAATGTTCTTTGGTTTCCAAATCAAATGCGCCACACAGAACACTGTCACAGCCGGGAGCTTGGATCCACAAAGTAGAATCTTAGCAGTGAGGTTTTCCACGGTTTTGAGCCCTAATGCACTTTACTTCATGAGGTGGGAAAAAACCCCACTATATCAATTATTAGCTTAGGTTCAAAAGCACTTTGCTGCTCAGATGTAACATTTTATAAAGGTCTCTGAGATAAGGAGTATCTGTTTAGCTTTAACTTTATCAGAGTAAAACATGAGGCAAAAACATGCGGAAGGGATGCTTGAAACAGCAGAGGTGTCTGAAGGTGTCCGCAACCTGTTGCTCCTTTATGTTTGAGTGTTCAGTCCATGGGGTCGCTAAGAGTCGGACACGACTGAGCGACTTCACTTTCGCTTTTCACTTTCGTGCATTGGAGAAGGAAATGGCAACCCACTCCAGTGTTCTTGCCTGGAGAATCCCAGGGACGGGGGAGCCTGGTGGGCTGCCGCCTATGGGGTCGCACAGAGTCGGACACGACTAAAGTGACTTAGCAGCAGCAGCAGCAGCAGGCAAATCCAGTTGTTAAATTACTCCATATTGAGATTGGTGAGTAAATGTTTACATAATTGCTCCCACTTTTCCTGACTCGCTTAGTCTGATCAGTTTTAGATCAGAGAAATAAAAAAGTATATATCATTAAAAGAGAGCTTTGAGATTGAGTCCTTTAACCAAGAGCTGGTTGTTTCGCTAAATAGACAATTTTCTTTTTTTTTTCCTTGTAATATTGCTTTACTTTTTAAAAATGACTTCTTTTTTTAGGTAATTTTGTTTGTGTATGTATCTTTGGCCGTGCTGGGTCTTGGCTGCTCTGCGGGCTTCTCTTCCCGAGCACCGGCTCTAGGGTGCGTGGGCTCAGTGGTTTGCAGACTCTTCACCACCGAGCCACCAGGGAATGCCCTAGTTCACCTTTATGTTGAATAAACGATTCTTTCTACTCTACGGTCCTTTTGCAGTTTTCAGAAGCTTCACACACACGATTTCACGTAATTTCAGAATAACCCTTTGTTCTCACCTCTATATTACCCCCGCCCCCAAACCGGTAACCACCAGGGTGCTCTCTAGATCTGTGACTCTGCTTCTTTTTGTTTTACTTACTGGACTGTTGTATTTTTTAGGCTCATATATGTCATACCATACAGTGTTTATCTTCCTCTGTCTGACCTGTTTCACTTAGCATAGTGCTCTCCAAGTGCGTCCATGTCGCTGCAGACGGCGTCGTTTTCATTCTCTTTATGACTGATTAGTACTCCATTGTGTGCGTGCGTGCGTGTGCATGCGTGTTATATGTGTGCTGTGTGTGTGCACGCGTGTTATGTGTGTGCTATATGTGCGTGCACATGTGTGTGTGTGTGTGTGTGCGCGCGCCACATCTTCTTTATCCATCATCTGTTGATGAACACTGAGGTTGTTTCTCTTAGCTGTTGTAAATAATGCTGCTATGAACACTGAGATATATGTATTATTTCAAATTAGTGGGTTCTTTTTTTTTTTTTTTCCAGATGTATACCCAGAGTGGGATTTCTGGGTCAGCTGGTACTTCTATTTTTAGTTTTTGAGGAATATTCTATTTTCAGTTAAAAAAAAAAAAACACCTTGTCTCCATTCTCATGGATTTAAGACTCTGATGGAAAGCAGAGCTGATATTAACAAAGACCACAGAAGCTGGTACACTTCTGTGACTCAGCATCTCCCCTACCCCCAGACAGAGCCAGGCACAGTATTTAGCAGATTTTTTTTTTCTGAATGTTTTGAGAGTTGACCAGTTTAAAAATACATGTACCCAGACTATCCTGACTTTGACTTTGTGATTAAAACAGTCTATGCTGTGTTATAAAGGACCCCGTGGACATGGGACACCGGTTCAGTTGACAGAATATACCTGTATGTTGTCTTAGATCTGAGGAAGAAATTGATTCATCTTTCCTATGACTGTCTTCCCAAGGAAATACTCATAAAGGGATAGGCTCTAACTCATCAAAAATCAAGATAGTAAATGGGAAAAGAATTTCAGAAAGAATAGATAAATGTACATGTATAACTGAATCACTTTGCTGTATGCTTAAAACTAACATAACACTGTCAATCAACCACGTTCCAATATAAAATGGAAATTTTTTTAAATCAAGGTAAAGAAATATTGGAAGTAAATCTGACAAAATTGATCTTCCTGATTCTGGGTGCTTTTTATACCAGAAAACCCATAGGGAATCCCTAGATGGGACCATTTATAGGGACTGTATTCCAGCAAGCAGTTTGGGGCAAGTGGGGGAGAAGATGAGGCATTTTTTAATATTATATTTTTTATCATACTATATAGTAATCAGATATGTTTTTAAAGGATAGTCTGTTCATTAATAAACTCTTTGTGGCTTAGTCTTAATAGCAACTTTGTTTCAGTATCAAAAGACAAAATTTGAATGATTTGAGGATACATGAGCTACCACATAAAGTGAGGTTCTTTTAAATCAAAACATTTAAAGGCCAAATAATAACATTTCATATAAAATTGAAAATAAAACACACCCCTCCCCCCACCACCATTGAAATCTGTTTTTAGTTCATAGGAAATGGGAGTAAAACATTTTATTGAGTCTAAATATAAGCTTTCATATATTAAAAGAAAAGCTATTTACAGGTGATTTGTTACTAAATACAATCTTGGAGGGCACTTTTAATTACCAGAAAGGTAAGGTAACAATAAACACAGGAAATATAAATGGATATAGAGCTCACAGAGCCGCTGCTGTAAATAACCCCCTGCTCTGTCACTATTATTAGCATGGATGAACAAAAGAAGATTCCAGAAATAGAAAGGGGAAGAGCTTCTTCAGGAGCCTTGTATTCCACGGAGTAGGAAACATTTCTAGCAAGCTCATGAATTTAGGGGTTAATTGACTTTTAAAAAGGACGTTTCCATGCTGTCCGTTTGCCAAGGAAATTCTTTTTACTGGCATGTTTGTGAAATTGGCAGGCCGACGCTTCCTCCGGTGACACAAGGTGTGATGAAGAATCTTATCCTGACTTTCTTACTTTCTTACTAAAATCGGTGCTGAGGGCTTGCCTTGTTAACTTATTTGGTTATTCCCACATTATTTCTCTGGGGGATCAGGTGATGCGACCGAAGCTGGGCGGGGGTGGTGGGCAGCCCCGGCCAGGGCTCGGGTCTGAGCTTCACCTGAGCCACCAGCCCTGAGCTCCGGGTCAGAGCATCTGTGGATGTGCCCCTGTGCCCGTTTGCTGGTTGATGAACGTGACAAGTGTGTGTCGAGCTCCAGTCCTCCGGGTACAACACGAAGCAGTGGGGTTACGGGGTAAATGAGAAAACCCGGTTCCTGCCCACAGACCACGCGTGGCTGGGGGACAGACCTGCAGCTGATGAGGAATACATCATAGAGACGATCTCTGTGCAGGAATACAGAGCAGGGACTTCCCTGGTGGTCCAGCAGCCAGCTCCGCACTTCCAGCACAGGGGAGCACAGGTTCGATCCCTGGCTGGGGAACCAAGATCCCATATGCTATGAAGCCAAGATGATAATAACAAACGAAGTAAAAAAAAAAAAAAAAAAAAAAGGCAGGGCAGAGCTGTACTCTAAGGGCACTGGGAAAGCTTTGTAAAAATGGAGCCATCTGAATCAACTCCATCTCGGAGGCTGCCTCATCTATAGAAGCAGATGGAGGCGGCTGTACTTGCTTATCTGCCAAGGGTCTGGTGAGAAACCAATAGCATCATAAAAGTGAGTTCAAATGAAAAGACAGTATAAGCATAGGCTACTCTTGCCCCATACGACGCATACAACAAATTTCTAATTTGTATCACTTTTAATAACAAAAGATTCACATGCTTACATAGTACTTGTCCTTGTGAGCATGCGCAGTTGTGTCTGGCTCTTTGCAGCCCCGTGGGCTGTAGCTCACCAGGCTCCTCTGTCCACGGGATTCTCCAGGCAGGAATACTGGAGTGGGCTGCCATTTCCTCCTAGAGGGGGTCTTCCCAACCCAGGGATCGACCCCACATCTCTTACATCTCCTGCATTTGCAGACCCTTTCTTTACTACCGTGCCATCTGGGAAGTGCTTGCTAATTTTCTTTTTCTTTTTTGACAACTAATGATGAGTGTAGTTATGTGAAAACTGACTATGAAAGTGTAGTTAAGTGACAGAAACACGACTCTCAAGTACTTTCTGGTTCTTGTTTTTGATCAGTATGGTCCAGAATCAAAAGAAGAAATGGTAATTCCTCCAAAATACAGATATGTTTTCCCATAAGTAATAATGATAGTAATTACTTCTGAAGTAGTTATATTTGTGGTGATTTTCAGGATGTGGAGTTATAACAATGTGGTAATTAGTATTAATATTAGATCGCTTTTAAAGAAAAGACAGATTCCTTATGCACAAGCTATGTGTTTTCAGGTGAAAGAGATCATCTTTCTTAGGCAAATTATATATCAGATTTATCTCTGTCCAGTAAATATTTGTTTTCTTATCCTCAGTTGGATAGCTGGCACTGTGATTTACTGATTTATTCCACAAGTATTTTTTGAGTGCCTGTTTTGTGCATTGTCAAACTGGGTGAGCAACATCTTATGGAATATGTTCCAATATGTCTTTTTATTTATTTTTTAAAATATGTATTTGATGTATTTATTTATTTGGCTGCACTAGATCTTACTTACTGCGTGTGAAATCTAGTTCCCTGACCAGGAATCAATGCCCCCTGCGTTGGGAGTGCAGAGTCTTAGCCATTGACCACCAGGGAAGTCCCAAGCAATATGTCTTTTTAGAATGAAACATTTTTAAAATAATTTTTAATGGAGTATAGTTGCTTTACGACATTGTGTTACTTTCTGCTGTTTAGGAAGATGAATCAGTTATACATCATATACATATATCCCCTCTTTTTTAGACAGAACGAAACACTCACACATACATGCAAGTCAGTCATGGATTGCATTTCCCACTTAGCACCTCCATTCATGTAAGTGAATCAGTGTTTGACCACAAAAAAAGAAGGAAGCCTCTTTTTATTGCTTTGGCAGTATTCAAATTAATTTGGAGTATGCAAAGGCTTTGAGCAGACAGATTACCATTTAAAATTACCATCATGAATAACTTTGACTTCCAATATTGCGTTTGTTAAAAGTAGACAAGAAACTGAGAAAAGGGGGAAAACAGGAGGTCTGTGCCCTTGCTCCTTTACTGACAGGCTGGCATAAAGCTTCACCCTGACAGCCCAGGTTCAAGTTCAAAGTCACAGCCCCAAGACTGTGTCCAGGGTCCTGCCCTCCCTGTAGTCCATTCACACTGGCTTCTCTCCCGGAAACTCTCTGCCTTCCTCCTTTTTGCAGCTCGCACTGAGCTGAGAATTCTCTAGTCAGGAGCCTTCATGAGCCCCCTGTTTCCAGGTTTCCAGTAAATGTAAGCATGGTAGTTTGAATTTAGAAAGAAAAAAAAAACAAACCAAAGTGTATATGAAAGCTCTTCTGCTTGCATTTGATTTCTTTTTGTTAAGAAACAATAGTGTTTATTTATCATGTTTGGCTTAGAATTTCTTTGGTATTCGGTCCTCTCAGTTTTTACAAGAAGCAAAACTCAGTCCCATCTTTAGCAAACAAAATAGTTTTCAGTCGAGGGTGGGTGAGGAAGTTATATGAAGATTGAGTGGGAACGTCAACCCAAGGACATAATAGACAAGAAACCATTTTTTTCCTCCTTTTCTTCAGAAGTAGTCTTCCGCATGGTTTAATGTGCTAACATAACCCCGGTTCCAATATTTCAAAAGATACAGAACTTCCCAGCATGATGATAAAGTTTTCCTGTGTTCCAATAATAAAGCCTCAGCGTACCAGTGGCTTCCAGTTCCTTTGTGGCAACTTGTGAAGACCAGGCAGGCCCGGCGTCCTCAGCCTGCAGTATCAGCGTGGGCGTCGGAAACAGATGTTCACGGGACAATGCCATTTGTTGTCACTGTCGATTCTTGGTGGCAACTTTCCCAAATGAAATTGTTTGTGGATGGAAAAGAATGTAAGCAGTGATTCATGCCCAGGAATTTTTTTTTTTTTTTTGGCTGCAGGCTGATCATATTTTTGTTTGTTTTAAATCGCAGACCATTAATGGATTAAAAATTTTAGGGTAACTTATTATTAGAGTATCTTTTCCGTTTTTGGGGTCCAGCATTTCCTTCTAAAAGGAGTGACTATTTTAGGTGCTTTACTGGAAATATTCAGTGCCTTGCTTTTATCTGAGGAGTCAGAGAAATGAATGCCTGACTCTCTTCTTATTTTTGTTCATAATTTGGAAGCATAGAGAACTCAAAGTAATCAAACATTAAGTAGAACATTTATTGCTAATAGGTAGCATTATATGATCTTGGTTTGAACTTTTCATGATTATTCCAAAGGAGCAGCCATGCTTACCGTAAGAGACAATGATTTTATCTGTGCAAATTAAATATTAATTTATAAAGAAGCTTAAAATATGCTTACAATGAAATAGGTACTACAAAGCTACTTAAAAATTAGGCCCACTGTGTTCTATCTCTCTCTCTCTCTCACACAGACACACACACACACACTCACACACACACTCACACACATCTTTTTCAGGAAGGAAACCTAACAAGAATTCAAGGCATCATATCCATCATTCTACTGCTGTTTTTATCAAAACAAATTGTAATCCACAAAGGAAAGTCTTTTCATGTTTATTCATAACAGCAGATGCCTAAGGCCATAATTATAAAATGTTCTATTTTTTTTAAAAGACATAGGTATCTCTTATAATTAGGTTTCTGCATCACAGAAAAATTATTTCAGGGGACATGAAACAAAATCTGACTTTTAAACAACAGCCAAAGGAAAGAAAGACTGGGATCACACGTAGAGGAGTCCTAGGCTGGAAGCAGGAGTCTGCGGTCTCCTTCCACAAACTGATTTTTTAAACCGTGGCCTGTGGTGGCCTCATCTCAGTCTACATCGTCTCATCTGTAAGACGACGGGTCAGGCTGGGTGACCTCTGGGGCCTCTCCAGTTCTCGCAGTTCCAGGTTCTTGTTTGGTGGTAAAACCAACAGAGGGGCTTCAGGTTCTACTTCCTGTCAATCCTTGTTCACCTTCTTTGGATCACAGGCACCTCTGAGCATCTGATGAGGATTATCATGACTCTTCCCAGGAAATTGCACGAACAGGAGTTTGCATGCAGTCTTGGGGCTTCACAGACCCCTTGGAGCCCAGGGAGGGGCCCCAGGTTAAGAATCCCGAGACTGGGTAGCTTCATGTGTTTGTGAAAATTTGATGAGGCATTTAAAAATAGCTCAAAACTTTAGCAGCAGAACTTTGAAAATTATTATTTAGGTTAACTATTTTTATTGTCTAACGTTTCCACGTAGAAGACTGGACGTTGGTGTCAGCCTGCTTGAAGAATGGAAACTCGCATTACTCGGTCAACTAAAGAGCAGTGTGTATGGTACCTGAAAGAGACCCTGTGTGTGTGCACGGCTGGAGGGGAGGGTGTCACACGTCCCAGCCAAGTGTGTGCACGGCTGGAGGGGAGGGTGTCACACGTCCCAGCCAAGTGTGTGCATGGCTGGAGGGGTGGGTGTCACACGTCCCAGCCAGGGCTCTCTTCAGGGCAGGAAATGCATGAACTGAGGTCTGCTTGCATCTCCCAATCAGCTAATCGAGACTTCTGTTGTCGTTTTTAATTTATGAAGAAATCAAAATTAAATGCTCCTAACAAAGGACTTTCCAAGTGGTTCAGTGGTAAAGAGTCTGCCTGCAATGCAGGATCCACAGGAGACCTGGGTTCAATCCCTGGGTCAGGAAGATCCCCTGGAGGAGGGCATGGCAACCCACTCCAGTATTCTTGACTGGAGAATCCCATGGACAGAGGAGCCTGGCGGGCTGTGGTCCACAGGGTCACAAAGAGTCAGACACGACTGAAGCAACTTACTATGTAAGTAGGTATGTATATACCAAAGAGACTAGGAGCCTAGGGAGGACCATTTCTAGCTCTGTTCATTTTCTGTACTCTACACAGAATATGGAATGGACAGAGTAAGAGTAACGTCATACATAAGTACAAAATAGGAATTAATCCTAAAGCAGATTTAAGAATAGTGAAACTGCTAATTTCCTTCCAGCGTAGGTCTCTCTATTTTTAAGCCACCCGTGGGAGATTCAACATTTTTCTAAATTCTAATGTCATTTGGAGAAAGCTTTGGACTTTTTTTTAATTTTTGGTTGCATCATGTGGCTTGTGGAATATTAGTTCCCTGACCAGGGACTGAACCCAGGCCCTACGCAGTAAAAGCGCAGAGTCCTAACCACTGGACTGGCAGAGAATTCCTGGACTTTGTAAGGTACTTTCATGTAGGTGATCTTATTTGGTCCTTTAATGAGCTATCTTTTTTGGGGGGGTGGGGGAGGAAGGAATACATACATCACTAAATGTGTGCAGTTCCTTTTAATGAGTCACGTGAGTCTCAAAAAATCTACTCACCTGCTTCTTTCACCCAGCAAATTTATAAGCTTCGGTAAAACTTTGTTTTTATCGTCACAACCACAGCATTTAAGTTCTCAAGCTGACACATTCCTCATGGCCTTCCTTTTACATTTTTCGAATTCTATTAACTTCTCTGCGTTCAGGTCAAATTAGACAGATGGATGTTGCCTCCTCTTGGCAGTCCCAGCCGGTCTAAGGCATTCTCCAGAACACAGAAATTCTAGTCCCGATGTTCCAGGAAAGCCCCCGCTCCCCTTGACAGCAGTGATCCCGAGGAGGGCGCCCCGCGCTCCTGTCCGTACTCTCTGGAGCAGATGTTACACACTGGGGTACGAGTAACCCGCTCGGTCCGTGGCGCAGAGTCCTGGAGCTCCGCATCCCGGCTTTGATCTCCGGCGGCATTTTCCTCTGTTATGTGACAGAGGTCACCGGGCTCATGTGTGACAAACTGCTTGCATAAGTCACAGCGCCAGTGGCAGAGATTTGTAACCGTGCGCCTGGTCCATTGCTCTTGAATTATTTCACAGGCCCGCTGCTTTACATTTACACTCTGTCGGAAGATGAACAGGGGAAGGGAGTAAAACCAAGGGCAGGGTCTCATCCTGAAGGACAAGGAGAAACAGGTGGAAGGTTAATGGCCCTGGAGCGATTCCGCCAGCCGCTCAGCCTTGATATATGGGCCTCGGGCCTCAAACGGGCATTGGCTTTCAAAGATATATTATTTCATTTGAGGAGAGACATCCTGGAGTTCCTGCATTTGTCTGCTGATAGATGACCCCCCTGTCCACAATTGGTTATGGCGGCTGAGTTTTCCTTGGGCCCGCTCCCGTACATAAAAATTTTGCTGAGCTCTCCAACCTCTCACGGGCCCGGGGAGCAAGGGTGGGCCGCGTGCACGCCGGCTGCCAGGCTGCGGCTGGAATGCTGTTGCTATTTCAGTAGTTCCTTTTGAACCAGGAGGCAAGTGGGGGGTGAAAGACACCTCTCTTCATTCACGCAGAACTTGATACGAGTGGCCTTGCCCGAAAAAGTGGAGCATGGAAGGGGTGGTGCTATCAGGCGTGTGTGAGGGTCATGTGAGACGAACCTGGAGTACTTGGGGGCACTGCCCTGGCCGGCCAGTGGTTAGGACACCTCATATCCCGTGCAGGGAGTGCAGGTTCGAGCCCTGGTCGGGGAGCTAAGATGCCACACGCCTTGCAGCCAGACAACCAGAACATGAAAGCAGAAACAATACTGTAACAAATTCAATAAAGGCTTTAAAAATGGTCCACATCAAAAAAAAATCTTAAAAAACACAAAACAGCGAACCCAGGGAGATGCTCCGCCGTTAGGATCTCATTAGAAGCCACCAAGAGCTTCAGACTTGGCGCTTTGCACCCGCCCCTAAGCTTTGCATAAAGGGCTTCCTTAGTCTGCTTTATTATTTTGTTTAGAAAATTTGACTTGATTTGGGGAAGGGAAAGAACACAGACCAGTGATGGATTTGCCCAGTGAGAACCGCCGGACAGTGCAACCAAAAAATTTATCTCGTGGCTCAGATGTTTTTTGTGAATTGAACTTGGCCCCAGATTAATGCAACCAGTGCCTCTCGGCCTCTGAGAAGTTGTCCTACAGATTCTAGAGTTGCCAAAGCCACTCCTAGTATTCATAGATTTAATGATCATGAGAATATTAGGCATTCTGGTAGGCCTTAACGTGCAAGTCTTCTGCAATTAATTATTAACTCTAGTTGTGGGATGTGTCCATACAAAATCTTCAACTTTATAACTCCTGGTAACTGTTATACGAGCCTTGTCAGAGAGATAATGGTTGTTTTTATGGCAAGCATTCAGGAAAAATGAGCTCTGTAAACTCACCGTCTAAACAAAAGGTGAGTTTTCTTTCCAGTTCTTTTGTGCTCCAGGGCCCTTGGGTTTGGTGAGTATATACAGTGTCAAAATTCCATTTGTAGACATTTTTATACTGAATACCTTTGTCAGAGGCAAACTCATTATCATCATAGATACGCTGGGATTTATAAGAAGTTAATATTGGGCACCCATCTGATAATATATAAGTGCCAATGGGAATTTAATTTTTACGTGGGTGACCCAGCTGTGCCCCAAATTCACATGTACTTGACAAGGCACCGTTGTCCCAATCCTTATCCAGACACCCTCAAGCCGGGCCCGCAGTGGAAAGATACAGGGTCTGACCATTGGCTCTGCTAGTAATATGCTCATGTTTCTATTGTGTCATTTCTAAGTTATGTCTGACTCTTGGCATCCCCTTGGACTGTAGCCCACCAGGCTCCTCTGTCCATGGGGTTTCCCAAGCAAGAGTACTGGAGTGGGTTGCCATTTCCTTCTCCAGGCAGGTTCGTTACCACTGAGCCACCTGGAAAATACTGTAAGCTTACAGAGATGTTCTTTTCTTTTCCTCTGGAATATTGTAAAAGTGCGGGTTAGATCAGACTTGAGAGACCCACAGGAAGAAGATACCCTGACTATTTTAAGGAAAGCTTTAAAATCAGAACCACTTATTAGAGAGAGAGTTGGATGGTGAGTGGAATCTCCTTGTCCACTTGTTGCTTGGATAGATGAGTTCCCTATGGCTTCCCTGGTGACTCAGTGGTAAAGAATCCGTCTGCCAATGCAGGAGACACGGGTTCAATTCCTGGGTCGGGAAGATCCCCTAGAGGAGGAAATGGCAGACCATTCCAGTATCCTTGCCTGGGAAAGCCCATGGACAGAGGAGTCTGGCAGGTTACAGTGCATGAGGATCACAAAGAGTCGGACACAACTTATCGACTAAACAACAACAAACCAGTCAAGGGAACCATAGATAAAATAATCCCGGCAGAAGGGCAGGTCCCAAACCCCACTGGGATGCTTTCTGTCACAGAACATGAAGTGGTTGGTGGCTGTAGACTTTTTGCTCCTGACCTGACGCCTCCTTTTCGCCTTTTGCAGAGTTGGCAACTTTGTTTCAGCCCTCTTCCCCTTCCTCCTGCTATTTCCCGCCAGCAGACCCCCGTCCTGTAGGTTCTGTCCCTGCCTAAGGCAGAGATCAGATCAAAGGCTCTCACATAATGGGAGCTCACTCTGAATTAGTGAGGAGCCCCCACCCCTGCATCTGTCGGTCTCCCGCTCAGATGGACTCTTCCAGAAGGCAAGCGAGGAAGCCACATACTTGCAAACAGTCTCTTAATTGCTCATTTGCAGTTGGACAGAACGCTAACTGCAGAAAGACTTCAAAGCCAATGGAATCTGCATTGAAAACAGGATCTCAATACCCGAAGTCGCTTATTGTTGCAAAATTAGAATAACAAATGTTCCCAGCATGGAGCCAACATAAACTTGCCCGAGTATTATTCAACCTGAGACTGATTCAACTTTTTTTTTCTTCACCGCAATAGAAGTGGCACACTCTGCCCTGTTTGTTATTCTATACCGTTCATGTTAATGATATATCTAAGTCTCCATCACACTTTGGATTTTTACGTATAATTACCCGTATTAAAAAAACACTCATTAGCGTTCCGTTCCACTGACTTAATTATGCCCTTAATTAAATCCTGACTAACTGGGGGTCACTGCGGTGTCAGTGGGATTTGTCACTGTTCGTCAGCAGGTGTCTATTTGCTTCTATTTTTGGTTTTCCTCTGGTTTGAATGTATTTAAGAGCTTGCTTTTTCCTAAATACCAGAGTCCTCATTGGAGGAAGGAACAGCATATATTTGACAGGCAGCTGGAAAGCTTGTTTGTAGGAGGACATTTTTGTTATCATTTTTCTAAGAATTCCCCTGGTTTAGGGGAAAGATGCAGAGAACAGAGTTGGATACCACAGATGCACTTTTTTAAAGATTAATATGTTTACATTCTGGAGATCATAATCATATGCATGTATGCAATTCTAAAAATTTCCTTAAAAAACAAAAAATGATGTTTTGTGGTGGTTATGAGATCATCACATTAGATGCTTTGCACCAAGGTCCTCTGTACTAGTTAATTATTTCACTGACATTTGTTGTTATAAAAATATAAAGCAAATTACAAAAATGGGAATCAAGCTGAAACAAAAAAGTGTCTTTCGTGTGTCTAATGTTCACATAAAAGTCAATTCATTGCTTGAAAGGACTTTTAATAATTAGACTGCTTATACCATCACGTTTGGTATTAGAATGTTTTAGGCTCATGATTTTAGTGCATTACTTAAGGGAGATATAATTCCCGTGTTTATGTCTGTAATAGGCACCTAATGTTGATCTGAGTAATTGATTAGTCCAGCCAGATTTGTATAATTAGTTGTTTTCAGCTTTTCAACATAAGCCCCCAAAACACTTGCTGTGAATCTACAAAGCTTTTACATTTATTATCAGTTTTTTCATCTAAAAATGTATGCAAGCTATCTGAAAAGAATCTATATATGTTTTTTCTGGAATTAGGATGGCTCTTCTAACATAAGCCCTTAGAGACTAAACTCAGACTGTATGTCTCTTAAGTTTTTCAGTCTAGAAATTCTGACTTTTTCAGTAGCATTTATTTTCATTTAAAGGTAAAAAAGTCACAAGTTTCCTACCAGTTAAGATGTTTTTCAGAACTTAAATTTCTAATGGTCACTTTAAATGAGACAGTGGGTTACAGATATCAGACTACCAACAACATAAAACATACATTGTGATCTTATTGTCACTATATTTTGATATTACTAAACAATTTAGATTTACCTACAATAGGGTAGGGCAGAGTAAGAAGGACTTTTTAAAGAGATATATACTATAATTCAACTCACTCTATTTCTCAAATCAATTAATTTCATCCTAAAGTATTAATTACAGTTGCCTTTTCTAGGGGCTTCTAGAGTAATGAATATTCTCTTTGTTATCCAAATTGTCAATGCCAGTGTCATTTGAGATTCAAGTTTTCTTATCAACTTTAAACGTAATTTAAAATCTAAATATGTGCTCATACAGAGTTTCTAAACCATTTCAATGATGAGATGAGATGAGCTTTTATGAATTCTGTGGGTTCCTATACAGCCCTGTAGTAGACCCTGGAGAATGAAAGCCTGGATCCTGTGTGTAACCTACAGTAGCCACCAAAGCAACACGAAATACACTTTCCTGGCACGTCCACAGCTGAACTCACAAGCGTACGGTTGAATTGCCATAGAGTTGGTCAGATAGTTTTACAATCCCTTCTTTCATTCAGTAAATACTTCTTAAGGGTCAGTTGTGTCCAGTTACATCTTAGGACTTAGAGAGTCAATATCCCTCCTTTTGAGAAGTATATTTTTTATATATTTTAGTGGTGTTGAATCTTTTTTGAGTAATTACACTGAGTTAATAAAAGCCTTTGTAATTTAGCAAGCCAGCCTAATCAAGGATTAAAGGCCCAAATCATGGAGTGTTTTTGCTCCCCCTCGCTTAAGTTTTCAAGAGACTCTGCAGCTTCCCCATTCAGTTCATAGTATGATTTCAAGTACATTCCTGGCTGTGTTCAAAGATAATTTTAATAGTTAGTGTCCCTTTCAACACTCAGAGTCAAGGTGAAAAGGAACAATAATGATTAAGGAGAATAATAATTTTTTTCACAAATTAATAGTAACTTTATTAGAGGAATCAAAGAAGGGTGAAACTCATGTAGGTAAACAGTGCTTTTAAAGCCTGATTAGAATCCCTAGAAATATTCTTTCCTGTGACAGCTGAACGATGCCCATTTGTGGGCTTTGATTGGTAACTCTCCAGAGCTGCATAAGTTATGTGGTTTCATTAAAAATGCATCGGTCCTTTTGGGATACCTTCTCTAATTCATTGATTCAATGATATAGGCCTAATAAACCTTTTTGGCATCACAAAATGCAATATCAAAGTGTACTCTACCTACAAGCACACAGTGTGACGGGAAAGCAAGTGGACAAGCAG
Source organism: Bos javanicus (assembly GCF_032452875.1). Classification (NCBI taxonomy): domain Eukaryota; kingdom Metazoa; phylum Chordata; class Mammalia; order Artiodactyla; family Bovidae; genus Bos; species Bos javanicus. The sequence continues at coordinate 79,603,629 of NC_083883.1, forward strand.
CTACGGGACAGTGCTGGGTGGGCAGTGCTGAAATCTGATATCGAAACTGAGCAGGACCCTTAGCTCAGTGGCGAAGAACCCGCCTGCCAGAGCAGGAGACCCAGGTTCAATCCCTGGCTGGGGAAGATCCCCAGGAGGAGGAAACGGCAACCCACTCCAGTATTCTTGCCTGCATAATCCCACGGACAGAGGAGCCTGGCGGGCTACAGTCCATGGGGTCGCAAAGAGTTGGACACGACTTGGTGACTAAGCCACCAGCACAGGACCCTTCAGGGCCTTTCAGGGCACAGGGCCTTCTGTGTCCCCTATAATCAGGTTTGTGGAAAAAGCGTTTAGTGTCCTTGGCCTTCCCTGACTTCCAAAGAGCAGACTCAAGCAGTTACTAATTAGGGAAGTCAGGGAACACAGCTGACAAAAAGCAGTCAGGGAACAAAGTAAAACAGAGTATGATTAGGATTGCCCACACACCACGCCTTACCTCATCCCCAACCCGTCAGGAGAAGGTCACACACCCTTCAGCCCTCACCCTAAATGTTGGCTTTAAAAATTGTTCCCTGAAACCCAATGGGGAGTTCAGGTCTTTTGAGCACGAGCTGCCCATTCTCCTGACTTGGTGCCCTGCAATAAACGCTGTGCTTTCCTTCACCACAACCCGGTGTCAGTAGGTTGGCTTTGCTGCATGGCCAGCAAGGGGATCCAAGTTCAGTTCGGTAGCGCTATTTAAGAATTCTATCATCAGGCCGTTTTGTAAGCTGTTTTGTTCCAGGTCAGATGACTTGAAGGTAGTGGGAGGCAGCAGCATCTGGACTGTGCCCCAGGGAGGCTCCAGGGTGAGTCACCACTGATCTGGAAACATCAGTTTCTTCTTTCCTTAATTGATACCGGAAAGTCTGGTGCTGTGTTTGATACAAATTCCCTGCTTGTTGCTGGGCACTGACTGAACTGTTACTTGCCTCTCATCACAGTGGGGGCCTCATCAAGTGGCCTCTGTTTCTTGGTTTTGTTTTGTTTATCTTTTGGACTTGCTGGGTGGTACGTGAGATCTTAGTTCCCTGACCAGGGGTGGAACCCACGTCCCCTGCACTGGAAGGCGGCTTCTTCACCACAGGACCACCCAGTCCTGCATGGGCTTTGGAGTCAGACTTGCCTCAGATCCTAGATCTGCCGCTTTGTGGTCACATGCTCTCAGGAAAGGAACTTAACTTTAGTGTCCTTATCTACAAAACAGGGATTGTGTACTGTTGATGTGGTAATTTTAAATAAAGTGAGATCATATTTGCAAAGTGCACTGTGCAAGAACCTGGATGCACGGAGATGGAATGGTCTCCATCCTCAGATAGGAGGGCTCATGTGTGTAAGATGTGAGAACCAGTGCTATTTGGGAGGTGGGGGGAGAGGACCAGTGCGGTTTGGAGGTGGGGAGAGGAGAGAAGGCTGTCCCCCAGCAAGAACTACATCTCCAGGGCTCTGCAGTAGAGAGATCCCTGGTGTAGACCAGCAACCAGAAGGTGTGTTTATTTGTATGCATTTCATATCTCCTCTTTAGTTGCCCAGACCTTTACAAGACAATTCTCTCGCGTCTGGATGGCTCTCTCTGCATCTCTTGGGTCTGATGGAAGGCCTGCTGTCTCTGGTTCTCACTGAAGGATGGAGGGAGGGGAGAGAAGCTGTGAGGCCATCAGCCTGTCCAGCTCCGCGGTCAGGAGACAAATGCTGGAGGAAGGGAGAAGGCCGGCAGGAGCCAAGGATGATCCACTCCCCTGAGCTGCTCCGTGACTCTGCTCCCCCGTACTCTAGCATGTCACACAGGCTGATTTATGCCAAATAGTTATGTCTGTTATTAATGGAGGGGCAGGAGGGCGGGGAGAGAATGAGTTCCGGAAACTTTTTTAGAAATTAAAAAAAAAAACAAAACAAAACCCTTAGATAATTGCTTTACAATATGGCAAGTGCAATAATAGAGGTCCCCCGAGAAGAAAAAAGTCTCAGCACATGTGAGTCCCTTTTTTTTTCTCTGCAACCCTGACCTGGGTTAAAACTGGGGACAGAGAAACGAAGGGCAGGCAGGTTGCGGCTTCTGAAGAAGTCGAAGGGCTTGTGCAGGTGAGTTCTTTCTTAGCCCTGACCTACGTGCCCTGATTTAGCTACAGGTATTCTCCATAAGGCACACACCTGCCCATCAACGCACTCACACACTCACACACTCAGAAGCTCTCCACTGTGCCTGTAGCTCGGTGCCCCCTTCCTGCTGTGGAGCCAGAGGGTCCCTTCTCCTCTGTCTTTCCACTGCCCTGTCTCCCACGTCCCTTACTCCTGTTAGACGTCTCATTGCCCGGCAGTTTTTCCAGCTTTCCCTCCACCAGGTTCCCTCACCCAACAGGCAGCTGCGAGACTCCACTTCTCAACAAACAAAGCCCATCTCCCAACCAGCATCTGTTCCCATCAGGGTCCCCTCGCCCTGGGCTCCACCGCGGGCGTCTGCAGGGTCCGCGGGGGCCGCACCCCACCCCGCAGGGAGACGCGTCTCAGAGCCTCCCGGCGCCCTTGGCCGCCTCGTCTCCGGCCAGTGCCTGCTCTCTCTCTTGCACCCTGAGGCGCCCCTGCAGCGACTCCTGATCGTTCCCTCCAAGGCTCCCCTGCCTTGACCCGCCCCAAAACAGTGTTTTCCTCTCCCTCTCACGCTGTGTGTCCTTGGGGATGCCGCCCACAAACCTTCTCCCCCAGACTGCTCTGTTTCCGGACACACGGGCTCATCACCCACATCAGCGCCCGGAGGCCTCCTGGGGTCACAGCCCCTCCAGCTCATTTCCTGGGTCGTGTGGTTTCATCACGGCGCTCTCAGCTGCCGAACAAGCGACGGCTCGCCAGCAGGCATCTCATCACCCCCGCCTTTTCACGTCCCTCCCCGACTCCAGACGCACGGAAATGCTCACACGCAGCCACCGCTGTGCTGGCCCCGCGTGGGCAGCCCTCCACCGCGTTCATCAGAACCGACTGCGCTAAACTCCAGATCCGGGAAGCTTCCGCAGCGGCTCGGGGTGGAATTAACTTTCCTCCTTCCTCTGCGACTGCAGTTTCCCACTTGTTCTTTTTTAGCTGATCTGTCTGTATATTGAACACCGCCACCGCCAGACTCAAAGCCACTCGTGGGCCCAGTGTAAGCGTAGTCACGGAGATCTCTGAAACTGGGGTGTCAGACGCTGGGGCCCGTGGTGAGGCTCTCCGCTTCTTTCCCCGGGGGCGCTTACTTGTATGTCTGTCTCTGCTACTTGTCTGCACCCCTGCTCTGTCACTCTGAAGGATTCTCCCACAAAACCGAGCAGAGAGTTTTGAACTCACTGCATAGCAAGGTTCATTTGTCAGAAATTCACCCATGTTCATATGAAAATGCCATACTGATTTAACGCAGGGCTCTCAAACTTCTAAAAAATGTTTTTTTGGCTGTAACATGTAGTATGTGGGATCGAAGCTCCCTGACTAGGGATTGAATTCAAAGCCCTTGCGTTGGAAGCACTGAGTCTTGACCATTGAATCCCCCAGGGAAGTCTGGTCTCAGAGGTCTCAGCCGTTTTGACAGGACCCTTTGCACTCTTGAAAATGACCGAGGACTCCAAGACCTTTAGTTCATGTGAGTCTTAACTCTCAATGTTAATGTCTTTGGAGTTAGAACTGAGAAATGGTTAAAGCACAAGAATTCACCAGCCCAGTTTCCACTTAGCAGGAGAGTGATGTCATCTCATCCTGGGGCCTCGGCCCAGTCCTGAGAGGCAGAGGGTCAAAGGGCGAGTTTCATCCAAGTGCAAACAGGAAGACCTTCTGACCGCACTTGTAAGCTGGTGGTTTAGGTATCCCTCCTGTGGGTATTTCCTCTCTCAAGGGAATTAAAGCATGATGCCAGCTGAATGCACTTCCCAAACCAGAATTTCCACATCAGCCAGGCAGTGGAGACCCCAGGGAATGAAATCTTCCCAGCTGCGGTGCTTGTGAAGTCGCTGTCGTGGAGTCACAGGGCACGCGTCCCCTGCTGTGGTCAGCCCCGGCCTCCCCAGCACACGCGCACTCACCTGGACCATGACCCCTGGTGAGGGGCGGCCGGGCACCACGGCGCTCCCTTGCTGAGGTCGAGATTCTCTGGGTTTGTGCATCAGCTACAATTTCTGTCCGGTCACCCCCAGGACAGGGAGGAAAGTGAGCAGAGGGACCCCGTCCAGGCGAAAGCTTAGACTTGGTGCTTGGGTTTTCATTTTGGGTTGAACTCTCGGGTGGTAGTAACGACTGAACTGAGGATGAAGGACTGTGCCTGACTTTTGTAGAAAGAAGCACAATGGTGTCCTCTAAACATGGCGAGTATTTACTGAGCCCAAGCCTTGCCCAAAGTTCTAGGCATGTGCTAGCTTGGTGAACTCCCACCCCAAGTTCAAGGTGTCAGCATTTATTAGAGTCTGATTGGAGCTGGGGAGGGGCTAGAGATAAGTCAGGAGCTTGGGATTAATACACACAGTACTTTTGTAAGATGGATCGCCAACAAGGACCTACTGTGTAGCACAGGGACCTCTGCTCAGTATTCTGTGATAACCCATGTGAGAAAGGAATCTGCTAAAGAATGAATATATGTATGTGTGTGACTGAATCGCTTTGCTGTACATCTGAAGCTAACACAACATTGTAAATCAACTATACTCCAATAAAATTTAAAAAAAAGGGATTTGATGGACTCTGGAGTAGAGGAAGGCCCAGGAAGTTAAGTCTTTGCCCAGCCCTCCTCTGTGGGCCGCGGGTGGAGTCTGCCTTTGCGTCAGGCCTGACCGACTGCAAAGCTCTCGCCCCTCGCCATCGGGTATATTTCCTTATACTGTATTTGTGCGCCCAAAATGTCGGTTTGTGAGTGTGTGTGTATTAGACTGTGTGTGAAGACACATTCACACTTGGAGAGGGGGCTGTATGTTTCCTGGAAATCTGCAAAACTTTTTATTCAAGAGGTGGTGATTCCGTCAGCACTGCATCATGGTCAGCCTGTTAGACGTGCTGCAGAGCCTGGTGAATCAGAGCCTGTGTCTTAGGAAGAGCCCTGCTAACTGGAGGTACCTTGGCTTCTGAGACACAGGTGCTGCGTCTCCTGACCTCCAGAATGAGGATGACGTGAGGCCGCTAGGGGGGCTTCCCGCTTAGAGATACATCCAGGAGCTTCAGTGAAAAAACGGAGAAAGGGGTGCTTCTTAGGAGAACATGCTTTAAAAGCATGCATGTACGCTATCTCGTCCGTAATCTCAGACAACCTGGACGAATTCCTCAAGGCCTAGTCTGTGCAGAGGACGCACTGTAATTTCTCATGGTCATCTTTGAGGTCTGCCTGCAGTGTGCTTGATTAAAAGCCAACAAAGACGGAAGGGCCCCCTTGAAGAATGTGGTTTGTGGTGGAGTCTAATTTGCGCCACCGGGCAAAGGTCACGGAGAGGAGCTCGTTAATGCAGTCAGGCCGGGACGAGATCCATCTCCATACTTCACCGTATTGATCTGGGCTTGTGGGCGCGCCCCTCCTTGAACTGATCAGTTCACGGGTGGTGTGGATGGCCAGCTTTCCGAGCTGAGGATCCTAGCAGGGCAAAAGGTGGATGGGCAAACACCCTCGTTGTAGGTCTTCCGTTCGGTGCCTAGGGGCTCGTTTTTTATTTACTCAGAAAAAAAAAAGTAAGAGACGGGTTGCTTTTCTACTGTGAGGAGCTGTTTTTCTTCTGCAGTCTCTCTAAATCACGTGAGCCCAAAGGAGGGATTAGATGCATTTGAATATAGGCAGATGGTTTGCTTTCAGACATAACGTGGATGTTAACAAACAGAGCTCGGGGTTTCTTCATTAAATGATACCTGCTCGGCGTGGTCTTTAGGACCCAGGCATCACCCTATCCGTGTCTCTTTTTGTCACAAGTCACGGCCATCCCTGTATTCCTGTCATCCTTTAATTGCTGGAGCACTGAGGAAGCAGTGGCTTGGTGGATCCAGCTCGTAAAACATTTATGTGACCTTTGTGTGCGTCTTCCTGGAAGTGATGGGCCTTGGGAATTCTAGAAGTGCAGTGGCAAACATTTCCTTTTTCTTCTGAAGTGTAGATTCCAGATTCAAGCTGGACGGGAACACGCTCAGCGCCCTGCTAAGCCTCAGACTTGGTTTCCAAGAGACTCGCCCCGCCCCCAGGCCCCCTCACCACCATCCACGGGGAGACAAGCCCCCTGAGAAGTTCCCTGGCCACCCGTGAACCCCTCCCGGCCCCAGCCCAGCGCCGAGCTCAGCAAGCAGCGGTTGGCTTCTCCTCGACTCCATTTTGCTCATTTTCTAGCCAAATTTTGCTTTGGGAAAGAGAGTTAAGCCTGTATCTGAGGCAAGTAGACGGGTCAGATTTTTGTAACATGAAAATTACACCTCATTCTTGGCTAGGCTTTCTGAAAGGGACGTCTGTGAAATACCACTTTGAAACGGGTTTTCGTGTTGAAACTTCTTCACAGGGCGAGTCTCCTCTTCAGGCTTCTGTGAGATTCCCCGTCTAAGGCTTTTCCAGGCATGTCCCCACCCCCGCCTTGTGAAGGCAGGCGGTCACCAGAAGGAGCACTCTGCTCTGTGTTTTAATTTTTTATTTTAATTACTTTACAGCATCGTGTTGGTTTCTGCCGTACATCCCCACGAGTCAGCCACAGGCACCCTCGATCTTAAGCCCCCTTCCCCGTCCCAGCCCTCGAGGCTGGCACACGGTGCTGGCTTCACGTTCCCTCTGTGCGTGTGAGCCGGGTCCCTTCAGTCGTGTCCAGTTCTTTGGGACCCTACGGACTGTAGCCCACCAGGCTCCTTCACCTGCATCGTACAGCAGGTTCCCACCGGCTATCTGTTTTACATGTGGTAACGTGTATGTTTCCATTACTGGAATAAACGCGTGCACTGTCAGATCATCCCACCTTCTCCTCCCTCTGTTCTGCGTCTCCACTGCTGCCCTGCGGATAGGCTCATCAATACCAGCGTTCTAGATTCCGGGAGCCCATGCATGCTACGTCACTTCAGTTCTGTCCGACTCTGCAACTCTACGCACTGTAGCCCACCAGGCTCCTCAGCCTATGGGATTCTCCAGGCAAGAATCCTGGAGTGGGTTGCCATGCCCTCCTCCAGGGGATCTCCCCGCCCAGGGATGGAACCCGAGTCTCTTGTGTCTCCTGCACTGGCAGGCAGGTTCTTTACCACTGCGTCACCTGGGAAGCCTCTAGACTCCATATATACGTGCAAATGTACGATACTGGTCTTTCTCCTGCTGACTTACTTCACTTTGTTTATTGGTGTTTGAGCTCCTTCTGAGCATTTGAAAGAGCGAGAAGACCCCAGGGTCCTCCATCTGATCGGCCCGTCCCGGCTTGGTTCAGACAGGGCGGAGTCGGGCCCCGGGGAGCTGGGATGGGGATGGGCCCACCCACCTTGTAACCTGACTAGGTCGGTGAAGCTTCTGGGCCCTCTAGCCAAGGAGTGAGTTAGGATTATTTGGTATCTTCTAGGTTCTGAATCATAGTCAAGGGAAAATTGTTAATTTTTTTTTTGGCAGGGAAAAGTCCTAATTGGTCATAAAGACATAATGGGAAAACTCTTGCATGTCACAGCTGGAAGGCCTTCGCTTTCTATTAATAACTCGTGAGCAGTGGCCAGCATCACTGAGACAGGCCAAAGGAATGGGAAGCGCGTTGTAAGGCCCACCCTCCTGATACAGGTGCAGAGAGCTCGGGACGCTGCTGCTAAAAATCTAGCTTTTGTGAATTTAATTCCAAATTCCATTACCGTGCAGCTTTGTAGGATGTTTTCCCCTTTTAACTAAAAAATTGTTGGAAACCAGTGCGGATACGACGTTGGGAAACAGTGTTTTGACGATGCTAATGTCCTTCATAGTTAGCTCTGGGCCCTTCAGGAGGTTGAGGAGTCCTTGGTCCTCCTCTCCCGCCGAGCTGCAGGACGGAGTTTCGTGGTGACTCAGCTCGCCTTCGGGTCCTCTGGGGCCGGGGCCAAGCCACGCAGGGGCTACCCGGCCTTTCAGTGGTGGCCCCGAGATACCGGGAAGCCGGTGCATCACTGTGAAGGTGCAGCCTGAGAGCTTTGACGGAGGTGAGCCCCGGTGCTGCCCCAGGGACACAGCCGGAAAAGGTGGTCCCCACAGACAGCTGGCCACGGCCACGCACTCTGTCCTGACCCAGGGGACACATCCTGAGGCCATATGGGGGCTGTTAGGGGAAAGGGGTCAAATAAAGCTCTTATTTGCCTGAGTGTCTTAAGAGGAAAACACAGTTATCATTGTTCAGTCGCTCCATCGTGCGGGACTCCTAACTGCAGCACGCCAGACTCCTCCGTCCACTTGTCTCCTGGAGTTTGCTCCAATTCATGTCGGTTGCGTGATGATGTCAGTCATCCCAGACCGTAATTTGTGGATTTTCAAAAATGTGAAGAGAGGACGTTCTTTTTTCCCCCTCGGCCCCTTCTCCCTCTTGGGTCTACTTTACCCAGAAGAACCACACCCTTACTTCCGCTGAGGGCACAGAACAGACCCCCTTGGGATTAAGGAAATGCCAGGCCTTAGCTCTCCTTCCATTCAAGTTACCTTCATAGTCTTTCCACGGAAATAAGAAAGAACTCCCTTCTAGATTTTATGTCCAGATAGAAACTCCAGGCTTCTGTCATTGGGTGACTGTGTTTTTGTATGTTTCCAAAGGACTTTTTTTTTTTCTCAAATCAGCCTTTTTTTTACATCTGAAATAGAGAAATTATATTACCTTTAGTGTATTTCCTTGCAGGAAATAAATTGAGGCAATTCATATTTAAAAAGAATAAAACTTTTAGAGGAAAAAAAGACTCGTTTTTAATTCCTGTATGAAGGCTCAGTGACAGGGCGCTGTGCTCGGATTCGGAACGCCTGGGTTCCCATCCCGTTTCTGGCCCCCGAGTCAGCTTCTGTGAACCACAGCCCACCCAGACAGAGTTTCTTCTCTGTAAAAATGAAGTCTTTGAACTAAGGGGCCTTTTCAGTGCTGGTCAAGTAAGCATTAACTAAGCAAAGCAGAAATGGTTTACCTCAAAATAATCATCCCGCACTTGAGGGCTCGCCCGTTGACTCCTGGGGTTTGGTTTTGTTTTTGACTGTTTATTTTGTCCTGGGGCATCGCTGATTAACAATGCTGCGTTAGTTTCAGATGAACAGGAAGGGACTCGGCCATATTACTTCACATGTATCATTCTCTCCCAAACTCCCCACCATCCAGCCTGCCACGTGACGCTGAGCAGAGTTCCCTGTGCCTTATGGTAGGACCTCGTTGGTTATCCATCTTAAATGCAGCAGTGTGTCCATGTCCATCCCAAACTCCCTGAGCCATCCCTTCCCCCATCCTCGCCCCTGGCAACCATAACCTCATTTAGGTCTGTGAGTCTGTGTTTTGCAAGTAAGTTCATTTCTGTAATTTCTTTTTAGATTCCACATCCAGGGGGTATCAGGATATTTCTCTTTCTCTGTCTGACTTGCTTCGCTCGCAAGTAAGTTCATTTCTGTAATTTCTTTTTAGATTCCACATCCAGGGGTATCAGGATATTTCTCCTTCTCTGTCTGACTCTCCAAGTAAGTTCATTTCTGTAATTTCTTTTTAGATTCCACATCCAGGGGTATCAGGATATTTCTCCTTCTCTGTCTGACTTGCTTCGCTCGCAAGTAAGTTCATTTCTGTAATTTCTTTTTAGATTCCACATCCAGGGGTATCAGGATATTTCTCCTCTGTCTGACTTGCTTCGCTCGCAAGTAAGTTCATTTCTGTAATTTCTTTTTAGATCCCACATCCAGGGGTATCAGGATATTTCTCCTTCTCTGTCTGACTTGCTTCGCTCAGCACGACAATCTCTAGGTCCATCCGTGTCGCTGCAAGTGACATTGTTTCATTCTTTTTAATTTCTGAGTAATATTCAATGGAACTGAACATTCTCCGTATGTACATACCATGTCTTCTTTATCCATTCCTCCGTCGACTGAAGTTTAGGCCTCCTCCACGTCCGGGCTATTGTAAACAGTGCTGCAGTGAACACTGGAGTGCATGTATCCTTTTGGACCATGTTTTTCTGTGGATATATGTCCAGGACTGGGGTAGCAGGATCCTGTGGTAGCTCTATTTTTAGTTTTTTGAGGAACCTCCATACCATTCTCCGTAGTGGCTGTACCAATTTACATTCCCCCCAACAGCGTAGGAGGAATCTGAAAAAAGACTACAAATGAACTTATCAACAAAACAGAAACAGAGTTACAGATGTAGACTCTTGAGGTTTATCTTTAGTTGTCACTAGCTCTCTGACATATTTCTGGGCATCTCTGAAGGCACAGGTTACCTGCCACCTTAAGAGGGGAGTTGAATCATGGGAAGGGAGCAGGTCCTCCTGTGTCACTGGGGAACTGGGTGGAGGGATTCTCCCAGCAGCCTTTGTGCCCAGTGAATTCCCATCATGGTCCCCAGGGACCTCTCCTTTGCCTCTGCCTTAATTTCTATTGTATTTTTGGTGAGTGATATTTAGGCCACTTGGGTTCTTTCCTCCTTTCTTTGGCTAAAAGCCTGATTGAAGCAGCCAGCCAAAAAGGACCCAAGGTCATTTTTTAGCTCTAAGAACTTTTTTTTTCCTTCTGACTTTGAAACACAGTCTACAGAGGGGATTGGAGAAGGAAATGGCAACCCACTCCAGTGTTCTTGCCTGGAGAATCCCAGGGACAGACGAGCCTGTTGGGCTGCCTTCTGTGGGGTCACACAGAGTCGGACATGACTGACGTGACTTAGCAGCAAGCAGTAGAAGCAGCTACAGAGGGGAAGCTGCACCCCCAGACCTTAAGGGCGTCACAGAGCTTTCATCTTTCTTCTCCACCTGGTGTCCCAAGAACTCCAGCAGGGAGTCCATTTCACTGGGCGCAGGGCAGCCAAAACCTTCCCTCACTTATGCCTTAATCGCTGTTGTCCAGACAGTGAGCCCCTGCTTCCCCAGGATTCTCTGGCTGGTGTCATTATTGTCTTTAAGGCGGTGTCTGGAAAATGAAGATTACAATCTTAATCTTGTTGCCCTATTCTGAAAATGACCATCGAATTCACAGATGCCTTCCGGCCTTTCCAACCAGGCTTAAAGAGCTTTGTCCTCATGGCTGGACCATCCGCCTGGTCGGACATGAGAGGAACGTTGCCCTAATTGTACAAGAGGAGACTTCTAAACGAGACAGGAAACAGGCAGCAGTCATAAATGGAACAATACCTGCTAGCAGAAAGCGCTGGAAAATATTTCACATTAATCCACTTTAAAAGATTTCTCATTCATCAACCTTTTCCGTCACCTGAAGTTTTTCCCTGGTACTTCATTTAACGCCTCTTACATTTTGCCTTCCTTTACTTCGTCAGATTCAGGTTTCCCTACTACTAGTCTGTGGTGTGCCAGCTGCCCAGCTGGGCACACTTGTGTTTCATCTCATTTAACAAAAACAGTGGCTTGTGAGAACAGCTGAGGTTGAAGGAATCAAAGTTACATGGTGAGGAACCCAGGAGCAAGGCAGGAACCCAGGCTTCTGAGCTGTAAAGCCCAAATGTGCCCTTGACAATGCCACGTGGTCCTGAGCCAGGCGATAAATGGGCTTCCCCTGTGGCTCCGCTGGTAAGGTATCCGCCTGCAATGTGGGAGACCTGGGTTCGATCCCTGGTTTGGGACGATCCCCTGGAGATGGGGAAGGCTAACCCACTCCAGTATTCTGGCCTGGAGAATTCCATGGACGAAGTCCATGGGGTCAAAAAGAGTCGGACACGACTGAGCGACTTTCACTTTGACTTTCCCTCCTTTTCCGGAGTGTCCCAGTTTATCTTTGGAAGTCAGGCCCTCAGAAAGTCGTGTTCTAATATCAGATTGTCACAGCTCCCCCCTGACATCGCTGGCAGCTTTACCGGCAGCTTCACTGACTGAAGCCCGGTGCGGCCGGGATGCTGTCCTTGCCTGGCTTGCATGCCATCAAGAGTCCTCCTGTGAAAACGCACACGAGATTCCTCTCGGGAGTCCAGCAGTAGGGAAGCCGTGTTGGGTGGCGCGTGTCCGCAGACCGTCTAAGGGTGCTGCTCCGGCGACAGGACCCGCTGTGGCCCTTCCCCGCCCGCCCAGAACAGCCCTTGTGGAGCTGGTTTGGGGACCGATGTTGTCCTTGGCTTCGACTTCTTCTCCTCCCTTTATTTTCCCTTAGTCTCCACTTTCTCATTTCTGTCCTCGTCCATCTTTTACTCTATTCACGTAGAAACTGCTTCAGAAGTTTTTAAGGTTGTTGCATTTTATTTTATTTTCTATTGGGTAGAAGGAATGGCAACCCGCTCCAGTATTCTTGCCTGAGAAGTCCCACGGACAGAGGAGCCTGGCGTGCTGCAGTCCACGGGGTTGCAAAGAGTCGGACGTGACTGAGCACAACACCACAGTTGATTTATAATTTTGTGTTAGTTTCAGGGGTGCAGAAAAATGAAACAGTTGATTTATAATTTTGTGTTAGTTTCAGTTCAGTTCAGTGGCTCAGTTGTGTCTGACTCTTCTCAACCTCGTGGACTGCAGCACGCCAGGTCTAACTGTCCATCACCAGTTCCCGGAGTTTGCTCAAACTCTTGTCCATTGAGTTGGTGATGCCATCCAACCATCTCATCCTCTCTCATCCCCTTCTGCTCCCGCCTTCAATCTTTCCCAGCATCAGATCTTTACCCATTCTTTGCATCAGGTGGCCAAAATATTGGAGCTTCAGCTTCAGCATCAGTCCTTCCAATGAACATTCAGGACTGATTTCCTTTAGGATGGACTGGTTGGATCTCTTTGCAGTCTAAGGGACTCTCAAGAGTCTTCTCCAAACCACAGTTCAAAAGCATCAATTCTTCGGTGCTCAGCTTTCTTTATGGTCCAACTCTCACATCCAGACATGACTACTGGCAAAACCATAGCTTTGACTAGACAGACTTTGTCAGCAAAGCAAGGTCTCTGCTTTTTAATATGCTATCTAGGTTGGTCATGGCTTTTCTTCCAAGGAGCAAGTGTCTTTTAATTTCATGGCTGCAGTCACCATCTGCAATGATTTTGGAGCCCAAAAAAATAAAGTCTGACACTGTTTCCATTGTTTCCTCATCTATTTGCCATGAAGTGATGGGACCAGATGCCATGATCTTAGTTTTCTGAATGTTGAGCTTTAAACCGGCTTTTTCACTCTCCTCTTTCACTTTCATCAAGAGGCTCTGTAGTTCTTCTTCACTTTCTGCCATATGGTGGTGTCATCTGCATATCTGAGGTTACTGATATTTCTCCCGGTGATCTTGATTCCAGCTTGTGCTTCATCCAGCCCAGCGTTTCTCATGATGTACTCTGCATAGAAGTTAAATAAGCAGGGTGACAATATACAGCCTTGACGTACTCCTTTCCCAACTTGGAACCAGTCTGTTGTTCCGATTCTGGTTCTAACTGTTGCTTCTTGAGCTACGTACAGATTTGTCAAGGGGCAGGTCAGGTGGTCTGATACTCCCATGATTTAGTTACGGGTCATCACAGAGTCCTTGTGCTATACAGCAGATCCTTGTTGTTGTCTATTTTATATGTAATGGTGTGTAGGATGTCATATTTTACACGCACAGACACCTATGTTTATTTTCTAATAACTGGCCCCATGGAGCCAGCACCGCACATGGTGCCTTGTGCCCTGATCACTCTGCATGGGCTCGTCACGTTTGGTTGGTTGGTTTGTAAGTTCCTTGAGCAGAAGAATTACATCTTATTCCATTCGAGTCTCAGTGGCACCGAGCACCCATCTGTGTTGTTTGACTGACTGCTGACTGAGAAATACCCATAATCTGACAAGATGAATGACTCCTAGGCCCACTGTGCCCCCATACAGACCATCCTTCTTACTGCCAGTCTCACACATCTGGAGCTGGATTGGCTATGAAATGCACCGATATGCTAATTCCTATTTGTCTACTTTGTAACCTGCTGCGAACTTAGAGAAGAATCACGGCATCTTGCTGAGTTTTCCTGTCAAAGCCACACTTACGGAAAGGATGGACCCAGCTCACCTTTCACAAGTGGCAGAAACCCCTTCTCTTCCCATCTCTTTACGTATGAACAGGCTTTTGAAGCAGTGGGATGTGGTTGGTTCCAGAATAAAAATGGCCTTTTTACATTTTAGCGCTCACCTCAATCAGGTCTGATAAATTCTGTGTGCCCGCACCCAGAAACCTGAACAGAAAGCTCTGCCAGGATGACGGGGTGCAGACTCTTCACTGAGCCCACAAATGCCATGAACACACTGTTAGCTTATAATTCATTCTTACTTTAGCAGGAAGCTTGTTGAAATGGGGGACGAGGAAAATTTAAGCAAAAGTTTTCCTTCCCTTTGACAAATTCTGAGAATACCGTTACCATTCTGTTTGAAAGAAATGGCTAGACTGTATTATGTTGATGAATAGATCTCAAGTGATATTTCACACTCACATACATTCTGCAGTCTTTTTCCTCCAAACCTCACATATGTCTCTCACTTATTACCTCGTATGTATACAAATAAAAAGGTGGCACTGAATATCTGGCATTAGCACATCTTTCAGTAAAAGAATATTCCCCGGCAGTCCAGTGGTTAAGACTTCGCCGCCCAGTGCAGGGGCTGTGGGTTCAGTCCCGGGTCAGGGTGCCAAGATCAGGCATCCCTTGTGGCCAAAATCAAAGCATAAAACAGAAGAAATATTGTAACAAATTCAATGAAATCTTTAAAAATGGTCCACATTTTCTAAAAAATCTTTTAAAAAGATTACAAAGGAAAAAAAAGTATTGACTTCAGCATTCCTGGGAATTAATGTGTACCAGGAACCTGAATACTTTTGATAAACGAAGCAATTTCAGAAGTATCTGCCTTTGAAAAGAATTTTGTTTTTGTTTTTGTTTTGGATGGAAAGCCTGCTGCAGAAGTCACAGGATCCCTCATTTCCAAACTGAGGATTTGCTGAGCCTGTTCTGATGGCTCGTGATGGTCACAGGCACCGGCTCTTGGATCCGGGGTTCTGGGTGGTCCCCTTAAGGGTTCCTGAGGTCTCGGGCCCCTGATGCATCTCCTGCCTGGATTGAGATGTTCAAGAGGTAGATCAGGGGCTGCTCTGCTGAATCTTCTGTCTCCCTCCTCTGCTGACAGCTTGCATGTTCGTTTCCCAGCTTTCCCCCCCGCATCGTGTGGAGGTGGCCCACGTCCCCAGAGGTTGAGGCTGCCTGGGCAGCCACTCGACCCCTCAGTTCCTGGATGGCCGGGCCAGTGGGCACACCGATCGGTGGTGCCCATTCCCCAAGCACTGGTCAGGGAGGTCTGCTTCGGGAGAGGTCCTCGGAGGGGAATCTAGAGAATGTGGAAGAGTCTTGTGTCTGAAGGAATAGCCTGACTGCAATAGATCGCTCTGGTGACTGTGAATGTGATGAACTGAGGGCTTCCCAGATAGCTCAGACAGTAAAGAATCTGTCTGCAATTCGGGAGACCCAGGTCCGATCCCTGGGTTGGGAAAATCTCTTGGAGAAGGAAATGGCAACCCTGTGCCAGGATTCTTGCCTGGAGAATTCCAAGGACAGAGGAGCCTGGCGGGCTGCAGTCTACAGGGTCGCAGAGAGTCGGACAGCACTGACCGACCGACACCTTTCATGTGATGAATTACTTGACAAAGAAGCATGGGGACTCACCTGGGTCCTGACTTCCATGGAGCCTTGGTCGGGACCTGCATGGAAGGGACTTGGTGGGAATGGAAGCACGAGGCAGATACCCCGCAGTCAGACCCCTCTGCCTCCTGCTTCCCTCTCCGGGAAGAGAGTTTCGATTCCAAGGAGAGAAAAAAAATCCTTTGTTGCTTTGCTGGAGAAACGTAGAAAGGGGCAGAAGAGCTGAGGCCCGGGGCTGAGGGTTGCCAGGTAAGGCCTTGTGCTCCGCACCCGCGGCCACACAGTCCAGCAAGCACGCGAGAGTGACTTCAGTTGTCCTCCGAGAGAAGAAGACCTTCTGCTCATAAATCTGCTGGGTTTTGCAGCAATTGGCAGGGGAGTTTGACTGGCTGTTACTGCTCTTGTACGGTGGTGGTGTTCGTGCCTGTTTAATCATTGCTAATGTGAAATCATTTTTTCTTGGACTTTGTAGCAGTTTATTATAGAGGCTGCAGATAACCGTCAGTGTTCTCTACAAAGACAGTAAAGGGGTCAAGTAGTTGTGTGTCTGTCTTGGCCAAAGCAGGTTCTCATTAAGAGTTGCTGAGTTGGTGCTGATTTGTTGGGGGGTGATTTTCCTTTCCCTGCATCTGAATATTCCTTTATACGTATCATCATTGTCACGAAGGGAAGTCCACCTTCAACGATTTTTTTTTCTTTTGTCCAGAAACATTGCTGGATGTTATTAATAGTGATTCTGAAGAATCTTTTTTTTGATAATAAGTGGTTTATTATTGACTTAATATATATAATAATTGAAAGTCGCTCAGTCATGTCCAACTCTTTGTGACTATACAGTGACTATACTCCATGGACTATACAGTCCATAGAATTCTCCAGGCCAGAATACTAGACTGGGTAGCCTTTCCCTTCTCCAGGGGATCTTCCCGACCCAGGGATTGAACCCAGGTCTCCCAAACTGCAGGCGGATTCTTTACCAGCTGAGCCACCAGGGAAGCCCAATATAAATAATAAGTGGTTTATTATTGGCTTATATAGCAGAAAATAGGTTAAGATATGTTGCAGTCATCATAATGAACTTTTTAACTTTTTATTTTGTATTGGAGTAGAGCCGATTAACAGTGTTGTGGTAGTTTTAGGTGGACAGCGGAGCAACTCAACCACACACACGTACCCGTTCTCCCCAAACTCCCCTCCCATCCAGGCTGCCACATGACATTGGGCAGAGTTCCCTGTGCCATGCAGTAGGTCCTTGTTTGTTGGTTATCCATTTTAAATATAGTCGTGTATACGTGTTATCTTTAGAATCATCACACTGCTTTTTAAATCTTTTATTCCGAGTTCTTTTAATAGAAGCTACTGAGAAAAAAGAATGTGTATTATTAAATGATCCTACAACATTAAGACCTGCTTAAACACACTGTCCTTCTAAGCTTCCCTGAGCCGCTGGGAGTACCCCCAAGAAAGAAGCAGGGTTGGGTTTGGGGGAGAATGGATACATGTGTATGTAGGGCTGAGTCCCTTCACAGCTCACCTGAAACCATCACAGTATTGTTAAGCAGCTCTGCCCTAACACAAATTAAAGAGTTTAAATTTAAAAAGAGAAAGAAGCAGGGTGAGATGGCCCCGGCATCCAGTACACATGGGGTTATAATAACAGATGGACCCTCCGATGCTTCTCCTTGGAGTGTGACTTTTTGAAGGCAGGGTGTGGTCACCTCCGTTTTTCCCCCGAGTCTCTATTTCGAGGCCTGGTACGCACCAGATTTAATGATCAGAAATGGGAAATGGGTTTTCGTCGACTTTCAATTACTGACCCATGTCAGTTGAATATTTTCCTAAAAATGCCTTTCTTGAAGCTGCTCCACAGTGACTCATGACGGCGATTTTCAAATAAAGGCCCCTGGGAGAGGGAACGTGGACTCACAGTTCTGTGGCCAGACGGTGAGAAGATAAAGGGGGCATCAGAGAGGCTCTGATAAGTTCACTGTGGGCTTGAGAAAGATCCACACATTTTTCTTCTTCTAATTGTTTGCCAGCCTGACTGCACTTATGAGAAAGCACAGGTTTCTAATGATTAACCTCCTGGGTTGTGGGGAGGTGTGCGGGCAACCCCGTGAGGCCTGTGCTCGTTCACACGCTCATCTATAATGTCAGCCTGAGTCGTTGCCCGCAGAGCAGCTCGGCTTCTGAGATAAGCCCTCCCTTTTATTACAGCTGATAATGCAGGATCGTGTGAGGTGGCATTGCCAGCTAGTGAGAGGTTCTGATGTGTCCTGGAAATCATAGTCCGTTCGTCCACCCGAAAGTGTTGACGACATGAGTACCCAGAGAACTGACTCGAAAGGAGGAGATAGTTTTCCTCCTTCCCACCCCCACCGCCGTATCACCTGTAAGCTTGTTTTCTAAAGAGAAATTATCTTTGCAATTGCCAACATCTCTTATCTGGAGATAAGGAAGGAGTCATATTTGCCTTGTCCTTTCATTCAAAGAGCTGCGTACAAACTAGGACACGCAAAGCCCAGGGAAGTTGCCTACTCGCCAATTTCAAGATAACATAAAATATCACATAATCAATTATGGAAATACTGAACTGGGATGTCAGCCTGGAAAGCCTCCTCAGAGAGCCTTAAAACAAGGGATCAGTTGCCTGAGAGGGGTGTTAAAATGACAATTGGTCAAGAAATCTTTACCGAGCGCCAGCAGTGGGTCCAGACCCGCCAGCCCGCGTGTGGGGTCATCTGAATGTTCAAGGGCCCTGCCTTCCGCAAGCACCTGAGGAGTGGCTCTGGCTGTTGTCAAGTGCCAGGGACTCAGGCCGCAAGCAGGCACTTACGGGAGTGAGGGTACCTCCATCAGTCCTGTGTTCCTCTGTTTATCTCACGAGCGTTTCTGCCGACGCGGCGCTGGGCCCCCCAAGAGCTGCTGTTTCTGGGCACCCCCAGCTAAAAAGCGGGGAGACAGGTAAACAAGCATGGCCCTTGGTGGAATCAGAAGAAGCGATGACATGAACAGCACAAAGTACAAAGCCGGAAATGAAGTGCTGGCATGAGAGACCGACGTGCTCAATTCCACCCACTACTGCGACTCCTGACGAAGCTGTGCATAGCTGCTCAGTCCTTTCTGACTCTCTGCAGCCCCTTGGACTAGCCCTGCAGGCTCCTCCGTCCACGGGATTTCCCAGGCAAGATTACTGGAGCGGGTTGCCATTTCCTCTTCCAGGTCCGAAGAAGCTGAGGGCCCAGGAAACAGATTTCCAAAGCCAGTCTGTCCCCCTCCTGCCTCTGGATGTGAGCAGGGGTGGATGTGAAGACAGGCCCACGCCTTCTAGTACGAGCTGTGCTCAGAGGCCTGCGAGGTGGGTTCTCATCAGCTGCTGTCGCCCAGCCTGTACTCACAGCGCCCAAGGTTTCCTGTGAAGCAGGATCTGAGCTTCTGCTCTCCTGAGCCCACGCACCAGAGTTGGTGAGCGTTCTCCCTGAAGAGGAGTCACTGCCACGGGGAGGGCCTGCTTCTGCCTCGTTCACCGTTACACCCTGGACGCGACCCTTACTCTCAACAAGCAGCCGGCTCTTCACATGTTTACTCAAGGAGTGGAGGTCTCTTGGTCAGAGCCGACTCACCAGCTCAGATCATTTCTGATGGAGATGTTTCTGGGTCTGTTTTCCTGATCACAGAGTAGCCTCAATCTCTGCAGTTGCCTTTTTCCCTCTAAGTAGGGTCAATACGCTCTTCCAGACGGGAGCCTCGTGTTTGGCACTGTTTCTGCATTAATGTATTGTCTCACAGTGAGAGACGTGAGGATGTCTCTCACTCCATCCTCATGACAAGAGCTACTCGTGCATTTTTAGGTGAGAAGATAAGGCTTACAGAACCAAGTGGCTTGGCCAAGCTCTTGGAGCTGGAAAGTACACAGTTGTGCCTGGAATCCTTAGTCTAAGTTCAGTGCTGGCTTGACCACATTCACTGTTTCCTAGACTCACGGAAATAGTCCTAAGCTTATATCATTGGATAAGACCCTAATGCTGGGAAACTTCGAAGGCAGGAGGAGAAGAGGGCAACAGAGGAGGACGAGATGATTGGATTGCATCACCAACTCAATGGACATGAGTTTGTGCAAACTCCAGGAGTTAGTGAAGGACAGGGAGGCCTGGCGTGCTGCAGTCCATGCGATTGTAGAGTTGGAAAAGACTTAGACACTGAACAACAACAAGCTCGTATAACTGCTAGTGCATGAGTGAAAACTTCCTAAGAATCCCCAGCCATCCAAATCTCATTAAATACTCACTTAAAAATGAGTGTTAAAAGTGAGTTAAATTAATTTGAAAAAAAAAAAAATGGTTTAGAAAATTCTAGCACCTTTTTAAAAAAAATTGAGTATGGTTGATTTACAAAGTTGTGTTAGTTACAGGTGTATAGCAAACTGATGCGATTATATATACATTGATATATTTTTTCAGATTATTTTCCATTATAGGTTGTTAAAGATATTGAATATTGTTCTCTGTGCTGTACGGTAAATCCTTGTTGCTTATTTATTCTACATGTGGTGATTTAGTTGCTAAGTCGTGTCCACAGAGGAGCCAGGCAAGAATACTGGAGTGGCTTGTCATTTTCTTCTCCAGGGGGTCTTCCCAACCCCAGAATCGAACCTGGGTCTCCTGCATTGCAGGCAGATTCTTTACCAGCTGAGCTACGAGGGAAGCCCATTCTGTATGTAGTCGTGTGTAATATTAATCCCAAACTCCTCATTTATTCCTCCACCCCTCCCTTCTTAGCCGTTACAGGACATCTAAATGTTAGGTGTTATCTGTGTAAAAGCATGGTGTATCAACCTTCAGGCCCACCAATTTCTTCGGCTGGTTACAGTTGCAAAATGAAGAGAAGCTGTTACAAATAGTCCTGGAAATGGATCCATATGCCCTCCACGTCTGACGGTGGATGTGTGGCTTGTACCTGCATAGGTGTGTGAAGAATGCGGTCCCCTGGGAGGGGGGGTGGCATCGTGTGCCTACATGACTCACTGTGACTCAGCCCTCTGCATTTTACTCCACACTGCTGACGTGGGAGGGAGGTGCTGTTTTCGGCCCACGTTTCAGATGCCGAAACTGAAGTGGAGGTAGTTTGTGGGAGGATTGGCCAAGTCTTAAAGCAAGTGCAGCTGAGCGTCAAGAGGGGCTTGGTGGTCGTTCCGGTCAAGGTCTAGTGTGACGTGGACTAGCTGAGACTGAGGACAACGGCCCTGGGCCTCTAAATTCGAAAGTCACTTGAACTGTTGTGCTGATTGCTTTTCATATAAATCCTCGCGGTTTGGCAGCTTGCAGATGTGTGTGTGTGCTCGGTCACTCACTTGAGGCCGACTCTCTGCGACCCCAGGGACCGGGGCCCACCAGGCTCCTCTGTCCATGGAATTCTCCAGGCAAGAATCCTGGAGTGGGTTGCCATTCCTTTCTCCAGGGGATCTTCCCCGCCCAGGGATCAAACCTGCACTGTAGGCAGATTCTTTACCCCTGAGCCACCTGGCGAGTCCTGACTTGCTAATATCCATATACTGTTTCAGCTTGGGCTCAGTGCATTAACCTCTAGATACGTATACAAGTGAAAGTGAAAGTGACGTCGCTCAGTCGTGTCCGACTCTTTGCGACCCCGTGGACTGCAGCCCACCAGGCTCCTCCACCCGTGGGATTCTCCAGGCGAGAGTACTGGAGTGGGTGCCATTTATACAAGCCTGGGCGATGTGAATTGTCCTCCTCCTCCTCTTTCATGTCTTATTCTTATTTTGTCTGTGCTGGGCCTTCACTGTGATGTGCAGGCTTTCTCCCCGAGGCACGTGGATCTTAGTATCTGGATCAGGGATGGAACCCAACTTGTCTGCATTGGAAGGCGGAGTCTTAACCACTGGACTGCCAGGGAAGTCCTATCCAGGGTCATTCAAGTGGGGTCCACTGAGGACTGTCTGAGGCGCCTGTCCCTCCCACGAGCAAACGCTAATAGATCTACTCATGACAAGTAGACCCATCTGATGGAGTACCTTTTCCTAGCAGCTCATTGATTGCAGATACTTTGCTTAAGCATTTCTCTGTGGCCTGAAACGTATTTGTCCAAATGCAAAGAAGGACTTTCAGGAGGGAGGGTGTGAATTCATCTGGTGACCGTTGGTGGTTTTCCTGGCTTATATGGTAGGTTCTCTTGTGTGGAAAAAAAAATGCAAAATAAAAAATAGTAGTGAGTTACAGAGTCATTTTTTTCCATTTCTTTTACAGGTAGATGACCAAATGAAGCTGCTTCAGAACTGCTGGAGTGAGCTCTTAATTCTCGACCACATTTACCGACAAGTGGTTCACGGAAAGGAGGGCTCCATCTTCCTGGTTACTGGGCAACAAGTGAGTGTAGACGCCAGAAGGAAAAAAGAAGTGTCTTTTTATTAAGCATGTGCAGGATGGCAGGAATTCAACTAGGTCAGAAGCTCTTTTGCGCTTTGAAAGGGATATATATTGGCTGCATATAATTTAGAGACGCTGACTTGGGGCGCCCTGTTCCCGCTCGGATGGTTACAGTGAAACTTGGCCCAGACCGCCACCCCTGCCGGCCTGCTGGGGTTGCAAGTGATGCTCTGAAGGGTCAAAACAATTGCTGAGTCGGGATTAATGGTTGGTACCTTGGGTTTCTTCCCCAAGCTTCTGCATGAATCTATCACACTTGTTTGTTAGCTATTAAAAAAAAAAAAAACTTGGAAATGATGAAATCTTGGTATTTTGGAATCATGTTGGTGGGAGAGACTGATTCAAATACTGTATGTCAATTATCTGTATCTTTGGCCTAAAGGCAGCCAAGTCAGAAGCAAAGGCAGTGTTCATTTTCAAGAGTCAGTCACTGTTTTTTTTCCCCCCTTCCACTTTTATTTTTTTCTTTTTTTAATTGGAGTATAACTGCTTTACACTCCTCTGTTAGTTTCTTCTGTACAGGGAACTGAGTCAGCTGTGTGTACATATCCATCCCCTCCCTCGTAGGCGCCCCCCCACCCCTCCGTTCCCCTCCCCTCCCGGTCATCTCGGAGCACCGAGCTGAGCTCCCTGCACTCTGCAGCAGCTTCCCACTCGCGATCTGTTTTGCACAGACCGGGGTGTGTATGTCAGTCCCACTTGCTCAGTTCGTCCCACTCCCCCCCAGCCAGTCATTATCGAAAAGGAAGATGGAAACAGAAAATTGCCGTGAGGTCCTACTCCTTTACGAATGGGTATTTGTTTGGTCCATGGGTATTTATTGAGCATCGTGCAGGGCCCCTCGCTCACTGTCCTGTGGCTTCGGCATATATTAGTGACCAAAACAGAAAAGTAGTCAAACGATAAAGGGGCTTAACGCTTCAGCAGAAGAAGCTGACGGTAATCAATAATCCTAATAAATGTGAGAAGTCAAAGTGCTATTGAATTAAAAAAAAAGGGGGCGGGGGGATGCCGTGTAGAGGGGAATCAGCGTCCTCCCCTGGCGTGTTGCTGTGTGACCCACGGCTTGCAGTGTTAACGGGACGGGTTGGCTGAGCCTTATTCAGAAGGTGAGATTTGAGTGAAGCCTTGAGGGAAGAAAGACACCTGGCCTTCTGGATACCTGGGAGGAGAGAAAGTCTGCCTAGTGAACCTGATTCCAGCTTTACCGCGTTCTGGAATGTCCCTCCTGGTTCTTGGCCTCCGTTTTCTGTTTTCTGTGGGTTGTTAAAATGATGGGAGGGATGCAGAGACCCGATTAGTCCGGGGGGCTGCTGCAGGCCTCAGGACCCAGGCACAGTGATCTTTTACTTCCAACCATAAATGTTTATGTGCTGTGAAAGCCCGGCAGTGCATATTTGAAAGTGAAAGGCTGCTTCCACATCATTTGCTGAATTATAGATAAATCACATGTTCCCAATCAAGTTAAAGGCAAGCACTGTCTCAGAGTTTTTGCAGATCGGATCAGCCATCATCACTGCCTGGCCCCTGCTTCCTGCACAGCTCCTGAGAAAAAGGCTTTCTAGGATCAAGCCTCAGCGGGTTTGACTTCCTGATCTTTTGAATTTCCGTTGAGCATTTCCAGCCTGTGACCCGGGTCTGTGAAAGGAGTGGACCCATTTTCAGAGCCTCGTCACAGCCTGCCTCCCAACCCCCTCCCTCCCGGGCCCCACGGGGAGCTACATTAGAAGAACAAGACTCAGCCCACAAATTAATTTGATTTCGTCCTTCCGAGTTCCAGAAATCAAATGGGTTTGTGCCGTTCTTTCTCAGAGCACTTCCATTCCTGCTCTTAGAAATGCTCCTCATTTCACGTTTCATTTTGCACTAAGTGCTGACCCTGGTAAAGGCAATTACCATGTAAAAAGTAGAGAAAGTGCCCTCTTCCTCCGATTTTCCAAACCAAGAATGATCAAGGAGTGGATGGCGTTTCTCATGTTCAGTATCAATTATTGCTACTTCGTGTTTTCCATCACAACGGAATTTCTTACTTAACCCTGAAGTTAGCTATTTTAATTCTGTCTTTTCTTCTGGCTTCTCTAAGGGTACGTTAAATAGCCTTTAAGCCAAAAGGAAAAAAATGATTGTCAGTAACATTAAGCATTGCCAAATCAATTCTACATATCAGTATTTAGCATCTTATCACTATAAGAATTCATTTCTTATCAGGATTTTTAAACCACATGCACACAAAACGTATGGCTGAAAGTGCATATATAAAATAGCAACAGAGGATTTTGAAGTGGTTCCACTTTTAAGTGTTTGCACATTCTCGCTAATGAACAGCCGCTGTAACATTTTCCTATGGGAAGGGCCTGCTGGCACCTTTTTCATTATCTTCTGTTATTATGTATCGTATTAAAAAGACAGGCATCTTCCAGCATACAAGTCATCAAAAATTGCAGCTATCAGAACGGAAAGCAATTTAGCTAAAACTGTTGCTCCCTTCATGATGAGCGGAATTTATCCAAAGGGGACATCCACTTACAGTATTTCTTCAATATCTCCCTTGAATTTAATGGGCACAAAGATTCCAGGTAAGGCAGTAATAAATTAATTTTACTAAGTACATAAAAGACAAGGCCAGCTGCTCCTGCGGTGAGTGCAAACTCCACATTCGACAATGAAAATATAATTATGTTTGTAATAAAATGTAAAGAAGTTGCAGATCTGGGCGCTGTTTCAGGAATAAATCACTGCTCCTCCTTCAGAGCCGTGTGATTTGATAAATTATCCTTGAAGGAGAGGTTATCAGAGCCCCCACTTCATGAGCATGTTTGAGCTCTCACATTAGCCTGCATATAAATATATAGCGATAAAGTTGTCGGTATGCCAATTGATTTCCCGAAGTCCACCTCGCTAGTTTAGAGTCCCGTGAAACCATTTCAGTTCCTTTCTCTTAGAGTGTGTTTATGTTTCCAAGTATGAAATTCTGACAGTTGAACTTATTTCATACCTATTTGATCTACATACACCTCACAAGTTTTAACTTACCCATCTTTTTAAAAAATGAATTTAGAGTCCTTTCAGTTACAGTGTACTTCATTTGCAACTATGAAGTTTTAGTTTTGTAACTTTCAGTTCAGTTCAGTAGCTCAGTCGTGTCTGACTCTTGGCAACCCCATGAACTGCAGCATGCCAGGCCTCCCCGTCCATCACCAGCTCCGAGTCCACCCAAACCCATGTCCATTGAGTCGGTGATACCATCCAACCATCTCATCCTCTGTCATCCCCTTCTCCTCCTGCCCTCAATCTTTCCCAGCGTCAGGGTCTTTTCAAATGAGTCAGCTCATTGCATCAGGTGGTCAAAGTACTGGAGTTTCAGCTTCAAAATCAGTCCTACCAATGAACAGTCCTACCAATGATCTCCTTTGTAACTTACTGCCTACCTATTAGAACCACACACATAGCAGAATTGAATTAACCCCATCTTAATAATAAAAAAGAATCACAAGCTCAGTCTCTCAGTCATGCCTGAGTCTTTACAACCCTGTGGACTGTAGCCCACCAGCCTCCTCTGTCCATGGATTTCCCAGACAAGAATACTAGAGTGGGTCGCCATTCCCTTCTCCAGTAGCAACATACTTGTGGCTGACTTTGGTACACTCTCCAGGTGTAGGGCTGGCTGGTGATTTTTTTTTTTAACGTGTTATGTGCATTCTAAGCTGTAGTGACGATGCCTTCAGCTGGTGATTCCAAGTTTAACTTGGCAATGTTGTCCCAGCTGTTCTCATTTCTTAATGACGATGGGAGTGGGTGGCCCCTTACTGTTATCCAGCTGAACACCTCGCTGAGAGGAGGGCACGAAAGGACAGAGCCTTTCCGAGACTTCCACAGGCCCCGCCCACCCTCCTGCTCTGCCCCGGGTTTCCCCCACCTCTGACCCTGGCTGCCATTCCCTCTTCTACCCCACTTTGTCCCTGTAGGATTTACATTCTTCTTATTAGGAGGAGTAGTTAGACCCTGTACAGTCCCCAAGAGATTTGGAGCTGAGCTACCCCTGTTTAGTAAGAAGAACGTCCTTGGAGTAGGAAGTTCTCCTGGCGGGACCTGGTCCAGTGAAGGTTGGGGCATCCCTGGGTGTGCCCAGCGGGTGACCCTGCAGTGGTCATGGCATCCTTCCGCTGGGCCTCTCTGCCTCTAGCTCAGGCTTCAGGCTGCCTGTGTGCTGGCCCTTCCTTTTACACGGTCCGAGACAGAAGCCACAGGAGCACTTAGCTGCTGATGTGTGAGTTTAGGGGGAGAGGCGGGCACCTGGCCCAGGCGAGGAGGACGGTGTGGTGGGATGTGGGGCCTCCCGAGGACACGCATGGACTGGGGCTTTTTCATGCGCAGTTGACTCTCTGTAAACTGATTGACACCTTTGTGGGGGTCGTCTTTCCACTGACTCATAATTTTTCTCACTCTCGGAAAAAGGTTTCTGTGCACCCAGTATTCTCTAGTTAGAGCTGAAAATTCAACTCATCATATTTACACACACACACACAAAATCCATTCTGCCTTGTTTTTAATTGCAAATTCTCCTCGAGGGACTCGTTCTCCTGCTTAGGAGGCAGCCCTGTGCCTTCTCCTAGAGAAGCAAGTGCAGTCAATTATGGTAATGAAATGTCAATAAATATAAAAATTTAATACAATCTGCTCCGGGTGAGTGGCAGATGAGGACTTGCCTCCCAGACAAATTTGCTGCTGCTGCAAATATTAAATGCACCTAAAAGAATATCTGGCTGCCTGAGCGCCCGCCAGTGAAGAAGGGACGGGGCGGCAGGTACCAGCCGGGCTCTCCCGTTAAGCTATAATTGCAGCAGCACAGCCGGTTCTGCCATTGACGGCCACCCCAACATCTTAACTTACTATCGTGGGTCGAACTTCGGGTGTCCCTGTGAATAATCTGAGGTGGATGCATCTGCTGCTCCGTTTTTTTTTTTCTTTTAACGGAGAAGAAAATAAGCCTTTTTTTGTTTTCCAAATCAAGAAATTATTCTTCTCATAAATAAGGTCGTTGTGTCTTTAGAGAGTGATGTATTAATAATCGCGTGAGGGTAGCTAGTTGTTGTAGCTTTTTAGGAAGCAGCAAACTAAGGAACTGCAGAAGGAAATGGCAACCCCCTCCAGTATTCAGTATTCTTGCCTGGAGAATTCCATGGACTGAGGAGCCTGGTGGGTCCATGGGGTCGCAGGGTCAGACACAACTGCGTCACCATCACTCACTCAAATCAAAGAATAATCTAAATGTGATACCTTCATCACCTGTAAGCATAGAGTCTTGAATGATGATTACTTTAAAATGAAGTCTCTTAATAATTTTATTAAATAACATTTAAAAAATAAATAAACAATAAATACATCTCTGCCTTCACTTGCCTCATTAATTATTAACTTTGTATACACTTGGAATGTAGGCTGCCCAGGTGGTGCAGTGGTAAAGAATTACTTGCCAATGCAGGAGATACAGGAGGCGTAGGTTCGATTCCTAGGTCAGGAAGATCCCCTGGAGGAGGAAATGGCAACCCACTCCAGTAGTCTTGCCTGGAGAATCCCATGGACAGAGGAGCCTGGCGGGCTGCAGTCCATGGGGTCTTACAGCGTTGAACACCGCTTAGCGACTGAGCATACATTTAGAATGCCTCTCTGGATTCACTTTTTATGGACAGTGTATTTTCCTTTAAACTTATTCATAAGTTAACAGTTTTCATCTTAGGTGGTAATGGCATGTCACAATAGGAAAAAAGTCACATCCAACTCTTTGAGATCCCATGGACTGTAGCCCACCAGGCTCTTCCATCCATGGGATTCTCCAGGCAAGAATACTGGAGTGGGTTGCCATTTCCTCCTCTGGGGGATCTTCCCGACCCAGGAATTGAACCTGTGTCTCCCAAGTCTCCTGCATTGGCAGGCAGATTCTTTACCACTGAACCGCCTGGGAAGCCCCATGTATTGTATATACGTGTGTTTATATATATGTATAATTTATATATATGTATAAAGTCTAAATAAACAGTAAATACGACAGACTTGCCAGTTCTGCAGGTGCAGTTTTCCTACTAACACGCCGCGTTCTGTGTTGCAGGTAGACTATTCCGTCATAGCCTCACAGGCGGGGGCCACACTCAACAACCTCATGAGCCATGCACAGGAACTGGTGGCAAAGCTTCGTTCTCTGCAGTTTGATCAACGAGAGTTCGTGTGTCTGAAGTTCTTGGTGCTCTTTAGTTTAGGTAAGGAATCCTTTCCTCATCCAAGTGACTAAATGATCCCGATCTTTGAGTGCCTTGAAGGCCATCCATGTTTTTGTTTTTCCAGAAGAGAAGAACCTTCTTTTCTAATCGTGACACCTTCCAGCTTGATCGTGTTTTCCTGTGTGGTCCTGGCTGAGCTGTAGCTCCTGTAGTGGGTGGACTGGGGCGTGGAGGAGTCATGACTGAAGGCCGTAACAAGGGGGTGACCCTGATAGAAAGCTGCGGCAGAGGCCCCGGAAGGGCACGTGGGCCACATTTGGGCCACCTTAGCTGCTCTTGGTCGTCTCTCTGTACCTTTTGCTTCAGCTTGCAAGCTACTGCTGTTTTTGTTCTTATGAAATATGGAGAGTAATTAAAAACTTGATTCTTAAATCTCTATCAGGATTAACTAGAGTATGTTTATAACCAAATACACACTAGGCAAGCATAAAAGATGATGGTTGTCAAGGGGAAAGGATGCTTCTTTAGGAAAGCTTTGGAGAAGAAATAACTAAGCAAGACAGATTAGCTAAATCAAGGTTCCCAGTGAGTCAGCTGAGAAAAATCACCACTGCTTGGAATAAAAAAAGGATTAAGGAGATGGATTTTTATTGACTTCAAAGGCACAGATTTTTCTGCCTGTCCCATACTTGATTTCTGTATTTTGTTGGCTTAATAAAGCCAACTTAAATAAACTTTTTGCCAAGTGCATTTATTACTTATTGGCAGACAGCTGAGGGAGGCAACTTCCCTTGAATGAAAAAAATGCAGAAATCAGATTTACCAACATATGTTTTTTCTTTAGTCTTCAGTTATAAGATAGTTGTGAATTCATATCCTAAGAAATAAAACAATAAAACACACTGCAAAGTAAAACAGATGTGTCTACGCTCCAGATTTGGTACTTTCGTTTTAAAATTCTTCTTGACAGCACAGCACAACTGTTGCTAATAAAGGCATAGTTTGAAGTAATAGAACCAGAGTTAATTTTTCACATGTAGTCAACATTGAAAAGAAAAGGAACATTTTCATATTTTGGAAAATGTGATAAATATAGCAAAAAGAAATGTTACTGAAAATTTGAAAAGACAACAGAATTTCATAGATGTAGTGTTCAAAGGTTTACCATGCCAGCCCTGGGACCTGTGTGGTTTCTGTATTAACCACAAGAAACAGGAGAGTTCTATTCAACCAAGTCTATGTCCCAAGAGCATTTTTTTTTTTTTAACGGAGAGGAACATATAGCATAGGCCTGCTTGCTGTCATCTCACTATTTATTCTGCTTTATGGCAAGATCTTAGTCTTTTCAACTCATGCATTTGATCAGTAATTAAATGAAAAATGTGGTAATATGTGTGTAAGAAATCTTACAGCATCTCAGTGATAAAATATTTAAAGAGAGTCATCTCACTTCAATGGTATTTTAAATTAGTTGAAGAACTGCGTGACTTTTGAAGATGCGGAGATTAACCATCAGCCATGTTTCGTTTTCATCACTTTTATCTTTCGTTCATCATTTTTCAAAATTATTATATTCTCTGCCAAATCCTATGGATGGGTGGTCAGGGGCGTGGGCCCGGGGTGGCGGGGGAGGGGCAGTTCTGAAGTGCTCGAAACGCTCGAACTTGACAGGTTATCCTCCTGAACCGTTGGCCATGCGTTTACCAGAACTGCACTCTAGTGAGTATGTTAACCGTTTCAGGATCCTGAGCATCAGGGAATACCCAGTTGAATGTCCCTTAAAACTATTCTTGTTTGTGGCTTAAGGAAGAAAGGAAAGCATGGCTTTCTGGTTAGATGTAAACCAAGTCTGGCCAAGGGTTCATTTTTGAAGAATCACGAATAGTTTCGGGCCATAAAGTCCAAGTAGTTTCCAATCTCTGAATGGAAAACGTTAGTTCCCCTTAGAAACAATAAATAATCAATCTTTGGAAGGGATGTGGTAATTCACCATTGGGCACCCACGCCAGCCCCCAAAGCCTGTTGTACCCAAGACGGATGTGAAATCACATCAGGGCCTCCCGCAAAAGCTGACCCTGTGCCCCTGAGTCTGAAACCTGCAGTGTTCCTATCCCAGGTTTATTCCTGTATTGCTGTGGTCAATATCCCTTGAGATATTCCTATCTCAAGGCTCCAGCCGTGAGCCTCTGGGATCCTGGAGATGGCTGGGGCTCCATGTGGACTCATATGAGGTCAGGGGCGGTGTGGACTGAAAGATGAGGTGGGCTTTCCAGGTGGATGTGGTGAGAGTAGGTGTGAGCCCTCGCAGGTCCAGCCTCCTAAGACACAGGATGCCACGCCGTGCAAAACACGGGAGGCAGGAGGGCAGATGGACTGGGGACCATCAGGGCACTGGCAGGGGATGTGGCTGGAGAGGCAGGCGAGAGGCACTGCCTGAGCTGAGCACTTCCTGTCCCACCACGGGGATGCAGTGGCCACCAAAACTGGGGACCACAGTCTTCATTCTGCAGAAAGTCCGGATTCTTTTTAAAGGGTTGGAGGCGTGTCACTGAAGGAGATTTGCCTTCCCTGTAGCGACGTGGAAAGTGGACTAGAAACTGTCTTCAGTGGATTTAACGAGCCTTGAAGACAGAAGTGCGATAGGTATGGACATGTCACAGGGCACAGACCTCGGGATGTGACTGATGCAGAGGAGACGCTGGGACGCATCTCGGTTTTCTGGGCTCCTCACCCAGAAGAGGAGATTCGACAGGAGCATCCCCTGACTGATTTCAACCAGTGTGTTGGCCGTTCAGTCATGTCCGACTCTTTGTGACCCCGTGGGCTGACCCCATGGGGCCCACCAGGCTCCTCTGTCCGTGGGATTCTCCAGGCAGGAATACTGGAGTGAGTTACCATGCCCTCCTCCAGGGGATCTTCCTGACCCAGGGATCAAAGCTGGGTCTCCTGCATTGCAGGAGGATTCTTTGCCATCTGAGCCACCAGGGAAGCAGCTAGGCTTCTCCTAACAGTTGTCCTACACTGAAGCTGAGTCCTGATTTCATGAAAAGCTAATGACGGAACTAAAGTAAAAGCTGCAGCTGACCAAAATTCTTCCAATCTGCTACCTGAATTTTTCCCCTTCAAATTGTGTCCATAAGCAGACATCAGTTGATTACGCTGGTTTAGAAAAAGAAAAAGTGAAAAAATGCCCTGTCTTCCAGGATATTTCTCTGTGTGTGATAGAGTAGGCTCCAGAGTCCCAGTCTTCGCTGGTTATTTTATTTTCTTAAAATCCTATTACTTATTTATTTTTTCTTTTTCTCACCTAACTATGCTCAGTTGTGTCCAAGTTTTTGCAACCCCATGGACTGTAGTCCCCCAGGCTCCTGTGTCCATGGGATTCTCCAGGCAAAAATACTGGGGTAGGTTTCCATTTCCTCCTCCAGGGCATCTTCCTGACCCAGGGATCAAAGCCACATCTCCTGTGTCTCCTGCATTTTCAGGCAGATTCTTTACCACTCAGCCGCCTGGGAACCCTTCTCACCTTACTATGAGATAACATAATTTGCATCCGTGGAGAGAATTCTTAATTGTCCAGTGCAAACTGATGCCCCAAGAGAGGCCAAAATAAAATGTTTGTTTATTGGCTTGTACTCCCACCTTTTAAAGAGGAATCGAGGTTGCTGATGCCGTTTGCTGTCAGCCACCAGGACAGAGGTGACTCTCACAGAGGAGGAGGTAGGCGTGTGGAGTCATGATCCCAATACCATCTTTACCGCGTGCCTTCCAAGACCAGGAGACCGGTCCCGTCCACTGCATCACCTGAAAACACGTGCAGAGCTGAGAAGGTCACCTGGCCTGTAACTGCCGCTTCCTGGATAAGGTCGTTGCATGGTCCAGGCCAGCAGGGGCGTGAATGTGGTCTGAGAGCTCAGGGCAGTATCCCAGCTAAGAGGTCACCCTGGCCGGGATCTTCTCTGCCTCGGGGCTCCGTGCCTGGACTTGGTGGACTCCTGTTCGATCCCAGGTGGCAGGAGAAAATAGACACATATTGCATCCCATCTCGTCTGGTGTGTGCCCTTGACTGTTGTGAGTCATTCTCTTGTCTGGTCAGTATTTCTGACAGCACTTTTTCATACTCAGCTGAGTGGAAGAGATGGTTTCTTCTCTTTGAGACGATTTCCCTGACCTAAAAAGTTGATTGGGGTTAGAAGTTGTCCTTTATTTTTCTCTATATCCCAGGTTTCATTGCTTGGTACACAGCAGGGACTTAGGAAATGTCACTGATAAAGTAGATGCATCAATAGAGTTCAGTTCAGTTCAGTCACTCAGTCATGTCCGACTCTTTGCAACCCCATGAATCGCAGCACGCCAGGCCTCCCTGTCCATCACCAACTCCCGGAGTTCACTCAAACTCACGTCCATCGAGTCAGTGATGCCATCCAGCCATCTCATCCTCTGTCATCCCCTTCTCCTCCTGCCCCCAATCCCTTCCAGCATCAGAGTCTTTTCCAATGAGTCAGCTCTTCCCATGAGGTGGCCAAAGTACTGGAGTTTCAGCTTTAGCATCAGTCCTTCCAAAGAAATCCCAGGGCTGATCTCCTTCAGAATGGACTGGTTGGATCTCCTTGCAGTCCAAGGGACTCTCAAGAGTCTTCTCCAACACCACAGTTCAAAAGCATCAATTCTTCAGTGCTCAGCCTTCTTCACAGTCCAGCTCTCGCATCCATACATGACCACTGGAAAAACCATAGCCTTGACTAGACTAACCTTTGTTGGCAAAGTAATGTCTCTGCTTTTGAATATGCTGTCTAGGTTGGTCATAACTTTCCTTCCAAGGAGTAAGCGTCTTTTAATTTCATGGCTGCAGTCACCATCTGCAGTGATTTTGGAGCCCAAAAAAATAAAGTCTGATACTGTTTCCACTGTTTCCCCATCTGTTTCCCATGAAGTGATGGGACCAGATGCCATGATCTTCGTTTTCTGAATGTTGAGCTTTAAGCCAACTTTCTCACTCTCCTCTTTCACTTCATCAAGAGGCTTTTTAGTTCCTCTTCACTTTCTGCCATAAGGGTGGTGTCATCTGCATATCTGAGGTTATTGATATTTCTCCCGGCAATCTTGATTCCAGCTTGTGCTTCTTCCAGCCCAGCGTTTCTCATGATGTACTCTGAATACTCAGCTTTATTTTTATTTTTTTAGAAACTACTTTTATTAATTTTTGCTTTATATTAGAATATCATTGATTTATAATGCTGTGTTAGTTTCAGGTATACAGAAACATGATTCAGTTCGACTTATTCAGTTTTAAACTCAAGGCAAAGCCTCTACCGAAATAGTTTGTGATCTGTATAATAGGAGGTATTTCAGTCAGAAAGTTCTGTCTAAGTGCTTAGTTGAGTCAGGCATGTCCAACTCTTTGTGACTCTATGGACCATAGGCCGCCAGGTTCCTCTGTCCAGGGATTCTCCAGGCAAGAATACTGGAGCGGGTTTCCATGCCCTCCTCCAGGGAACCTTCCTGACCCAGGGATTGAACCCACGTCTCTTATGTCTCCTGCATTGGCAGGTGGGCTCTATCTATCCAAGTGCAGGTTAATTTTCAGAGACTAGTTTTTCCAAAGTACTCTCTAACAACTACCTCCTCACAATTAAATTCTTTTTTCTTTAACTGAAGTGTAGTTGATTTACAGTGTTCCAGGTGTACAACAATGTGATTTAGTTATAAGTGCACAGGTATATTTTTTTTCAGATTCTTGTTCAGCATAGCTTGTTACAGGATGTTCACTGCAGCTCCCTGTGCTGTGCAGCAGGTCCTCGTTGATTTCCCTACTTTATGCCTAGTAGTGTGTGTGTGTTAATCTCAGACTCCTAACTTATCCCCTGCACCTTTCCCCTTTGGTAACCATAAGTTTATTTTCTTTGTCTGTGAGTCTGTTTCTGTTTTCTAAGTAAATTCATTTGTGTCCTTCTTTTCAGATTCACATGTAAGTGACATCATGGGCTTCCCTAGTGGCTCAGACAGTAAAGAATCTGCCTGCAGTGCAGGAGACCCAGGTTCAGTCCCCTGGAGAAGGGAATGGCTACCCACTCCAGTGTTCTTGCCTGAAGAATCCCATGGGCAGAGGAGCCTCGCAGGTTACAGTCCGTGGGATCTCAGAGAGTTGGACGTAACTGAACAACTAACGCTGACTAACTAAGTATAAGTGATACCGTGCGCGGCTCGTCTTTCTCCGTCTGACTCACTTCATGTAGTGCGATAACCTCTAGGTCCGTCCATGTTACACAATTACATTCTTTTTTATTCCCAGTTTGCATTCTCCCAGGGTACGTGGAGAGCTGTTCACTTGTAAGCTCTCAGGGGAAGCTAAGTCGGACACGACTGAAGCAACTTAGCAGCAGCAGCAGCAGCAGTAACATTAGAAAGAATATCAGTGGCTAAAACCAGGTGGTTAATGCCTATCTGTTCCAAGCAAGTAAATGTGAGACGGTAGGCCTTCAGCCCTTGTTCATGAATATGGCTGAGGACGGCTGTCCTTCTCGGGTGGACACAGTCGTGTCTCAATCCATCGTGGCAGCTCTTAGCTTCGCTCCAAGCGTCCAGGTGTTGACTGGGGTGCTGCTCACGAGTAACACCGCACGGGGAAGAGTCATGCTCATGAGGGCGGACACCCCAGCGGAGGTGGGTGGTGGGGCCATGTGATGACTCGATATGAAATCCCCGGCCTCATGGCCGCCCTCATCCAGCTGCCGCCCGCGGCCCATCCCAGAGGAGCACCGAGTGAGCAGAGGCGTCTCCTTCATCCCGTGGCTCAGCTCTTCCATCCCACGGGCTCAGCACAACCCCTGCACCTCAGGGCCGTCAGGCACAGTGTCTTAAACACCAACGACCGTCCAAGCAATTGCTGAGTGTTCAAGAACAAAACAGCATTAGTGTGGCCTGATCCATGGTCAGAAGGGGTTTTGACGGTGGCTGGGTAGTACCTTCAGGTCCGAAAGTCATTGAAAAATTACAATTTGAAAAGCAAGATATTTCTAAGGCCGGACAGAGTGGTTTTCTCCTATCTGTGTGGCTGCCGTAAGCTCTGCAGCCTGACCTGACACCGGGGGCCGGCCGTTGTTCTCGATGAGGTCAAGGCCGCCGAGCCCCCGAATTAACCAGCTCTCCAGCCCATGAGCAGGGTATGTGTATCTGGTTTGCTCCAAGCTTACTCTTGAACATATAGTAGGTTTTTAAGAAATATGTATTGCGTGGTTCACAGATGAAAGAATGCTTTTGCATCCAACTTCTGGGTTAAAAAGAAAGGGGTGAAACCTGGTGAGGGAAGGGATAAAATGGAATATTGGCATTGACATACACACAGTACTATGTATAGAATAGACGAGCAACGAGGACCTTCTGTATAGCGCAGGGAGCTCCTCAGTACTCTGCAATGGCCTATGTGGGAAGCAATCGTAAAAAGAGAGGATATATATCTGTGTATAGCTGGGCTTTCCAGGTGGCTCAGTGCAAGATCCACCTGCAGTGCAGGAGACTCAAGTTCGATCCCTTGGTTGGGAAGATCCTCTGGAGGAGGAAATGGCCACCCACTCCAGTATTCTTGCCTAGAGAATTCCATGGACAGAGGAGCCTGGTGGGCTGCAGACCATGGGGTCACAAGAGTCAGACACGACCTGGAGACTGAACAGCAGCGGCTGCGTGTGTTTAACTGGCTCACCGTGATGTGCGCCTGAAAATAACACAACATTGTAAATCAATCACACTCCAATAAAAGTAAAAAATATTTATATGATAAAAAATTTTTTAAGTAATAGAAACTTGAAAAATTAGTTTTAAAAAATATACAAAGTTTCAAGACAGGAGGCTAGAAAATAGATCCTCTGGATACATGTTAGAGAATTCGACATCTTTTTATTTTAGAAATTAAGGATCTGAGTCTTCACATTGTGAGTGGAGTTCTTGTTAGGGAAGTAGAGACTAAACAGAATCTTCTCCTTTGGGAATAACATAGTCAACGAAGTTAAGGACCGATGCTCAGTATTCAGGTTCTGTTGAAACGGCGGTGCTAAGAGGCTCAGTGTCAACATGAGCCATAGAAGGAGGGGGCAGGAAGGCATTTCTCCTCTAACGTTAACAATAAAGCACCCTCAGGACTTCCCTGGTGGCCCGGTGGCTAAGAATCCACCTTCCAACGCTGAGGACCTGGGTTTGATCCCTGGTTGGGGAACTGAGATCCCGCATGCCACAGGGCAGCTAAGCCCGAGTGGTGCAACTGGAGAAGCTTGCGTGTTGCAGCAGAGACTCAGCACAATTTTAAACATTTTTAAATGCCTTCAAGTGGGTAAACGTCTTACTGTCCCCCTTTCATTTCGTGTTTAAAAGAAGACCAGGTAGTCTCCCCCAGCATTTTAGGCTCAGAGCCACATCTGGAACTGACAGCCCCAAAGCTCGGTCTGGCACGACAGACTCTTCAGGGACCTATGAGCTTATCAGTGAGTGTTTCTTAAACGCTCCCTACGTCCTAAGGCACCATCTCTACAGACAGAATGATGAAGAGAATCAGGACTGTCATCTGAAGAATATGGACCAGGAAGAAGACCAGACTCTCTTGGGTAAAAGCAGGGAACTGCTTTACATGAATTTCCCATTTTTATTGACTATACTAAGTAATTGCAAAGCTTTTCACTCCCCTTGGTTTCTGTGTGTGTGTGTGAGAGAGAGAGAGATCGTATGTCTGTGTGCACTCTGGGCTGAGGATTTCAGCGAGCTTGTGGAAAGCATTGTGTCGTAGCCTTGGTACCTCCCTCTCGAAGAATCCCTCCTCGTAGTTTGTTGCTGTCTCAGCTTTGCCTCTTTTTTTGACCGCGAACCATACCTTAGCAGAGCCGCATGAGTGATCCCAGGCTTTCAGAACTCATGTGTCTGCTTTGTATCCCCCTGGACTCTGTGATGTTCACAGGAGACGATTAGCCAGAGTAGCTTGATGGTCGTTGTCCTCTTGCCCGTTGGTCATCAGCATCAAACACTCTAAATAGAAAAAGAGGAGGCTAGGAGATTCAGGACGTGACGCTCCTTGGTGGGGAGGCAAATTAGGACATTCTATCTTCTTGCTTTACTAAAGGGTCCACCCTGACTCTTGCAATATGATGTTGATTTTGTTAATAGTAAATAAAATCACACTGTGCTTTCTAGCTTGAGACTGTGGATGGTGAGTTCAGTCTTTTGGGTTAAAGAGACGTATTTTTGGTCACTGGTTTTCCCAAAGAGCTTATTCTTTGATAGGATGGATTTTCTCTTGTTTTTGTGTTTTAAATCTTGTCCGGTAATTCTTCTGCTTGGGGCTTTTAAAAGAGGGTTTATTCTTGTTTCCTTCTCCTGCACACACCATTTCTCCTCCTGGCTTGCAGTGTCAGAACCTGGCCAAGATGCATGGTCAGTGCTCCCCAGGGAGCAGGTGGCAAAGAAAAACGCCAGGAGGGAGACGAGCCCCGTGCAGTCAGAGCCTCTGTGCAGAGCTCAGAAAGCTGTCACCAAAGGGGACTTGAGTCACTGTCAGGACCAGATTGTTTATCTATGTAGATTTCATTTGAAATGAGAGCGTTCTAATGGGCCGGGAATCGCAGAGCAACTGTTGCTCTCAGATCCCAATTAACCAGAGGCCACAGGACTTGCAGGGATAGTCAGCACTGCGTGGTTAAGTGGCGCACAGGCAAGGCCCACGTGTCCCCGGCCCGGCGGCCCTAGCGGTTCGGTGCTGGCCTCCCTAACCGAGGCCGCTTCTCCTTCTTCACTGCTGTCGCTGCTGGATGGGAAAGACCACCGTGAAGCCATTGCCAAGGGTGGCGTGTGCCTTCCTGTAATAAGAGAAGACCGCCCCCCTGCACGCCCGCCTCCTCCCCTCTACTCGGTGTTTGCGGCCCTCAGGACAGACCAGGGTGTGCGCTGGTTGCTCAACTGCATTCCATTCACCAGTCCCCGTCCAGAGGTCACTGAGGCATCAGCGTTCAGTCCTGCCTCCTGCAGGGAGGAGACAGTTCTGCAGGATCCGGTGATGACTGGTGAGTTATGGGACGTTGGGTTGTTCTGGCCTGGGCTGTGCCCCCATGCCCTGCTGACCCCGAGCTGGGCAGCCTTGGCAGGGGGCACACATAGGGACACAGCAGAGGCCCCATGCTCCGCCCCCCGACTTCTAGACGAGTCTGGGAATAGTGACAGCCACCTTTCAAGGAGGGGATGCCAGGAGAGGAGCTGCAAAAGAAAGAGCTTGTTTTGCCGGCGTCTCCAGCAGAGGCCCAGCAGCTTGCTGG
The DNA here is from genome assembly GCF_032452875.1 of Bos javanicus. Classification (NCBI taxonomy): domain Eukaryota; kingdom Metazoa; phylum Chordata; class Mammalia; order Artiodactyla; family Bovidae; genus Bos; species Bos javanicus. The sequence continues at coordinate 79,642,293 of NC_083883.1, forward strand.
GTTTGAGGGGTTTTGCCTTTGGCTTGTGCGCCCCTGTTGAGTTGGAAGGGGCGGTGGAAGGCGGGTGAGAGCACAGTTCTAAGCAAAGCCACAGGAACCAACGGAAACACAAAACCCCCTTTGCTTTTTGGCAACATTAAATCTAATTCACGGAAGTGGCCCAGACCCAGCAGATTCGACGACAGTGGTTAACGCTGCGTTTGCAGCGCCTGGAGCAAAATGAACTGTGCTCTCTGTCAGTCAGACCACGACGCGCGGGCGTTGGGTCAACTGCGGAGCAAACCCACGGCCGACCTGGGTCGTGCTGCTGGGCTCAGCTCCCAGCCTCGGTCCACCGGGGGGGCTTGCGAAGGCTGGAAGCCTGGCAGACCTCCGCACGTGTGCATCCCCTGTGCGTCTGAATATTAATTCAGTCTGAAAACAGGCACAGCTGTCTGCAGGTCACAGAACTACTTACAAAGTACCTGAGAAAAAGATGGAGCAGCAAAAACCAGTTTTCCATGATGTGGTCGTTGGTTTTCCTGAAGCTGGTCTCAATATTTGCCTTGTTGTAGCCTTCCAAACCCTCACCTGTGTGCTAGAGCACGCGTGCACACGCACACACACGCCGTCCCTGACCGGTGGGTATATTCCCCTCACATCGTTCCCCAAGTGCACTCTTAAGTTGTTCCTTGTGAAACATAAGGGAAAGAGGGCTCCCGGCTTCTTCCTACAATTAGCATTCCGTCTCAGTTTTTCCCTTTTCGTGTATGATACTATAATTTAGAAAAACACTCACCAGACACTTTCTAGATCTCCACAGGATTGCCCGGCTGATGGAGATGCAGCGGAAGGTAATGCTGGCAAATAAGCATTTCCTAAAATTTATGTAATCATTTGAAATTCAGAAAGGATTGATTAGCATTCAGGAGATGCCCCCGCTCAATATTTACACCATAGAGATTTGGCAGGAGCAAATAATGGCACATAAAGTTGATGCTTGTCTTAATTAAATGCGGTATAATAGGTGTTGTGTGGATTTTTTTTTTTTTTTCTTTCAGTGAGCAAAGCAGTTTAGCAATGAGCAGATATAATTCATTGTGGAGTTCTAAGTTTGAGCTGAATCGATATGAATTTACAGCCGTGGAAGAAGTGATTATCATTTGTTATCTCCTGGTGCAAGAATATAATTGCCTAAATAGCATTTATTTAGGCATATTTCTGAATAGCTTATGCCTAAAAATATTTATCATTTTTTAGTTGTTCACACTAATATTGTCATTTTGCTAACTGCTGCCATTTAGGGAGATGATTTTTCAGAGTGCAATTGGCCTGGCAAACGGAGTGAGCAGGGAGGGAAGTGGCAGAGTGCGTGGGGCATTCTGCCCAGGTGTCTCTTGCCTTGGTCCTGCCAGCTGCTCTGTGACGACCCCAGGACCAGCTGTCTTAGTCTAGACTCAGCAGAGGTTAGTTGGTTAATGTGGCCGGTTCAGGTCCGCACACTAGTTAACTCCAGACCCCTCGGGGGCATTCCAGAATGGAGCCAGTCCGTCACTCACGGCTGAGACACGCGTAAACCTTTTCCTATTTGACTGATAAAATCCAATCTTGAGTTCTGGGTACATTTGGTTTTTGTTGTTGTTCAGTCACTAAGCCGTGTTTGACTCTTTGCAACCCCATGGACTGCAGCACGCCAGGCCTCTCTGTCCATCACCAAGTCCTGGAGCTTACTCAAAATCATGTCCATCGAGTCAGTGATGCCATCCAACCATCTCATCCTCTGCTGCTCCCTTCTCCTCCTACCTTCAGTCTTTGCCAGCATCAGGGTCTTTTCCAGTGAATCAGCTCTTCACATCAGGTGGCCAAAGTATTGGAGCTTCAGTTTCAGCATCAGTCCTTCCAATGAATATTCAGGACTGATTTCCTTTAGGATGGACTGGTTTGCTTTAGGATATTTGGTTAAGACAGACCAATTCCAGCCAGGAACCAAGAGGAAATATAAAAGATAAAGGCCTTTCATCGTTTTGAAGCATTAAATGACAAAACACACCAAGTGCCTGCTACGTGTAAAACCGTTGCACTGGGCCCTGTGTCTTCCCACAGTCTTTCCAAAAGGAAGGAAGCTTCCCATCGGACACAGAACCCAGGGACGCCGTTGCAGAAAAGGCCTTCCCTCGACCGCATACCCTGATGCCGTGGCTCCCTCCCTGCCTGCTTCGTTCCTGGGACCCACATCACATGCCACACACGTGGCCAGCTCACCAGCCCTGTCGTGTCAGTGAGAAGGCCTTTGTCAGCCCTCACGTGGTGTGAGTGACCACCCGCAGAGGCAGGAGGAGCGGGAAGCCGGGCGTGGGGTCCGGTAGAACCTCTGGAGGGGACCCTGTCCCACACCCTGAGCTGCCTGGATTTTTGGCAGAAACTGTGGGCCTGCCCCCCAAAAAGACACTGAATCCTAGAATTTTACACATAAAAGACCCTGCACTGAGTCCAAGGCCAAGCCCAGGCGCTTCTCCCCAGATGGAGAAATGGGCCGAGCAGCTCAGGTGGCCCAGGCCCAGGCCCATGGGCTCAGTCTGAACTGACAGGTTAGACTCCGCACACAGGCCCGGATTTCAGTAGTGGCTGCGTTACTGCTTTTGCAAGATTTCAAAGTTAGACGGAGCCATTTCTCGTGTATCTTTCTTAACGAAATCTAAATTTCTTGGGTATCTTTCTAACAAAATCTGTCATCATTCCAGTTCACGAAAGTAGTTTTCCATGAAACTAAGGGGTGCTCATTGCCTTTTATTACACTCCTGGTGGCTCAGACGATAAAGCATCTGCCTGCCATGCGGGAGACCTGAGTTCGATCCCTGGGTCGGGAAGATCGCCTGGAGAAGGAAATGTCAACCCACTCCAGTATTCTTGCCTGGGAAATTCCATGGACAGAGGAGCCTGGTGGGCTACAGTCCATAGGGTTGCAAAGAGTCGGACACGACTGAGCAACTTCAGTTTCCCTTTTCCCTCTAATACCTGCAGTCATCATGCAGAACTGTTTTTATTTAGAAAGTACTCCTTCTATATAACATAACGTTACAAGTGGTTCGGAAACTGTGGCTGACATGCCCAAGGCCACACAGCTTGGAGTCTAAGAGCCTGTGACCCAAGCCAAGTTCTCTAATCCCAGACCTGTGGCCATCCATCTACACCCACAGGGAAGGTAGTCTTGGGTTCTGGGTCTAAAGTAGGAAAGGAGAGAAGGGGGAGGTGTTTGCCTGGAAAATCCCATGGACGGAGGAGCCTGGTAGGCTGCAGTCCATGGGGTCGCTAAGAGTCAGACACAACTGAGCGACTTCACTTTCACTTTTCACCTTCATGCATTGGAGAAGGAAGTGACAGCCCACTCCAGTGTTCTTGCCTGGAGAATCCCAGGGACGGGGGAGCCTGGTGGGCTCCCGTCTATGGGGTCACACAGAGTCGGACACGACTGAAGTGACTTAGCTTAGCTTACTACCTAGGCAGGGAAGGCTGCAGGCTTGAATCCACATTCCTAGGCAACTTAGCTCTCCTGTTTCCCCATCTGTAAAATCGAAATAATAATGGTCTCCTAAAAGCGCTGTTGTGAGGGCTAAATGCAATCATTATTATGAAGAATTTAGCTCAGCACCTGGTCCAGGGCCCCAGTAAGGTACCAATAATTATTAATATTGTTTAAAGCATCTCTTTTACATCAGCAGAAGTCATGTAAGTGAAGGTCCCTTATTGGGAAATGCCTCTTTCCAAAATGTAATCTCTGGTGAATAGATTATATGGAAAAGATCTTCCTCGTGGCAGCAGAAACTACTCTATTAATTGAGCACCAGGAGATAGTTTGAAATCTTCCATCTACTAACCCACGGCACCATGATTACCTTGGGTATTTTGAAATGTGCCAGAAGAAGCAAATTCAAGCCACTTCGCTTCACTCCGTGTACCACAAACCTTCAGATTCCACCGAAGGCACACGAAATAAGCAACCGGTCCTCTTTCTAAGCTGCTGGAGCCCCAGTCGTGATGTTCTGACCACGCAGAGGAGCTGGGTCAGCACCTGCTCTCTACAAAAATGTTCGCTCCAGGAGATTCAACATTTCCCTCCAATTGTCTAAGATTATCAATGCTCTGTAGTTAACTTTACCTAAAAAGGTTGTAAGTTCTTCTTTCAGACGTATTAATACTTGGTCTCTCACAGCTTCCAGTATACAAACTGAAAGATTTCACTTAGAGAAAGAAAGCAATTTCTTTTGGAACAAAAATCCTGGATAACCTTTTCCCTCCAAGGGAGTCGTTGGAATTCACAAACTGAAACCTTTCAGAGAAGTTAACTTTGTTCTTTTGTGAACACATTTTAAAATAAGAGGAATGCTTTATTAATAACAATTATTAATAGTGATTCTGAGATGGTGAGGGACAGGGAGGCCTGGTGTGCTGCAGTCCACGGGGTCGCAAGGAGTCGGACATGACTGGGTGACTGAACAACAGTGGGAATATTAACAGATTCTCCCCCCTTTTTATATTTTTGGCTTCAAACTCAAGGGGCTCAGTGAAATAGGAAAAATGCATGTTTTAAAATATTTTCGGTTCGGTGTCCTGGGTTCTAGAAGCAGGTCGGGCTGGGGGTTTGGGACGCCCAGGCGGACGCTGGCAGCCTCCTGCATGACGTGCGTCTCCCTGGGGCTTCCTCGCCTCCAGTGTAAACACTGACTCCGGGGTCTGCCTCGCGGGTGTGTGCCGTCACCCTTCACGTCTCAGGTCAAGATCACTGACTCCGAGGAGTCCTCCTTGTCTCCCAGACAGGCTCATGCTTCCTCCCCTGGATTCCTGTTGCTTTCATCTCCACCAACCACCGTGTTCCGTCATTGAACTCTATGTCCCGCATGCAACTCCAGTCTGTTTTTCATTCTGCATTCCTGGTGCTTAGCGCCACGCCTGGCAAGTCGTTCACATTGAAACCAGTACTTGCCTAACGAGTGTTCTCAGTGCTTAAGCGTGTAAACCATAAGGCTCTCTGTCAATGCTTGTCATTTAGGATAATGAGGACTCGTTCTAAGTGGACCAGTCAGGAATCTGGAGGATGTCTGATCTTCTACATCTTTCTTGCAACAAGAATGGATTACCTGCCGGACCTCCTCCTTGGCTAGGGAGTCCCCTCCCCAGCGTCCTGCTCAGGACTGCCACGCGTGGTTTCTTTCACCCAGGGCTGCTTTCTCCTGGCCCGTTTTAGGAAGTGGGTGGCAGATTTTCTCAATGCAAAGTCAAAGCACTGTTGACATTTCAGGACACTTAGCTTTCACACTGACTAGCTTTTAATGCGAAGGCACATCTGGTGTCCAAATCCCTACCTTCCAGGTCTTTATTGTGAACAGGATCGCACGATTTATCAGATATGGTAAGCTTGGGTCCTCAGCAGATTCTCCGTTTCCTACTATGGCTAGTTTCAAACTCAGAGGACCGGGCTTAGTAGAGCAGGAGAACAGGAAGTAGAGATGGAAAGACGAATGTGTATGCGTGTTTTAAAGAATTACCAAAATTAAAGTTTTATCATAAAAGTCTTTAGTACATTCCTGATACTCATAGCCTGGAGTTTTAGTAATTATCAATTTCTTTTAAAATTAAAAAAAAAAAAGTTAGTGTCTTTATTGCTTGCTGCAAAAAAATTATGGGGCAAATTGCATAGCCACGCATTCTGGCATTTGTCCAGAACAACCCGTATCAAGAAGGACTGGGTCCGTGAATACTGGAACAGTATCGTTTCTAATTATAACTTCAGGGAACTTCCTCTCTCAAAGGGGTAGCCGCAGAAACTTAACTCGGAGCTTACAAAAGAATGGAGGCTTTTAGGATTAAAAAGCATCTTCATTTACCATTTCTGCTCCGTATTTTCTAAATTCCCATTTTGATTCTTGTGGCTCTAGAATCCTTCCCAAATCCAGAGCCTGGATCATCATTTTCACTGATCCATAGATGTCATTGTTTAATGTACCAGTCTATTGACTCATTCTCCAGGTGTTGGACGTTTATTACAAACCACGCCGTGCTGTGCTGCTCAGTCGTGTCAGAGTCTTTGCAACCCCATGGACTGTAGCCCGCCAGGCTCCTCTGCCCGTGGAATTCTCCAGGCAAGAATTCTGCAGTGGGTTGCCATTTCCTCCTCCAGGAGATCTTCCTGACCCAGGGAAATCAACTATATCCCAATATAAAATTAAATCATATTTTTAAAAATACTGTGAAATCCAAGATACAAGATTACTAGAGATTAATAAGGTTGCTGAATATTAACAGTAAACTTCTTGAGTTGCTAATTTAGTTGTGGAAATACGTCACTGGTTTGTGGAGAATTCTTCAAAGTACACGTGAGCTGTCAACAGCCCTCCGTGTGTAAACAAGAAAAAAGGGGGAGCTCTGCTTTCTGTCTCGCTGCTCAGTGGCCCCGTTGCTCAGATTCACCTGGTGGGGCTACCGCAGGAAGTGTGTGCGGGCAGACGCAGGACAGTGTTCTTGGCTTATTTGCTTTAACTTGATACAGCGGTGATGTTAACAGCCTGTGTGAGTGGCCGTCAGTAGGTACCATGGAAACGTCCCACCCACCTTCGCTGCTGGGTACTGGAGTGCAGCTAAGGCAACTTACGATACGTTCAAGGTCTAGTGCTCTACTAGTAAAAAGAGCTCATGGCTTTTAAATATTAAATAAAATCAAGTTAGAACGGTGGATTAACAACCGCTTATTCAGCTTGCTGGGAGAGGTGCAAAGCATGCCCTCCCTGTCCATCCTGTGAATCACGGCTCCTGGGGCACTCAAACCACCCCAGGTATTTTCAGTACTTCCGAAACTCCATTTAGAAACTGTACACTTACCTGCAGTGAGATCGCCAGGGCTAACACAGCCTTCCTTTTAACTTAATGACAGCAAGTCAGTGTACCAGGAGTCATCTCATGCTGAGTAGGTGTCTGATTGGAAGTTTTATCTTTTTCAGTGGTTATGAACAAATAGAAGGCTGGTTAATTACTAGTTAATAATCATGTTAGTAAAAAATTTTTTTTCAAGAATTGGGGGAGAAAACCGTACAAGAGAGTGAAAAGAAGCAGGGCAGTCCTGATACAGAAGGTGAACAGTCTGATCCAGAGATGCCTGTTCACCTGAAACTCACTATTAATCAACAACACTTCAAGAATTACATTCAAAAAACGAAAATAAGATATACATAGGCTGTAAATACGAGCAAAAGACAATTTTTGAGAATAAAAACGTCCCTGGTAAACTTAAAATGTATTAAAAGCACCATTTCTACGTGAGTGGCTTTCTCTTTCCTTTTATACATTTCCTTAGCTGAATAATCTAGGAACATGGAATAAAAGTTGACCTCCAGCCACGAGGAAGCGTGAAGGGGACCCTGTGGGCCTGTTCCGGCCTCATGAGGGTGGAGAGGATCCCTTCATCTTCTTGGTCCAGTCAGAGCACGCTTCCAGGCAGTCTGTGTGTTCATACTTCCTGGTGCTGTAAATTCTCACCCCTGTATTCAGAAGAGTGACTGTGGCTGATGAGGGGATTGTGGTAGCTGGCATGTGTGGTCGAGGGTGCTTCCCAGCCCGCGTGGCCCCCAGGTGCCTGAGCACTGCCCACCTCGGGGCGGGCCCCTCCCTTCTCTGCCCTTGGAATCACATGTCCGGTGGTGCTGAGTCCAAGAGGCTCCTTGTTTCTGATCATGAGCACCAACTCAGCGTCAGCCATGGAGTCCCTAGGATTTCCCCACCACCCACAGCTGTGTTTCCACATCCACTCACACCCCCCACCCCTCTGCACACTGCAGGCACGTTGAGGGGGTCCGATTCGGGAGGAGGGGCCTTTCTCCCAGGGAGAGTCTGCGGGCTAGGGCTGCTTGTAGCAAGGATGAGCTGCAAATGCAGAAGGCCCCTGTTGCCAGCAGTGTGTGCGCCTCCCAGGGCTGGAAGCGCACCCACCAGAAGCTCCTCCCTCCTGGGAGCACATCTTTCTCTGCGTTATATCCCAAGCAGCGCTGGCCAAGCAGGAGGTGTACCTGCCTGAAGTTCAGTGGAACTTCCGATTCCACCCGTGGGCTCCTCTTCATTCCCTAGGACCCATCTAAGTGTTGCTTCTTCCCAGATCCCTGCCTGACTCCCCATGACATTTTTTCTACCAACTTCCGTGTAGTAATTGCAGTTATCTGTTTGTCTCGGGATTTGCCCCGCTTGCTGAAGTCGTAACCCCAGTCTTGGCAGACGGAGGTGTTCAAGAAGCCTGGAATGGCTGGCTGGATGGATGGAGGGAGGAGGGGATGGATGCATGGATGATGCATGGATGGATGGTCGAAACAGTCATCGATTAGCAGGCATGTCGAGCAGTTTGAAGCAGCACTCTCTCACACACACTTTCTAATTCATTCTATCCCCAGAATGACACAAACAGGGACCAAAATCAAATGAAAAACTAAGAACCTAACCCGTGTCTTGTCATGCTTGGTACGTATTAGTGGGGGAAATATGAAATTGTGCTATCGCTTCAAGGAGTTATAGCTAAACCAGTTTGTCCATCACTGGGTTTGTTTTTCTAGCATCAGTGTGATGGAGAGTCTAAAATAGTCCTGGACGTTACATTAGTGAGTGTCATTTATATTTCATGCCTCTGTGTTTATAGCAGTAAGACCCTGGCTGATTATCAGCACCACTTAAAAATATGACTCCTTGTTAAATAATTGATACATGTGATGGGGAGAGCTTCAAACAATGCTCAGAGCTCCAATAATTAATGGACTGATTACAAGATGCTTGTAAGACGGCTTAAACACGAAGCGTACGGCATAGGTGTAATTGTTGCCGTGTTAACCCTGTGTATAAAAAAGTGGGCAAATGTTCAGTGAGGCTGGGGAAGGGTAGGAGACAAAGGGGAAGACAGGTCATGAGACGGCACATTGGTATAGAGGTCTCAGTGTCTCTTTTTGAGGATTACTCTTCCGTGGCTGTGCTGGGTCTTCCCTGCTGTGCACGGGCTTTCTCTGGTTGCAACGCGGTGGGTGCTCTCGAGTTGCAGTGCACGGGCGTCTCGTTGCGGTGGCTTCTCTTGGGGAGCTTGGGCTCCAGGCGTGTGAGCCTCAGCAGTAGTTGTGCACGGGCTTCATTGCTTACGTGGGATCTTCCCAGGCCAGGGATCGAACCCGTGTCCCCTGCATTGGCAGGAGGATTCTTGACGATTGGACCACGAGGGATGCTCTTCGTGCTATTAAGAATTTTTTTTAAGGCTCTATAAAGGCAGGATACAGGCATTGTTGATGCCCCAGACATTTTTTGAGAATGATTCTAGTGACATAATAGCATCATGCATGAGTCACAGTTCGCCGTCTACCTTTTTAAGAGGCAGAAACCGCCACAGTGCAGGTCCTTGCAGCCCAGGTACCTTTGCTGACCCAGTAACTAAAGCACTCTCACTCCAGCGCCCGGGGCCCTCGGAGTGAAGGACTGGTGGGGTGCACTGTGATTCCTCTCTGTCGTTTGCCGTCCTCGGAAATGACCCACGCTCTCTGCCTTCTCAGAGTCTATGACATTGCAGCCCTTCTCCTTCCCAGATAAGTTCCTTTGGCATTTGTTGTAAAGCTGGCGTGGTGCTGCTGAATTCTCTCAGCTTTTGCTTGTCTGTGAAGCTTTTGATTTCTCCGCCAAATGTGAACAAGATCCTCGCTGGGTGTTCTTGGTTGCAGGCTTTTCCCTTTCATCACTTGAATAAATCATGCCATTGCCTTCTGGCTCGTGGAGTTTCTGCTGAAAAATCAGCTGATAACCTTATGGGGATTCCCTTGTATGTTATTCATTGCTTTTCTCTTGATGCTTTAATATTTTCTCTTTGTCTTTAATTTTTATGTGTTTGATTCCTATGTGTCTTGACATGTTCCTCCGTGGGTTCCTCCTTGGGACGCTCTGCACTTCCTGGACTTGGGTGGCTGTTTTCTCTCCCGTGTTAGGAAAGTTTTTTGCTACAATCTCTTCAAATATTTTCTCAGACCCTTTCTCTCTCTCTTCTCCTTCTGGGACCCCTATGATGCAAATGTTGGTGCATTTTATGGTGTCCCAGAGGTTATGACATTTCAGACCGAGAAAGAGGAGGGGGACGGGAAAATGGCCCTCCTGCCAGCCTACCACCCGGCTGAAGTGACCCCACCCACCCGCATCCCACCCTGAGGACTCAGCCCCACGCCCCCGCCTGCCCCCGCCCCGAGTGAGAGGAGTGTGTTGAGAAGATGAAGCACCTCCTGATCCTGCAGCAGCTTCGAGGGCAGCCCGTCTGTCAGGACACATTGGGCGGTCGTAGGACAGTCTTTTTCAGGAAAGCCGTGGGTTTCACGTTCGCAGGGACCATCCATCAATTCCTAAGATTATGGCGTGATTTACTGTCGGAGCATCACGCGGCCTCTGATTTTCTGCCTCTCGTGAAACATTGTGCTTTCCTTTTCTATTGATGTATCAACTATAATAGTTACAAGCAGCTACAGGGAAATCAATATCGAGCTTTCATTACCGTCTACATCAAGCAAAGAGCCCCAGTGGCGGGAGCGCACCTGGCGAGACCCAGCTCGCCAGCCACGAAGGGGCACGTGACCGTTTTCTGCCAGGCTGAACAGAAGACGGTGGGATTCTGCACACCCGCTGTAGGGAATTTTAGAAATGCTGCTGTATTTGAAAGCAAAGGGTAGAGAGCCTGGGAAAGCCACGCGGACGGTCTGGAAAGTGCTAGCATCTTTCAGTGGACATAAAGATGTTGCTTCTGTGGGTTCTGTTCTGCAACTGGCCCTTCAGGTCCTCTGGGCCGTGGAAGGATGCTCCGGGTGACTGTGGCCCAGACTGACTCTCCGAGCCAGGAGTGACCGCTGCTGAGGTGAAAGGTACAAACGCCACACGCCCCCCAGCCCAGCAGTGAGGCCTCTGCACACCGTGTCCCTGCAAAGCGATGTCGCCAGAGTCCAGTCAGCCCCGGAGGCCTCTGCACACTGTGTCCCTGCAAAGCAATGTCGCCAGAGTCCAGTCAGCCCCGGAGGCCTCTGCACACCGTGTCCCTGCAAAGCGATGTCGCCAGAGTCCAGTCAGCCCCAGAGGCCGTTGCACACCGTGTCCCTGCAAAGTGATGTCGCCAGAGTCCAGTCAGCCCCAGAGGCCGGACAGATGCGTGGATGAGTTGAATAGTCTTTCAGAGCACAGGTTGGAGGACCGAAAAAAAGAAATAGGATTTTAAAGCAATGAGAGGATCTTGGCTACCAGTCATGCTTGGGGGACAGACAAGACCTCGGCATCTCCAGCATTTCGGCAACATAAAGAGGCAATTTACAGAGCAGATCCTAACACATCTCGAATCTGAACTGTGTGGAATCATAAGTCCTATTGCATTCCCAATCTCAGATACATGGACAGTGAAATGCTTTATCATTTATCAGTACTTCCTGACAGTGGCGATCTATACAGTAAGTCCCCCACATGCGAACTTTCAAAGGTGCACACGTGTGTTCGCATTTTCAGTCACGTCAGTTCACATGTGAGGCGCATATTGTCACGTGTGTGCACCTGTTACGAGTGGCTGTGCTTTTGTGTACTTTATAGAGTGTGGTAGTGCAGTATCTCAAATTCAAGCCCAGCGTGTCCGTAAGCAAGCGTAAAAGCAGCAATATATAGCCTGTCGTGTTAGTTGGACACGTAGGCTAACTTTGTTAGACTTGGAACAAATCAGACTTACAAACATGCTCTCAGAACACAACTTGTTTGTATGTAGGGGACTTACTGTATAAGGGTTTTTCATAGTTCGTTATTAATACTGTGTGCCAACTCCAAACCCCCACTATAAAAATTACCTTTAGAGATAATATATTTTATCAAGAAGGCAGAAACTCACACGTGGATAATTTTTGAATTTGTGTAAGAGTCTTGAAGAACTACAAAAATATTTTTTGGAAATATTAAACAAACAACAAACCAGCAAAAACCCTGAGCAGGAGACCACCTTCCCAAAGCAGCATTTGAAGATGAATGTCAGCAAGGAGTTTGAGTTCTTGGGGTGGGTTTGTTTGGAGGGAGATGGGGGTGGAGGAAGGACTATTTTGATGATGGATTTTTCGAATATTCTCTTTCATAGTATTTCAAGTTTCTGGTTTTTTTCCTTCCATGTTTATATGCTACTAGATTTTGCATGAGAATGTTTTAAATTTCCTTTTGACATTCTGACAACAGGATGGACAGGCTCTGTCCTTCTGCCCGACGTCCTCGGAGCCAGGCACTCCCCTGCATGACTGGTCAGGTGGCCGTGATGTCTTTTTTATTTGCGGTGGCCCCAACAATTAAACCTGCAAAGGTTAATTCCTACGATGCCAATCTCTACCTGTGTCCCTGCTCTCATTGTTTCTTTTGTTCTCCCCTTTACTTAACAGGCAGTATTTTTTTTTTAACCTGCTTTAGAGGTGCTTGTCCTTTCTATAACTGGAGATGTGAGTCAAATGGAGTATCATTTGTCACACCCGTGCTTTTTAATAATTCTGTCGTCTGGCAGCCAGAAAACACTCTTTGCACATCCTTTATCTTGCGCAGTTCAAAAGCAGTCCTTCCACAACACACCTACCCCGACACCCAACCCGCTGGGGTGGCCCGCACGGCTGCTGGCGGCCACAGACAGAGGGCACGGACCCTGGCAGGAAGCCCTGGAGCGGGGTGCGGTGCCAGGAGGGGGCTTCCCAGCCCAGCTTTCTCGGCCCCGTGGGCTCAGGTGAGGGGGGAGATCCAGAAGGACAGCACGTTTGCCGTCAGGTTCCCTGCTTCCCCACCAGGGAGGCTGCGGGCCAGACATCGCCACCTGTGGGCGGCGTTGACTGTTCTAAAAGTAGGTACTGTGGAAGAGTACATTTTCAGCAGGAATTGAGGATGCAGTGAAAATGAGGTGATAATGTATGAGACGGTAAACAAGGGGAAGAGAGAAGAAGGAAGGAAAGAGAGGAGAGGAGGGATCAGTTAGAATTGCCCTGGCGTAAACATTAGTCTCTGATCCGGTTGAATTCTTCAATCGGTGCGTTCTTTATCCAGGTTAGTTAAGAAAAATAACTTGAACATTTGTAATATTTTCACAAGCATTCTTTCCACTCTCAGCCCATCACGAGGTCTTCCCATCGCAGGGTCCCTGCTGGCCCTGCCCTTCCAGCTCCTCGGCGTAGAACCCCCGGGGTCTGTTGCAGCAAAATTCAACGCCCTTCAGGAGGGTGGGGGGAGCTTCGTCCCACGCGTCCACTCCCACCGATGACCGAGGCTCCCAGGAACGGAAGGCGAGCGTGAGTCAAGGCCCGGAGGGCAGACTGGAGACTAATCCAGCTCCCAGTTCTGCCACCAACCAGCACCAAGTAAAAGAATCCAGACGACAAGCACACCATCAACCCACTGGAGTGTCTGAAGCCTTGAATGAGAGAGCGCGAACACAGATAGACACTTAAGAAATTTGCTGACATTATTGGTTAATAGGCCATTCATCATAAACATACAACCTCCACCCCCTTACAAGCTAAAAATGCTCAGACGGCTGTTAAAATGTATTTATTTGCATACATCCAGTGGACTTCCTTTCTGCCAGGACTTCTGTTTTAATCGGAGAAATAAGAACTGGTCTTGATTAGATGGTGAGGGATTTATTTGCTTTGAAATAGTGAATGTAAACAGTTGCTCTGTTCTCACACAATCTAAGGTTTATGCCTTTTTAAAAGAAACATTTCTATCCACAAATGTCAAGCATCTGGAGATTTTTCTTTTTTTTTTTTTTTTTTTTTGAGATGCGCTTGATGCTTTGTAGAAGTGTTTCTTTAAAATATAGGGAATGGAAGCGTCCTTGTTTCTTCACAGTGCTTCAGTGCTTAGTCACTCAGTCATGTCCAGCTCTTCGCAACCCTGTGGACTGTAGCCCACCAGGATCCTCCATCCATAGAGATTCTCCAGGCCAGAATGCTGGAGTGGGTTGCCATGCCCTTCTCCAGGGGATCTTCCCAGCCCAGGAATCAAACCCAGGTCTCCTGCACTGAGGCGGATTCTTTACCAGCTGAGCCACCAGGGAAGCCCGTGTTCCTTCACAACTGGAGAGTAACCACAGCGCGCTCACCCCTGAAAGACCTTCCCTGATTTCAGAGTCAGTGTTACCTTTGGTCACGGCCAGGTCAACTCCAAGTTTGCTGTTTGTGATCTACTGCGTGGGAATTTAAAAAATGTTCCCAGTTTTCTGTTAATGAAGGACAACACAAAGTCCGCAGATTTCCACAAATCAAGTCTTAAACAGTTACTTCAATCCTGCTGCACAAGATGAGACTTGCTGCTAATACCAGCCACATCTCCGAGAGTGGTCTGGAGCTGCCCTTGAACTTGTCGTGGGTCGGGTCCCTGGGCCACCGCCAGGCACGGGCAAGGCGTATCCAGTGCTTTGTCACATGCTGGACACCCACTTAAGGTTGGAAGCGCCTGTGAGACACCACGGTTTCTCACCCCAGGCTCCTTGGGGCCCCGGGAGCAGCCCCCTCGCCGTGCGGATGAGCGCAGGGCAGAGGTCGGGCAGTGCGGCGTCATCCCCGCTGACCCTGACTCTTACCAGAGCCGCTCCGGGTGCTGCTGCTGCTAAGTCACTTCAGTCGTGTCCGACTCTGTGACCCCATAGACCGCAGCCCACCAGGCTTCCCCATCCCTGGGATTCTCCAGGCAACACTGGAGTGGGTTGCCATTTCCTTCTCCAATGCATGAAAGTGAAAAGTGAAAGTGAAGTCGCTCAGTCGTGTCTGACTCTTCTCGACCCCATGGACTGCAGCCTACCAGGCTCCTCCATCCATGGGATTTTCCAGGCAAGAGTACTGGAGTGGGGTGCCATTGCCTTCTCCGGCTCCGGGTGCAGGAAGAGCCTTCTCTGCGCTGGAGATGTTTCACAGCAGCGAAGTCATCACTGTGGGTGGAATGACTGAAGGTAGCTCACAGCCTTACAGGGGGTGTCCCGCCTCGTGGGATCACCGTTGGAACTCATTGCAAAGATGAGGAACCTGAGACCTGGTGCCGTTTCCTCGTTCCAAGATCATTTGACCAGTGAGATGTTCACAGATTTAAGATCACCTCTTTAACTTTTTCCCAGCTGCGGAAACACACAGACCAATTATTCCCCTAAATACTCAAGCATTGGCTGTAATTCAGCCTCAGGGGCACCAATGTCTACTGACTCTGACATCCGTGATACCCGGTGGGGAAAGGTGAGGTGACCACCTCTTCCTCATTGCCTTGCTCTGCAGGCTTAGAGTTGAGCACAACACTTCCCAGAACAGATACGGTCAGATGTGAGTGTTGTGATACCAGCCCTATCACTGTCTCAGCAAATCCACAGTCACAGAGAGGGGGGCGGAGAGCTTCCTTTGCCAGTGTTTCAGGCTCTTAAAAGTTCTTCTTTTCCTTCTTTCTTCTTTCTATTTTTTCACTGGGTCTTCATTGCAGCGCACAGGCTTTCTCTGGTTTCGGAACACAGGTCCAGAGTTGTGGTGCACGAGTGTAGCTGCCTCGCTGCACATGGGATCCTAGTTCCCTGACCAGGGGTGGAACCCGAGTCCCCTGCATTGGAAGGCACACTCTTCACTGGGCCACCAGGGAAGTCCCTGAAAAGTTCGCATCATTAAACAGAAAACAAACTGGTGATGGATTTTCTGTCTTTCACTAACAAATACACATCCCTAAGCAGTTGGGTGAATTATTAATTTATATCCAAACAATTGATAAGTATTTGTCTTCAGTGATCTTGTTAGGTAGTCAGTATCCCTTCCTCCCTGGTTCTCACCCCAAAGACCTCTCTTTTCTTTTTATATCAAATGATTCTGATATGTATCGGTCAACTGAATGATTTTTCCCCCCTTCATTCAACCTCTGATCTTATTGAGTAGAATTTTAATAAGCTGAGGAAAATGATGTAATGCTAAGTAGCAAGTATATCTAGCTCTTGAAGGGTAGTTTTATTTTAATCCTACAAACTAAAGAGAAACCTTGGCTATCTTGATCAGATGTATATAAATAACAGTTCTCGTATGGACCGAGGGTTGCAAGCATTTTTAGTACAGGTGGAAAACAGAACATGCAAACCACAAGAAACCTCACTAATTCCTAACAATTCAACAGGAAGCTGAGTTCACATGCAATTAAAGAAATGCCGTTTGGGGACCTCACTCCGATGCTTCCTCTAAAATAGCGGTCAACGTGGGAGGGTGGGGTCCTGTGAGGAGAGGACTGGAGGCACCAGGTGCAGCATTTAAAAAATCCCCCGTTTTCCTTCCAGCCCTTGCATTCGCCCTGGTGTCTCAGAAGACGGGTGATGGGGGAGCCCCAAGTGCTGTGGGGGGAGCTAGAGTAGACGGAAAGGCTGTGGTAAAACGTCAAAGAGCAAAACAAGTACTTCATCTTCAGAGACTGTAAAACGTGACGGGCCTACATTTCATAAAATGCCTTACAGAACGCCTTTAACATTTTAAAATTGGGTTTTAAAGTAGATGACACATTAATAGTAGGTTTTTTGGGGTTTTTTGTCTGCGCTGGGTCTTCCTTGCGGTGCTGGGCTTTCTCTAGTTGCAGAGCCGAGGACTCTAGAGCTCATAGGCTTTGTTGCCTCAAAGCGTGTGGGATCTTAGTTCCCTGACTGGGGATCGAACCCACAGCCCCTGCATTGCACGGCAGATTCTTAACCGCCTGACCACCAGGGAAGTCCCAATAGTGCTTTTAATTCCTTGAATTTCTGATTCTGCTGCTGGTTTCAGATAGAATTTATTTCTCATGAATTAAGATATTTACACTGTGAAACAAAAAGTGTTAGTCACTCAGTCGTACCCGACTCTTTGCGAGCCCATGAACTGCAGTCCACCAGGCTCCTCTGTCCATGAGATTTTCCAGGCAAGGATACTGGAGTGGGTTGCCATTTCCTTCTCCAGGGGAACTTCCAAACCCAGGGATCGAACCCAGGTCTCCTGCACCACGGTAGATTCTTTACTGACTGAGCTACAAGCGAAGCCCTGTGAAACGGAAAGGCATCTTTTAAACTTCTTATCAAACGTAAAGCCCAAATACAGCCTCTGAGCGCTGAATAATTGATGCTTTTGAACTGTGGTGTTGGAGAAGACTCTTGAGAGTCCCTTGGACTGCAAGGAGATCCAATCAGTCCATTCTGAAGGAGATCAGCCCTGGGATTTCTTTGGAAGGACTGATGCTAAAGCTGAAACTCCAGTACTTTGGCCACCTCATGCGAAGAGTTGACTCACTGGAAAAGACTCTGATGCTGGGAGGGATTGGGGGCAGGAGGAGAAGGGGACGACAGAGGATGAGATGGCTGGATGGCATCACTGACTCGATGGACGTGAGTCTGAGTGAACTCCGGGAGTTTGTGATAGACAGGGAGGCCTGGCGTGCCACGATTCATGGGGTCGCAAAGAGTGGGACACGACTGAGCGACTGATCTGATCCGATCTGATCAACTTGCTGAGTCTTCATTCGGGAACCAACCGTGAACAGCAGTGGAGGTTCTCAGTCCCTATTTCTGGCTGCTCGGGAGGCAGAATTCCTTACCTCGTCACACGGTCTTGTATTGGCTTAACTGTCATGGGTTTCATCCTTTTGAAATAACCAGTGCTTATTCTTCCAAATGACGTGTGTGTTCCATTCACGTCTTGGTTTCTGTTGAAATGAGTGAGAGGAGAACTGGTCCCGGGGTGTCTGATTCGTTTCTGTCTCGTCCCAGATGCCACTGGGGACACTGAAGCTGGGCCACGGCCGTGATGTCCCCAGGGCCACGGCCGTCAGCCGGGGAGTGGACCACAGCTGGGCAGCGGGGACACTCGTGTTTCTGACCCCGGACTGCTCGTGGATGTGGTGCCCTGGGAGAGTCCGTGAGGTTCCTGCCCAATCAGCCAGGGGCCCTGAGGTCTGCGTGCTGCAATTTATACGGAATAAACTGCTTATCTGGGGGAGGATTCTGAATGCCTTTTTCCAACATTTCCGCCCACCCTTTAGTTTGCAGTCGGCTCCTTCTCCCCGTGGACCCTCGGCCGTTCGCACCCCTGGCCCCGTCTGCCTCCTCCCGGGCCTGGAGGATAGAAAGCAGGCTGGAACGGGTCTGGACGGGGAGCAGGCCGCCCCTGGCCCTGCAACCACCCTGTGGCCTGTGGACTAACAGCAGTTTAGAGAAAAAGCATTTCTTTCAAATGCTGAATTATGAAGGAGTATTGATTGTACGGTGGAAATATCTGGAAGATTACATCTTTTGTCTTCTGGACCAAGGCTCTAATGTGCAGAAAAGCTTCAAGTCAATTGCGTATTGTGAATATAACATTGTTTACTAGATGTACATTTATATTCTGAAACGTTACCCTCCCCTTTATTTTTTCTCTTAGAAATAACCTCTTCGAGAGTTCATAGGCAAGTTCTAAAACACTAACCAGAGCTGAGTAGGTCGGGCTTTTTACCCCTCACTCTCCCTCCAAATAAGATTTTAATTGGCTAAGCTAATATTGGATCCAAGTTCATAAAAGTTTGAAACCAGATCATTAAATGCAAATATGGTCTTCATCCCAAAGACGATAAGAATGCCTTTAAGCTAATATTTTTAACAAGAACGGTTGGACAGCGCTCTCTTGTAAATTTTATCATACCTGAGGCGGTTTTCTTCATTCGATTAGCTGGAAAGCTGAATTTATCCCCAGGCAAACCAGACAGCAAGCCCGGGCTAAATTCAACAACTGGAGCTTAAATTTGGCTTAATATATCCCCACTTGGATCTGCCTGTTTAATTCTCTTTCATATGATAACGTTGGTTTATTCATAGGCTTGACTTGCCACCTGAACAAACTGAAGACCATAACCTTACTCGAAGAGAGTAAGAAAACTTGGCCAAAACCACATAAATTCCTGAGTCAAAATCAAAACTGCAAACTTGTGAGTCAAAACCTATTCTGGGCCGTGACTACGAGAGTGGGGGGAGGAGCTCTGCTCTGAAGGCGGACAGGTTTTCGTGCATGTGGACGTCTTCCGAGCAGACAGACGGTCTTTATAACAAGGTAAGGACAGAGGCTGCCAAGGCTGGCTGGCCAGGGCCGCTCCAGCTAGAAGTAGTTCCTGTTTATCAAGCACCGTATGCGTTTGCCCTAAGGATTAAGTCCGTCTGACACACGGTTTCATTTGAAATTTAGGAGGAGACCAGAAAATTGTTCTATCCTGTGCCTCTTTCAGTTCTGTTTCCTGGTTCAAACTACTCCGTTAATTCCCAGTCAGAGATTTTTCTCTTTTTTTGCCTTTCATTCTGCATGCATTTAACTTGATAAACATTACAACCTGCTTCAATTCTTGGTCTTAAAACCCCTGTAGTATGGCCTTCCTTCCGCGTTTTTATCCCCTAGCATTCCGGAAAACACGCTGCAAATGTGTGTAGAGAAGGAAAGAATGAATGCCCTCTGTCAGCAGCGGTCCGGACTTGGCTCACAGTGCCCAGACAGGCTTTTCTCAACATCCTCAGATGACGTACCGCTTCATTATACCAGGCAAACCAAATGCTTTTCCTTCTGAAGTTCACCGAGCTCAGTTTCATCTCTTTTTCCAGAGCCGAACAATAGGAAGGTGTCCTGCTGTTGTATCTGAGGTTGGTGGTGACTTCACGCCGTGAGGAGCTCTGAAGGCGCCTAGGGCTCTAGTCGCCGGGGCTCTGGCTCCGGCGGGGTTAGCAGGCCCTTCTTAGGGAGTTAGTCGGCACATGGTTCCTGCTCGTGGGAGCTTGGTTCCAAGCGGCGAGTCTCCTCAGGTCTGTGCTGGGCGTCTTGCCTTCCCCGAGGAGGCAGACCAGCAGGGGAGACAGGACATGGGCTGTGGGTTAGGGGGTCCGATCAGACATGTTTAGAGGGACTTCAGACACAGCAAGGCGAAGAGGGATGTGTGCACTAACATGAGAATGTGTCCATTCGCTGAGTGTGAAGGGGGCTCTGACTTTGCCCAGGCCCCGTGGTAGGATGGGGGAAGGGTGGCTATTGCCAAGGTCAACATCCCATCGCCACGATTGACAGGTAGGTGACCAGATGGTGCCAGATGCCCCCTGCGATGGGCAAACAGCACAGTCCCCAGAGATGGGATTGGAGAGGCCCCCTGGAGGCCAGGCTGTCTGGGCCGAGGCCTGGGGACGTTGGCTGGTGATCAGAACAGGGAAATCCGGAGGCAGAGAGCAGGCTTGGGTACCCAGGGAATGGAGGGCGATGTTACCACCTGAGCCTGTGATGCCCACTCGCCATTCAGGCAGGAGGTGCAGAAGCCAGAAGGTCCAGAAGCGGTTGGATCTACTAAGTCATGCCCGGGAGCCGTCGTCCTGGGCCTTGAGCACACGGCGAAGGTGGAACCCCGGCAGAGGAAGTAAGTGCTCTACACACGGAAGGTGCGGAGGAGCCCGGGGAAGCCGGCGGGCCTGGCGCTGCCGTCAGGGCACACAGCCAGCACCCGGTTCAGAATCTGTGTCCCTAGAAAGCACAGTGCACAGTGCAGTTGGTGCTTTTTGCTTCTGATCGCGAAACGGTTCTACACGAAAGAGAAACGCAGTCTGGCGTGAATTTGATGTGGAAGCACGAACAATGTGTCAAAGGCCAAAAGAGGAAGAAGGAAGTACTTTGGTTTAGGGCCACACAGCGTCAAGGCAGGAAGTGTATGTACTCTGCAGTCACCCCTTCCGCGTCGGGGAGGGCGGCCCGTGTGCTGCCCCCGGCCCGGGTGTCCCCGCCTTCACAGCGCGCCTCGTGAGGGCGACAGGCAAGCTTAGAGATCAGGTAAACACTTTATGTAGAATTAGACAAGTAACTGTATCCTGAGAAGTCGTCACGCGGCATCAACAGGAAGGTGCAGCGTAAGGATGTGAGCGAAGGGGAAGCGCAGAACGGGTAGCAGTCCCCCTTCAGCTGCGGGCATCTGGTCCGTGGAAGGAACACACAATGCCAGTGGCCTGGAGAGCGTCGGGGATGGTCTGGTTCTGCAGAGCGGTGGTTCTCCGGCCGTTGTTTTATTATGTTCAAACACCACACGGACAGTACAGTTTTCAGAGTTTAATTGTGGTGAAATACACAGCACATAAAATTTCTTGTTTTTCATCGAATTACAGTTGTGTTAACGAGGCTGTGTTAAAGTCTGCCGTACAGCAGAGCGGCTCAGTTGTGCGTGTGTTCTTACATGCGTGTTTTTCATCGTCTTTTCCACTGTGGTTTACACAGGGCTTTGAATACAGCTCCCTGTGCTCGGCAGTAGGACCTCGCTTATCCATCTGCTAACCCCAAACTCCTGATCCGTCCTTCGCCCTTGGCAACCACACGTCTGTCTATGGAGCATAAACTTTCTCACCTTCGCCATTTTTAAGTGGGCAGTTCAAGGATGTTAAGTGCATGAACACTGGTGTCCAGTCAGTGTCCCGAACTCCTTCCACTTTGCAGAACTCTGAACCCGCCAGACACCCCAACCTGCCGTCCCCTGGGCCCTGGCAGCCCCGAGGAGGCCTGCGCTATCTGTCCCTTTGTGACTGGCCTCCTGCACCCGGCGCGGTGTCCTCAAGGTTCCCCCACGTTGTGCCCTTGTCAGAATGTCCCTCCTTCCTAAGCGGTCACTGTTTCACTGAATCTACAGACCCTGCTTTTTATTCCTTTACCCATTAACAGGCACTGCGGCCTCTGCGTATGGATGTACACACAACTCTTGCAAACATTGTAAATTATTTTTAAGGAAAAGTAAGGCAGAAGGAAGGGCCAAAGTGATTTGATAGGGAGGCAGAGCTGTTTTAGAAAAAGTTGTCAGCAGAGGCGTCCTGAGGGGGTGACGTGTGAGCAGAAACTGGGGTGTTCTGAGTTTCTGAATTTCCTGGAAAAAGTCCACAGGATCAAGAAGAACCATCCAGACTGTGGGAACAGCACGTGTGAGGTCCTAAGTCAGGAGCAAGCGATGAGACCAGCATGTCTGGAGAGGAGCCTGGCAGAGACGTGGGTTCAGGGTTAGACCGGGACGAGGATGTCGGCGCTGTTCTGAGAAGGGAATGTGCACGAGCTCAGGGGAACAGTGGTGTGTTTTGGCTGCGCTGGGTCTCCATTGCTGGCGCGGGCACTCTCTAGCTGCAGCGAGCAGGGCCCGTTCTTTGCAGTGCGCAGGCTCCTCGTTGCAGTGGCTTCTCTCCGTGCGGAGCGCGGGGCCCTGGGCTCGAGGGCTTGGTAGTCATGACGCAAAGGCTTAGCTGCTCCCAGGCACGTGGGATCTTCCCGGACCAGGGCCTGAGCCGAGTTCCCTGCACTGGCTAGTGGATTCTTACCCACCGCGCCACCAAGGAAGTCCCCAGAATAGTGTTTGCTTTGACTATTTAAATGAAGCCATTTAAATAGCCATTTAAATAGCCATTAAATAGACCATTTACTCAATTGGTCTATACTCTGTAGATTCCCGACCAGGCTGCCTGACCTGGGTCAGCACCGCGCAGCCCGCTTTGCACCGTCTGTGAGCTTCGTGGTCAAGTCCACACAAAAACTACTCTCCTCCCCCTTGTAAAGGGGTTGCCACGTGGATGTACATCGGTTCAGGCGCCGTTTTCCTAACGGACATTGTGTCCACTTTCTGCTGCCTACTAAACAGAGTTTGAAATAATTTGCGATTCAAGCCCAAAACCATCTCGGGGAATCAAAGCCAAGCCCGGACAGTTGAGTGAAAACGCAGCTGACCAGGTGGGCGCAGAGAGATACACGTCACTACTTGTGTTGACAGCACGAATCCAGCGCCTTCCTTCAAAGCTTGGACTCATAGTCACGCAGCTGTGGACTCTTAGGGCTGGGGCGATGGGAGATGGTCAGGTGCAGCCCTTGCCCTTCAGGGACCAGGAGACTCAGGGCCCCAGAGAGCGACACGCCTGTGATCTCAGAGTTAGAGACAGGGTTGGGGCCAGAAGCATGACGTTTGGTTAGGGCGCGGTGTTCTTTTCCGTTGGGGAAAAAGCTGCTGCCCGTTAGGGGGGACAAACTCTGAACGCAGAGCTGACACATGCATGGCCCCCGCAGGGGACGTTCTTTATGCAGCGGCGCTTCCTGAGCCTGCGCTTTCGGCAGCCCCGGGAGGCACTGCTTTTTGTGAAGTGTCATACATGTTTGGGGAAATTGCACTTCAAAATTAAGAAAAGAGAGTGGAAAGTAAGTCTCTAACTGAAACTTAGGGCTTGGCCATGTTTTCCTGAATATTCTTTGTGATTGAGAATGGGATAAATGTGCAAGGAATCCTCTACCTTTCTCTGATTTTGGAAAACATCAGAGAGACTGATTTGTCCATGAAACAGCCCCGATGTCAAGGGCTGGTGCGCAGAAAAGCCCTCCAGGAGGGTACTCATGACTCTGGTCTCTGCTCAGTGTCACTGCGACTGTTTATGACCATGACCTGGGGCATTACGACGACTAAGGTGTCTAATACATAGATATGGGCTAGTGTTAAAGAGCCCACCTGTCAGTACTGGAGACATGAGAGACGCTGGTTGGATCCCTGGGTCCGGAAGACCCCCTGGAGACGGAAATGGCAACCCACTCCAGTGATTCTTGCCTGGAGAATTCCGTGGACAGAGGAGCCTGGCGGGCTGCAGTGCATGGGGTCACGAACATGACTGAAGTCACTTACATGCGTCAGTACGGGTGTCAGGGGTACATGACTTCATTCACGTTCTCTGAAAACTGTTCATTCACAGACCTTGAGGCCCTTTAGAAGCTGAGCTATGGGACTACCCGGTACGTCCCATTCCGAAACCCCTTAGGTGGCAGGAACCTGGGGCTGTGTGACACATTCCCAGTCTTAAGAGGTCTGTGAAAACCTCCTTTGCAGGTTGACTAATGCTGGCTGAATGTTAGCCATTCCCGCATTCTCTGGGTCTGTCCTTAACTTAGAAATCGTGGAAAAGCTATTTAATCTTTCCGAGTCTAAATCTCATAACCCACAATGCCTTCTCACGAGAGAATCCTTGGCGAGTTGGTAGTCTCCCGACTCCCAGCCCCAGCCCCTTCTCGTCTCTCGCCACACACTCCCCCGACTCCTGGGGTTTCATCCTCACTGCCCACTGACGGCTCCCGCCTCTGGACACCAGTCCAGCTTCCCTGCTGAGCCTGGACCGCCCCCTCCCCCGTCTCCAGCCGTTTGCCCTGCATCCCTGGGGACGCCCACGTGCCCCTGGACTCACCACGTCCTGCGCCTCGTCCTCTCCTCCTGCCGGGGGGCAGGGGTGGAGGTGCCCACCACTCTCCCCCTGGACGGACACCCAGACCACCAGCCAGGGCCTCTGCCCTCTCCCACTCCGGAATAACCCGGGGCCGGCGCGCCCTGTGGCGTGACTGCCTGGATGACCCTCACGCGCATCCCCACCGCTGTGGCCACCAAGCTTGCCACTGTGGTCCTGCACACACCCGCTGTTAACCACTCAGAGAGCTGACCGCGCCCTTCCTTCCTTCACATCTTGCAATGCTTCTGTGTAGCTTCCAGAACAAAAGACAGACTCTTTGTACAGCACCCCCCACCCCAAACTTTACAGTCCACCCTTCTGTACCCGCTCCCGCCGCCGTGCCCACTCCCTGCCCCCCGCAGCCCTTCACCGAAGCTGAGCTGTTCCGGGGACCCATTCCCTGTCTCTGGGGCTCTGAGTGCGGCTTGCTCCTCTCACTTCCCCATGATGCTCAGCTCCCTCTGCCTCGTTTCTCGAAAGCTCTCAGACGTCACCTCCCCCGAGCACTCTCTTGCCCCTCGGCTCTGTGTGTGCCCGGGGCACCCACTGTTTGTGTCTAGCACTTGACCCAGAGTCTGTCTTTTATTCCTATATCTCCATCATCTCACGCAGGGCTGAATGAATTAATGAATTCATAGACGGTGTATACATAAAGTGTGAAGTAGTAAAGCACGGTCGTGTGCTTTGTCATTTATAAAGCACCAGCTAGTTGTAAGGAGATCCAACCAGTCCATCCTAAAGGAAGTCAGTCCTGAATATTCATTGGAAGGTCTGATGCTGAAGTTCTAATACTTTGGCCACCTGATGGGAGGAGCTGACTCCTTTGAAAAGACCCTGATGCTGGGAAAGATTGAAGGCGGGAGCAGAAGGGGACGACAGACGATGAGATGGTTGGATGGCATCACCGACGTGATGGACATGAGTTTGGGTAAACTCCAGGAGCTGGTGATGGACAGGGAGGCCTGGCGTGCTGCAGTCCATGGGGTCGCAAAGACTCGGACACAACTGAGCGACTGAACTGAACTGAGCAAGTTGTACAGACTCATTTCTATGTACAAAAATAATACATATCCTGTATGCCCACATTTTTACATGCAGTTCCCGCCAAAGACTTGGATTTTCTTATTCTGTTGTTCCAGTCACTACGAATAGTTCGTGGCTAATAATCATACACATGTGCACACATACAGAGATTTAGACAAAGGACTTCAGTTCAGTTCAGTCTTCGCGGGACAAGTCGCGAGCCAGTTTAGAGGTAGCCCTCCAAAAGCCTCAAGGGGAAGCAGTATTCTCCGGATGCGAAGTGGTACCTCTTCCCCCCACTTTTGTATCTTTGAAAGGACTGGATGAGATTTCTTTTTTTCCCCCAATGTGCGGAAAGTTAACAAAGATAATTATATTCTCCGGCCGTTTGAGCCCCCCAGCCCCCAGCCCCCTTGCTCTGCAGAGAACCAGTCTCCCAAAAGAGCATGCTGTACGGGAGCCGTGCCATGTGGCAGAGACCAGGGCGGCAGAAACCGGCGTCTTTAGCTTCAGAAGGAGGCTAAAAGCTGTGTGCGACCAAAAAGCCAGCTGTAATGTATTCAAGAAGACCTAAGGGTTTACTTTCCAATAAGGATGGAAGAGACTCTGGGCCCCCACTGTGAGCTGATCGTCAGGCTGCTCCATATAACTAGTTGGTAATTAGTCCCTGAGTGAGTAAAGTGGAATAGATGATGGGAGATTGATACTTAGACGAGAAGCTGAAAATGCTTTTTTGCCGGTCATCAAAATTTAAAGGCGGGGGAGAAAGGGTCGGGGGTGCCTCTGCCTGTTTACGTACTGTTTCCGACTCAGAATTTGTAATGATGGGGTTCATTAACTTGCGTTTCTAAATTGTATTAAGATGAAGCTTACATCAGTTTCAAAGAAACGTGTAGCGTGCCAAACGCAGGAGGCTCAGGGATCCGGCGTGACGCCCCAGAAGAGCTGGCGGCGGATTTTGGTCTCCTGTCGATCTCCCCCAGCTGGGTCTCCTCAAACCCACGTGTGGGGCAAGGCTCTTTCATCTGGGAACTGAAGACCAAATCCCAAAAAGCAGATTTCCAAGGACCCCAGAACATGGAATAATTTGTCCAAATTTTGCTTTCTCATATAATTAGCTATCAGTTCATTCACGAATTTCCAGCGTTATGGACTCCTGCTAGAGGTGAGTTAAGACCCCCAAGGCATGCCAGCACCCATTCGTTACTTGTAGAGTGGGGCTTGATTGGTAAGGCGGCATCACAGAGAAAATGATTAGCGTTTTAAAGGTATTTCACGTTTAGTTTTTTAGGATAGGGCATGAATTAGCCTAAAAATGAATTCCACGGGCACAGTTAAATCTGGTCTCTTCCTATAAGGTGCACACAAGTGACCCGCGTGGAAGAGAAAGTTCCAGGTCTTCGGAGACGTGGTGGCACTGCGTTGAGGCACTTTTCGTCTCTGCTTGCTTGCTTTTTTGAATTCACAGTTTCTGAAGGCTATGTTCCATCCTAGTTACTGTTAGTGTAACATCTGGCTGTGCTCCTGTGTTGTAGGGTGTGTCTCGGCCCTCCCGTGTCCCTCTCCCCACTGGTAGCACCAGCTGGTTCTCCGCATCTGCAAGTCTTTCTCTTGGTTGGTGTTACATTCACTGGTCTGCTGTGTTTTAGATTCCACGGATAAGTGATATCGCACAGTGTGTGTCTTTCTCTGTCTGACTTACTTCACTGAGAATAATGCCCTCCAAGTCTATCCACGTTCTTGCAGATGGCAGAATCTCGTTCTTTATAGCTGGGCAGTGTTCCATTCTTCACTTCAGTTCAGTTGCTCAGTCATGTCCAACTCTCTGCGACCCCATGGACGGCAGCACACCAGGCTTCCTTGTCCATCACCAACTCCCAGAACTTGCTCAAACCCATGTCCATCGAGTCAGTGATTCCATCCAACCATCTCATCCTCTATCGTCCCCTTCTCCTCCTGCCTTCAGTCTTTCCAGTATCAGGGTGTTTCCCAATGAGTCAGCTCTTTGCATCAGGTGGCCATAGTATTGGAGTTTCAGCTTCAGCATCAGTCCTTCCAATGAACACCCAGGACTGATCTCCTTTAGGATGGACTGGTTGGAGCTCCTTATGGTCCAAGGGACTCTCAAGAGTCTTCTCCAACACCACAGTTCAAAAGCATCAATTCTTTGGTACTCAGGTTGCTTTATGGTCCAACTCTCACAGCCATACATGACTGCTGGAAAAACCATAGCCTTGACTAGATGGGCCATTGTTGACAAAGTGTTCCATTATACATATATATACACATATACATATATATATATGTATATATATGTATGTTGTTCAGTCACTCAGCCATGTCTGACTCTTTGCAACCCTGTGGACTACAGCATACCAGGCTTCCCTGTCCTTCACCATCTCCCAGCGTTTGCTTGCACTCATGACCTTCTTTGTCGTCTGTTGATGGACCCCGAGGTTGCTTCCACATCTCAATATTGTAAAGAGTGCTGCTATGAACATTGGGGTGCGTGTGTCTTTTCCAATTATTGTTTTCATTTTCTTCAAGTACATACCCAGGAGTGGAATTTCCGGGTCATATGGTAGCTGCATTTTAGTTTTTTGAGAAGCCTCCATGCTGTCTTCCACAATGGCTGCACCAGTTTACATTCTCCACGTGGAAACGCCAAGTTCTGCCTGTCGGACGGGAAAGACGAGAGACTCAAGAACAAAGGGCCATATCCCACACCCAGATGAAGGCGTGGGCACGTTCTCCCTAGAGCAAAACTGACCCCCGTTGTCAGAACACGTGAACTGAGCCTTGGTTATTAAGATCATAAAAAGGCTCACCACTGGATTCTTGAGTAGAACACACTATTACATTTAAACTATTTTACTTCAAGGAGAGATGTATAAGTCCATTTTTGAAAGCCAGTGTCAAGCTAGAAAAAGAAAGGAAATCAACTTAGAAGCTACAAAGCGGCTCAAGGATTTCCCAGGTGGCTCAGTGGTAAAGAATCTGCCTGCCATTGAAGGAGATGCGGGAGAATCAGGTTTGATCCCTGGATGGGAAGATCCTCTGGAGGAGGAAATGTCAACCCACTCCGGTGTTCTTGCTGGGATAATCCCATGGACAGAGGAGCTTTACGGGCTGCAGTCCACGGGGTCGCAGAGAGCCAGACAGGACTGAGCACACACACAGTAGCATAAAAAATATGTAGCAGCTAACGCAATAGGTCCTTTTATAATTAAGCGATTTTTGGACAAATACAGCTAAATATAAAGCAAACAATCGGAGACATCTCTGGGGAGGCCTTGACTAATAGGTAATAGTGCTGATCCCAAGATGCTGGAAGTTTTCATGGGGAAATGGACGGTTAATAAAAGAGGACAAGATGCTGTGAGAGGGACACAGAGCTGAAACAGACCAGCCGGAGCTGTGATTTGGGAACTTCTTGGTCAGTGGATGAGAGGAACTCAATCAAAATGCTTTTCTTTCTTTCCTTCCTTCCTTTCTTTCTCTCTCTCTCTTTCTTCCACTATATAGCTTTAATATCAGAATCATTGCCACTGAATTACAAACTGCCTGTATAGACATAGAAACAGAGTGGACATGCAGTAAGTAGTACCTTTGGGACAACCAGCAACGTAACTTCTGTTATAGTTAATGATAAACACGTTAAACGGGATTTTCCTTCAGAAGGACAATTGCATGTGTTTTTAAACTTTAGGGTTTGAGATAGATGGAAAACGCATTACTGCTGGTTCTCTGCCCTGATGCTTTAGGAAGGACCAATGTCTGGAACCAGGGTGTGCACCTCTGAAATTCGAACAGTGTGGCAGAGAACCAGGCTGACATGAACGTGCATTTTTCTGTCATCTGTCTTGGTACAGCATAGTCAAGGGATTTCCAGTTGTTTACATCTTATAGTTTTGAACCAGATATAACTAATAAGTATCTTAATTGAATTCTGAAGACCTGAAGACTTCAAATGTTTGTCTGTAACGAGAGCACGTGATTTAACCAGAACTTACGATCTGTCCTTTGTCTTCCGTTTCTTAGCAGTTCATTGTGTTTTGTTTTGCTTTTATTAAGAGAGTGGCATAATTTATCACAGAAGGTTGAACCTTATTCTCAAAAAATACGTTTATCAAAAAAAGGTTTCAAAAACAACTTTCTGAAAAGACTATTGTTCGTTTATCTTGCGTTTTATTCTGTGCAAATTCCTGCATCCTCCCTATGAATCTTGGTGACTTTCGTTAGCTTTTCTTGCTGTGACAATATCTGTCATTGTAGCATAAAATAATACTTCGATTTTTTTTCCTATGAGTGTGTTAAAATCACTATAACACTGGAATTTGCTTTTTTTTTTTTTCTTTCAACTTCTTAGTAGTCTATAAAAGAAAAAACTAAATTATTCCTTAGGTTTTAGGCTTAAATGTTTTCTTTAGGTTGAGCGGGAGGGTAAAGAGAAGCAGCACTAAGAAGCTGGTCAGAATTCAGATGAACTGTTTTGGAATTACTGGTTCTCTGCCATGATGCTTTAGGAAGGACCAATGTCTGGAACCAGGGTGTGCGCCTCTGAAATTCGAACAGTGTGGCAGAGAACCAGGCTGACATGAACGTGCGTTTTTCTGTCATCTGTCTTGGTACGGCATAATCAGGGGATTTCCAGTTGTATACATCTTATAGTTCTGAACCGGCTATAACTAGTAAGTATCTTACTTGAGCTCTAAGCCGTCTTAGATGCGACAGATGGAAAGCGCATTATTAGCGGTTGTGCCACCTGTGTCGTGTCCGGTGGGCAGCACCTTGGAAGGCGAGGCGCCTCATCGGGTAGCATTTGTCTGTCTGTGCATCTCGTTAATAAGTAATCGAGTATTTTTGACTCCCCTGTTGCACTTTGAAGTAGATGTGATCGTACCAGTGCCCACGCTATTTCGGTACTAATTCCCCACTGTTTTTAATTTGGGGGCAGAGATTTGGGGACGGAATTGGGGAAGCATGCTTCATGCAAAGTTATGGCTCAAAACGTAAACACCGAAATCATCCTGGACACGTTTCGACAGCACATGTGAGGCAGCCTGTTGTCGCAGCGTGTAGAGACACCAAAGGGACCGTGCACATGCGTACAGACTCAGCCTCACGACGTACGGTGGCAGATACACGGGACACGAGTCATCTTGGTGACTCAGCGGGGTTTGGTACGTTTAACCTTTTAGCCAGGGTATTAGTTGGTGTTCTATGGAATCGTTCTTATTTATTTTTGTCCAATTAGAAGACAAAGCAGGGGGAGAGGTGCCTGCGTCTGTTTGCTTTCTTAGCACAGATGACGTACGTAAACACGTGCACACATGTCTATAGATTTCTCCCAGAGGCGTCTGTCTACACACCGTGAACACGTTGCACAGTTCACATAAACCAACTCCAGGAGAGAAATCCCACCATAACTGCTTGCCCCGGCTCAGGGTCTGTGTGTCTGTGTGTGTCAATCTGTCTTTCAACTCTGTTTCCCTCTTCCTCTACATTATGAGGACCCGCAGGGCGAGGGTCCGTAGGAGTCAGGCCAGGTGGATTGTCTGAATCCATCTCCTCTGTGTGAATGGCTCGTGTCTAGAAGGGAAAATCAAAAAAAAGCAAAGTATCAACTGCAGAAACCACATTCAGGTTAAAGGGCACCGGCCATCCTGCTTGAACTCTGCCTAAAGGACGAAGCTTTCATTTGATAAAGATCATTAGTCACCAAGACATATATTTTAGAGAGTTCCCAGCAGCGACAACTCCGCTGGCAGTCACTGGAGTGTACCAGATGGTTCATTAGCATAGGCTAGACAAGTCAGAGGCTTTCAGAATCATTTAGAAAATGTCAAACAGAAACAAGAACCCTGTCACTTTTTATTAGAATTAACTACATCATAGCTTGGACACAGATTTCACCTTGGGTCAGAAAAATTAATACAGAGTTCTGTGCACCGTGTCATATACTGGGTTAAGATCAGTCTTCCTCAGGGGACTCATTTGCTGGCAATATATTACGATCCTTCTACTTTCGGAATCCTCAAACCTTTTCTTTTGTGAGATATGAAAAGAACTGACCTTGCTCAAAACCCACTGGTGTCTAGCTGACCAGAGGCACAGGCAGAATTTCCACAGGACATTGTCCTAAAGCACATTTGTGACCGTCTGCTCAGGCAGTCTCCATGAGTGGGGCTGACCGACCGTCTGGCGGTGCGTCAGGTGGGCTGAATGTCAGGAGGAAAAATGCAACCCTGAATTGAACAGGCTGCTATAAACAGGGATTAAAACACCATTGAAATATTGTGTTTTTTTTTTTTTAATCCAGATGTCAAAAACTTGGAGAACTTCCAGCTGGTGGAGGGCGTCCAGGAGCAGGTCAACGCCGCCCTGCTGGATTACACGGTGTGCAACTACCCACAGCAGACGGAGAAGTTCGGGCAGCTGCTGCTCCGCCTCCCGGAGATCCGGGCCCTCAGCATGCAGGCCGAGGAGTACCTGTACTACAAGCACCTGAACGGGGACGTCCCCTACAACAACCTGCTGATCGAGATGCTGCATGCAAAGCGAGCGTGATCACAGCCGCCGCGGGCTCGGCCTCCCAACAAAACACAGAGATGGGGGGGGTGGGGGAGGAGAAGAACAGGAAGAAAGGGAAAAAAAAAATACTCTGAATGGCTCCAAGCAACATGAATTAAACACTTGGTTTAAAGATACTGAATTTAATAAGGCATAGTAGTCAAGTGCTGAATGGCCAATAAATGATGTATCAGGGTATTTGTATCGCAAACTGTGAATCAAATGTGTCACATCCCCAGAGCGTTCTGTGCAAAAGACACTGGAACGGAGTCGACTGAACCCACAGACGGACCCCAACACCGTGTCAGGCTGGAAACGGACAGACGCTTTCCTGTATATTGAAACCGATCTCCGCTGTGAAGAAATCTAGGAACTGATCTATGCTATTCGTTAGGCTTACGTGGCAGGGAATTTGAGCTTACAGAATTCCTCCGTGGTAAAGCGGAACTGGAACCATCCTCAAGAATCCATCAGCTGCACCGATAACAGCCCTCTCCTCTTCCTTCCAAGGACCCGGCACCTTCTGTCCTGGGATCCCAGAGTCTGTAGCGAGGACCTGTGCTCAGCTGCAACCCCCAGGAGCTCCGCCACCAAACCTTGAAAAGCCTATTCTTGACTGTCTGTATCTTAGACCTGCCAACAGCTAATAAGAACAGTCCATTGATATGTGAGCTTGCCATTTTGACTATGTTCTGGATTGTTTTGTCACGTGTTCATAATGTTTGGGAAAAAAAAAAAAAGCAGGCAGTGTCCCTCTTCTGATCCTATTACAAGCGTTCATTAATATTAAGGGCAGCGACTACAAACTTGTAAAGCTTTAGCTTTAGCATTACTGGATTTCATAAAAAATCCCAGCAGAAAGGCTTATTAGGATACATCAGCCTTTTTAACCATCAGGGTTTGTAGTTCATTAAAAAAATACAATAGGAAACATATTTTGCTGGAATGTCAAATAGTCACCGTTCTGAACAGGAAAAGAACACGGAAGCATGTTAAGCTATGCAATATCAAGGCGGGGGTGAGCACACACGATGAGTGGCGTGTTGCAATTGATCATCCCCTGAACACAGAGAGGAAACGGTGAGCCTGGAAAGATAGCAATGTGCTTCAAATCTTCCCCAGTAGGGAAGGGAAGAGAGCGATGGTGACCTTTCTGAGTCACTCTATAGACCAAAGTCTGCTATAGAACAAATACTGGAGGACAGAGAACTGCGAAACAGTCTCCAGACCACGCTGTCAGTATTATCAACAGGCGATGCCAGAGATACAGAAGTCTTGCCTTACTTCACAATTCTCAAAGGTAGCAGATGTGGATCAACACTTGTTTAAAATAAAGTATTAATACTTTAAAGTCAAATGAAATAGAGTGTTTACATTCCTTAGGGCCTCTGGGGGGCGGGGGGGGACTGTGATGTGACGAAAGAGCTGGAGTAGCAATTTCTTAATGTTATTTTTCTGATTGGTAATTATTTTTAACAGTACTTAGTTATTGTATGTCGTGAGACACTAAAATCAGAAACGGGGATCTCATTTAGATTTTAATTTTTTTTTTTTTTGAGATTATTGGCGGCACAATCACTTGTAGAAACTGTAAAAAAATGAAAGTATCTCCTAGTCCCTTAATTTTTTCATAAATGTTTCTGGCTTTTGAATAGTTTATTTATATTGTATATCATAGGTTCAACTGTAGACAATTATGATGCTAATTTATTGTTCCTTGGTTTCGCCTTTGTCTAAAATAGAGCCAAGGCTGAAGAAACCAAATCTGTGGTTCATTGTAGCATGTCAAGTTAGTGGGACATAGTTCAGAGACAGAGAGGCGTCTTAATGAATTTAAATCATTCACTTGATTAAATGTCTGTAAATCTTCATGGTTCTTACCGTAGTTTATTTAATGTCTATTGTAAATTATGTGACTTGTAGCTCCCTCTGTTTTCTAGTAAATTTAACAAGGGTGGAGTCTTATCTGGTTTTCTTTCCAAGCGTTGTAAGTTGTATACCAAAGATATTAGTTATTACTTCTGTGAGTACAGAGAAGATTATTTTATTATTTTTATTAATCACCTCTAACACACGTCCAAGTGAAGGGTACCCATAGCTAAGCCGGGCGTCCATAGCTCGTCACTCAGAGGTCACCTATGTTGTCTCCATGGCTCAAAGGACAACAGGAAAATAGTTGATCAGTCCATACCCAAAGCAGTAAATAGAGCAGCATCTTTACTCTCCCCAAGTTGGAAGAGAAAAGTGTCGGCAGTTTATGAGATGGCTCCATCACTGTATATGGAACACGGGATGAGACGATTTCTAGATCTGGGACATAGTTGTTTGGAGGGTGCTTAACATTGCAAAAAAAAAATTTTTTTTTCAAAAACAAATATATCGATCCCAAAAGTCCAAGTTTTATTTTAAATGTACAGTATTCCCCACTGACTATTTTATCTAAACAAGGCCACATATTATTGTGTTGTTAACCTAATAAATTACAGCATGAGAACAGTTAGAAAGATGGGGACACAGAGACTTCAGCCACGCTGATGGTGACACTAAAGACAGAAGCCGACAGAGTGCTGCTTGGCGTCCATGGCGCGTGCAGACTTTCTCTAGTGTCTGCCAGTAACTGGGTTTCAGCCAGACACTGACTTATCCTCTGCCTTATCAGCTGTAGGATTTACTAGGAAAGGCAGACTCAGATATGGAGGTTCAGGGCTTGGCCGGGTTCACTGTCATTGGTCTATGTTTATAAACAGACAATCTGTCACATCTGGGTATTTATCTTACGGATCTTCTGCTGCCCCCTGGATTTGAATCCACGCGATGTCGAGAGTGTGAAGTCAGTTCCTCGTTGACGTTACTTAACTGTATCCGTGAAATCAAATTGTCATGTTGGTTCTTGCCAGGAATTTCTCAACAAAATGGAATTTTTTTTTCAGTATTTCAATAAATATTGATATGCCCAGCCTGATCATTTTTAAAAGTTTTTATGGTGTCCTCATTCTACAGGGTTCTAAAGCATCTAAAGTAACTGAGATCCTTGACTAGGAATGGAGTCAGAAGACTTCCACATGCACAGACACGCCTCAGGTGGCCCACTGTCCTCAGTGGGAAATGAAGCATTGAACTCAACCTGTGCATCACCTCTCCATACATAAAATACAGCATTTTGCATCACTCACTGTTACAGCTGACGGCAATATCCTATAGTATCTGTCTTTGTAGCTCTCCCTGTGCCCTAGTCATTTCCCCAGGTGTTCGGTCAATTCAGTTGATCCTTGGATCAGCTCCAGAGTCTGACTCAATGGACACGAGTTTGTGCAAACTCCAGGAGATGGCGAAGAACAGGGAAGCCTGGCATGCCGCAGACCACGGGGTCGCAAAGAGTCAGACACGATGAGCGACTGAACAACAACAGATCAGCTTCACGAGGTAGCATCCTCTTCCTGACAGTTTCTTGCTCAGAGTGATGTGTTAGTCAGTGGGAATTGTGGATCCAAGACTCAGAAGCCCTTAAACACAATACTGCATTTGTCTCTGGGCCAGGATGACACTTAGGATTTGCTTCAAAAGGAAAAGGTATGTTAGACAAAGTCAGGCATCTGGTACTAAGTTATTGGTATTTGATATAAATTTTATCAATGATATTATCCAGATGGCGCAGTGGTAAAGAACCCACCTGCCAGTGCAGAGATGTAAGCAACGAGGGTTTGATCCCTGGGTGGGGAAAGTCTCCTGGAGAAGAAAATGGCACCCCACTCCAGTATTCTTGCCTGGAAAATCCCATGGGCAGAGGAGCCTGGCAGGCTACAGTCCATGGGATCACAAAGAATTGGATGCCATTGAGCAACTACCCACACAAAGGATGCCAAAGAATCAGAACGCCATACCTAAGGTCTAGTTGATTATGGAGCTAAGATTTTTGATCAACTAAGAAATGGCACCCCACTCCAGTACTCTTGCCTGGAAAATCCCATGGATGGAGGAGCCTGGTGGGCTGCAGTCCATGGGGTCGCTGAGGGTCATACATGACTGAGCGACTTCACCTTCACTTTTCACTTTCACGTGATGGAGAAGGAAACGGCAACCCACTCCAGTGTTCTTGCCTGGAGAAACCCAGGGACAGGGGAGCCTGGTAGGCTGCCGTCTATAGGGTCAAACGGAGTCGGACACGACTGAAGCGACTTAGCAGCAGCAAACAGTGGCCCGCAAAAGACATCTCCCTTGTCAACCTCTTACTAGGAAGAACTTACAAAATTCATGCCGACATTGCATGAAGTATGAAAAAAATGTATATATTCATACATTGTCTACATTCATGCATACAAATATGTACATAGGTTCATTTGTGACCTATAACTTAACACATAGAAAAGTGCAGAAACTTTTACATATGTATATGCCCAGATAATCATCACACAGGTCAAGGGAGTCATAGAACACATTTTTTTTTAATTTTTTTTTTTTTCTTTTCCTTTTTTTTTCCTTTTCTCATGAATGGCATTTATTACCTTGGACTTTTCTTTTCTTTCTTTTTTTTTTTCTTTAATAGAAAATTATTTAATTAGTATACATGTGTTCCCCATCCTGAACCCTCCTCCCTCCTCCCTCCCCACACCATCCCTCTGGGTCGTCCCCGTGCACCAGCCCCAAGCATCCAGCATCGTGCATTTATGTTTTTATAAGAGGCTATATACATTTTTTTTTTAATTGGTGGAGGGGCTGTTTTTCAAAAAGCCCAGCCTGGCGGCCAGTGAAGGTGATTCTGATAAGCAGAGACCTCACTCCCAGCCCCTAGGATAACTCTCACAAAGTTGCCGAGTCCGTCAGCATGAACCAGCCCTGGGTTGCAGGGTTGGGGGTGGGGGGCGGGGGGCGGGAAATGGTTCTTGCTGATGTGCATTTGATTGTTATATTCGATATTCACAGTAACTTTGAAGGGGTTTGTACCTTTAACGATGTTTGACGTTCGGTTTGAAGCCACCTCTGATGTATATTTTTATGAGAACCACGTGGAGGGTTTGTTCTCCGCAACGTGGGTCAAAATGCTCTGACATTCAGTGATCTTGACATTTCCCTGGAATAATAAAGACCAATTTTCCTGCACGCCGAACAGGAAGTGTATAGTTTAGTCACTCAAAATAAATATTCCTGCAAGACTTTAACTGCTGCACACAGGCATTTGTTTTATGTTAAGTGAGGAATTAATAATTCAGTGACTCAGATCAGTCGGTGGTGGTGGTTTTGTTTGCAGGAAAGCTTAGAGCCAGTCTGTGAAACGTCACATGTTTAATTGTTGCTGGAAAGGAGGGAAGAAGGGGGTGTCATTAGACTAATCGCTGAGTATCCCTGACATGAGTTTGGCACTAAATGATCAGGAAGCCAACAGACTGGAGACTGCAGGCCCTCCTGCTCCCTTCCTGAGCTGAGGGCGGTGTGGGGCGGACCCTGGAGTCCCCGGGAGGTCTGGTGATCCCCAGACCAGCCTCCCTGGGCCACTGTGTCTAAGATTGTTTTCAGGACCAAGTCAGTGAGAAAGAGCCAAGAGGAGATGGGAGGTGTCCTTGCAAGGACAACTTTTTGAAAAATTCTGTAAATTCATTCAAAACTGCTTCTTTAAGGGAACCCTCCTGCACTGTTGGTGGGAGTGTAAATTGGTGCGGCCACTATGGAGAGCAGTATGGCCTTTAAATAAAGCTGCCATATGACCCTGAAATCCCACTCCTGGGCATATATCTGGAGAAAAACACGATCCAAAAGGATATATACACCCTAATTGTTCACGGAAGCACTGTTTACAATGGCCAAGACATGGAAGCAACCTATGTCCATTGACAGAGGAATGGATTGTGAAGGTGTGGTACATACATACGACGGAATATTCAGTTCAGTTCAGTCGCTCAGTGTGTCTGACTCTTTGAGACCCCATGGACTGCAGCACGCCAGGCCTCCCTGTCCATCACCAACTCCCAGAGTCCACCCAAACCCATGTCCATTGAGTCGGTGATGCCATCCAACCATCTCATCCTCTGTAGTTCCCTTATCTTCCCACCTTCAATCTTTCCCAGCATCAGGGTCTTTTCAAATGAGTCAGTTCTCCACATCAGGTGGCCAAAGTATTGGAGTTTCAGCTTCAGCATCAGTCCTTCCAATGAACACCCAGGACTGATCTCCTTTAGGATGGACTGGTTGGAGCTCCTTATGGTCCAAGGGACTCTCAAGAGTCTTCTCCAACACCACAGTTCAAAAGCATCAATTCTTCGGTGCTCAGCTTTCTTTATAGTCCAACTCTCACATCCATACATGACTACTGGAAAAACCATAGCCTTGACTAGATGGACCTTTGTTGACAAAGTAATGTCTCTGCTTTTTAATATGCTGTCTAGGTTGGTCATAACTTTCCTTCCAAGGAGTAAGTGTCTTTTAACTTCATGGCTGCAATCACCATCTGCAGTGATTTTAGAGCCTAGAAAAATAAAGTCAGCCACTGTTTCCACTGTTTCCCCATCTATTTCCCATGAAGCGATGGGACTGAATGCCATGACCTTAGTTTTCTGAATGTTGAGCTTTAAGCCAACTCTTTCACTGTCCTCTTTCACTTTCATCAAGAGGCTTTTTAGTTTTTCACTTTCTGCCATAAGGGCGGTGTCATCTGCATATCTGAGGTTCTTGGTATTTCTCCCAGAAGTCTTGATTCCAGCTCGTGCTTCCTCCAGCCCAGCGTTTCTCGTGATGTGCTCTGCATAGAAGTTATTACTCAGCCATTAAAAAAATGAAATAACGCCATTCGCAGCAAGATGGATGGACCTGGAGCGCGTCGTACTGAGTGGAGTAGTCAGGGAAGAAGAAATACCACGTGACGTCCCTCATACATGGAATCTAAAAAGAAATGATGCAAATGAACCTAACTTACAAAGCAGAAAGACACTCACAGACTTTGAGAATGAACTTATGGTTGCCAGGGGGAAGGATGGGGGGAAAGGATAGTTAGGGAGTTTGGGATGGATATATACACATCGCTATATTTTAAATGGATAACCAACAAGGTCCTTATAGCACAGAGAACTCTGCTCAGTGTTATGTGGAAACCTGGATGGGAGGGGATTAGGGAAGAACGGATACATGTGCACGTGTGGCTGAGTCCCTTTGCTGTCCACCTGAAACCATCACAGCATTGTTAGTCAGCTTTACCCCAAGGAGAAGAGGGTGTCAGAGGATGAGACGGCTAGATGGCATCGCCGATGCAGTGGACACAAACTTGGGCAAACTTCAGGAGACGGTGAGGGACAGGGAGGTCTGGCGTGCGGTAGTCCATGGGGTCACAGAGAGTCGGACGTGACTGGGTGACTGAACAACAGCATGCAGCAATACAATATAAATTAAAAAACCTGCTTCTGCAGCATCTGCCATTGAGTGGAGGTGAGTTGTGGTGGTGGAGGTGTTGGCTCTCCAACATACCTTCTCTGGGGGCACAGTGGGTCCCAGAATGATCTGATGAGGCGTGTCCACTGACCAGGCTCAGATGAGAGAGAAATGAACTGCTCTCATTTAAGCCACTGTATGATGGGGTCTCTCTGTTTCAAAAGCTTGATATTTCCTCAAATATTCAAAAATGATATTGCCAAATCCTTACGGCAACCCCATCTTCACAACAAGGAAACCGGGATTTACAGGAGTTAAGTAATTTGCCCAAGTCCCAGCCAGGAGGTGGTAGGGCAGGGTGCACATGGTTCTGATTCCAAACCCCACACTTTGAACCCCTGGAAGCACAAACCAAGGCACCCCAGGACTCGTGTTCATTACTGACCCTTTTCTTTAGGACTCAAAAGACGCAATGGTGACGGACACATTTTTTAAAATAGTGGCACCCAAAACCCAGAAACGTACTTTGTCTCAACAAGAGCAGGAGTGATCAGTTATCAGATATCACTGATACCTAAAACAGGTGCTGCCTGACTTAGAGGATGAACTTACGGTTGCCGGCGGGAAGGATGGGGGAAGGGATAGTTAGGAAGCCTGAGATGGACATGGATGGACACGCTGCTCTATTTAAAACGGATAACCAACTAAGTCCCACCACACAGCTCAGTGTCACGTGGCAGCCGGGACGGGAGGGGAGCCTGGGGGAGAATGGACGCGTGTACGCGTGGCTGAGTCCCTTTGCTGTTCACCTGAAACTGTCACAGCACTGTTAATCAGCTGTACTCCAATACAAAATGAAACGTTTAAAATGAGTACATAAGTAAAACAGGGGTTGACTGCCAAGCGCCTCAGGGACCCCCGAAACCTACAAATTCTTTGAGCCTTACCCACAGGAGAACCAGGAGTGGAAACCTTTATTTGTACACCTTCTCGACAGGAAGCATCGCCATCAGCACCGTCCACCGTTAGTCCTGACCACGTTACGACTTTAAAAGCTCCCACACTGTAGTCCGACGGGTAGTCCCCCTATTTAGTGTCACCACGAAACCATTCGAGAAGCATCTTATGCACCCGTTGTTCATAACGTCCCATCTGTGGGACTTCCCTGCCGGTCCAGTTGCTGAGACTCTGCACTCCCAGTGTCTGGGCCAGGTTCGGTCCCCGGTCAGGGAGCTGGACGGCCCATGCCACACCGACAAAAAAAGAAAAGGTTCCACGTGCTGCAGCTGAATATCCTGCATGCCCCCACTAAGACCTGACACACCCAAATAAATAAATATTAAAAAAATATATTCATAGACAGCCTATCCGGGAATCCAGGCAATGTTTATGAAGAATAAACATTTGGTGCATGTTAATTCAGCTCACTTCCTTCGCCATTAGCCCACTTACTAACGTATTCAGTATTTAAAAAAAAAAATTCTTGTCCCAAGGATTTTCCCCAGAAATAAATCAGGACTGTCAAAATCTCTGCCCCCGCGGGGGAGCAGCTTCTATAAATAAGTGTGGAAACACGTGTCGCCCTGCCCCTGGTGTGGCCGCGACAGGTTTCATTTCCCCTCTGCTCCTCCGTGGCCTTGTGTTATTCCTGTGTCAAATGCTCCTACAACTATTGTGTGGCCTGGATTGCGGCCAAGTTCCCCTGGCAATGCCCGGCCGGTGCTCACCCGGCCTCCCACCTCCCTTAAAGGAGCAGAACGTGTAGGAGTGCCCATCCCGTGGGAGAAGAGGTCTCCCCCTCCACGACCTACTCCCGGTGTCACTGGTGAGAAAAGGATGACGATGGGGAGCCACGACTATGCCCTGAGACAGGCTGAGCAGCGCTCAGTCCAAGCACCTCCCCTGAGTCTCACAACGAGCCTTCGAGGTGACCTGTTTGTCACCATCGCGTCGCAGACGAGGAAACCACAGCTGAGTCACGGTAGTTTCCTGAGGTCACACAGCTGGCGAGGCAAGGCCAGGATGCAAACCCAGCTCCACTTGTCCACGCAGCCCAGCAGCTCACCCAGATCAACACAGACCCGCGAGAGCACACAGGGAGATAGGTGCTCAGCTCCTCACCTGCTTTTCCATCTCACCATCATGCTGCCTAACTCTTGGGGCAAACGTCCCTTTGCCCAAGTTCAGTTGAGATCTAGGTCCATATCAAGAAACAGCAAGACAACACACTCTGGTCACGTGGTAATTTCAGGTCAGTAAAAACAGCCGCCTTACCATAACTAAACACAGAAGTGAAAATAGTAAGCCTGGGTGATAGTAAGCCCCTGCTTTTTTGCTGCTTTTTTCCCGTTTGCTTTTGCTTTATTTCATTTTAATGTGTTATTGTTGTTCAGTCGCTCAGTCATGTCCGACTCTGCAACCCCATGGACTGCAGCACGCCAGGCCTCCCTGTCCATCACCAACTCCCGGAGCTTGCTCAAACTCATGTCTGTTGAGTAGGTGATGCCATCCAACCATCTCATCTTCTGCCGTCCCCTTCTCCTCCTGCCTTCAATCTTTCCCATCTTCAGGGTCTTTTCTAATGAGTCCACTCTTAGCATCAGGTGGCCAAAGTATTGAAGTTTCAGCTTCAGCATCAGTCCTTCCAGTGCATATTCAGGACTGATTTCCTTTAGGATGGACTGGTTTCATCTCCTTGCTGTTCAAGGGACTCTTGAGAGTCTTCTTCAGCGCCACAGTTTAAAGCATCAGCTCTTCGGTGCTTTATGTAAAGGGACTGAAACGAGGACCTGGGTTATTTTCAACACTAAAATGCAA
This sequence comes from Bos javanicus, assembly GCF_032452875.1. Classification (NCBI taxonomy): domain Eukaryota; kingdom Metazoa; phylum Chordata; class Mammalia; order Artiodactyla; family Bovidae; genus Bos; species Bos javanicus. Next base: position 79,684,324 of record NC_083883.1, read on the forward strand.
GCACTTTCTGCAGCCACATTGGTGCCTAGAATTACTGGCCAAAGAGAATCTGGTGGGAGGTGCAGTATTTAGACGCAGACGCTGCTCACAGAGGCGTGAAAGGCTGAGCACTGGTGACGACTGAGGGGTGAGAAGTGGGAGCCGGATGGTGTGAGCGAGACTTAGACAAGGGAGACAAGGGCGACACAGACGAGAGCCCCGCTGGGACAGGAGGGTGGGCCCAGAGTGGGGGGCGGTTAAAGCAGGGGTGGGGGGCACCCCACCCTGCAAAAGAAAAAGTGTGCAATCTGGGATCTGCCGGGTAACAATGAGAAGGGTCATTGTTCTAACATTAAACTGTCACTGCATTACCTCATTCTGTGGACAACCGTGGCCAAATAAGGAGCTGGGGTGTTGGGAGGTGACATGGAATGGTCTCACCGGTGTGTGGTTTGCAGCTCTGCTGAAGCACCCTCAAAACTTCCTGCGTTTATTTTCCCGGGCAGCAGCAAGTGATCCCCTGGTGCAGAGAGTCAGGAGAAGGGGGTTTCCACCCAGCTCTGATTTACGACCCTCGGAGGTGCCCAGTTCCTGTTTTTCCAGCCCTGCGGGGAACTTTCCCAGATACGATCTGCTGGGCAACAGAGCCCCCAGCAGGTGTGGGCGGGAGGGGGCGGCTGCGGACTGGGGCTGCGAGTGTGTTTATATCGTGAGCACAGTGCCGGAGCGTCCCGGGGCACAGGGAAACCCCACGCCCGCTTATTTTATGATCTGTTGACAAACCACTTATTCTTTTGTGGTTAATCATCTCTGCTTGCTTCGAAGCCTCCAAGCAGAATAAAGGCCTGGGACCTCCTCCTGTCTCTCACCAGAAATTTCTCAGGGGGTCAGGAGTGGAAAGGAGCTACCATCGTCCCCCTAGGTGCCTCCCCGGGGGTCCCAGCTGCCTTCAGCCCCTGGTCAGAAGTGTGGACTTGTCTTAGGTGGGCAGGGGAAGTGCAGTGGCTTTGCAAACATGGGGGCTACACGCCTGCCCCTGTATACCTGGGTACATGGCAGAGAAGGCAGAGAAAGTGTCGCTCTCCCAGAGGTGGAGGGGAGGGGGAGAGCAGCAGGCAGGGGGTCCCCGCTCCTCTGCCCTGCCTCACCTTCCCGCTTTGTCATCAGCTCCCTGTAAATCAGATTACAGGGATGTGTGCGCCCCACCCTGCCCTGGACCTCGCCCCCAGCTCTCCTGGGTCTTTCTCTGCATCTCGGGGGCACAGTCTCAGACCTGGGCTTTCCTTGGGCAGAGGAAGGTGAACAGGCGGACCACCCACCAGTGATCAGGGCTCAGGGCAGCAGGGGTCCCGGTCCTGGCCCAGACGTCCTTCCCATCCCCCGCCCCCAACTTCCTTTCTGACCGTGCTGTGCTCTCCGAGAAGCAAGCCTGCAGAGCAGCAGTCACAAGTCTCCAGCAGGGAGACGTGCCCTCACGTGGGCCTAAAGAATTAAACAGGGAGGTCTAGCAACACCCCCGAGTGTTGCTTTCGGGGGCCAGGCTCTCCGCCAGGGACCTCCACGCCTGTTCACACCCTTGGTGTCTGGTAACTCCATAAGTGAAAGTGAAGTCGCTCAGTCGTGTCTGACTCTTTGTGACCCCGTGGACTAGCCCAGCAGGCTCCTCCGTCCCTGGGATTCTCCAGGCAAGAATACTGGAGTGGGTTGCCATTTCCTTCTCCAGGGGATCTTCCCAACCCAGGGATCGAACCCGGGTCTCCCACATTGCAGGCAGACATTTCACCCTCTGAGCCACCAGGGAAGCTCTTGTAACTCCCTACCTACTCATCAGTTCAGTTCAGTTCAGTCGCTCAGTCGTGTCCGACTCTTTGCAACTCCATGAATTGCAGCCGCCAGGCTTCCCTGTCCATCACCAACTCCCAGAGTTCACTTAAACTCACGTCCATCAAGTCGGTGATGCCATCCAGCCATCTCATCCTCTGTTGTCCCCTTTTCCTCCTGCCCCCAATCCCTCCCAGATCAGAGTCTTTTCCAGTGAGTCAACTCTTCACACGAGGTGGCCAAAGTACTGGAGTTTCAAGCATCACTCCTTCCAAAGAAATCCCAGGGCTGATCTCCTTCAGAATGGACTAGTTGGATCTCCTTGCAGTCCAAGGGACATTTTAACATATGTTTGAAAACAAATAGTTTAAAAAGCAGGATTAATGATCGTTCACCGTGAAAAAGACAGACACATCCTGAAATATAAGAAAACCCTCCTTCTCACCTTTCTTATAACTGCTTTCCAACAGAACCAAACACTGTGCTTTCACAATTCCTAATTTCTATGTCAGTAGAAATTTCTATATCCTAATTTCTATATCCTTTATCTAGGATAAAGGGAAAAAAAACTTAGAAAACAACTCTTTTCTTGATTTTTAAAAATTGTTTACTTTTAATTGGAGGATAATTGCTTTACAATGTTGTGTTGGTTTCGGCCATACCTCAACATGAGTCAGTCATAGGTCCCATCCCTCTTGAACCTCCCTCCCCTCCCACGCACCGCACCCCTCAAGGTCATCACAGACCACTGGGTTTGAGCTCCCCGTATACAGCAACTTTCCATCAGCCATTTATTTTACATGTGGTAATGGGACAGATTACCTTTTCTTGGACTCCAAAATCACTGCAGATGGTGACTGCAGCCATGAAATTAAAAGACGCTTGCTCCTTGGAAGAAAAGCTATGACCAACCTAGACAGCATGTTAAAAAGCAGAGACCACTTTGCCAACAAAGGTCCGTCTACTCAAAGCTATGGTTTTTCCAGTAATCATGTGTGGATGTGAGAGTTGGATTATAAAGAAGGCTGAGCACCGAAGCACTGATGCTTTCGAACTATGGTGCTGGAGAAGCAAGTCCCTTGGACAGCAAGGAGATCAAATCACTCAATCCTAAGGGAAATCAACCCTGAATATTCATTGGAAGGACTGATGCTGAAGCTCCAATACTTTGGCCACCTGATGTGAAGAGCTGACTCAATGGAAGAGACCCTGATGCTGGGAAAGATTGAGGGCAAGAGGAGAAGGGGACGACAGAGGATGAGATGGTTGGATGTCATCACTGACTCAACGGACATGAGTTTGAGCAAAGTCAGGGAGACGGTGAAGGACTGGGAAGCCTGGTGTGCTGCAGCCCTTGGGGTCGCAAAGAGCTGGACACAGCTTGACAGGTGAATGACAAATGTATATAAGGGGCTTCCCAGGCGGTGCTAGTGGGAAAGAACCTGCCTGCTAATGCAGCAGACATAAAAGACACGGGTTTGATCCCTGGGTCGGAAAGATCCCCTGGAGGAAGTCATGGCAACCCACTCCAGTACTCTTGCCTGGAGAATCCCACGGACAGAGGAGCCTGGTGGGCTACAGCCCATAAGGTCGCACAGAGTCAGACACAACTGAAGCGACTAAATGACAACAAAGTACTTTCTTAGGTGGAAGAAGTGTCTTTCATCAGCTGCTGTTCCTAGGTCGGCTCTCAGCCTCTGTGCTGTGTCCGGAAAGAACCCGCCCAGGGTGATGCTGTCCCCTGGCCTCATCCAACCCTCTCTGCCTTTTCATGAGCAATCCGCTCCCTTGAATATGTATTACAAATACCTGACATTTGCCATGACTGTCACAGTCAGCTTCTGAAAACAAGAACATTTTTACTGGTATGAATACACTAGTTTCCAGCTGCATTTAGCTGAAACCAAAGGTACAATTCCATTGATTTGAACAGTTTCTTACGAATGTACTCAGAGAGAAGGTCAGTAAAACAGGACTGGGAGAATTTCGCCGGTACCCATTATACTTAGAAGTCAAGAACTTTCAAGTATCAGGACAGAATGTTCAGCATTTTCATAATTAGCTCACCATAACCTGGAAATGAAGGGGGGAGGGAATAAAACAGTGCACTCAGAAAACAGAAGTAGCGCACTTCGACTCCCGAACTGCAGCCGAGCTGCACACATCAGGCTGAAAAAAAATTCTGAGACCGCGTGTTAAACATCTTCTATCAATTATAGTATTTACAATTCAAATGCACTCTTTTCCACATCTGAACTCCCTTTTTTGCTTTCTGATGTAGATTACTTTTAACATGCAGTGTAAGCATGACGTGGCCGATTGTTCCTATTTTGCTCATTCTTTTCCTCAAAATCAAGTTTTTATTCTAGCAAATGGAAAATTATATCCATCCCTTTATAACTTAGAGTTATAAGTTCTTTAATTTTAAAAATACAGTCTTAAAAAAGAAGACCTAGATGTATCTAAACCAGAGGGATGGTATGGGGAGGGAGGAGGGAGGAGGGTTCAGGATGGGGAACACATGTATACCTGTGGCGGATTCATTTTGATATTTGGCAAAACTAATACAATTATGTAAAGTTTAAAAATAAAATAAAATTAAAAAAAAAAAAAGTCTTGCTCCTTTGGAAGGGGAAAAAACAAGGAGACATAGTGGAGACACAAGTCTGGGGTCTATGTACTTAGGGTGCTTGGATTAAAGTCTATGGGAGATGAATGCTGATTTTTAAGTCCCCCTAATGATAAGCTCAGATTTTAGTAATCATTTAGGGGTCCTCTAAGCAATGTATGGAAGAGAAAATTCCAATTTCAAGACTGAAATTAAATGAGGATAATTTTATGACGAATTTGGGATAGCTCTACAAAGATGAGAACATAGTATGATGTTTTAGACTTCTTTTTTTCCTGTAGCTATTTTATCATATTAAACAATCCATGAAAACCGTAAAGACGAGTGAGATTATTGATTCCTCTCACTTGATTTGTCCTGCGTTGGTGTTGAGTGAGCACTGGAAGCTCTCTGTCCCTGAACTACAGCCCCTGACGTGCAGGGAACTTCGCTGCTGTACTCAGAGCAGTTTAACACTCACGGCAGACACATCCAGCCTGCAGGACCACCAGACTGTGATCAAATACGCCATTACCCAAAACATGGATGGACAAGCTGGCTCACTGGGTCGAGGTTATAGTCAAAAGAAACTCTTTGGGATGTTCATAGATTAAAATGAGTGCTTTCAAAGTCCAAGAGAGACCTCTCGTTGTCATCAACAGCAGAATAAAAGACCCAGGGTACATCCCGGACAGCACAAGTTCTGGTTCTGACCCAGTCTCCGATCTTGGACAGTTGAGTTTGCTTCCCTGGACCTCAGTTTGTTTACCTGGAAATGAAAATGCATCCTGGCATCATCTCAAGAGTTTCTCTAGCTCTAACATCCTGGGATTTGATGGATAGTAAATCTACACAAGCCATACAACATGACCAGGATTAAATGAACTCTCAAGGGGAAAACAGAGTAAGAAATAATCCAACCATTAGTATCTTGATGATAGTATAAAGAACAGACTCTAAATTCACAGATGTTAAATAGAGAATGGCTAAACATATATATTAAAAAGACTCTCAACTTCATTTCTAATTTTAAGATGCAAATAAAAACAAGGATACACCCTTTGACCAGTCAGATTAGCTAAAATGAAACATTTAGATTCCCAGTGGTCACTGGGTGTCAAGAAACTGACACTCCAAATGCTCTGGGTAAGAATGGAAATTGGTGCATGCAGACCTCTCAGAGGTCAATTTATTAACGTCTACACAAAGTTAAAATGCGTAGACTCCTTGAATAAGTCCATTTTTAGGAAATTAGCTTATAGATATACTTGCAAAAGTACTCCATGTGTACAGGACAGTTCATGAAAGAACAGTCACTACTTAGCTCTCAAGGTGAATTTCTCACTGGTGTAAACACAGCCATCCAGCCATCCCAGAAATGTGGCTGCGGGAAACGTCACAGCTCAGCTCAGCTCAGCCGCTCAGTCACGTCTGACTCTTGGTGACCCCGTGGACTGCAGCACGCCAGGCTTCCCTGTCCATCACCAACTCCCAGAGTTTACTCAAACTCATGTCCATTGAGTCAGTGATACCATCCAACCATCTCATCCTCTGTCGTCCCCTTCTCCTCCCACCTTCAATCTTTCCCAGCATCAGGGTCTTTTCAAATGAGTCAGTTCTTCGCATCAGGTGGCCAAAGCATTAGAGTTTCAGCTTTAGCATCAGTCCTTCCAATGAATATTTAGGACTGATTTCCTTTGGGATGGACTGGTTGGATCTCCTTGCTGTCCAAAGGACTCTCAAGAGTCTTCTCCAACACCACAGTTCAAAAGCATCAAGTCTTTGGTGTTCAGCTTTCTTTACAGTCCCAACTCTCACATCCATACATGACTACTGGAAAAACCATAGCTTTGACTAGACGGACCTTTGTCAGCAAAGTAATGTCTCTGCTTTTCAATATGCTATCTAGGTTGGTCATAACTTTCCTTCCAAGGAGTAAGCGTCTTTTAATTTCATGGCTGCAATCACCATCTGCAGTGATTTTGAAGCCCCCAAAAATAAAGTCTGACACTTTCCATTGTTTACCCATCTATTTGCCATGAAGTAATGGGACTGATGCCATGATCTTAGTTTTCTCAATGTTGAGTTTTAAGCCAACTTTTTCACTCTCCTCTTTCTCTTTCATCAAGAGGCTCATTAGTTCTTTACTTTCTGCCATAAGGGTAGTGTCATCTGAGGTGCATATCTGAGGTTATTGATATTTCTCCCAGCAGTCTTGATCCAGCTTGTGCTTCTTCCAGCCCAGCGTTTCTCATGATGCACTCTGCATATAAGGTAAATAAGCAGGGTGACTTCACGGACCCCTGGAAAACGCCCCCAGTTCTCTCCTTCTGGGTTCAGGCCTCCCTCATGGCCAGGAGCTCAGGACACACCGCTCACTCAGGACTGATCCACCGAGATCAGGGCCGGCACACTTTCCACTCACTCTGCACCTTCATTGCCACCAGCTCTTCCAACCAGCCATAAATCTTGAGGGATTTGGGCCCTGCCAGGGGCCAATCCAGCAGGCAGAGACACCATGTCCCCTGCCACACCTATCACAGACTCAGAGCCCCCGACACGGCCTGCAAGAGAGGGTGATGGTCTCCGAGAAGCCCCTTGCAGCTCAGATCAAAGGGAACAGCGAGAAGGCATCTGTCAGTCCTGAACCCGACAGGCGGGCTGTGACCCCGTGGCGGCCGGGGTCTGTGGCAGCGCCCTGACTGTGTCTGGCTGCCAAGGCTACAGGGCTCCTGGGGACCCCAGAGCCTGCAGGCTTCATGTTTCACTTAGATTTTTTGGTCTCGATAAACTCCAAGGCAGGTGCACAAATGAGGGTACAGGAAAGACCTAGAAGACACGTAGCACTGCCACGTTTCACGCAGCTGTTCCTATGACTGAACGGCACTTAACCAAGGCCCCTCTGGGTCCTGGTGGCAGCCCCGTGGGTTCTGGTCGTATGTGACTAATAATAGCCGGAAAAAACACAGCAACCCGGGGGGATGACGACATGCTGGCCCAGAAGGAAGAGCTGTTACAGTGCATCTTTGCTTTTATCTGTTCATTCCAAGTTTATCCCTCCTCCCTTCTCCTTTGGCAACCACAAATTTGCTTTCCACGTCTGTTGAGAGCCTGCTTCTGTTTTGTGAAGACGTTCGTGTGTGTCAGCGTTACGGACGACACGTGAAGCGGCGCGTGGCCTTGTCTTTCCCTGTCTGCCCTGCTTCACTTAGTAGGACCATCCCAGGCTCACCCATGCTGCCGCACACGGCAGTCCCGCGTTCTTTCCTACGACTGAGGGATGTTCCGTTGTATGCGGGTCCCACGGCTTAATCCACAGCAGGCAGTACCGCGTTCTTTCCTACGACTGAGGGATGTTCCGCGGTATGCGGGTCCCACGACTTCTTAATCCACAGCAGCGCCCCTGCTCCTGTTTCAGGTGATTAAACGCTCCGCGCGTCCTGATTCGCTCCCTGCACTGCCTCGACTCCGCCTCCCAGGCCCTCTGTGGTCAGAGCTGCCTCCGACGCTCCTGCTCCATCACTCACCTGAAAGCATGGGACCAGGCGGCCCTGGATTCAATCGTGTTATTTTCCTCAAAAGATAATGGATGTGCTTAGTGTGACGGGTAGAGGTGGGGAGAGCACAGAAGAACATGTGTGCTCATGGTATTGAAATGATTCCTAATTGGCTCCATTGAGGGCAAGAGGAGAAGGGGGGCAGGCTGAGGATGAGATGGGCGGATGGCATCACCAACTCGCTGGAGTTTGCCCAAACTCCGAGAGATGATGCGGAGAAGGCGATGGCACCCCACTCCAGTACTCTTGCCTGGAAAATCCCATGGACGGAGGAGCCTGGTGGGCTGCAGTCCATGGGGTCGAGAAGAGTCAGACACAACTGATCAACTTCCCTTTCACTTTTCACTTTCATGCACTGGAGAAGGAAATGGCAACCCACTCTAGTGTTCTTGCCGGGAGAATCCCAGGGACGGGGGAGCCTGGTGGGCTGCCATCTATGGGGTCACACAGAGTTGGACACGACTGAAGTGACTTAGCAGCAGCAGCAGCCGAGAGATGATGAAGGACAGGGAAGCCTGGTGTGCTGTAGTCCAGGGGGTCATAAAGAGTTGGACACAACTGAATGACTGAACAACAACAACGCTGGCTGCAGGGGAAGAAATTCTGGAAGGCCCTTAGCCATCCACACTTGGGCTTCTCCTAGCACTCAGGAAATTTCCCTTCCAGGCAAATCAGCTCCACGATGGCCCCCTAGTCCTGCAGCTCACATGATCCCATCCCCTGGGAAGCCTCCATCTTTTTAATTACTATCCCTATTAGACTGAAAGTATCTTGAAGGCAGAAGTCATTTCATATTCAGCTAGCCTGATGAGAGATAAGATATAAGCATCTAAAATAATAGGGGACTAATTAATAACCTCTTAAACTGGTTGATGACTCCTCCTCAGCCTCGGAAGACAGAGCTCAGATTCCATCACCTCCATAAAGCTGCCTGGCCCTTCTGTCCTTCGGGGTCCCTTCATCCTTTATTCCTCAGCTGAAAGAAAGGATGCAATGATGCCATCTGCGGCTACATGGCTGAACCCAGAGAGTGAGTCAGAAGGAAGACAGGTGCCAGGTGATATCACTTGTACATGGAATCTAAAAGGGTGATAGAGTAATGAACTTATTTACAAAGCAGAAACAGACTCGCAGACATAGAAAGCAAACTTACGGCTACCAAAGGGGAAAGGCGCAGGGAGGGATAACGCAGGAGCTGGGGAGTAACATACGCGTGCTGTGTATGGAATAGACCACCAAGGGCCTGCTGTACCACACGGGGAACTCTAGGCAGTGTTCCGTAGTGACCTATATGGGAAGAGAATCTGGAAAAGAGTGGGTGTTGCAAACACGTGACTCAATCACTTTGCCGTACACTCGAAGCTAACGCCACACTGGAAACTGACTATACACCAGAATAAAACTAAAATTAGATAGAAACTACCCTAGCATGTTCATCTGTACAGTTAACTTTTTAGCAACCAACCATGAAGTGCAATTGTTTTGCTCTTTTTTGTGCTGTTGTTTCTATTTTTGACGAGTTAGGGCTTTATCTCTTTAGGCACCATGAAATGTCTTCCCTACCCCACTCTCCCAAGTCCTAAATAGGTCTCTCAATAAACACAAATAATACTTACCAATTTCATTTGCTCATGTGAATTAGACACACTTAGAATTATACACAATTCTATAATTCACAATAATTCACAATTGTGAATTATACACAATTAGAATTGTGTAGTTGGTGATACACAGGGAAGCCTGGCGTGCTGCAGTCCATGGGGTCACAAAGAGTCGGACACGACTGAGCAACTGAACTGAATTGTAGACAACTAATAGTCACTGTTAGTTAAGGCCAGGGAAGTTTTTAAAGCATACTAAAATTGTATAACCCTGAATTGTTTAATATTAAAGTCAAATGCTCTACATTTTCTAACACTAGCGAATAACATGTAAAACATGACCATTTAGGACTAAATTGGAAATTGGAGTATAATTCCTACAAGCGTAATTTTAAGGGACACGGCCTCTGATTTGAGTCACTGTTAAACTCTCAGCAGTTACCACTCAGAAGACACCCAACAAATTGACTTAATTATTTAAGCTATTAATAAAGGGGCAGTCAGAACCTCCCTTGAGTTGAGGGACCCCTAAATGCTTCCTGGCGGTGCAGCGGTTCAGACTCCACGCTTCAAAGGCGGGGCACAGGTTCAATTCCTGGTCCAGAAGCTAAGATCCCACATGCCTCGGGGCAACTGATTCTTGGAGTCGCAACTAGAAGGGACCCCTGCACTGCAATGAAGAGCCCACACGATGGGACGAAAGATCCCACAGGCTGCAGTTAACACCCAGCGCAGCCAAAAAAAGAGTGCCCAGAGGTCTGGGATGGCCTCTCTGAGACGCTGCGTCTGAGGGGAGACCTTAGAAGCAGCCCCCAGCGCTGGTCCAGGCTGTCAGTGCGTGTAAAAGCCTCGGGCAGCAGGAAGAAGCCCCACACGGGTCAGGGCTCCAGGGACCGAGGTAAGGAGTTCGATTTTCCTCTAAGTGCAGCAGGGAGCCTCGAAGGGACCCAAGTCGAATGGCTCTGCGATGGGATTCACATGTTTAAATGATGACGCTGGCTACCGTGCATGGGATGCATCTGTCCCGGGAGCCAGCGTGGACGCTAGACCCCAGGGAGGAGGCCGGTCAGCAGAGCCAAGTGGGGCTTCAGGCCGCCAGCTGAGCCGCCCTCCGGGGGCCACCCGCCCTCAGCCGGGGGGCAGGCACTTGGCAGGACCCTGAGGAGATGCGCCAGAGGCCCAGCACATTGCCTGAGCCTCCCCAGGTCTGTGCCTTCAAATCCCTCCTCCCGACACAATACATCCACAAGTGGAGGCAGGGAAGGTGGAGGGGAAGATGGGAAGACACCTCATTCTCCAGTCCCTCTTCAGAGAGGGAAACATCCTTCCTCGAAACGGGGGGCACGAAATCAGAAGGAACCCCGCCCCCACCAGGCTCAAGAGCCAGGCAGACAGCGTTCCCACCACGGCCCCGTCACTCCGGGCAGTCACTTCACCCACTTCTCAACCCCGGGCTCCTGATCTCTAGCACCAGGTGAGTAACATCTGCTATCGTCTCTGCAGGGATGACACGAGGTCACGGCTGGGGCGGGCAGAGCGGAGGCCTTTTTCTCCCCCGCCTCGTGCCCACTTGGCCCCGGGCACAGGTTCCATCACTGTCAGAGCAGCCGCGCACCCACCCTTCACCTGCAGCACAGACCACCGAGACACCCCTGAGAAGTTCAATTCTGTTTTGGTCCAGAAGCATTTGCCATTCTCCTGTCCCAAACACACAGGTCCCTGTGTGTTGATCTAACCAATTGGTAGTGTTTTGAGTCATACATCATGGGGCCAATGGCGCCTTAACCACGAATTACATTAATATATCATCAAAGCTACGGCACTGGTATGATGTATGGCTTCAATACATCATTGGGGTGCCAGGCTGTTAATGATGTATTACTCAAAACCATAGCAACAGCTAGAAAGATCAAGATAAGTTTTGTATTTTTCAAACTTATTCTCAGTAAATGCGATTTTTTTTTTCAGTTTCCACAATAAAATACATGTTCCAAGGATATACGGGACGCAAGTGCTCCTGATGAGTACCCAGACATTCCCCGGAGGGTTTACTTTGTGCTCAGTCACTCAGTCGTGTCGGACTCTTTGTGAGCCCATGGACTGCAGCCCACCAGGCTCCTCTGTCTGTGGGATTCTCCAGGCAAGAATACTGGAGTGGGTTGCCATTTCCTCCTCCAGGGGATCTTCCAGACCCAGGAACTGAACCTGCATCTCCTGTGTCTCCTGCACTGCAGGTGGATTATTAACCCGTGGAGCCATCAGGGAAGCCCCATTTACTCTATATCTTGCTCCTAAGTTCACTTTGAAATACTGAAACCAAGTCTCAGAAAAATCGTTATCACTGATGAATGTACGGTCCTCTGCATTTTCCAAGGGTCTCCAGTCCAGGGTCACAATTGCAAGTCGGTAGAGCAACCGTTTTGCTGATGAAGTTCAAGCATTTTCTCCCCACGCCTTCCGAAGGACCTAGACTATGTCAGGGCAGAAACGTCCTTCAGTCAGCTCACGGGCAAGCTTGCTTCACTCAACCTGACACAGCAAATGTCTGAACACCTCTTCCTTCTCCTCCTCCTCGCCTGCAGAGGATGCAGGCGCTGTCCCGGAGAGAGTTCCACCGTGTCAGAGGGATTTAAATCTAAACCGCAAGCCTCCCACCTGGCAGCCCTGGGCCGTCGCTATTTTTAGCACAAGGAGAACTGGGAAAGAAAGGGGAATCGTATAATTGCACCCGCTGCACCAGTAACTCCATAGCTAACGGGGAAATCTTTTAATCCAGATTCTCACTGCAAATCTCAGCTGTCTGACACCAGTTCCATTCACTCAAGAATGGTCTGAAGAGCAAAGAGGCACTCAGCGTGTGCACACACACACTCGCGGAAGCACACAGATGCACACCACATACCCACAAAGCAGGAGAACGAGGCATTAGAGCCAGGGAGCTAAGCCCAAAGCAGGCCTTCTGAAGAAGACGCTGATATTCTACCAACCACGGGCCCTCGGATTTGACTTTTCAGTTTAATTCCTAAGAAACTTCAGGAACTTCCCTGGTCGTCCAGTGGCTGAGATTCCGTGATCCCAAGGCAGGGGGCCCGGGTTTGATCCCTGGTCAGGGAACTAGATCCCACAGCCTCCACTAAGAGTCTGCAAGCCGAAACTCAACATCCCGTGTGCCGAAACAGGCCCAGCACAGCCAAATACGTGTTAAAAAAAGCAGAAACTCTCAGAATCAGTGTCACTTAGAGGAGGGAACTGGGGTGTTGGAGAAGACTCCCGAGAGTCCCTGGGGCTGCACGGAGATCCAACCAGTCCATCCTAAAGGAGATCAGTCCTGAATATTCACTGGAAGGACTGATGCTGGAGCTCCAATACTTTGGCCACCTGATGTGAAGAGCCCACTCATTAGAAAAGACCCTAATGCTGGGAAAGATTGAAGGTGGGAGGAGAAGAGGGTGGCAGAGGAGGAGATGGTTGGATGGCATCACTGACTCAACAGACATGAGTTTGAACAAACTCCAGGGGTTGGTGATGGACAGGGAGGCCTGGCATGCTGCAGTCCATGGAGTTGCAAAGAGTCGGACACGACTGCGCCCAGTTCTACACAGAGGTGGGAGCACGTCTCTAAAGTCTCTGAGACAGATGTCTGTGCTCTCGGCACTCGGCACGTCCTGAAACTCAGGGCAGCATCCTGATCCCTAAGTGGGGTGCCTCTTGCCATTTTCCCAGGCAGGCGGGAGTCCGTCGCCCCAGATCCCTCTGAGCCCCTCGGGGCAGGAAAGCAGGCCCTCATTCCGATGTCTGACATCGGAAGTGAATCCTCTCCCTCTTCCTCTCTTCATCTGGGCTGAAGCCTGCGGGGAAGCCGGCGGTGTGAGGATGGATTAGGGAGAATTGATGATTCAGCACCTACGCTTCCTGCCCGGAGCTCGGTGATCACTGACTGTCTCAGTCAGCAGATAGAAAACGAAAGCCCCAGAGAAGAGACAGGAAGATTCACACCAGAAAAGGCAAGAGTGACAAGGATCCTCGGCTCAGAAGTGGGGGGTTTGTGATGGGCTCGGGCTGAAAAGACTCTACCAGATGGGCTTATACTTCGTTCCTGAAGGCAGTCAGAGAAAGGGAGCCTGGTTACCTCTGAACCACAGTTAACCACAGAGCTCTGGGGGGGCCCCAGAGACTGGAGTCCAGACCCTGGTTTTACAAATGAGGCTCATGAAATGCCGAGGGGATCTGTGATTCCTGGACCATTCTGGAAGCATTTGTTCATTATTACACTCCGTGGGGCTCAGATAGGAGTGGAAGCTTTTCTCTGTCCAGAATGACCATTTTCCTCGTCTTCTGCAATTGGTCTGAGTCCAGCTCCTACTTTAAAATCCAAGCCCAAGTCTCACCTCCTCCAGGAAGCCTTCCTGATTTCCCCCAGCCTGTGTTGCTTCCCCTGGAGGCTGACCGTCTCTGAGCTATGACAGAGTGCTGCTTTGTGTAACTACACACGCTTTCTAAGAGATACCCAGTAAGCTCAACCTCAGCCACTTCAGAAAAAATGCCCTTTGAGGACCACAGACCTGCTCCAGGAGCAGGGGTGTGGGGGTGTGGAAGGAGGGTGGGGGCAGAGGAGCAGGCACCTCTTAGGGCAGCTGTCCAACTCAGGGTGTTGATAAAGGTGGGAAACAGACGGTGTGATACAATCTCTTGTAAAGACTGAAGATAGTCCTAATGCCATTGTGTATATTTGCCTGCTTCCTGCCTTATGGTCAACCTAGCTATGTGCCTTATTTGCAAAGAGGAAGGAAGTTCTGTAGCAAGTCCCTTAATCAGGGTGCAAAATAAAACTTTTGTGCCCCTTTCACCAGTATGCAATAATCACTTCTTTCTAAGCTTTTAAGCTGAATTGGCGCTGTATCATTTTTATGCATAGGTAAATATATGAATGGAAAAAGACCCTGATGCTGGGAAAGATTGAAGGCAGGAGGAGAAGGGGACAACAGAGGATGAGATGGTTGGACGGCATCACCAGCTCCTATGGACATGAGTTTTAGCAAGCTCCAGTGAAGGACAGGGAGGCCTGGCGTGCTGTGGTTCAGGGGGTCGCAAAGAGTTGGACACGACTGAGCGACTGAAGTGAACTGAACCATAAAGAATGGTTTGAAACACACACAAATAAACATAACAAAGTCTTTGGTCATTTTTGCCTAGATCCTTCAAAGAAAATTAGAAACTGATGGCTATACCAGAATTCTTATTAAGAAACATATTATGATACGGTTTCTTGAGGAATCTTGTCTTTTTTTTTTTTTTTTTTTTGTCAGTGCCACACAGCTCGTGGGATCTTAGTTCCCCAACCAGGGACTGAACCCACACCCTCAGCAGTGAAAGCCGCAGTCCAAACCGCCAGGAACTTTCTAGCAGTCTTGTCTTTAACTGCTTCAAGTAAACAAGAGTTGCTCACACTCATCCAAATAAAATGCTTCCTAATTCTTCTAACTGTTCCCCACAAACCATCCAGAGAGAGCCTGGGGCTCCACTGAGTTTTCAAAATATGCGAAAAGGCATGTTCATTGCAAATCTTTCAGAGCCGTAAAGCATGCCTTTAGGAGATCCACCTTGGGAAGGGATCTGCCAGCTACTCCATTAACATAGTCCATATATTAACAGAAGACCAAATGGCGTGGTTTATCACTTAGATACAGAGAACAGCGTAGTGGCAACCCCAGGGCTTCCACTGGGGTGGCGGACAGGGAGGCCGGTGGAGGGGATCAACGCTGATGGACACATATGCTCAGCTTGTGGCCGTGAGCGTCCGGTAGTGTCAACAGCACTGGAAGGACAGCACTGCGCACAGGAAACATGTCGAATTCCATGAACCGCACCGAGAACGTCGCCTCCTCCCCCGGAGTCTCGGGCAGCACGACTCGGGCCTCCGATCCGAGCCCGGACCCCCGCCTCACGGACGGTGCGCGGGCCCCTCCCTCCCTCCGTCCCGGGCCCGCGAGACACACGGCGCTGCCGAACCGCCCCGTCGGCCCACGTGACGCCCTCCGAGGCCAGACCCGTCTCCCCAGGAAAGCGCGGCCAGGCGTGATGTGTTTCCCCCGGCGCTCCGGGCGCTCCCTGACCTTCCTTCCTGCCCGCGCCGCATCCTTTGTTACCAAGATAACTTGTTTATAAAAGGGCTGGGGGTCGGTTACGGAAAACAGGGGCACGCGCGCTGCCTGGGCGTGCTGGGAAAGGGCCTGCCAGGGCGGGGCCACACCAGGCGGCGCGCCTTCCTCCATCTCGGCTCCCAGAAACGTCGTGTAGACGCGAGAACTGCCCCAGGGTCAGAGTTTCACTCTGCAAACTGCAGATAGTTCCCTTCTCTCTCCCTTCTGTGATTTGTATCTTTCACAGCAGTGTAGTCGCTTGTTTCTGAAGTTTAAAAAGGCATTTGTACGCATGCCTGGCATGCGTACTCATCCTGTGTACCACGCCTTGACTATGAAGAGTAAGTGAAATGAGAAAAACACAGCACACTCTTCAACTGGGTACATAATCACATGTGAACGGGGTTTCATAACAGAGTTCTCTCTGAAGATTTTGTTTTCTAACATTTCTATTTTGTCCATCCTAAAGTATGGATGTGAGAGTTGGACTGTGAAGAAAGCTGAGCGCCGAAGAATTGATGCTTTTGAACTGTGGTGTTGGAGAAGACTCTTGAGAGTCCCATGGACTGCAAGGAGATCCAACCAGTCCATTCTAAAGGAGATCAGTTCTGGGTGTTCTTTGGAAGGAATGATGCGAAAGCCGAAACTCCAGTGCTTTGGCCACCTCATGCGAAGAGTTGACTCATTGGAAAAGACTCTGATGCTGGGAGGGATTAGGGGCAGGAGGAGAAGGGGACGACAGAGGATGAGATGGCTGGATGGCATCACCGACTTGATGGACGTGAGATGAGTGAACTCCGGGAGTTGGTGATGGACAGGGAGGCCTGGCATGCTGCGATTCATGGGGTCACAAAGAGTCAGACACAACTAAGCGACTGAACTGGTACTGATACTGAAATTGAATAAAGATCCCATTTTAACCAAAAAATAAAAATGCATTTGTGTGTTTGGGTATAATGCATATAATACAACAGATATTAACTAGACTTTCTGTGGTGATCATTTTGCAACATATACAAATAGTGAATCATCATGTCCACCTGAAACTGATATGTCAATGATACCTCAATTTTTATTTTCTTGATTTTTTAAAAATTCAAATTTTACTGGCGTGTAGTTGATTTACAATGTGGTGTTAGCTTCAGGTGTACAGCAAAGTGATTCAGTCACATATATACATATATTCACTCATTTTTAGAGTCTTTATCACAGAATATTGACGCCTCATTTTTAAAAGGGCAATCATGCAGGGCTCTGTCATCTACAATTTGCAAGTCTTGCGAGCCCGCCGTCTCACCGCCTGCTGTGTCCACACGGCACTGCCGCCCCATCCTCCCGCGACCCCTGACCCCACGTGGGTGAGTCCCTGCACCTGGAACCCCCTTTCCATCCCTTGCCCAGCCAATCACTGCTTGTACCCCACGTCTCACCTCAGTCTCCCCTTCCCCAGCAAGTCTCCATGACTCCAGGCGTGACACTAGGAAAGGAGTGAAGGGGTGACGCTCGGTGCCTGGTGCAGGAGCTGACCTGGGGCGAGGGGAGCCCTCCTCACCGAGAGGCTCCCTCGTCTTACCGGAGCACGTGAAGACCCGAGAGTTCACCCAGGCTGCTGTGCAGAAGCCCCAGCTCCTGAGGAGGCCTGGTGTCTAGCATAGGCGAGGTTCCTGGCAAGAAGAGCAACTGGCAGGAAGTTGAGTTCTTCAAAGACCCAAGAGGACTTGAATCTTACCAGTACGTCTCCTGCTGAGGCTGAAGGTCCACTTTGGCCACCTGATGCGAGAGTCAACGACTCACTGGAAAAGCCCCTGATGGGGGGAAAGATTGAAGGCAGGAGGAGAAGGGGACGACAGAGGATGAGATGGTCGGATGGCATCACCGACTCAATGGACATGAGTTTGAGTAAGCTCTGGGAGTCAGTGATGGACAGGGAAGCCTGGCGTGCCGCAGTCCATGGGGTTGCAAAGAGCTGGGCACGACTTAGAGACTGAAGAAGTAGATCTCAAATCAACAAACAGGTTCACATATGTACATCCCTAGGCATTTCCTCGGAGAAGGCAATGGCACCCCACTCCAGTACTCTTGCCTGGAAAATCCCATGGACGGAGGAGCCTGGTAGGCTGCAGTCCATGGGGTCGCTAAGAGTCGGACACGACTAGGCGACTTCACTTTCACTTTTCACCTTCATGCACTGGAGAAGGAAATGGCAACCCACTCCAGTGTTCTTGCCTGGGGAATCCCAGGGACGGGGGAGCCTGGTAGGCTACCGTCTATGGGGTCACACAGAGTCGGACACGACTGAAGTGACTTAGCATAGCATAGCACAGGCATTTCCTGGATTTTATGAGGCATAAACTCATCATGTGGATAAATATGCTTCCCACTAAGGAGACGTGGAGGACCCCAGGAGCATCTGAGGGTTCCAAGATCTGGAGCAGCTCCCAGAGACCCACTGGCATGATACCCAGCTCTCCGGACAGTCTGTAGTCAAATTATAGAACTCAGTCCTTTTGGAGCTCAAGGGCCAACCTGCCTCTTTCCTGCAAGAGTATCTAATACCCTTGAAAGCTTCAAGGGACAGGAAAATTCAGTCACACTGAGCCCCAGAACTAGGAGTGGCCCAATTAGCCATCTCCAAATAGGATGAATGATATTGCACAGACTGACTCGGGTTTGAATCCAGGCTTCCCCACTTATTAACTGTGTGACCTTGGGCAAGTTCCTTAACCTCTCTGAGCTACCATTTTCCATCTATTATAATGGAATGAGACTCTCTCAGGGTAATTGGCAGGTTATATAAACCCCTAAGCAAAGAGTGAAGGTTCAGTAATCACTGGCTATGATCATTAATAAATACAAGTGGTTGTCATGGAGACACAAGTGTTGCAGAGTAGAGGACTGTGACACAGAATTTTCAGTTACGTACATCCATTTACAAAAGAGCCACCAAAGGATAGTTCCAAAGCCCAGATTGTTACCTGCTGGCTCTTTGTCACATGTCCCTTTTTTAGAGAGCCCTTTGAGATTGGAGGGATATACACTAATATGGCCTGGTATTAACAACATGTCATTGCTTCTCTAAAAGGAATTATACTGCATATCCGCAGGATGGGACTCAGCACTCGGGGCTATAATTAGTCCGTGTCTATTAAATAGCAGTTGCACAACTTCCTAGTAATTTACAGGAATCCTAAATTATAAGGCTGCTTCTTGAAAATGTTTTTGCCTCCATCATCTCACCCTCCCAGTCTCGTTAGGCTTGGGGCTTTTAAACCAGAAAGAGAACTAGCTGCTTTTAGCATAGCAGAGAACGGATTCTAAAAGCATCCCTCTAACTCTGTCCTAAATTTCACCAACAAGGGGGAGAAAAGGTTTACGTGGCAACTGAGAAAGTAATACAGCAAAGGGACCCACACGAAATTAAGTCTAACAAGCTTATCTTCCCCCCATAACTCTACAGGAACACAGCTGGGAGAAATATCGTTCATGTGTGTGTGTGATAGTCCATGACGTTAAATTGATTACAAACAGATTGACTGGGTAGAGTGTGCTGTGTTGAGCAAGAAAATTTAGTATATGTGCTGCTGAAGCGAGCACAGAGCAAGAAAATCTAAACCAATGGCAGACACCATCCAGAGGTCTTTAAAGAGACCATCACTTTGTCATAATAAGAAAACAGGAGTGCACGGATTGCCCTCATTCCAATGCTAAAGCAAGAAAGCAGACTTTAAAAATCTTAGACTAAGATGGACTGTGGGTGGGAGACAGAGTCCTACTTGGGAAGAGAGTATCTCACAAAAAAGTGATATAAATTTGCATTCATCTAGAAAATCCAAAGTAAATCAATATGACATAAATTATAGGTGCTGGAAATTGTGGAGCTGGTTTTAAAGGAAGATAATTTATACTGTTCTTTACTCTGGGATTAAACAAACATAACCAGAAGGTACAACCTGGAAATCAAGTTCGTTGCAAAGCACACTGGGGGTCCTATGGGACAGGTGCCCCTCGAGTGAGCCGGAGCGATGTGACTGACATGCAGGTAACCGGGGGGTAACAGGTGCTCTAGGTGGTCAGTGGCCAGGCCTGAGCCTCGTTCCTGAAGGTCAGGGGGAGGGTAGGAGGGCCTCCTCGTCTCTGTCCCCCATCCGCGCTGCTGCCCTGATCCAGTTTCATTTCCATTTTCTCATCCAATTACATCTTGCTCAGTTCCTCACTAAAATTTATAGCAAACTTTGCAAAGCTTTTGACCTGTAGCATCTTATTAAACTTTTATGAAAAATCAATGCCGCTCCATCCTACGGAGGGGCTGTTCCTCACGCCATTGTCAGGGGTGACTGAAGCCTATTTACCCCCGGATCTGACGAGAGAGATTGAAACTGCAGGAAGTCTTCATCTCACAGGCCAGGTGGCCATAAAGAGGAAATTCTCATATTCTTCTAAAATATGGCGTTTCCAGAAATGCCACCTTGGGAAAATGAGTCTGGAAAGAAAGCAAAAGCGTAAGTTTTTAATCATTTGTCTTTTTTTTATTGTTGTTTTGATCGCATCGTTCTCCCCCAGAATAGCATCTCTGGGCCCCCTGGCTCCCCTCTGGGTTCCTCGTGTGGGACACACCGGACCCTCTGGACAAGGACCCGACCCCACCATCCCCCTGCTCCACAGCTATTCCAGTGACACACCCCACCGGTCAGCCGGTCAGAAACCCAAGAACTGGCCCAGAAACCTCTTGACTAGCAAATGGTTCTTGATTCTCTACCCTGGCTCCAATCCACTCCCCAGCCTCCACTCTGTCCTTACGTCCAACACGGCAGCCCTCTGCTCTGTCTCCTAGACCCTCACCAATGGCTTCCTAACTCTTCTCTCGGCTGCCCATCTTTATTTTAAATATGAGGCAGTAAGTACTTTTTTAAAGTGCAATTGATTTTATTTTTTTAACTTATTTTTATTTATTTTGGGCCACACCACACTGCATGTGGAATCTTTTTTCCCAGCTAGGTATCAAACTCATGCCCCCTGCATAGAGTATTAACCACAGAACGCCCAGGGAAGTCCCTCCACCTCCCATCTTGGCCACATACATCCATGATAAACTCTGACTCCATAGTGATCTACCCTTCCCCACATTCTGACCACACGCTCCCCGCCACTGAGGTCCTTCGGAGTCCCTATCAGCCGTCTTCAGCACGAGGCCCAGCTACTCGGAGCCGGGAGCCGGGCCCCCTCCACGACTCCGGGCTTAGCTGCCATTTCCTGAGTGCTCCATATGTGCAGGGCCATGGGGCTTGGGTTTCCCCCCATAAAATGCTTACAAACATATGGACTCCTGGGCCCCTTACAAAAACACCTCCCTCTTGAATCTGGAACTTGGGCACTTGAGCTGGGTTTCTGTTGAGATTGAACACGTAACAAATGACAAGTCGTGTCCGACTCTTTGTGACCCCATGGCCTATACAGTCCCTGGAATTCTCCAGGCCAGAATACTGGAGTGGGTAGCCGTCCCCTTCTTCACGGGGTCTTCCCAACCAAGGGATCAAACCCAGGTCTCCCGCATTGCAGGCGGATTCTTGACCAACTGAGCTT
This sequence comes from Bos javanicus, assembly GCF_032452875.1. Classification (NCBI taxonomy): domain Eukaryota; kingdom Metazoa; phylum Chordata; class Mammalia; order Artiodactyla; family Bovidae; genus Bos; species Bos javanicus. Next base: position 79,705,610 of record NC_083883.1, read on the forward strand.
TCAGGGAAGCCTTAACAAATGACCAGAGAGGGTGAGACCCACATCCCATCCTTCTTTGACCAATGGTTTCTCTCAACCTTTCTGAGGGAGAAACAGCTGCAGTGAAAAGAATAGCTCAAAGCCCACCATCAACTAAATCCTCCAGAGTTGACTGAAAGCAATGGCTTGAAAGAAACCGGAGACTCAGTTAGAGGCAGCAGGTTTTCAGTGAGGGGCTGGCTTCCATCCTCAGGAGAGAGGAGAGCCGTGCTGGGAACACAGACTCTGCAGACAGACCCCGGCACAAGCCTCCTTGCCACTTCCTAAGTGTGCGGCCTTGCCGCCTGCTCACCTGAGGAGCCTCAGCCTCCTCGCCTGTAGATGGTGATGCTCACAGGAGTAAGTCACAGGGTCACTGCGAAGGCTTAATGAGACCCTGACCAGCAGAGAGTAAGAACTCAGGCAAGGCCAGGTATTGTTAACATACCACCTCACAAGATGTGCTACCAGCTACCGAGATTCTCTGTACAGGATAAAGTTCCTTTCTTCTCCGTGACCTAGTTCCTATGTTAATTTTATCCATCAGCTCTGTCACACGCAAGACAACCTGCTCAAATTGAACCAGAGTCAAACAGAAGTTAAGCTGTGTTTCAGGGAATTCCCTGGCCATCCTGCGGCTAAGACGCTGAGCCTCCACGGCAGGAGGCATGGGTTCAACCCCAGGTTGGGGAACTAAGATCCCACCTGCCTCGAGGCACGGCCAAAAAATATGTCTGTGTGTGTGTGGAGGTGGGGGGTTTCCCAGGGCTGCAGGGGTAAAGAATTCAGCTGCCAATGCAGAAGCCACAGGAGAGGCAGGTTCTATCCCTGGGTCAGGAAGATCCCCTGGAGGAGGAATGGCAACCCACTCCAGGAGTCTTGCCTGGGAAATCCCACAGACAGGAGCCTGGCGGGCTACAGTCCACGGGTTGCAGAGCCGGACACAACTGAGCAACAGCATGCACATGTATGCGTGTGTGTTTCCGTGATTCAGTTACACATACACACATACACACACATACACATATATGTACAACCGATTCGCTTTGCTGTACACATGAAACGCTGAAAATCAACTATATTCCAAACAAAATAACAGGGACAGGATTTGACCCACCTAGTGCAGCGCTCAGCCATCGCACTGCTGTCTTCTCATGTCACTTGATCACCTAAAATCTCCAGGGCCTCGCATTTTGCCTAAAGAGCCGTCACATTCAAGCCCCACGGCCCAGAGGGGGCCCTCCTCCCTTCTCGCCCACACGCCCTACGGTTAGTTTCTTGGGATTTTGTCGTTGTCGTCTTTCACATGGACCGCTTTTAAAGTCCTTTACTCAATTTGTCACAATACCGCTTCTGATCTATCTCTCGGCCACAAGGCACGTGGGGTCTTAGCCCCCAACCAGGGGTCCAACCTGCACCCCCGCATCGGAAGGTGACGCCCCGACCCCTGGACCCCCAGAAAGTCCCTGCAGTTCGTTCTGGACGTGGCCCTCTTCCCTCACACTTTGCACAGGCCGTTCCCTCCGCCAGGAGCCTTCACACCATGCCGAGCACAGTCAGGGAACCCACTCCTGCTCCAGCTCAGCGCGGGCGGGCTTGCCCCCCACTCTCGCAGCTGTTAAAGCCAGGCCCTAAAGCCAGCCCCCAAAGCCAGCCCCCACGTCTGGGTTTCACACTGTAAGATGGATGTTGGTCACCTCCCTTCTTAAACACTAGGCTCCCCGGATGGTGACTTACTCCACCGTAACCCTAGCGAACGGCATATAGGAGATCTAAGTAAGTACTTGTGGGCTGAATGAATTCATTATACTTGCAGCTGTCCAGAGGACAGGAGCACCTCATGTTGGATGCAAGATTAGGAGGCCTGACCATTCTTAAGAATTGATCCAGGAATGCACGCCTGTGTACTCGCTCCATCACTTCAGTCACGTCCAGCTCTTTGAGATCCCTTTGTGATCCTATGGACTGTGGTCCACCAGGCCCCTCTGTCCATGGGATTCTCCAGGCAAGAATCCTGGAGTGGGCTGCTATGCCGTCTTCCAGGGGCTCTTCCCAACCCAAGGATCAAACTCGAGTCTCCTACAGCTCCTGTATTGCAGACAGATCCTTTAACGCTGAGCCACCAGGGAAGCCTGACTTAGCAACACTAGAATACTAAAAGTATTTTACAGCTTCAAACACATTATCGTGTTACCAAAATCTGCTGAAACTGTGAGCATTGAACCAAACAAATCTTATAACAATCTTTACAACAAGCAATTGAAGAAAGATAAAGTGTAATAATAAAAGAAATAGTATACTCTGGCCTCCAGGCAAAAGGCATTAGAAATTGATATTTTTTTCAAGAAAAAAGTCAACAAACATCTTGGCAGTGAAACGGGAAAGTCAAATTTAGTCAAGTTTAGTCAAGACGATATCATCGTGGAAAGACATTGATCCAGTAGGCTCATCTTCTAAAACTATTCAGCTCTATTCAGCTCGTCTTCTAAAACTACTCAGCTCATCAACTATTCTTGAAGGGAATATAATTTTTCTCTGGCTTGAACCTTGATGACCATGGGGAAAGGCTTTAACTGGGATGTTCTTTTGGTGATAGATAAAATGTGTGTGAAAGGGTCACAGAACATGAGCAGGATTCTCCAAGAAGTTAAGGGTTTAGTCATTCTACGGCCAATGGAATATTTTTATGAAGCTGTGTTTATAAATATGGCTGACTGGTGGCTCAGGTGGTAAAACGTCTGCCTGCAATGCTGGAGACCTGGGTTTGATCCCTGGGTGGGGAAGATCCCCAGGAGAAGGGAATGGCAACCCACTCCAGTATTCTTGCCTGGAAAATTCCATGGGCAGAGGAGCCTGCTAGGCTACAGTCATGGGGTCGCAAAGAGTCGGACACGACTGAGCAACTTCACTTCACTTATGGAGTACTTGCTGAGATGCTGGATTTTTACTCTTTTAATCAATTAGCCATATAACAGAGAACTATGACGGTTCATGAAAATGTTCTTTAAGGAAAAAAAAAAAAGGGAGTGTAGGTAAGCAATATTGCCCAGTAATCTAAAAATAAATCATTACAAGCTGTGGATAATAGGAAACGGTGGTAGAAAAGGGCATTTAGGAAAGGACTGTGGCCATCGAAAGATGAGGGTGAGCAATTTGAGAAAGTAACCAAGTCATACAGCGTTGGAACGAGAAGACCCGTTACAGATCACTAGACCTTGATTACTAACCTCATTCCCAAGACCCGGTAAAATCAAGTACCACGTGCAGTGGTATTCCAGCTACTAGCGTTTCAATCCTGTAGAATCTTATATCCAGACTTGGATATATTTCAACCCTAGTTGATAAATAACTGCCGTATTTTTAATTCTTTGCAAAGCCACTAAGTGTCTGGTATTTTTAATTACATTGGGATAAACTCCCCTGACTGCTTACTACGTGTTTACTGGTATCGCACCGTGTGTCAACTACGTTATAGGAGAACCTAGCGTCAGATTGATCCAGTCTTCCCAGCTTTAGTCTTGTGCTCTTTTATAAATCAGAGAGCAGTGTGTTGAAAGATTTCTCCATCAATTACTAAAAAAAATACATATATATTTCTATTAGTGTAATAATTAAGGCAGAAGCTACAAATAAATATGGCAAATGTTATAGAATCAGAGTATTAATAAGCAACAATCTTCAATCAGAATGTTTATTTTTTCAGCTTTTCAAGAAAAATCTATTATCATTTATTTTACATGTTTTATACTCTTATCCCCCAAATATCTGAGTGAAATTTGATGCCAGGACAGCTTATGGAAGTAGGTGAACAGAGGAAAATTGGAAACTGGAATGGCATTTAAGTTCTTTGTTTAAAAATAAGTATTTTTGTTAAGCAACTATCAGTTCAGTCACTCAGTCGTGTCCGACTCTTTGTGACCCCATGAATCGAAGCACGCCAGGCCTCCCTGTCCATCACCAACTCCCAGAGTCCACCCAAACCCATGTCCATCGAATCAGTGATGCCATCCAACCATTTCATCCTCTGTCGTCCCCTTTTCCTCCTACCCTCAATCTTTCCCAGCATCAGGGTCCTTTCAAATGAGTCAGCTCTTTGCATCAGGTGGCCAAAGTATTGGAGTTTCAGCTTCAGCATCAGTCCTTCCAATGAACACCTAGGACTGATCTCCTTTAGGATGGACTGGCTGGATCTCCTTGCAGTCCATGGGACTCTCAAGAGTCCTCTCCAACACCACAGTTCAAAAGCATCAATTCCTCGGTGCTCAGCCTTCTTTATAGTCCAACTCTCACATTCATACATGACCACTGGAAAAACCATAGCCTTGACTAGACAGACCTTTGTTGGCAAAGTAATGTCTCTGCTTTTTAATATGTTATCTAGTTTGGTCATAACTTTTCTTCCAAGGAGTAAGCGTCTTTTAATTTCATGACTGCAATCACCATCTGCTGTAATTTTGGAGCCCCCCAAAATAAAGTCTGACACTGTTTCCACTGTTTCCCCATCTATCTGCCATGAAGTGATGGGACCAGATGCCATGATCTTAGTTTTCTCAATGTTGAGCTTTAAGCCAAGTTTTTCACTCTCCTCTTTCACTTTCATCAAGAAGCTCTTTAGTTCCTCTTCACTTTCTGCCATAAGGGTGGTGTCATTTACATATCTGAGGTTCTTGATATTTCTCCCGTCAATCTTGATTCCAGCTTGTGCTTCCTCCAGCCCAGCGTTTCTCATGATGTACTCTGCATAGAAGTTAAATAAGCAGGGTGACAATATACAGCCTTGACGTACTCCTTTTCCTATTTGGAACCAGTCTGTTGTTCCATGTCCAGTTCTAACTGTTGCTTCCAGAGCTGCACACAGGTTTCTCAAGAGGCAGGTCAGGTGGTCTGGCATGCCCATCTCTTTCAGAATTTTCCACAATCCACACAGGCAAAGGCTTTGGCATAGTCAATAAAGCAGAAATAGATGTTTTTCTGGAACTCTCTTGCTTTTTCCGTGATCCATCAATCATCAATCTTGCCTCGAACACCCCACGAACAGTATGAAAAGAAGCAACTATACTCCAATAAAAATTAATTTAAAAGATAATACATTAATTAATTATTAAAAATAAACAATAAGCAATAAAAAGAAAACAGGCACTTTTTAAAAAGTCAATAAATTTTTAAAAAGAATATAACATTCATAAATGATTTTTGAAATTCAAAAATGTTTGAAAGGATGGTCTATTTTAGGAGAAGTGAGAAAACAAAAATAGGGGTTCCTTTCTGTTGAGACAGAATTAAGAAATAAGGCCATCAGAAGACTTGGGGCGGGAGGAAACAGACCTCGCAGGTGTGTAGTCTCTCACTATGTGAGACTGAATGTGGACTGCATCTAATTTGAACTTTTTAAAAGCCGTCTATACCAGCTGATAAACAGAAGAGAGAACAGTGTCGACCTGGCTTTGAAGAAACACATTTTCATTGATTTGATTAAGGGCCACTGACAAGTCTCTTCACGCTCGAAAAATACCCTTCCTATTGAGTTCATTGAAACCTAAAATTCCAAAATCTTATTTTCCCAGCTTAGAATTTTATCTTATTTTAAAACACAATACTCCTAGGAAAGGTGGACTATTCAACTATTCAGCAAACTGTCATTTATACTTGAGTGTAAGCTAGGTTATCATAATCTCTCTGAGTGTTGCTAAGAGACCAGCAGAAATGATGGAGAATCTGGATGCAGAGGAGGAAGACAGAGGCACTAAAGAGGAGGGCCACACAGGCTGAAGTGCAGCTTACTCGATATTTGGCTGAAGCTAAAGAGATCTCTAAATTTTGACCACATTAGTCAAGGCAAACCCTAGAACGTCTTCAAATAACTAGGCAGTCTTTAACCACCGTGCATTGTCAGGTTATAGACCCAAAGGCCTGGAAGGGAATCAACTTGGCCTCCATCTTGGCTGACTCCCTGATCAGGTTTGTTTTGCAAAGGTCACTTAATTAGTACTCTGGGTAACAGTTATAAGTTAACATTATCTTCCCCCAGATAATGATAGCATTTTGCATGTGCTAAGTCAAACAGGAATTAACAAAATTCCGATGGCTTACTTAAATGATAAATAATGAGCCATTTTAAGGAAGCGATCTCCTGGGGTGTGCGGAAAAGCCTGCCGCTCCGCTAGACGGAAAACAGGAAAGGGAGCAGCCCATGCTGGTTCAGGAGGAGAGGCAGCGGGGAGCGGGTCCCCCAGGATGGGCACAAGCCCACACTCAGGCTCTGTTACATTTTTCTTTTTCCCTTTTCTGTGCTATCCTTTTTTTTTTTTTTTTTAAGCCTATCACTCTTGAGACATCTATGAAAATACCACACATACCAACAGCCAATAAAATGATCTCCCTAATCCAAATTACAGAGGTGTGAATGGCGTCTTCACCGCTCCCAGGCTGCCTTCCTGAAATAGCATTTGACAGAACTATTATCAGTGCAAAGTTTCAAACGCTTACCAGCTCTGTAAGGAGGACCGCCTCATTTCATCACGATCACGAAGTATACCAGTGCAGAGTAACTGTTTTATATATGATTTTATTCACCTTTGGTTGCACTGGGTCTGCCTTCATTGCGGGGCGGGCTTTTCTCTAACTGTGGCAAGTGGAGGCGACTCTCCAGCTGTGGTGTGCGGGCTTCTCACTACCGTGTCTGCTCTTGCTGAGGAGCAGGGCTCCAGTAGCTGCAGCCTGTGGGCCCACGAGTTGCTTCTCCTGGGTTCTAGGGCACAGACTCAGTAGCTACAGCTCCGCAGCACGTGGGATCCTCCCTGACCAGGAATCAAACCCATGTCTCCTGCATTGGCAGGCGGATTCTTTACCACTGAGCCACGAGGGAAGTCCTAGATTAACTTTTTATGGACAACATCTTTTTCTTGCTCGAGCTTAAAGCTTTGAATTTCAAGTGATAATATAAAGAAAGCCTATAACCCTATAAAAATATAGGAGATCGAAACCTGTTTCTTATCAAATTTATTGAAATGATCTGCTCCAGCAGGACGGTTGTGAAGATAAGCTTGGTCCCCACTCATAGAGGAGAGCCTGTCTTCGCTGTGTTCCTAACAGCCCACATCAATCTTGCTTTGAGGACCTTACATAGCATCAGTAAAATTCAGTCCTGTGACACGTCGTACAACCTCGTTCCCTACCTATCTTGATCTTAAAGGTTATTTCTGGAGAAAACACGCCAACAAATCATATTTTCTTAAACATGTTACTTTAGTCATTTATGAGCTCACACATCTTAAAAAATACATCAGAAAACTTGAAGCATGGTAACTCAGAAATGACACAACAAATAATGCATGAAATTTAACCCAAATATGACATAAAGCTAAGATTATCTATTTATGTAGAAAATAATGATTTGAATTATTCCATTGAGGCTCTTTTCTGTTCTTGTGCTAGTTTGAATGTCAGGGCAAATTAATGTACAATACGCTTTCGTGTTTATTCACTTTACAGGTATGTTATAATAAGAGAAATTGGCAATGGTGAGCATACCCTGTTAAACACAGGGACAGTTTCTCAGATTCTTCTTTAACAAGAAATGAGTTGGACTTCCTTCCCGGGGATAGTGTTGTGAATGGCAGTATGCAACAGGACGCAATGGCGATACACAACGGCGGCCACACACCCCCTGCCACACAACGGCGGCCACACACCCCCCGCTACACAACGGCGGCCACACACCTCCCACACCACGAGCTATGCATCGCGCCGCAAAGACTAGCAAAGGAGCAGAACGCAGATCGGCCACTCGAGTATATTAACCCCAGCAGCACAGGGCCTGATAGCACAGCGTCTCAGAGGAAGAAAACAAGCATTCATGGCCTAAACACCCCCATGGGGAGCAAGGAGGCCCAGAGGCCTGACTGCAGGGCAGGTAGGGGCCCAGCCATCCACCAGGCCTACCACCACCACCAGCGGGGAGGGTCCGCTGTATGTTTATTGGGTCTGGGGCCGAGGCTGCAATGGACCATCAATAAAACAGAATCGGGGGCAAGTCACTGAGAGCGCCTGCGGTGGCGCTCTAGCTGACATTATCCTGCCTCCTAGGTTGCTGCCTCATTTCGCCTCCACGGGGTGTGGAAACGTCAGCAGTAAGACTCTGTAAGAGGCAGTGCCGGCCACGGACCTACGCACCTCGGTGGAGACAGAATATAAAGTTCAATCCATGAAACCCTGGAAGCTGATGTAAACAGCTTTTAATAGCAGTGAACATTTGTCGGCTTTGTTTAGACCATCTGGATGTTCCATTGTGTTCGGCTGAACGCCGACTGCCGCTGGGTGACAGTTGATGTATGTTAAGTGCAAGCAAAGTGCGTGGCCCGCGCTGGGGCCCGGAGAGGGAGCTCGCAGTGTTTTGTGGAATATCCCCTCAGATCGCCTGCATCCTTCGTGGCTCCGTGCCAGAGTCCTCCGGCTTTTTTTTTTTTTTTAATAATCAAAGGAGAGTTTTGTTTTTAATGTTTGAAAGGTTAGGAAAACCATGCCAAAGTTCCTGCAGGCAGCTTGGAGAGCCGCGGCACACAGGAACGACTTTCAGCGTGGAGGAGAAAGGAAAGGCATCCTGGGAGCAGGCAGGCTCTGCTGGTCTCACGCGCAACGTGCCTGACAAGCCAGCCAGTACAGCGCCACCGAGAAAACCTCGCCAATGAACACGGAGCCGCTGGAAGTCTGCAGAGAGAGTACCCCTTAAAAGCTCACTCTCCTTCCCCTGCACAAGCCGGCTCGAGGTGCATCTGTGCCCAGGGAGGGGCCCCCGCTCACCCAGCGAGGTTCCTCCCGTTGGCCCTGACGCTGCAGGAGTGGGAAGAGCGGAGGACTCCCCACATCACCCGGCCCCGAACAAAATCGCCACAAGCACAGTGGAGACCCGCGGAGCACCGGGAGGGCTCAGAAGTCTCCCCGGTCACCCCCCAGCCCGACGGCCTCCCTGGAGCCCCTGTGAGGCGCGTCACACGCCCTCCTGTCGTGCCCACCGCTGGTGCTGCCCCCGCGTGAAGCCGGGGATGCCGGCCCTGGAGCCCCGAGTGCTCGAGGTGAAAACACTGCTCCGCTTTTTCTTTTTTCACTATGTCAGTAAAAAAATGGTTTAATAAGTGGAATTCCGCGTCACTGCACAAGACAGAGAAACTGGATGACGGACATGAAGACCTGACCTCAGGTTGCGCACGTGGGAAACACCGATACCGTCCTGTGCTTGGAGCACTGCCACATCTCAACGCACAGGAGACGTGAGGGGCGGAAGTTCTACCCACAAGTGAAATCCATGACTTGTGTAACCCTGGATACAAGAGTCACATAACACCCGGTTCTGACAAGGACTGAAACTGTGCACTGCCCTTCTGCATACTGGAAGGCTAGATACGGGCCTGGAAAACGCCTGCAGGAACAGGAGAAATAGTGAGGACCAGATACACTCATCTGTGAAATGGGCATACTTATCCTTTCTGAGGATTCCACTGAAAGTCATGCAAAGATGGCGATACAATAGGGGAGATAAATAAATAAATACATATATGTATGTATATATATAAAATTGGGTGGCTTCCCAGGCGGCGACAGTGGTAAAGAACCCGCCTGCCAATGTAGGAGACATAAGAGACTCAGGTTGAATCCCTGGGTCGGGAATATTCCCTGGAGAAGGAAATGGCAACCACTCCAATATTCTTGCCTGGAGAATCCTATGGACAGAGGAGCCTGGCGGGCTACAATCCATAGGGTTGCAGCGGTACACGACTGAAGTGACTGAGCATGTATATATATATGATTATGACTGCTTCAAGTTGCACGGCAGAAACAGCACAAAATTGTAAAGCAATTATCCACCAACAAAAAGTTAATAAAATTTTTAAAAAAGATGTCACATATAATACAATGTAATGTATCTCAACAAACTTTGGCTGAAAATTATTATTAGAAAATCTATACTGAAAATTTGATTATGCAGAGTTGTTACATGGGCTCTGGAGGGGCCCAGGTTCAATCCCTGGTTAAGGAACTAGATCCCCCTTGCTGCAACTAAGACCGAGTGCAACCAGATAAAGAAATAAAAATAAATAAACACTTTTAAAACACCTTGATAAATAGCTGTGTATGTTGTCTTCGTGAGGCTGTGCTCTGTGTTCTTTAAAACAACTTACACCAAACATCCTAAGTTACACTTGTGGATTAATTGTGTATCAAGAGCAAATTACACCTTCTGATGGCTCCTAAAAATTGCCTTTATCTCTCATTTCTTTTCCTTATTACAAATTAAAGAGGACTTCCCCAGTGGCTCAGTGGATAGGAATCTGCCTGCCAATGCAGGGGAACACAGTTTTGAGCCCTTGTCCAGGAAGATTCCACATGCCGCGGAGCAAGTAAGCCCATGCACCACAGCTACTGAGCCTGGGCTCCAGAGCAGACGGACTGCAGCCACCGAGCCTGAGTGCTATCAATACAGAGCCTGAGTGCTGCAGCCACCGAGCCTGTGTGCTGTAACTACCGAGCCTGAGTGCTGTAACTACCGAGCCTGAGTGCTATAAATACAGAGCCTGAGTGCTGCAGCTACCGAGCCTGTGTGCTGTAACTACCGAGCCTGAGTGCTATAAATACAGAGCCTGAGTGCTGCAGCTACCGAGCCTGAGTGCTGTAACTACCGAGCCTGAGTGCTATAAATACAGAGCCTGAGTGCTGCAGCTACCGAGCCTGTGTGCTGTAACTACCGAGCCTGAGTGCTATAAATACAGAGCTTGTGTGCGGCAGCCACCGAGCCTGTGTGTTATAACTACTGAGCCTGTGTGTGGCAACCACTGAAGCCCATGTGGCCAGAGCCCGTGCTCCCCAACGAGAGAAGCCACCGTGATGAGAAGCCCAGCACCCGAACGAAGGGCAGCCTCGGCTCACCATGACTAGAGAAAGCCTGCGCAAAGCAACAAAGACCAGTGCAGCCAAAAGTACATCAACAGATAATATTTAAAAACTAAATTAAACAAAGAAACTCTACTCCATGGTTCAAAAGAAACGAGCACAGAGAAACGTATTACATCTGTTAAATAAAATTTATACATACATCATTGTGTACATTGAAAGTTCCACTCTGAGAATAATTTCCAAAGTGCCTAGAACACTGGCTGGTTCAGGATAGACGCACAACAAAAATTCACTGACTAAAGGAGAGAACTCTTAAAGACCCTAGATACACAATGCTACAACATAGCCATCTCATCTCGATGTCAGCAAACATCAAACACAATTATCAGCACGTGAGCCTCTAAAGTAACAACATACAACCAACCTGACAACAGTCAGAATCTGGGGAAAGAGTGTGGCTTCTTTTCATCAGAACCTAACTAATTTCCAAAGGATGATGAAGTAGATATTGACTAAACAGTGGTTATATTTTTTAATTCATAGTTTTTATTTCCCATAGAATCTTACATTATAGATGATAGATTTCAAAGTACTTTCACACTCATTATCTCATTAGAAATGTCCTGTGTTAAACTTAACACATTATAAATCAACTGTACTTCAATAAAATAAAAATATTTGAAAGAAAGAATGACCTGCCTTTATTGCCTTTTCTCTGAAAAAAACAAAAACAACACAATTTAAAGTATGCTGTTTAAAGAATAACTACAGTTGAATCATTAGAATCTTGTTTGATTTTGTATTCATTTTTGCCTCTCTCAAATTAAATCACACCCAAAATAATAAATGTTATGCAACAGGATGGAGTACAGGGCTTCTGCGGCAAGTTGTATCATGCAAACGTGACTTTGGCATCTCTCATTTCACAAGCTCTTCTGAAATCTGACGCTGATGCTCCCCCTTCAAGGGGTAGGGTCTCTGTCCCCTCTCTGTGAACCTCAGTGGACTTTTATGCCTATGTCTGCCAAGAGTTTGGCACAAGCCATGCTGGGACTTCTGAAGCTAGAGGTGATAAACGCCACAGTGTTGTTCTCATTTAGTCGCTCAGTCGTGTCCAACTCTTTGCGACCCATGGACTGTAGCCCGCCAGGCTCCTCTGTCCACAGGCTTCTCCAGGCAAGAATACTGAAGTGGGTAGCTGTTCCCTTCTCCAGAGCATCTTCGCCACTCAGGGATTGAACCCTGGTCTCCTGCACTGCAGGCAGATTCTTTACCATCTGAACCACATGGAAGCCCAAATGCCGTGTACCTCCACCTTATTCTCTTGGGATGCTCGCTCTTGGAACTCGGCCAGGCAGCCTAGAGGAGGCCCATGAGGGGACGCCACCGCCCTGGCCGAGCTCACAGCTCACAGCCCACGCCAACCTGCCAGCCATCTGAAGGAGCCGCCTTGAAGAGGGACCTTCAGCCCCTGGCTCAGTGGATGAACTCAGCCCAATGTGAAAACGCATGAGCATTTCGAATAAATGATAATACAATAAATGATTTCTCTGTTTCCAATGACTATGTTTGTATGCAGAAACATACAAGTACATGTTCTGACACTAGAATTCAAAGACCCTGCAAAAGCTATTCTACGTCTGTTATTTATAATATTTTGCTTCAGTGGTTGATTGAGTACAGCGATATTTGTAGAGCTTAGAAATAGTGGGCTACTTCCCGGATGGCCCAGGGGCTAAGACTGCACTCCCAGTGCAGGGCGCCTGGGCTCAACTCCTGGCCAGGGCACTAGATCCCACGCACTGCAGTTAAGCGTTCCCACACGCGCTGCAACGGAGACTCATCACAGCTGAATAAATATACATTTATTCTTAAAAATAGTCGGCTAAATTTTAGTAGTAAACAAACCACACTGAAGCTTTTATCCGAACTCCCTTTCACCTACAAAACACAAGTGACCGTGCAGGGTTCACTTACGCTCTCCAGAAACTGTGAGACAACAACATAGCTTCAAATAATTAGAGCTTATACATGTTATTATTAAGTCAGCTGAACAACCCATCCAGAAGTGTGTTTCAAAAATTATAAAACCTTTTTGTACAATCTAAAGTTTGGTTGTTGATCCAATGAAGGAATATAAATGGAAAAACACTTTGTGAACTATATATAAAACATTTTCCTGAGAGAAGTTGAGATTTTAAAAAAGCTTATCACTTCAAAATCTAACATTTAGCTATAGTTAGATATACATGATCAGAACATTGTAAATAATACATTTATAAATTCATTAATCCTTTTAAAAATTCCAGGCGAATGAAAAGTTGTGCATTTTTAAACAGCTTCTTTGCCAAGAGGGGATTGGATTAGATGACCTCTCGAAGTTCTTTTCAGGGCCCATGAATCTGAGAGATGCAAGCTGCCTTGCCATCCACAGACACCAGATCACAGAGGATTTTGAATTTAACTTCAATTACTTAAGTTCTGGGTGTTCTGCAAAAATGAAGGAGCTCACCTCAATGCCTGTATCAGTGAAGCGATAATTGAATCGTTTTTCATAACAAACAGCACAAATGTAAAAATCGTTCGTTTCTCAAAAACATGAATATTATTTGCCTCTGATTTTATAAACATGAATATTATTTGCCTCTGATTTTAGTATTTTTAATTTCTAAAATGCAACACTCTTACAATAGCTACAGAAGAAAGTGAGACTATAGATAAAGTCTTCAAAAGAGCATTGCCTAAATAAGCATATTTCATGCAGGTCCCCAAAACAAGAGGTTAAATGTTTCTCAGAATCACAGCGAAGATATTTACAAAGGGGATTTTGACTGTGTTCAGTGGAATCAAATTAATATTCATGACTTCATCTGCATAAGCACTGAAAGGGCCTTATTTGATTCCTCAGTTTTCTGTATAAATATGTGTTTAAATATTTGCTACCTTGGAAACAAAACCAGCAACTCATTAGACACTGGAAAAATTAAAGCAAAACATAAAAAGCAAATTTTGATCAAACATAGTAGAGGGAGCAAGCCAGCGATCCCAGAGCATCTGTACAGCAAAATGGAACGCCACCTAGTTTTTTAAAAAGTGAAGATGCTAATTCTGCTGATGAAGACATTGTCTTCCCCTCTCGTGCCCTATTCATTATGCAAGGCTGCAGAATATGAAGCGTGGCTGTGTGATCCGGCCGATCTAATGATCTCCCCCACCTGCTCATCTGGTACAATTTTAATTAACACTCCAAGGAGGTTTGTCAAGAGTAATCAAAAACATTGTCGCTTATAAAGCTGTGGCAAGAAATCAATAGTTTTCATCAGAAAAGGTAAGGTCTGGCATAACTGAAGCATTTAATTGCTTCATTCCAATAAACAAAAACTGCACATTGTAATGACTTGATTCGGGAGATCAATATGGAGCCGCAGCTCGCGTTGGACAGCAACATGTGGTGGGGCGCCCGCAGCCCTTCGCCTTCCGAAAGCTGCATTTCTCTTTTTTATTTCATCCCCGAGCAGCACTGGGTGGCTGCGCCCACGCGGGCCGTGATTTATATGTGCGGGGTGACCTCCAGGGCCGTAAGACGGGGACGGGTGACTAGTTCTCAATGGTAAGCTACTGGCACTTGACAAAGTGCCTGAAGCAGAATGAATTTACTTCTCTTTTCCTCCGTCATCAACAGGCCCTGCCCTGACCCCCGCTCTGACTCCTATAACAAGATCTCCTGTCGCCGCCGGAAAAATTTACTGTCTCCTCTCCTTCTCATTGAGCCCGAGTGAGGGCTGCCGTCACCTTCAGTGAACTGAGTCCACGGGAGATTTAACTAAATGCCAGCCCTAGTTTAAAAACTAAGGCAGTGCATTTCCTGTAAAGCAGGAGGCGTTCAAAGGCATCTGTTTGCCCAAGGCATGATTTTCTAACAAGCGAAACCTTTCTTTGGGCTACGTTTAAGGCAAAGCCACGCGTGGGCCCCCAACCTCACTATTTCAACGTGGTGCCCTGAACGTGAAGCTCTCGTTAAAATGACACACTTTAAGAACTCTGTTCATCATCGTTGCCAGAAGAAGACGGATGTCCCCACGGCACTGAAGTCATTTTGAAGGTTACTCGAAAACAGAAATTCTTAACCGTGCAAAAATATCGTATGTGATGTGCATAAACAGAACCCCGTCCAATCCCACTGTGATAACTATGCAGAGATGCAAGAGGAAATAAAGACATCAGATTAAACATTCTAAGCAGAAGATGTGCTCTGGCAACTTTCTTCACGGCGATATTTTCAAATACCTTGTCAAAAAGGACTTTTCAGCAGTGACTTCAAAAATATCCAGATAATAAGTCTCAGCCTATTTGAACATTCACGACTGAAATACAAGCATGAAGCATAAACCCACATTTATGAAATGTACCCGATCTTAAAAATCAGCTTAAAATACTTAAGCAATCAAAACGAGTATTTGCAAACGCTCGTGTCAACAACACGGCAATTAAAAGACTGACGTGTGATGGTTTATTCCATCTCACTAAAGCCTTAACGCCAAATTTCCACTCCCTCTTTAATTTTCAATTCTTCCACCCTCCCTGCTTCACAGCTCCTGGCTATTGGCTTTTACAATCTGTCCCCAGAGAGTGAGGAGTTATTACCCCTGTCGATGGAAGAGAAAGGGATGTTATTCCCTTGTCACCCTCTGCGGCTCCAGCAGATTCGGAGCGCTGATGGATAGCCTTCATTGGAGAGAGGCTGCTGAGGCGCTGTGAGTCCTCGGGCCTGTCAGATCCATCCACCTGTGCTCCTGGCATTACTTACTGGAGTCGGAGTGACACTCGGTGTCCCCAGAGACGACCGAACACCTCCAGGAGCAAGCCCTGCACGGGCCGCCCCGCTGCCCAGGAGTAAAAGCCATGCAGGCGTTCAGGGCGCCCAGCAGAAAGGATGCTACACCTTGGCATCTTTGGCATCATGGTGAACGCAGGAGTGGACGGGCCAAGTCCCTCACAGTGGCACCAAGGGTATCTCCTAAGGCACTGAGCATGTATAAACTCACAAGAAAGCTGAGGGGAGCTGGGGGACACGGCCACCCCTGTCAGACTGCTCTCCAACGTTTGATTCTTCTTGTCACTGTGCCTTCCTCGTTCCATCCTGACAGTCAGGAGACTGGAACTCTCTACTTAATTCATAACTTTCAGGACCATATTTCTTTCTCTCAGATTCAAAACAGGAATAACTGCTTCCATCGATTGTCAAAAAGTCATTATTTACAGAATGATTTTTTAAATTTTATTATGAAAAATATAATAGATTACCTGGCCAGAAAATATCAGCCAGGGGTACCCCATCCCGAGAAAGTCAGGCTCTAAACAGAAAGATGTTTCCTGTTGTTGTTGTTTTTTAATCAAGAGAACAAATCTACACTCTTACATATTTACTTTTCAATAATTTTAAATCCTTGAAGGGGACAGCATCCCATGGATTCTGTGTCTAACGGCCTCAGCAAGAAGGTGCTGCGCTGTGCTTAGTCGCTCAGTCATGTCCGACTCTGTGTGACCCCCTGGACTCTAGCCTCCCAGGCTCCTCTGTCCACCGGATTCTCCAGGCAAGAATACTGGAGTGAGTTGTCATGCCCTCCTCTAGGGGATCTTTCCGACCCAGGGATCAAACCCAGGTCTTCCACATTGAGGGCGGATCCTTTACTGTCTGAACCACCAGGGAAGCCCAAGAATACTGGAGTGGATAGCCTATCCCTTCTCCAGGAGATCTTCCCGACCTAGGAATCAAACCGGGGTCTCCTGCATGGCAGGCAGATTCTTTACCAGCTGAGCTTCCAGGGATGCCCAGCAGGAAGGTAGCTTCGGGACTTGGCAGAAACCATGCCACTGTTCCATGCGCAGGAATTATCTTTCCCCACATGACTCTGGTTTTGTGAGGACCTCCCCCCAGAGTTGCTATTGTGCTTCTCATTGTACACATCAGCCAGCACATCTCTTGCCTAGGCGGAATTCAGTTTCCTCTTTAGCATACACACCCTCAATTTTCAGGAGAGCTGCATGTTCCCTCTGGTTCCTTGGATCCAGCTTATAACAGGCAAACTTGGCCCACACCTTCCAGACACATTTGTTGTGGTAGGGGTCCCGTTCCCGGTGGGGGGCCCTCCAGCTGGTCCAGCTTCAAGCCACATCGCCCCTTTGCCGAGGCACACAGCTGAGCCTGCGTCCGCAGTTCAGCTGCTCTATACTGTGAGAAATTTCTTTCTTTTTAAGAATATTTATTTATTTGAGTGTGTCGGGTCTTAGCTGTGGCGCACGGGCTCAGTTGATCCGAGGAGCATGTATGATCTCAGTTTTCCAACCAGCGAACCCAAGTCCCCTGTGCTGGAAGGCAGATTCTTAACCACCGGACCACCGCGGGGGAAGTCCCAGAAGCTTCTCAACCGAGGTGCGTAGAACTTTTATCCTCTTTGTCTCTGGTTTGCCCCACACAGTTATCCTCCCTGCTGTCTTTACCCTGAGATGGGGGGCGGTCAATAAGGCTCTGCAATCACCACTCGGGAGACCTAGAGACCTGCCCCGTGAGTCAGGAGGTCCCCATCCACACGAGGTCAAGGTCAGAGACCCCGGCCTATGTCTGGACTCCAAGACCCTTTGGTCACAAGACTTACCAGGACCTGATTCCTCCACCTGTACATTTATTTGTTTATAAATTAGACACAACCAGTGGTCCCAAGGATCCTCAGAACCAAACGTGCTTCGGAATTTTCTGATTTCAGCAAGGTCACAGGGCGCCGGTCATCACACATTCCTAGGACTCCAGGGCACACCCTTTCCCACCCCACACGAGGAAGCGCAGGACTTCTACAGACACGTGTGCTTATGCTGATGACTCGGACAACTGTGCTCAGTAAAAGCTACTGAGTGGATGGCTCCACTCAGTCAGCTCAGGCTGAGTCCACAAACGAATTACAAACTAGTTTGTGCATTTCAGAGCTTTTGGACATCACGATAAGGGATTGCGAACCTCAACTGCCACACAGTTATGGGGTAAAACTTAGGTCAAAAAGATAGGCTAAAGGGAGGTGAGATAAAAGCAGAAAAGGGAGCGCTCGCGTTCCCCTTCAGCAGGCCCACAGTATGCATACTTTATCTTGGAAACCGCTGGACACCAGCAGACACAGTGCTCTCAGGCTCCAGGAGGGGTGTGCACAGCTGAAAACTGCTCCAGGCAGAGGGACGTGGGGCCACTTAACAGTTTCGTGGTTCTCCCTCCCCCAAGAGGAAATGCAAAACTTCACCTTGGCTACACTTAAAAGCCAAGGCCCAGGGACTTCCCTGGTGGTCTGGCGGTTAAGAACCCACCTTCCAATGCAGGGGACGAGGGTCCGATCCCTGGTCTAGGAATTAAGATCCCACATGCCACAGGGCATCTAAGCCCCCACGCCACAACTAGAGAAGCCTGCTCACCGCAACGAAAACCCAGTACAGTCAAAACAAGCCAGTGTCCACGCCAACCCGCCCAGTCTCTCCCTCCTAAGGACACACAGTGCCTGCCTATGTAGACTTACCGATAACCCGGACGGAGGAAGAGAGGTCACAACTTGAGGTAAGCAAAAGTCCCTTTGCTAAACCAACTGTTTATTAATGACGGGGACACACGCACAAGTCTTTGCCTGTGTGTGTACTAGAACTCTCCCAAGCATTAACAACCGATTTTGTTTCTCTAGAACTGACTCAGTCTTACCAGTTCTCACGGTAATATTGGGTTGGCCAAAAAGATCATTTGGGTTTCTCGTTAAGGGAAAAACCTGAACCACATTTTTGGCCAACCCAATGTTTTAGTAGGGGTCAGTAATCTTGTTTCCCACTCTGAGCGCTGCTCTCCCCGTCCCCAGGGACCAGGTGAACCGAGGTGCATAGATAAGGGTAGGCTTTTGCCTGCAGCCCTCAGTGAAGGGTTTTAAACTGTAGCATAAAGCACTTTCCACAAAGAGCTACCATGCATCGCAAGGGCTCTTGCCGCAACCCTGATGGTCAAGCCCTCGCTTGCTCTTACCCACATTTTCTTTTCCTGAGAAGAACAATAAGGAGACCAAGTGAGGGGTTGGTGACGTCAGGGAACACCTAGCGTACTCCTAAAGATGGTCCCTGTCTTTCCTCTACATTTTCCCTCGGACGCACGCTTAGTTTGCTTCCACTTAGCCCCCGGAGCCAGCGCTTTTCCCACCACGGGTCAGTGCCCCAGCGACAGCACTGGGAGCTCAAGCAGAGAGTAGACCCTACCCCCACCTCCACCGCCCCCCACTCCTCCCATCATCTCCCACGAGGGGCCTGGGTCTGATGGGACAAAAAAGCATCTCTGTCGATTAATGCAGAAAGTTTTAGGAGCTCACGCCAGCTGTGCTCTTATGCACAAGTACCTCAGTTTGACCCTCACAAGTACCAATTAAAGGAATGATATTACAAAGCGGTTTTAGCTCTGGAGTCAGTATTCCATGCCCGGAGGACTCCCATTTGCATATAATTTGTGCTTACTTCATGTCAGCATTTATCAAAATGTCCTGAGCCTCTTTTTCAATAAAGACAGGCTTCTTATACCCAGAGTTGTGAGATTCCCCAAAGAGGGCTGATCCATCTCAGATCCAAGTTTGAGAACTGCCCTAAATAAAAACTCTCCTAAATATCAAGGAATACAGAGATTTAAATTCACCAAAATTTCCCCTGAAAAGACGTTCTTTGTCGCCTGCATTGTGAAATGTGTTTTGTACTTTATTATATATTTGTCTCCCATTCACGTCATAGGTTCAGCCAAAAAAAAAAAAAATCCCCATTGTGTAAAGACCGTGTCTAATTCAAACTGGACGGTCCAGTAGAATCCTAGCTCAGGACCTCTTCAAAACATCAGACCGATTCCAGCCATGTTGCCAGGAGGTAATTCTGTGCCCCAGTTGACAGAAAGACATACAAGTAAACAAGTCACCTTATCCACAGCGCTACTTTTGACTTCTAGAGCAGCCCTGTCCATCAGAAACACGCCAGCCACATACTAAAGTTCACACTTTCTTGTAGCCACTTTAAAAAAGGGAAACAGAAACAGATGAAAATTTACAAATATATTGTTTCACTTAAAATGCTATTATCCCAACATGTGATGTACAGAACAAAATTATTAATGAGGTGTTTTATGATCTTTATTTCATAGTAAATCTTTGAAATGCAACAAGGTTTCTCAGTTTGAACTACAAATTTTCATCAGATATAATGGATATGTTTAGGTTTTACAAAATTTAGAGTAAAAATGTAGTCTCACATACTTACTCTGTTCCAAGTCACACTGAAACTTTTCCGATAACTGACTTGAGTCACCACTTTTTCCTATTTTACTTTTACTTTTAATTTGTCACAACTTAAATTTGAATTTTCCAAGTTGTAGGACCTCCTTTGCAAGCACATGGTGGCCTCGTGTGGCCGAGCGGGACTGAGCTGGACACAGCGCCTCCTGAGCAGGCGACAGGCTGGGGGCGGGAGCAGCCTCAGGCTGCACACCCAGGGCCCCACAGCTGGGCAAGCGGCCGGTCCATGCGGGCTGTGTCCTCAGCTCTGCAGGGGGATCCCCTGCTGCCACGTGGGCTGCTGGGGGTGGGAGGGCGGCTCCCGTCCTGCCATCCAGCCCCCTCGCAAGAGCCCGTCTCACTCAAGCTCTGATCGGGAAGTAGACCCACAATGAGGGTCACAGGGAGGGGAGTGACTACAGGACCCAGACGGCCCCCAGTCGGGGAGGGCGTGAAAGACCAGGGGAGCATCAGAGCCAGCACAGGTGGACACAGGTGGGGACAGGTGGACACAGGTGGGGACAGGTGGGACTCAGGGTGCTTAGAGAGCCAGACACCGGGTAGACCTTGCTGCTGCTCCTGTTTGGTCACTAAGCCGTGTCCAACTCTCTTATGACCCCATGGACTGCAGCACACCAGGCTCCCTCCCCTCTCTTCCACCATCTCCTGGAGTTTTCTCAAACTCATGTTTGAGTCAATGATGCTATACAACCATCTCATCCTCTGTCGTCCCCTTCTCCTCCTGCCCTCAATCTTTCCCAGCATGGGGGTCTTTTCCAATGAGTCGGCTCTTCACGTCAGGTAGCCAGAGTATTGGAGCTTCAGCATCAGTCCTTGCAAAGAATATTCAGGGTTTATTCCCATTAGGATTGACTGGTTTGATCTTCTGTCTCTTTACTGGAAGGATAAAAGTCAAGGTCTCCAGCAGATTCTAGCAATTACTCTCAGCAATTCTAATGGCCAAGAAGTTTGATGCCTTTTTAACTGCATCCAACTTTCATGCTAGAGGTTCCCACAATTACATCACAAATTAAACAGTCTGAGAATATGTGTATTAAGATCAACAAGTTCACAAAATTGTTTAAAATGTATGTAGGATACCTATATATATAATTATGACTGATTCATGTTGATGTATAGCAGAGACCACCACAACACTGTAAAGCAATTATCCTCCAAAAAAATAAATAAAAGAAAAAAATGTATGCATAAAAGGATAAAATAAATACTGTGTGGTTCTACTTGTATGAGGTCCCCAGAGAAGACACATTAATAGACAGGAAATGGAAAGGCGGTTGCCAGGAGCTGGGGGAGGGTGAGAGTTTGAGGGGGTGGAGCTTTGGCTTGGGAGGAGGAGCTGGGGGAGGGGTGAATCAACCGATAAAAAACTAATCTCAAAAATACACAAGCAACTCCTGCAGCTCAATTCCAGAAAAATAAACGACCCAATCAAAAAATGGCCCAAAGAACTAAACAGACATTTCTCCAAAGAAGACATACAGATGGCTAACAAACACATGAAAAGATGCTCAACATCACTATCAGAGAAAGGCAAATCAAAACCACAATGAGGTACCATTTCACGCCAGTCAGAATGGCTGCGATCCAAAAGTCTACAAGCAATAAATGCTGGAGAGGGTGTGGAGAACAGGGAATCCTCTTACACTGTTGGTGGGAATGCAAACTAGTACAGCCACTATGGAGAACAGGGTGGAGATTCCTTAAAAAACTGGAAATAGAACTGCCTTATGACCCAGCAATCCCACTGCTGGGCACACATACCAAGGAAATCAGAAGCGAAAGAGACACGTGTACCCCAATGTTCATCGCAGCACTGTTTATAATAGCCAGGACATAGAAGCAACCTAGATGCCCATCAGCAGACAAATGGATAAGAAAGCTGTGGTACATACACACAATGGAGTATTACTCAGCCATTAAAAAGAATACATTTGAATCAGTTCTAATGAGGTGGATGAAACTGGAGCCTATTATACAGAGTAAAGTAAGCCAGGAAGAAAAACACCAATACAGTATACTATGGCATATACATGGAATTTAGAAAGATGGTAATGATGACCCTGTATACAAGACAGCAAAAGAGACACAGATGTATAGAACAGTCTTTTGGACTCTGTGTGGGGGGTGGGGAGGGATGATTTGGGAGAATGGCATTGAAACATGTATACTATCATATAAGAAACGAATCACCAGTCCAGGTTCGATGCAGGATACAGGATGCTTGGGGCTGGTGCACTGGGATGACCCAGAGGGATGGTATAGGGAGGGAGGTGGGAGGGGGGTTCAGGATGGGGAACACGTGTACACCCGTGGCAGATTCATGTTGATGTATGGCAAATTAATACAATATTGTAAAGTAATTAGCCTCCAATTAAAATAAATAAATTTAAATTAAAAAAAAATAAAGAAAGGCGGTTACCAGGAGCTGGGGGAGGGTGAGAGTTTGAGGGGGCGGGGCTTTGGTTTGGGAGGGGGAGCTGGGGGAGGGGTGAAAGTTTGAAGGGCGGGGCTTCAGTTTGGGAGGAGGAACTGGGGAAGGGGGCGAGCTTGAGGGGGCAGGGCTTCGGTTTGGGAGGAGGAGCTGGGGGAGGGGTGAGAGTTTGAAGGGCGGGGCTTCGGTTTGGGAGGAGGAGCTGGGGGAGGGGGAAGAGTTTGAGGGGCGGGGCTTCCGTTTGGGAAGAGCAGAAAGTCTGGAGATGGACGTGGTGACGGCTGCACAGGACTGAATGGACTGAAAGGACTGACGGCTGAAAGGACTTACAGCCACTGAACTCACAACACCTAAAAATGGTTAACATGCTAAATCTTCATTCACCACAATAAAAAAAAAAGTGGGTGTTATCGAACCTGCCTCACTACACAAATGTACTGTTCCATAGAACTGGACTTGCTTGTTCAACTCTTGGTGGTCCGCTAGACCATAGCCCGTCAGGCTCCTCTGCTCGTGGGATTCTCCAGGCAAGGATACCGGAGTGGGTTGTCATGCCCTCCTGAAGGGTATCTTACCTACTCAGGGACTGAACCCGTGTCTCCTGCATTGCAGGCGAGTCTTTACCGCTGAGCCACCAGGAAAGCCTGGGAAGCTGGATGATGGCCCAGAGAAAACACCCAGGCCCTAATCCGTGGAATGTGAGAATGTTTATTGGCAAGATGGACTTTGCAGGTGTGATTCAGATAAGGATGCTGAGATGAAGATCCTGGATTAACACAAGACTGCTGGATTGTCTGGGTGCACCTCACCTGTGATCACTGTACCCTTATAGGAGACAGGGAGAAGATCTGACAGAGAAGAAAGTCACGGGAGGAAGAAGAAGGAAGTGGAGCCGGAGGACAGCCGCTCCCTGCCGGCTCTGAAGGTGACAAAGGTATCCGGAGCTCCGGAATGCCAGAGTTCCCTGGAAGAGGCAGGGACCTGGACTCCTCCAAGGGGCCTCGGAAGGACCGCAGCGCTGCTGGCAACTTGACTGTGGTTCCCTGAACTGACTTCAGACCCTGACCTCCAGAAGAGTGAGAGAAGACGTGTGTGCTATTTGTATGCTCCTAGTTTGTAGTCGTGGTCTGTTACAGCAGGAAGCTAATACATATATGATGCTCATATATTTATATAACAAATATCTTTTTTGCAATACAATGTTACTAACTATAGGCTTCCCAGGTGGCTCAGTGGTGCAGAATCCACCTGCCAACACAGGAAATGTAGATTCCATCCCTGGATCAGGAAGATCCCCTGGAGAAGGAAATGGCAACCCACTCCAGCATTCTTGCCTGCAGAATCCCATGGACCGAGGAGCCTGACAGGCTACAGTCCAGGGAGTTGCAAAGAGTCAGAGCACACACTCACGTTATTAACTGTGGTCTCCATCATTACATCCCCAGGAATTATTTATATTATAATTGAAAATTTGTACCTCATATTTTAATAGTAAAACTATATTTTTGATACAAAACATCTTATATATTAGTTACAGTCCCATTTTTCATCTTAGAAAGCTTTGTATTAAAGGTGTTATATTAAATGGTATTGGTATCTTCAAATTATAATCAAATAATTCCCTTTGAAAACCTGAAATGTAAAATACTCAGCATAAGCAGAATACCCTTTGACATAAATCAGGCAGTATATCGGGGGATCTGTCTCCTAAGTCTAAAGAAATAAAACCAAAAATAAACAAATGGGATCCAATTTAACATAAAAGCTTTTGCACAGCAAAATAAATCATCAACAAGATGAAAACACATCTTAATGCAGGAGAGAATATTTGCAAATTGTATGACTGACAGTTCACAGCAGTATTATTTACAGTAGCCAAGACATGGAAGCAACCAAAATGTCCATCGACAGAGGAACAGATTAAGAAGATGTGGTACACATACATGACGGAATACTACTCAGCCATAAAAAAGAAGGAAACTCTGCCATTTGCGCCAGTGTGGGTGGACCTAGAGAGCATTCTGCTTAGTGAAATAAATCACCCAGAGAAAGACAAATACTCTATGTTATCACTTATTTGTGGAATTAAAAAAAAAAGAAACAAATGCGTATAACAAAACAGATACAGAAAACCAGCCAGTGGTTACCAGTGCGGAGAGGGAAAGAGGAGGGCCAAGACAGGGGTTGGGGATTAAGAGATACAAAGTATGTGTGAAGAATAAATAAGCAACAAGGATACACTGTACAGTCCAGGAAAATATAGTCATTATTTTCTAATAACTTTAAATGGAATCGATAAAAATATTGAATATATTATACATTGGAACAAATATAATATTCTAAATCAACTACACATCAATAAAATAAAAAATAAAATGCTCAGGAAAAACCCACCAGAAGCAAACTATTCCTAACCCATTAATCTGGGGAGCATTCACTGAGCAGACCGCTAGATCCCAGGAAAGGGCCTAATACCCTCCTAAACCTTGGAAAGGTAGCACGAAATTCACCCCGCGGTCACGCCGGAAGCCCGCAACCCTGAAGGCACCGTCCAGGCTCATTCCGTATTCTCCGTGTGAGCCGCCATCCCCTCCCGGAGATCTAAGACGACAACATTTCCGAAACGGGGAGTTTTCAGTCCCCGCACTCTGGACTGTAGGCCCTGACACTGTCGGGTTCCTACTATTTCCGGATGAGAAGCGCCGGGGCAGACCCAGAGCGCGGCCGTGCAGCAGGGGCTGAGCCATCGCCTGGGCGTCCGGCTCACTGGGGCAGGGGGGAGTGGGGGGGTCTCCTCCCCAGCCTCAAGGAGGTGTCGCTGAACCAGAAAATCACTCTCACCTCTGAGCTCTGGGGCTCCACGGGGAAGCCCACCGGGGAGTGGGGTGGGGGGCACCAAGGAATTACACATAAAATGTTGTTTTCGGCAGAGAAGCTGAAAAGCAATACCAACGTTCTCCCCAATCATTAAGCTCTGCAGACTTCACCTCCCAACACAGCTCAACCGTGCGCCCTTCCGCCCACCACCGCCCGGGTCACCCCAGCCCCTCACTGGGATTCCAGGCTGGGCTGACTGCAGGAGCCCCCAGCCCCTACTGACGCCTCATTCCCCCCGGCCCTTCCGACTCACCAGCTGAACTCCCCGAACTGAAGGTAAGCTGGTGGGATCACCCATCCCCGTCCTACTTGATGCCCTGTGATGGCTCTTCCTCCTCCTCAGTGTTAATCATGCTGACCAGAGTTCCTGGCCTTCCCCAATCAACAGAAACTGAGGAGAGGCCTGGAGCTCAGGCCCACGCCATCCACACCATTTAAGGGCCCAACTCAAGGGACATCGACTGCCAGTCCTCTGACCAAAGCAAGCCACGTGGCCAAGTCCAAAATGAATGGGAGAGAGAAGAATCTCTGCCGCTGGCCCCAGCGGAGGGCAACGAACGCTTGCCAACAGCAATGCACACCCTCAGGCCCGCCTGCCGAGAGCCGAGTCTCGGTCACACGGCACCGCTGTCCCCCAGCTCGAGGGCCCGCGCGGACTCTGAAGCCACTGGGATCGGAGAAAACAGGGGCCCGAACACGAGCCCCGGTTCTACGTCACCAATCAGAGCCGCCGCTGAAAAGGGACTTGCGCCTCTCTGGCAGCTAGTTCCTCACGCGCTCCGGGGCGGGTAGCAGCTGGGGTTCCCTTAGCTGTGGGTAACGAGCGCTGAGGCAGCGCTTCACCTCCACAGGGACTAAGAAATGAATATGCAAGGAGAAGCAGGATGCAAAGTAGAAGAAATAAGTATCGTTGAAGCAAAAGAATTGTATTTCTCAAGTCATCATGCACTGAAATTTTCTCTGTGATAGCTTCAGAGTCACTCCGGTCAAATAAAAAAAAGGTTATTTGGACATTCATTTTTTTTTTAAGTTTTATGAGACCACACAGCAACTACCCAATCAACCCTGCTGTCTGTGGCCACAATGATTATTTGAAAATGTAGATCTGATCATGTCCCCTCCCTAGTAAAAACTCTGCAAAGCCTTCCAATTGCCTCTGGTTAAAATCCAGTCTCCTGTCAATGGTGTCCTAGAACCCTTTAGCCCCTCCAGCTTCACCTCCCAGCCACCCTCCTCCTGGGCTCCAGCCACCAGGGACGTTTTTGTTTTTAATAAAAAGTCATCAGGACCTCCCTGGTTGACCAGTGGTTAGGCCTCCCAGCTCCCACCGCAGTGGGCTTGGGCTCCATCCCTGGTCGGAGAACTAAGATCCTGAACACGGAACGGTGCGGCCATTTTTTTTTTTTTTTTAATTTAAAAATTAAATAAGAATAAGACGTCAAGGTCTCATCGCTAGCCCTCTGCACTTGCTGTTTACTCCTCCTGAGAAACTCTTCTCCTTCCCTTCTTTGGCTAATTCCTGACCAGTGCTTGGGTTTAAACAGAGAGGAGGCTTCCGGGACCCACTGCCTCTGTGTGCCCCTGGAGCCTCCTGTCACCCGCCATCACGATAGGCATCCCACGCCTGTTGCTCTTTTGTCTTCCTCCAGTTCCCTTACACCCACAAAGGCAAGGACCATGTCTCTGACCCACTCCCCACTAATTACATGTCCTCAGAAGGCTGCTTTCCCCTGTTTACACTGGAATCCTCTGCTGTCTTCATCTCAATAGCTGCTGAATCTAATACTAGAGTTTTCAGCAAAAGAAATTCTGCTGAAACTTTTTGAAAACTATACCAACTCGGTGTGTGGTTGGTAACGAGCACTTTGTCTCCAACTTCCGTGCACCCTTCAAAGTTCGGTTCAGATTTCACCTCCTGGGCCAGGAAGTCCTCTGTGACACCCCTGCAAGTGAGGCCTGAGACTCCGCCCCTGGGCTTGCGGGGTAAGAATGCACACCTGATCTCAGCACCCACCACACCATGCTCTCGAGGTCCTCAGAAAAGATATGCTGATTTTGGGGAAACTGGACACACATGTGACCATTACCAGAATCCTTTTGGCCTGATTGACTGCTGGTTCTTTTCTGAAAGCAGTGTTCAGTTCAGTTCAGTTCAGCTCAGTCGCTCAGCCATGTCCAACTCTTTGCCACCCCATGGACTGCAACATGCCAGGCCTCCCTGTCCATCACCAACTCCCAGAGCTTGGTCAAACTCATGTCCATTGAGTCAGTGATGCCATCCAACCATCTCATCCTCTGTCGTCCCCTTCTCTTCCAGCCTTCAATCTTTCTCAGCATCAGGGTCTTTTCCAATGAGTCAGTTCTTCGCATCAGGTGGCCAAAGTATTGGAACTTCAGCTTTAGTATCAGTCCTTCCAGTTAATATTCGGACTAATTTCCTTTAGGATGGACTGGTTTGATCTCCTTGCAGTCCAAGGGACTCTCAAGAGTCTTCTCCAACACCACAGTTCAAAAGCATCAATTCTTCGATGCTCAGCTTTCTTTATGGTCCAACTCTCACATCCATACATGACTACTGGAAAAACCACAGCTTTGACTAGATGGACCTTTGTTGGCAAAGTAATGTCTCTGCTTTTTAATATGCTCTCTAGGTTGGTCATAGCTTTTCTTCCAAGGAGCAAGTGTCTTTTAATTTCATGGCTGCAATCACCATCTGCAGTGATTTTAGAGCCCAAGAAAATAAAGTCTGTTACTGTTTCCATTGTTTCCCCATCTATTTGCCATAAAGCAATGGGAAAGCAGTGAGGTTGTCTCAAATCAAAACACGCATGAAATAATATTCCCATAGCTACACACTCTTTATATCAGTAAAATTATAATAATCTTTCATAAATGTATTTTGGCATATACCCTCCCACCAGAGAATGGCTATTAAGTATTTACCACCACATCACAGGGTTTACCAGATGGCTCAGTGCTAATGCAGGAGACAGAGGTTAGATTCCTGGGTCAGGGAGATCCCCTGGAAAAGGAAATGGTGACCCCCTCCAGTATTCTTACCTGGGAAATGCTATGGACAGCGGAGCCTGGTTGGCTACAGTCCCTAGGGTCGTAAAGAGTCAGACAGGACTGAGCAACTGAGTGCACAAATGCACACAGAGCACACACTCCCTGTCACCTGCTCGAGCACCCGGGCTTGCGCTGTGCTGAGCCGTTCAGTCATGTCCAACTCTTTGCGACTCCTTGGACTGTAGCCCACCAGGCTCCTGTGTCCACAGGGATTGGCTTACTCTTTACTAAACGTGAACTTCTGAGTACTCTTGAGGATAATTTTGGTATGTAGAAAAGAACGCTCAATTGGCTTGAAAATTACTTTTTTCCTGATCAATACTTAATTCTTACTGTTTTCAAATTCAAAGGCCTAGTTTTTCCTTATATTTTAAGAATGACATCATATCTTATTATTATACTTATTTATAAATATTTACAAATATTATTTTACTTATTAAAAATATTTACAGATATTCACACCACTTTTAAGGGCATTGATTACTATTTCTTGCCTTTCACTGAGGACATTAAACTTTTACAAAAATTTAAATTGCATTTATAAATTTAATCTATCATATTTATGTTAAGTATTTCAATTGACTGATAACAAATTTAAAAATGTCAGATACTTAAATAATACTTATAAATCTAATCCGTTTAACTTGCATGTCTTGTAATGACGACATCAGAGAACTTGGTCCCTTGTGTCCTTGTGTCCCTATGCTGGCCACTGCCAGTACACAAGCGTCACAGCACACCAGGACTTCCTGGATACCACGCCTCCAGCACACCAGGACTTCTATATCCACACCTCCAGTACACCAGGACTTCCTATGTACCACACCTCCAGTGCACCAGCACTTCCTGTATTCACACCTCCAGTGCACCAGGACTTCCTATATTCACCCCTCCAGTACACCAGGACTTCCTATGTACTGCACCTCGAGTATTCCAACACTCCCTGCATAGCGCACCTCCAGTATAGTGACACTTGCTACATACCACACCTCCAGGAAACCAGCTGCAAAGAACAGTGTAGCATCCCAGGAAATGCCCCTCCTTGTGTCACCGGCTGTCTGGTACCCACCGCGCAGATGAGCAAAGTGGCAGCCCTCGGTCCTGTCCTGTCCTGGGTCCTGCGATGCCCCAGTGGCGCATGAAACACCAGACGTTAAGTTCAGAACCTGGAGACACCAGCTCCATCTCCCACCATTGATTTCATTTGCTACACGATTTTCTTCTGAGTAAAGACCTGGGTGTTGGAGAAGGCTCTATTCCCTTAAACAAACTATTCAACATCATTACAGATAACGAAGATAGAAATAATCACACCAGCCTCCTGGGAGACCGCAGACAGGAGGTGAGAACTAAAACAGCGATGGAGCGCGAAAGCTTCAGGTTCTCCTCCAGAAACACCACTTCTCTCTGCACAGCTTCTTGAAAGGCATTGATGGTGGTGAGTTTGAGATTATAGTTCCTAACAAAAGAACCTAGAAAGCAATGATTCCAGGGATCCAGTTAAAAGCAAAATAGTTATCTGATAAGCATAACCTGATGATGTATGTGTATATTCAACAGGTAAAAATACTCTGGAAAGTAATTCTGAATAATAAAGCATGCCCTTCTTTCTTTTCTCAGTCATCACAAACACCTACCTATTAATTTCTCTAATCAGCTAAAATAACCACTCATGCACCACCTTCTATGTGCTATGACAGGCCACTCAATGCCACTTCGAAAATTAAATGCACAAGCAGCGATAAGTCGTGTGAACTCCTGTACACAGTAAAGTAGTTAACAGATGGCATTTTGCAGGATTCAACACTTGAAGTTCAAACCAATCATTTTATAAACGAGGGCAATGTTTCGCCATGCTGTTTGTAAAGGCGCCGATTTTTAGAAGAAACTTAGTTTCCAGAGATGGGCAGTCTGCAAAGACGTAGCGGATCTGCACTGAGCAGTTAGCATGTCCGTGTCCTGTGCCAGAAGGTTCCCCACACCCCGGCCCACCAGACACTGACCTCTGTGAGAGACAGAGAGGTGCAAAAGGGGATGTGGCTCAGGTGTCACCCAGGAATTCAAGAAAAACGACCAGCTTCCCTGGAGGCTCAGTGGTAAAGAATCTGCCTGCCAATGCAGGAGACATGGGTTCAATCCCTGGTCCAGAAAGACCCCACAGGCCACAGAGCACCTAAGCCCACGTGTGAGCACTCAGTTGTGCCCAACTCTCTGCAACCCCGTGGACTGTAGCCCGCCAGGCTCCTCCATCCACGGGATTCTCCAGGCAAGAATACTGCAGTGGGTTGCCATTTCCTCCTCCAGGGAATCTTCCTGACCCAGGGATTAAGCCCGGGTCTCCTGCACCTCCTGCATTGGCAGGTGGATTCTTTACCACTGCACCACCTGGGAATTCAACTAAACCCATGACTACTGGGCCTGTGCTCTAGAGCCCGCGCTCTGCAACGAGCAGCCTGAGCACTGCAGCTAGAGAGCGGCCTTACTCGCCGCAACTAGAGAAAAGCCCGCACGGCAACAAAGATCCAGAACAGCCTAAAAAATAAATAAAATTATATATATAGATATACATATAAATATGAAAAACATGAAGACCATGGCAAGGCATTCCGTCATACACCAAGGGCACTCACCCCCAAACTGAGCCCCGCAAGCCCATTCACTTTCTTAAACTATAAGAAACCAGACCTCAACAAAACGGTACCCATGTCTGGGAGGTGAAAACTCCCATCACCGTCACTGAGAAAAAAGCCGTTACACCCCGGACCTGTACTCCTGTGCTCGGGCAGCCCTGTTTCAACTTCCCTCTAAAGAAAGATATCTGCTAAATGCTTCCTTTTGTTTTCTTAATTTACATCTGATATTACAGAAAGGGTAACTGAAAGAATGATTTGTCTTTGAAGAAATAAAATTCTCAGGTAAGCCAGTAACGTCTGTGAACTGCATGATCAATTCCGTGATCAGGCAGAGTCCTGCGCGTCCACATTGATCTTAAAATGCAAATCTGGACACAACTAATCTTCACACAAATATAATAGGTAGAGCATTGATTTTTCCCTCGCGATCATATGAAAAATTAACTACAGTGATGGTAGTGAAGCAATATCATGTTATTTGAAGGTAGACTGAGATGAGTTAAAGAAAGAAACATGTTGTAATCTCTGAAGCAACCACACACACACACACACACACAAGGGTCTAGCTAAAAGTCAACAGAGGAGATAAAATGAAATACTAAAAAATATTCAGTTTACCCTGAAGAAGGAAAGCAGGAAAGGAGGAGGAGAGGAACAAAGAATTGTTGGGGCAGGTACAAAGCAGAGATGGTAGACTTGAATCCAATCGTACTGAAAGCCCCATAGCAGAGGATCTGCGGCAAAGGTATAAGTTACAAAGACACTGGCCACCATCGTCTTATTTAAAATAGACCAATGGTGGGACTTCCCTGGCGATGCATTGGTTAAGACTCCATGCTTCCAATGCAGGGGGAGCGGGTTTGATCCCTACTTGGAGAACTAAGATCCCAAACGCCATGTGCCACAGCCAAAAAATAAACTAGAATTTTTTAAGAATATTAAACCTATGTCAATATATTTTAATGTGTGTTTGTCTCAATTTCACATGTGCCAAGTGGTCACTGGCCACACGTGGAAGGAAAAGCTCACTGGATAATTCTCAACTCCAGTTACATCAGCGAAGTTCCTCAATAGAGACGCGGGTGCATGCGCACCGAGGCTGGCGTCGCAAAGGCAGAAAATGCGCCCGTATATACACTCCTCCTAACTGCGCTTGTGAGCCTGAGACACCTACTTGGTGCCCTAAAAAGGCAAGATTGCATAAAGAAAAGGTACGGCGTTAGCCACAGGGCTTCCCAGGCGGCGCTAGTGGTAAAGAACCCGCCTGCCAAAGCAGGAGAGAGCATTCGATCCCTGGGTCGAGAAGATCCCCTGGAGAAGGAGAAGGAAATGGCAACCCACTCTGGTAGGCTTGCCTGGAAAATTCCACGGACAGAGGAGTCTGGTGGGCTACAGACCATGGGGCCAAAAAGAGTTGAACACAATTGAAGCGACTAACGTCAAGCTTACTGACTTTCCTGTGTACGTGAGTGTGTGACTAATGTCTTGTGGGCGTGCTGCTGCTGCTGCTGCTAAGTCGCTTCAGTCGTGTCCGACTCTGTGCGACCCCATGGACTGCAGCCTACCAGGCTTCTCCACCTGCTGTCTATGGGGTCGCACAGAGTCGGACACGACTGATGCAGCCTACCAGGCTTCTCCACCTGCTGTCTATGGGGTCGCACAGAGTCGGACACGACTGAAGCGACTTAGCAGCAGCAGCAGTAGCACGCCCACAAGACATTAGTCACACACACACGTACACAGGAAAGTCAGTAAGATTGACATTAGAAAGAACGTTGACATGATGTCCACACAGATATTTAAGAATCAATTTCCAGATCTCCTGAACACAATAATACAGCAACATTTTATAGCAAAGCAGACTGAATCCCCGTGATAAATAACCCCCAGTCCTACACAGGCAGGAGTCTTGACGAATTTCTGCTTTAATAACTAGAGGGTTTAATTACAAAGCTGATGAGTTATGACCCTCGCTCCCGGACTCCCCCTTCTCTGCTCCCGACCCCCGGTTCCACCGCTACATGCACAAGTAACTCCCCTGGGACAGCAGAGGTCAGAGACTGTGCCTGGACGTCCTGGAAAGTCACATGATTACCGAGGGCACGCTTCCTTTCCATTTGCTACGAACATGGGCAGAACCAACTCCCCACCCCAGCAACTCTGAACAAAAGCGATTGCTGGGCTATTCGCCTGTTACTAGAGTTTGGGGCTAAAACAAATGATTGTTATTACCAGGTTATAAACCCTTAAAAAAAATCCCTAATGGAAATGCTAACAGCTCATTAGCTGTAATGAGGGCCATCCTACAGGACGTGTGCCAGCAGACAGACGGCAACTGCACTAACACAACCCTTCAGCGACGAGGAGGGCGGGCGGCCAGGATGGTCAGCACTGGCCCTGATGTCAGGACCCACCCCTCCTGGTCCCCAGGTCAGCCCTGCACACCAGCTTATTCATACCACCTCCTTGTAGCCAACGAGAGGTCAACACACCTGTGGGGCAGCTGATAAAGAGAGGGCTGCAGGGACTTCCCTGGCAACCCAGAGGCTAAGACTCCACGCTTCCACTGCAGGGGACACAGGTTTGATCCCTGGTCTGGGAACTAAGATCCTACAAGCCATGAGGTGTGGTCAAAAAAAAAAAAAAAAAAAAAGCCAGGACCTCAGCTCTGGGCAACAGCAGGCTTGAGACGTTAGTCTCAGACATCAGACAGCAGGCCGGGCCTGTGATTCTGAAGAAGCCACTCACTGTCAAACCGTTTCTGGAGACTGTTACCTTCATGAAAGGACATCCTCTGGGGCAGGGCCAGAGCTCAAAGGAGACGTGTAGTCGGCTGCTAGAAGGATGCGCGCCTAGGACACAAGGGGGAAGAACCGTTAGACGAGTCGTAGGAAACAGTCTCAGGGCCACGAGAATGATAACGCGTTCTTTCAGAGCATCGATTAATTTTAATTCCAAAAGCTCAAAGCCACTGTTTAAGGGAAATAATTGCTAATATTCCCCAAGGAGAGATCCCCCGGAAGGCTGGCGAGGGCAGGTGTCCCGAGGCTCTGACTGTGCCGGACGCAAAGGTCAGAAAGCAGAGTAAGGCTGGTCTGCGTGCCCCAGGCCGGGTGTGGGGATCCGCAGGCCGGGCATGGTGGCCACACGCAGTAGGTTCTCCCAGGCCCTTCCTGAATCATCGTTATTCCGTCTGGGAGGACTTTGCTCACGACAGTCACCCTCGGATTACAGCCACGGCCACCCTCAGGCTCTGACCTCAGTCACCCTTGGGTTATGACCACGGTCACCCTCACCTTACGTTCAGGAGAAAAGCAGACCCCCAGCCCGGGGCCTGTCCCCACATGGGAGCTCTGTCACACTCTTCTCACCGACGTCTCCAGGGAAAGCCCCTCATGTGACTTTTAACCTTGGGTGCAGACCGTGGAGTCCTGAGATGCCACAGCCCGTGGTGCGCCATCAACCCGGCTCCACCCACGTGCCCGCCCTTTAACTTCTTTAAAATCACTCCCACCCACCTCCCTCCCACCCACAGCAGCTGCTGAGGGGTTGAGCGTGGATTTCGTTTTTCTGGATACTCAGACATTGCTGTTTGGGCTCATACCTTTTTCTTTTTGCTCAGACGCCTCTGACCCAGGGTCTCTTGTGCTCATTTACAAGGCGGTCCGTGTCTGCTTCTCGTCGCCTGCACATTGTAAGTGAGGGCGGAGGTAGCATCTCTGTGTTCTCAGTTTCCGACTCACATTTCTCTCGTGGGTTTTCTTCCCAGTCTTCAGTCATCTTTTTTTCTTATCTCCCTGCACCCCCAGCAGGTGATCACTGCTCACAGCACAGGCAAGGCCTGTGTACACAACTCCTCCAGATCACCCACTCCCTTAAATTTACGGATATGTAAAGATGTGCGGCGGTGGTGGTGTTCGTAAAGATGTGTGTGCGCACGCCATAAGATCTGGTTCATGAAAGTGGGTTCACAAGCCATATCTCTGCCACTTGCTCTTCTCACCTAGGATTAGTTCATGGCCACCCTTCTAGGTTAGTAGATACATCCCTCATGCATCCTTTTTAATCATTGCATAATATTTCTTGGTACAGATGCCCAACTGTTCAGTCCACCCTTCCCTTACAGACGGGCAGGGGGCTTGTGTTCAATGTTTCACCACCACAACCAAAGCTGCAGTAAATATCTGTGTATGTGAACTCACACGTACGGGTCCTAGGAATCTATCCTAGGACCCTGCATGCGTATTTCACTGATTCAGCGGTATTAGGTTATATACCACCTCTGCTCCTTACTTTCTCCACCATGCCCCAGGCCTTTGAGAGCCAGCGATGCGGTAATTACAGGCCTGATCTGTTGATGCTACAGGGTGCCCATCACCCCAGCTGGCTTAACACTGTAGCAACACAAGGCATGCGGTTCTTTCAAAAGAACTGCTGCTGAAAAGCTCACGTGCTTAACAATAGAGCACCAAAAGGAAAAACAATAATTCTGCCTTTTTTCAAATTCTCAACAAGTTCAATTTTGGAAAACTTCTATGGCCCGGGGCACAGAGAGAAGGGGGAGACAGCCCAGGAGGGCTCATACTTGTTGAGAATCTACCGTGTGCCAGCTCTTTAGAAAAATCTTATTCGGTGCACAACACAAGCCTTAGGGTGTTATCTTATCCACTGATCCGATGAGGAAGCTGAGGGGTGGAGGTTCACTGAAAGTCCTCTTAGAGCTGGGGCGGGGGCGGCAAGGGCTCCAGGCCGCGCCCACCTGTTCCAGAGCCTCTAGGCTTCTCGAGCCTCGTCCTGAGCTTCCACCCAGACAAACGCCTCACTTTTCTGAAAAGGATTCATGAGTGTCAGGGGGTGGGGGAGCGAGTGGGCCACGGGAGGCAAGTACCATATCAGCAGGGAGGACCTCCCTGGGCTCCAGTGATTACGAATCCACCGGTCAGTGCAGGAGACACGGGAAGACCTCACCTGCCTCGGGGCAACTCGACCCACGCGTCACAATGACACAGCCTGTGCTCCAGAGCCCTGGAGCCGAAACGACCGAAGGCCCCTCGCCCGGAGTCGGTGCCCCACAGTGGGAGAAGCCACCTGCCGAGAAGCCCACCCACCACCAGGAAGGGCAGCCCCCTCACCACAACCTGAGAGCTGCCCACACAGCAGTGAAGACCCAGCACCGCCCAAAACAAGCGAACAAATCATCTTTCTTAAAAAGTTGCACAAAGTCGCCAATGGACAGCCTCATCCAAGGATTCTGAGAACACTGGACCATGGATAATCTTCCCGGCAAAAATTACTGGGTTTAAATGAAAGTTCCAAGAAGCTCCGACCAGCCGGGATCCCACAGCCGTCCCAGGGCTCGCATCAGGCACTGGGCTTCCTCTTCCCCAACACGTGGGTGGAGTCTGGCCACACGCTGTAGTCAGGGTGTGTAAGAACCCCAGAAACTGTCACAGTGCTGTCAGCAGAAAAGTCCGAAAGGAGCAGATGACATGGTTCAGCACTGACGAGACTGAGGAAGGTTAAGAGTTTGCAGTTTCCCACGAAAGGCTCCAAAGTCAGAGCGGAGGCCGCGTGATTGCTGAGTTTTGTTTTGTTTTTAATCCGGCTGTGCCAGGTCTTCGTTGCATCACGTGGGACCATCACTGCAGCCCGTAGGACCTAGTTCCTCCACCAGGGATTGAACCCAGTCCCCTGCATCAGGATGGCGAGGTCTCAACCACTGCACCACCAGGGAAGCCCCTCACTGAGACGAAAGTGAGCCGAGACCCAGCACTTCACAGGCTCAGACCGTCATCCCAGGGACCCAGTGCCCAAAAGTCCCGGACGAGGCGGCCGGGGGTGGGGGGCGCGGAGCCGAGGGTTCCGTCCACACCACCAAACAGGCAACCGACTGGCTCTGGGTCATGAGGAGGATGAGGCAGCTGAAGAGAAACCCCAGGAGCCCTGAGGGAGACAGGAGCACAGGAAATGCATGCCGTGTCTGTCGAGTGGTGGAGAGCCTCCGACCTGAAGGGCTCTCGGGCCCCCAGGGAAGAGGCAAGTGCGGCAAAGCGCACAGGGCAGGCAGACAGAAGCCAAACGCAAAGCTGGAAGCGGCATGGAGGCGCTTCCCTGGGGGTCCAGTGGTTAAGACCTCACCTTCCAGGGCAGGAGGTGCTGGTTCTGTCCCTGGTCAACGGGCTCAGATCCCACATGCCTCTCGCCCAAAAATCCGAAACATAAAACAGGAGCACTGTTGCAACAAATTCAATAAAGACTTTAAAAACGGCCTGCATCCAGCGTGTGTATGTATATTCACAGCGTGTGTATGTATATACACACACAGACTGGATCCTCCCTGCGGAGTCGGGAGGGCCTCACCGAAGAGATGGCCTCTGGCCAAGACCTTGAAGGGGACCAGGGCCTAACGGACACGCTAACGTCCGACGTTCCTCACCTGGTCGCTGGGGGCCAGCGCTGCTCGGGCAGCTTTGTGGGTAGTAAGCCATCCACTCGTCACAGCCAGGATTATAGACCTTGTGTGTATTAAAGGTGTCACAGGGCTAAGAAAACGAGGCTCAGAGGGTTAATCAACGTGTCCTCCAAGTCACAGATAGGCAGCAGGACAGACATGGAATCCAGGTCTTTTTTACTCCAAAAATCCCAGGTTCCCTGTACCCACCTACCTTCAGCACTCTTTCAGCGTCCCCGTCGCCAAAAACATGGGGTAAGGGGAGAGACCCCGGAGAAGGAAACGGCAGCCCAGTCCCGCATTCTTGCCTGGGAAACCCCGTGGACAGAGGAGCCTGGCGGGCTGCAGAGCCTGTTGCAACCCTGATTGAACCCACCAGGGGAGAGGACCCGGAGAAAACGGCTTCAGGAAGCCTTGGAATCCAGAAGGTGGCTGGACTTTGGACGGCGGCCACTAGGGGGCGATAGAGAAGAGAAGAGGCTGTGACCTCGGGGAGGGACAGCAGGCTGGGGGTGGGTCCACTGTCTTTAAGGGTCATCCTAAGGTTGTTTGACTTTTCCGATTGCGGTGAAATTCAGCTAACCTAAAATGAACTATTTCCAAGGAAACAGAGCAGGGGCACCCAGGACAGTCACAGGCTAGCAACCACCCTGCGTCTAGTTCTGCAACATTTCCCTCATCCCCACATAAAGTCACACCTGCCGGACATCCCCCACCTCCTCCCGTCCAGCCCCCGCACCCCAGCCTCCGGGGGCCCTCGGTGCCTGGCTCCTCTGACTTGACACAGCGCTTTCGAGGCTCACGCTGTAGCAGGAGTCAGGGCTCCACCCCTTCCCGTGGCCAAAGGATATTCCACCGTGTGCACGCACCACAGTTTCTCTAGCCAGTCACTTGCTGATGGACATTTGGGTGCTTCTACCTTATGGCTCCTGGGAACAGAGCAGCTGTGAACACTGGAGGAGATCATAGCAGCTTTTAACTGATCTGTGCTGAAGAAAGACAAGTAAGGGTACGAGAGTGAAGGGGACCAAGCTGCCTACTAAGTGCCAGCGCCCCCCATCATCGAGACAGCCAGAGACGCCCCGAAGTTTCCAAAGCGCCCTCGGTGGGAGCCGCTGTGTCGCCCACCCACTCCCTCTCGCACAGAAGAGACGGAGCACACACTCTGTGCCCAGAAAGAAATCTAATTACACTCACGCCTCACACCGCCCACCAAAATCCACAAATGAAACGTCAGATGTGAAAATGAAGGCAAATTAAAACAAAACACAAACTTTAAAGGAAAATGTATGTGAAGATTGATCTAATCACAGGTGAGGAATCCTTTCTAAACCTAAAACCTGTGATTTTCCTTAGAAATCACAAAGGATGTTAATTGACTACAAAAGCTGTTACATTTTTGGATGGAAGAAAGAAAAGGACAAAGAAGGGAGGGAAGGAGGGAAAAGGAAGAAGCAGGAAAAAATTTTGCCATAAGCATTAAAGTATCTTATTTTAAAAGAGATTTTACGAATTGATTAAAAGGAAAAAAGGCAAAACAAAGTGAATAACACCACTGAACCATATACTCCAAACGGTTAAGATGGCTTAAAAGAAACAAAACGGAAAGAGAAAACTAAGACGTTAACGTCAAGAAAAGATTCAGAAATTAATAATAGAAACCAGAAATTCTAGATGAGACAAAATATAGTTCCATGAATACATTTTTAATGTTTGAACCTCATTAGTAATTAAAGAAATCCAGAATAAGTTTCATTTGTAACCGATAAGATTAGCACAAGTATAAATTTGAATCGGTGGTGCTTAAGCCATGGCTTGTGTCCAATAAGACGGGAATTCTCAGTGTTGGTGTAAGAGTGTACAAGCTCTCCAGCACACACTCTGGTAGCAACTGCAGCGAGACGTTTGCTGCTGTGATGAGCCAGTCCTGGAGCCTCCCTCAGTCAGAAGCCCTTCCTTCCCAGGGGAGAAGAGCCCAGCCTGCGCCGGGAGTCAGCTCTCACATCGGAGGCCCGGCCCCACCCAGGGCTGAGAGGAGCGGGCTGTGCCCTCACCTCCGCTTGGCTTACTGGCTCCAGCCCCACAGCAGAGACGGTGCCCCCAGCCCCGGCGACACCATCCTTGGAGCAACAGTCCTGGAGAACAGAGCCCAGATCTTCACCCAGTCGCCATCCCGCCAGAGGGACTCTGGTTGGCCCAGTGCAGTCACCTTCTGTGATCTGGAGGGTGGGGTCGTGCTGACTAGCCAGCTCACTCAGAAGATGTGAAGGCTGAAACACTTAGCTTAACTAGACTACACAAGTGTTAGGCTCCCCAGGTGTCACTAGTGGTAAAGAATCCACCTGCCGACGCAGGAGATGCAAGAAACATGGGTTCCATCCCTGGGTGGGGAAGATCCCCTGGAGGCGGGCATGGCAACCCACTCCAGGGCTCTTGCCTGGAGAATCCCATGGATAGAGGAGCCTGGTGGGCTACTGTCCAGGGGTCCCAGAGAGTCAGACACGACTGAAGTGACTTAGCACACACGCACACAAGAATCATGGGGCTGGGGGTGGGGGGGCTCAGAACAGAGCCAATCAGAAACCACTCCGAGTTGCACAAAAAGGCAAATGCACAGGCCGCTGGACTGTGCAGTCAAATGTAGTTAGAGTAGCACGCTTTACACTAACGTGACTCTCACCGCATACAAAGACGGTAGTTTAAAAAAGAGGGCGAAATTCACCTTGCAGGATTTTACTGAATATGTTTAAAATCTTAAAAAGCTCAACATGACTCTTTCTTGGGGGTGATGTTATGGATGGCTTTTATTTTCTTTTCTGTATTTTCATGTATTTTCCACATTTTCTTCAATGAGCATTTATCTTTTTAAAAATCAGGGAACATATATCTTCCAAAGGGGAACTGAAAACTGTATATCTATGACACATAAACCCTGGGGCCAGGGGCTCTACTTTTAATGAAGTAGACTTTTCCATTCCTTATTCAGATTTTCTGCAAGTATGTGCACGTGGCATTGAAATAGCGTTAAAAACAAAACAAAACAAAACAGGACTCCAGTACTCTTGCCTGGAAAATCCCATGGATGGAGGAGCCTGGTAGGCTACAGTCTATGGGGTCGCAAAGAGTCGGACACCACTGAGCCACTTCACTTTCACTTTCACTTTCCTGACTGCAGGGGTTTTACTCTGCTCCTGCGGCGTCTGGCTCCAGCCTTACGATCCAGGATCCAGGGAACTGCTCTCACAGTTTCTTTTATAACTGGAACTCTTACCACCAACGGCACTCCGGGACTGCTTGCTGCGGGTTCAGTAACCAGGGACCCGCAATAAGACTGGTGTCATGCAAAATGAGGGGCCCAGCC
This sequence comes from Bos javanicus, assembly GCF_032452875.1. Taxonomy (NCBI): domain Eukaryota; kingdom Metazoa; phylum Chordata; class Mammalia; order Artiodactyla; family Bovidae; genus Bos; species Bos javanicus. The sequence goes on from NC_083883.1 coordinate 79,746,678, forward strand.
CAAAATGACTTACACAGTCAAAGGATGAACGGTTTCCCTATTTACGCAGGTAGAGGGAGGAGCTGAGCTGCTTGTGAATTTAGCAGAAGTTTTCCCCTCTCAGATGAAACGGGAGGAGAGCCGTGATGGAGCCCTGGGCTGAGGGCGGTGGATTTGGGCACCAAGACGGCACGCGGACCGTCCGCCCCTCCCGGGCCCCGCCCGTCCCTTCAGAGCCAGCACACGTGGGGCGGGATGAGACAGAGGCGAGTTCTGGAATATTCCCAATTCAAAGTCCATGGGCCAGGCAGGGGACTGTGGAGCCAGAGCCTGACGATCCTCCCCCGCCCGGGGGGATGTCCCGAGACCCCAGGCTCCCCCAGGCAGGCGGCCCACGCCTCGCTCCGCCCTCCCTCACCTCGGCGCCGAGGCCCATTTCCACTAACTGCCGCAGCCACAGCGCCGCCACGCAGGCCCTCACGGCCTCGGCGGGCGCAGGGCGGAGGGCCAAGCGCCCGAGACCTGCTGGGTCACCTGCGGGAGCCAGGTCGCTCCAGAGGCAGGGCTCGGGGCCCCGCTGGGCCGAGTGTGAGCCCGCCACCCACCCGACATGCGCGCCGTGTGCCCGGGGAGGGCACCTTTGCCCGTCACTCAGAAGCACCCCCTGTGTGGCAGAGCCCTTCCTTGTCCCTTTCCAGGCTTCAGATAGGGACCTTAGACTGCTTTGTATCAAGACCTTTAATCCAGCCCCAGCTCCAGCATAGGCTTTGTTTATCCACAAAAGGTACGTAATGGCTATTCTTTACCAGCGGAACCAGAGTCTAGCCTGGGGTTAAGGGGGCTCCCCAGGTGGTGCTCTGGTAAGGAACCCACCTGCCAATGCAGGAGACATGAGGCGCGAGTTCGATCCCTGGGTGGGGAAGATGCCCTGGAGGAGGGCATGGCAACCCACTCCAGGACTCTTGCCTGAAGAATCCCACGGACAGAGGAGCCCAGTGGGCTACAGTCCATGGGGTCACCAAGAGTGAGCTGCACAAGACTGAGCGACTTTCACACACACAGAATCCTGGCAGCCCAGCTTCACCTGACCAGGGACCTTTCCTTCCCACAAGTGCACCACACCGAGCCATAATTCTCTGTCTAGTGGAAACATCAACCCCTTTTACATATTTATTACAAATAATTTATTCATTATTATAAAATGCTTTTAATCGTTTATTACTTAGTAATAAACATCAATTACCAACAGTGAGATACGTATTCTCAAGAAATAGTCAACATACAGATGCAGAGAAAAACAAAAGATACAGACTCAGCATTCCAGTACTTATAGATTTTTAAATTATCCAATGACAATCTAAGATATTCATAATTATTTTTAATGTTCACAGGCAGGAAGCTTGAGGAGGTGCCCAAGCCAATAACTCTCATTCATGTAGATCCTGAAAGCAGGTGCCAGAGCAGAAACCATAGGAGGGCTCACTCCCCCGGCATCCGGCCCGTCATGGCGTAAGGACACTGCAGACGCAGCCACATTGTTTTAAAGCGACAGATAAAAAAGAGGGACAGGCAGTGTTGTAATCGCCCCTGTGCATCTAGGAACTAGCCAGCCTTCGTTTTGTTTCATTAGATCAACATGATCATCTGATTCATAAAATGACTCCTTACATTCTAAATAAATTAATCTTGGTTATTCCCCTTAATAACATATACTGGTGCACATATAAACCGAGACAGGATTTGCTAAATGATTATTGATAGCTGTGGGCAAAAGAGCTGTACCAGAGGAGGCACAGTCTGTGGTTTTACCGCTAACGGGAGCTCGTGCTGTTTTACTTAATATTCCCGGTTTCTCCACTCCAGCGGCCAGAGAGCCTCAACTGCAGGCCTGGGTTAGTTAAGTCAGGCACCACTCACTGCATTTCCAGGCAAGTGAGACAAATGCATCCTTTCCATTGAACCATCTTCTCCAAACTCTATTCACACGGATGGCTTCACCGCGTGAGCAGGGCAAGTGTGGCAATCACCCAGCAGGATTCCAGAGTCCCACTCCCCAAAGCAAATGACAACACAGGGGCTCGTCTCATGACCCTGCAAAACAGAAGTCCCAGATCCCAAGAACCTACTTGCACGGAGGCCCAGAGTAGTTGTCAAGTGACCTCCAAGGTCTGCTGTAAAGTCCATTCCACAGGGAAACACATGCGTGCATGCTAAGTCACTTCAGTCACGCCCAACTCTTTGTGACCCCACCAGGCTCCTCTGTCCATGGGATTCTCCAGGCAAGAACATTGGAGGGGGTTGCCATGCCCTTCTCCAGGGGTCTTCCCAACCCAGGGATCGAACAGGCATCTCCTGCATCTCCTGAATTGCCAGGCGAGCTCTTTACCACTGTTCCACCTGGAAAACCCAGGAAAACACTTAGAAATTGGTAAAAACGTGGCATGCATTTAAAATGTAAATAAATATGATCACCTTCAAATCAATACTAGGAATTCAATAACTAACCACTAAGTCAGAATCGTTTCGTCAGAAGTACAGAGGCACGCATCTAAACCACTGTGGGGCTTACACGGAGGACGGAGAAGAGAAGCAGATCGGTGGGCCAGGTCCCCCACAGGCCAGGCCAGGACCCTGGGAACGTCTTGCTCAGATTACTACCACCATTACTTACAAGCGGGTAGTGAAAGTGAGAGTCGCTCAGTCGTGTCCCACACTTTGCGACCCCACGGACCATACAGTTTATGGAATCCTCCGGGCCGGAATACTGGAGTGGGTAGCCATTCCCGTCTCCAGGGGATCTTCCCAACCCAGGGACTGAACCCAGGTCTCCCACATTGCAGGCAGATTCTTTACCATCCGAGCCACCAGGGAAGCCCACAAGCAGGTAAAGGACCCTCAGTGCCAGGTAAACTGGAAGACAAGACCAGCGATGACTCCTATTCCCTGATGAATATTATATTGAACCTGGTCACTTTGCCAGGAGGCAGTGGAAGCCTGGACATTCCAGAGCATCTGAGCCATAAAAACACCAACACGACAAACACGCGCCATCACCACATGGTCTGCTGCTGCTGCTGCGTCGCTTCAGTCCATTCCGACTCCGTGCGACCCCACAGATGGCAGCCCACCAGGCTCCCCCATCCCTGGGATTCTCCAGGCAAGAACACTAGAGTGGGTTGCCATTTCCTTCTCCAATGCATGAAAGTGAAAAGTGAAAGTGAAGTCGCTCAGTCCTGTCCAACTCTTCTCAACCCCATGGACTGCAGCCCACCAGGCTCCTCCGTCCATGGGATTTTCCAGGCAAGAGTACTGGAGTGGGGTGCCATTGCCTTCTCACCACATGGTCAGTTACGTGCAAGTTAAAGTTATTGTGTCCTCAAGAGGCAGGGAGCAAAACTGATAGAAAGCAAGGCTAAAGGGAGCAGGAGCTATTAGTGTCCTGCCCTAAAGGGAGAGCTGTGCAGACCAAGAGGTCGTGTCTATACACCAGATTAGCTGCATATCAACAGTTAATAAAACCAGAGTTCGTAAAATTAACAAAAGTTGCTTAATATCAACAATTAAGCTACAGTTAATATCGGTGATTAAAACGGAGATATCCTACTTCAGACCAGTGTTGAGTGAAAAAACAGTACTTTCTGATACTAACAAGTTTACTGTTTAATTAAATGAGTTAAGCCAGGTGAAAGTGATTTGTGAGCAGCACAATTGCTTCATAGATAAAAATCCACCCTGATTGCTCATTGGAAGGACTGATGCTGAAGCTGAAGCTCCCATACTTTGGCCATCTGATGTGAAGAGCCGACTCACTGGAAAAGTCCCTGATGCTGGGAAAGAGAAGGGGACAGCAGAGGATCAGATGGTTGGATGGCATCACCGACTCAATGGACATGAGTTTGAGTAAGCTCCAGGAGTTGGTGATGGACAGGGAGGCCTGGCGTGCTGCCGTCCATGGGGTTGCAAAGAGTCGGACATGATTTAGCAACTGAACAACAGCATTCTACTTCACAGTCTTCAAAACTGGTAATTCAACTCCTGGTAGAGATTAACTAATGATTTTTCTGACTTGGACTGTGCCAAATTTGTTTTTAAAAAAGCTTAAGAATAAAATTGTGCCCACGGAACTTTTTCTTCATTGAAACAGCCACCCCCCACCCCCACCTCCACCCTGCCATTCAGCTGGCCACTCTTGGCCCCTTGACTTCTGGGAAACCAAGACCCCATAGGCTCTGTTTCCTACCCAACGTATTTCACCTAACAGACAGCCAGCGATTATTAGATGCACCGTTATCTTTTGGGCCTCAAAGGGAAAAAAGTAAAAGGCAAAAAAAAAAAGGGCAAATCTAAGCTTATTACAGTTTCAAAGATGAAGATAGAGACCATGTCCGTTTCCAAAATCAGCGTGATCGATATTGCCTACCTAAAATGCTAGTCCTTTTGACCCAGCGTCACCACCCGGCCCAGGCCCAGGCCCAGACGCGGCAGGCACCGTCCCTCCCCGAGCTCCTCCTCTGCTGCCCCCAGTCCCTGCCCCACCCCACTGCCAAAGCCACAGTCTCTCCAGCGCAAGTCTGACCTTCCAGTACAAATCCCATCTCTCTCGGCTTAAAAGACCTCACTCCGCAGGAGGGTCTCCAAGACCCCAAATGCTCCGACTTCCATTGTTCCCCAGCCTCACCCCTCAGAGCAGCTTCTCAGTCCACTTCTCACCCTCATCACATCCCATCCCACCCTTCTCAGTTCTTCAAACACCGTGCCGTCCCCACTTCCAGCTTCCACACACCCCGCTTCCCCCAGGAGCTCCCTCTCCTGCTTCTCTGCCTTGTCCACTGTGTCTGCATTCAAACCCCTCCCCAGCACTGGCCCCCAGGACAGGCCGTGTGACCTGTCCCCAGGCCCTCTGCTCGATGCCTGCCCTTTGTACATCTGCAATGACTGACTGTTATCAGTTTAACAATGTGTCTTTCCAACTCACAGTCCTGTGATGCCTGGGGTTTGTTTCCATCAGAGCGGACCCCCCAGGGTCTAGCACAAGATCTGGTATGTGCAGGGTGCTCTGTGTGTATTGACTGACCAAAACTCGTGGATGATGGCCAGGGCAGTTCTCGAAACACTGTTTGGCAGAAACCAGTTTTTGTTGCCAACTGTTAATGGGTGTTCTAAAGAAGAGGCTCTCGAAGTGTGGTGCTGGGCACACAGTAAGCATTTAATAAATCTCAGTCGTGCTGCTGCTGCTGATGACGATGACAACCACAAATGCAACAGTAGTGTAACAAAATATAAGAAGAGTCCCTTTTTAAATACCACATGACTGAGGTCTCTGCCACTCTCATCCTGAGAGTTGTCTAAGCCAGACCTACGGTAATGATATTAAGCATTGATCCTAAAACCCCAAGACAGGAAAACAATCCTAGCACCAGTTTAAAAGGCCAATGGTCAAGGACGGATACTGACAACAAACGCACACGTACGCAGTCAGTGAAGTGTCTTTTCCCCTCAATTACACGGATAAAAATGCATTAACTGCAAATGTGATAGAAGGACAACGTTCGCTGACTTTTAAGTTCTAAACCATTAAAAAAAAAAAAAAAACCTAAAATATAAGGAACTTTCTTCCTTTGCCAACTCTGGTGATATCTGGTCATTTGTAACAGGACAGGTATTGTCCTATGTAACCATTTCACATCAGAGAGTCCCCATCTGACCGTAGTGTTCCTAGCTGATTACTTGGGATTTGCAATGAATCTTCCCACAGGCAGTAAACTCTAAGACAGGGTCTTAGTAATTTTCATACCAGCTGTACTGTGGTATGCGTGTCGGGCTGCATAAGCTTCATGTGCTATTACATGATGTGAAACACTGGATTCAACAGGCTTTATGAGTCTGCTCTGGAACCTGGACATATTTGTTGGAAGAAGGTTTCTATGAGAAAAGAGGTTTCAGGGCCCCGGAAGCGATGAAAACGGAAAGGTGCCCTCCGGCCTTCCCCTCCAGCCCAGGGTGGCGACCGCAGCCCGTGGCAGGAAGGCAGGCCAGGGCCCAGCGAGGCAGCCCACCCTCACTGCAGCCAGTCATTCACCGCCGGGCCAGGACCCCCACCCCTCTCTCTTCCGCCTCTCACAGTCTCAGAAAAACTAAACCAAACTGCTCATCAGGCTGCCGAGACACCCCTCTTCTGGGTTCCCTCGGCCCCCGGCCTGTCCGAGGCTCCCGCCAGTCCCCGGACCCCCTTCCACGTCCCGCCGCCTTTTCCGGGGGTCCCTGATGCCCAGGGGTCCCTGCTGCCCAGGCGGCGCTCCCGTCCACGCCTCAGGGATCCACGCGGCCAGGCCCCGGCCTGCTCCCCCGGACGGACGCCCCTGAGAGCCTACGGTGCCCTGCCGGCAGCACCAGCTCTCCCACCTGGAGCACGGGCTCCACCCGGTCCACCACGCACATCACATAGCACACGGGGCACACACAGACACCTCACACACCTCACACACATCGCAGACACCACACAGCATACACTCACACACCACACACACACACAAGACACACACCACACAGCATACACTCACACACCACACACACACACAAGACACACGACACACACAACACAACATACACTCACACACCACACACATCACACACAAGACACACACCACACAACATACACTCACACACCACACACATCACACACAAGACACACACCACACAGCATACACTCACACACCACACACATCATACAGGAGACACATCACAACATAAACTCACACACTATACACATCACACACGAGACACATCACACATCATACACGAGACACACACCACTCACATCATACACACCACACAATCTATATCACACACATACCACATACCACACACATCACACACGAGACACGCACAACATTCACACACCACATTATATACTACACAACATACATACCACACATACATCATACCACACACACAATCTATACCACATACACACACCACACATACCACACACTAGACACATCACACAACATACATACCAGAAAACATACACTCACACACCACATGCGTGATACACACCACACATACAATCTCTACCACACACACACACCACACACCACATCATACACGAGACACAGACCACACACCACACATACCACACAGCATATACTCATGCATCACACACACACACACCGCACATACACAGTATACCACACACCACACAATATGCACTCACATGTTACACACACCACACACAGCACACACACACATGACACACACCACACATCATACACACACCACACACATACCATACCACACGCTCCTCACCCATCACACATCTCACACACACAACATGTACTCCACACCGCACACACCACACATCCCTCATACATCACAGACCACACACCCCCACACACATACCAGACAAACGTACACACCACACATACCACACACACATTACACACATCATACACACACAACACACACACAGCAGCCGGCTGAAGCAGACACTGGCGGAGAGTGAGTGTGGGGGGTCAGGGAGGCAGGAACAAGCCGGACAGAGTCGTGGACCCACGAGGACGCGCGCGGCGGAGCCAACTGGATGGTCGGCAGCTCCCAGCGAACCGCCTGCATTAACCTCGGGCAGGAGGCGCTGTGCTCCCGAGGGCCCGGGACCCGCTCCGCTCCCCCGGGGAATCCTGGACGGCGACCAGTGACCTTGACGCCGCCGCGCGCTCCCGACCCTCCTCGGCCTCCCACCCTCGTGCGGGTGCAACCTCAGGGGCGCGCTCGCCCCGGGAGAGCCGGCCCCGCCCCGCCCCTTAACGCGCCCCGCCCCCGAGCGCGCCCCGGCCCCGCCCCCGGGAGGCCCGCCCCGCCCCCGAGCGCGCGGCACCGACCCGGCCCGGGGGCTCTCAGTTCGCGCGCGCGCGCGCTCCCAGCCTCCCCGGCACCCCGACGGCCCCGGCCCGCAGCCCAGCGCCCGGCCGCCGCCTCCTCGCAGCGACACCTCTTCCCGAGGTGGGGGCGGGAGAGGGCGGGCAGAGAGTCGGGACCGCCGTCTTCGGGGGTCGGTCTTCCTCGCCGCGTCCAGGACTGCCTTCTCACCCATCTGGCAGCCTTGATCAGGACGCCTGCAAAGCGCGGGGGAGCGCTCTCGAGGGGGCAGAGAAGCCCCGTCCTCGCCACTGACCGCTCCTTCCCCTCCCCGGCGCACACACACTGTCCCCAGGAGTGATTCCCGCCAGCTGGGCGGCTCGAGCGGTCGCGGTCCTGGTGCCCGGGGCGCGGGGACTTCCTGGGCCTGGTTCCTCGACGTCACCCCCGAAACCCGCGAGCCGCCGCCCGCGGCCCCAAACCACCCCCCAGTGCCGCGCGCGCCCTCGGCCCGGCTCCGCGGTCCGCAGCCCCGTGCGGAGCCCGCCGGGAGCGCAGGGCCAGGCCACGCGCGGGGCTTTCCCTGGGGACTGGACGCGGGGCGAGCTGTCGCTAAAGGAAAACCCGAAAAGAGCTCAGGCTTCTCCGAGCTTCTCTCGCCAGGAAGAATCGCGCTCACGCTGCTGAGCCACGAGGAACACAGCTGCAAGGGCAGCGCTGTTTTTTGAGGGCGACTCTCATCCACACCGTCCGAGAATGATCATCCTGCTCTGGGCATCTGTTCGGAAGGTTGTGCTCGCTCCGGAGGAAGGGCAAGTCAAGAGCCCCTCCTCGGGTGCCAGCGACACCACCTGGCTCCCGGGTTCAGAGCAGAAAAGGGCGTGAGCGGGCCCCCGAAGGGTTACCGGCACCTTCCGCAGCCGCTGACGCCCCTCGCCCGTGGGGAGTCGAGTTGGAACGTGGATGTCCTTCGTACTATGACCAGCATCAGTACGAAGTGACATTTCGGAGACACTTGGTGTCCGTGGTTTGATGTTTAATCGATGGACTTCTATTAACAAGCCCCCACATCCGAGGCCTTCTGAAGACCCCCATTCCTTTCCAGCTGGAGCCGCAGAGCAGGGACCAAAGGGCACGTGGCCTTCCTTCCAACAGTCCGGACTCGCCCAGGCTGCGGGGCGGGCACGTGTAGACCGGCCCTGGTCCCCACACTGCGCGCCTGCTCCACAGAGACGAACCCACTGGCCAGCTTCCGTGTGCGCTCCCACGCGCGTGTGAAACCAGCTGGAACGGCCTTTCCCGCAGGAGAAGGGCCGTTTCCCTCTAAGTAAGCACCTCACGGGGATTCCCATTACATAAAACTACTTGACGATGACCTAATTTGTTCATTCAAGAGGATAAATTCCTCCTAGACATACATTATTGTTGTTGTGGTTTCCGTTGTTAAATTATACATAAAAGGCCACCAAGCCTGTTTTAGAAATGCAGTGTTTTCAGAACATGAATCTTAATGAGATCCTTATTTTAAATGATGCCTGAGAGTGTGCTATATCTTGATCACTCCTTATACTTTCACCAATTTGTAACCCTAAATGCATTTCCTAAAAATTGTTGTAAAATACATTTTCTTAGAATATGTTCATTCACTACCTTAGATGGGCCTGTTTGTTGCTCAGTTAGTCGTGTCTGACTCCCTGGCCCCATGGACTGCAGCATGCCATGTCCTCTTGCTCTTGCAGAAGGAAATTCGAATATGGAGAGTTACCTCAGATTCGTATTCATTGAGTGGGTGATGCTATCTAACTGTCTCATCTTCTGCCACCCCCTTATCCTTTTGCCTTTAATCTTTCTCAGGATCAGGGTCTCTTCCAGTGAGCAGGCTCTTTGTATTAGGTAGCCAAAGAGCTAAGAGCCAAGAGCTTCAGCATCAGTCCTTCCAGTGAATATTCAGGGTTGTTGCCTTTTTGGTCTTAGGTTATTTTGGGGTGAACAAAGGACAGAATGTACAATTGAAAGAGGTTTTCCAAAACGATGCTCTCTTTCACTCCCGTCACCTGCAAAACAAGCCCCTCTAGGGTTTGTCTTTCCTAGGTCCACTCTTCCTCTGTAAACTTTTCCCACTTCTCCTCTGACAGAGTCTTTCTAAGCATGGACGAATCCATAAATGTGCGTTTCCCAAAGTGTGGTTCTTCCAACACCATCTTGCAAGATCACCTGTAGAAAGGAAGTTGGCCAGAGCACCTGGGAAAACCCTATTCCTTCTCCCCTCGCGATGTTTCCAGATCACACCAGGCGCTCAGTCAAGACACCTGCAGAGCTTGCCGTGGTTCAGCATTTCTCAGATCTGAGCGTGGAAACCGTGTCCAAACAAGGCTCAATAACATGCTGTGGGACTTTCACTTCTAGGATTACATGTCAGGAATTAGTGATTTAAACCAGCTAATGTATGATGGGTCATTCAAAGCTGGGCTAAGCCAAGCTGCAGCATAAGAACTCTTTTCAGAGAATGAAGAGGAAGCTGACCCTAGTTACCCTTAGTGAATTTCATAAGTCCACTGCATTTTAAAAATGCTTTAAATATTAGGTGAACAATCAACAGATGAATAGATAAAGATGTGATATATAGAGATGGATGCACACGTGTGCACATATATATTTAATGGACTATTACTCAGCCGTAAAAAGAATGAAGTCTTGCCATTTGCAACAACATAGATGGATTGGAGGGTGTTATGCTCAGAAAAATAAATCAGACAGAGAAAGGCAAATACCATATGATTTCACAGTATATGTGAAACGAATAAACACGGCAAAATAGAAACAGAGCTTTAGACACAGAACAAACAGGTTTTGGTCAGTGTAGAGGCAGGAAACGGAGGAGAGAGGGAGGAGAGGGGACCGCAAAATAAACGAGGCCCGGGGTGACGTATGCAAGGTGGGGAACGGAGTCAATAACTGTGTGACGTCTTTGTACAGTGACAAGTGGTGACTAGATTGCTCGTGGCGATCAGTTTCAAATGTATAGAAATATTGAATCACAATGTTGTGTAACAAGAATTCACGTGGTGCTGTAGGTCAATTATACTTCAGAGACAAACACACCAACAACTCATAGCAAAAGAGATCAGGCGTGTGGTTTCCAGAAGCTAGGGGTGGGGGAAGGGGGACTGGATGACAGTGGCCAAAAGGTACAGACTTCCACAACAAGGATCGACTGCACAGCACGGGGAACTATACTAATACTTGGTGAAAACTATAAGGGAAAAGAGTCTGAGAAAACAGATACGTATGTGTATACACAAAACTAACACAGCGTTATAATCAAATATATACTTTTGATTTGTACATTATAAATCAAATATACTTTGATAAAAATAAATAAATTTTTAAAAAATAATAAGTAAAAAGATCTCTAGAATTCAGAGGACACAGAACATTCAAAAATATATCAATTATTGTAAAAGCAATCTGATTCTATGTAGATCATTTGAAAGCAAAAGGAACATGAGAAAAAAAAGGAATAGAAAATCTCCCATATTCCTGCCCCCCAAAAAAGGTACGAACCTCCAGTTACAGGATAAATAAGTACTAGGAATGTAATGTACAATATAATAAATGTATTTAGCACTGCTGTATGTTGTAAACAAAAGCTATTGAGAATAAATCCTAAGAGTTCTCAACACAAGAAAAACATTTTCTATTTCTTTAATTTTGTGTCTATATGACGTGATGGATGTTCACTAAACTGTGATAATCTTTTCATGATGTTTCTAAGTCAAATCATTATGCTCAACACCTTAAACTTATATAGTGCTGTATGTCAATTACCTCCCAATAAAACTGGGAAAATATATACATAAATGTATTATATATTCTGTGTATATATGTATATACACAATATGCTGCTACTGCTAAGTCGCTTCAGTCGTGTCCGACTCTGTGCGATCCCACAGACCGCAACCCATCAGGCTCCACCGTCCCTGGGATTCTCCAGGCAAGAACACTGGAGTGGGTTGCCATTTCCTTCTCCAATGCATGAAAGGGAAAAGTGCAAGTGAAGTCACTCAGTCATGTCTGACTCTTAGCGACCCCATGGACTGCAGCCTACCAGGCTCCTCCGTCCATGGGATTTTCCAGGCAAGAGTACTGGAGTGGGGTACAACGCAAAAGACTAGAGTGGACATCTGAAGTTCCCCTTCATAATGATATATATATTTATTTTGGCTGAGTCACTTGGTTTGTGGGATTTTAGTTCCCCAATCAGGGATTGAACTCAGATCCTCGGCAGTCATAGCACGGAATCGTAAGCACTGGATCACCACAAAGTCCCAGTGATGATTTTTAGAGAGAAGAAATAAGGGGCTCATCAGTTAGCCCAAAAGGATAAATGAGGGCAGAATACAGCTAGAAGGCAGACTGGGGACCTTGCAATTCACAGAGCTGCTGCAAAAAGATACAGAACTTCAAGGGAGAGTTTGGCTATATCAGCATTTTAACTGTCCATATATTTTCGTGTCTATGCAAGTCATGCTTCATACTCTGCTAACTCTGTGGCAAGTCCTTCTTTGCTGGGGCAGGAATAGGAGGACTGCCTCTCCTCTCAAGGTAGGGCTGGTGCTCTACCACAGAAATTCCCAAGCACACAGTCCCCAGGACATCCAGGAGCCTGTGGGAGCAAAGCCTGGCCTGCCTGTGGCTCCTCCCATGAGCAAGATGGGGGTCTTAGTTCCCAGCCTGACATTATGTGTTCACCCTGCTGGGATGGCTGAGAACCTTCGACCTGAACAGCAAGTATCACCCATGGTATGTGTCTAGAAGCTTGGAGTGATCAAACATGCTTTCATGAGTAGGATTTTCCAACCAATTACAAAGAAAGAGAGAGGGAAAAAAAAAGTTCCCTTAGGCAGGAAAATAGTAAAGACACTGCAAGATGCTTCCAAGGTTGAGTCAGATGCCTCCTAAGTCAGCACTGACCTGTCAGCAGAGCTGCCCAGAAACAGAACATAAGATGTTTGAAAATGTGGGGGCTTCAGTCAAGCTCCCATTTCTTTTTGGAAGACCACAGCCTCAGAAACTTCTTAGCAGGAAGCTTGTAAAGAATCAAAACCAACTTAGTTTTCTTTACAGTCAACCTCTGTACCACTCAGAGTCCGAGGAATGAGCGGGGAAGAGGCCCTCATACAGCCCTGGGCGCAGGTCTGGGCACTGTGCCCCCTCCTGACTGTGCTCACGCACTGGGAACTCCACTCTGTGCCTCGGTTTCCTAGCGTGGAAAAATGGAACGAAGAATCCTATTTCCCTAGGCTGTGAGGATAGAATGAGACGGGGTCAATGGCAAGGTCTAAAGCATGACGTTCTGTGTGATTGGGAATCAGGTTAGAGTCAACATTTGGGGGACAGGAACGCCACTTTGTAAAGAGTCTCCCACTGGAAGTCGAAGCTGAGCCTGGCTGTAGAGTCCTATGTATCTCTGGTGCTGACTGACAGCATAAAACAGACTTAGCAGCCCGCTCCTGAGAGTAATGGAACATCCCTTGAGGCATTACTGGATAAAAACTTGCTGGTTACTGCCCAAGGATGTGAATTCCATAAATGTACATAAACAGACACTGTGTCAAAACTCTGAAACTACACAGAATAAGAAGTTTCCCGAAATAATCTCTTTTTGCCCATGGGAGCTACAACCCCAAGTAAGGCAGACACCATCTTTGCTGAGGCAGCCCCCAGCACGGCTGGGGTTTTGGAAACCCCTGCTCTAGACACAGGCTGCTGCTCTGCTCAGGAAAGGGCCCCCAGTCCAAACCTGCTCTACTGCATGAACCCCACCTTGGTCCCCAGAAGACCATCCTGCCCGCCAACCGGCTCTGTGCTCCCAGAGGCCTGCATGGTTGACCAGTCGTTTCAACATCTTCTCTCCCTTACAGCAGAGGGCAAAAAAGCACACAACTATCATCCTTGAGATCAAGAAAGTCCAACTAGCAGCCTAATGGCTGCTCAAACTGTGGCCCATCTGAACCGACTTGGATTCAATAAAACGTTTTATAAAAGGAACTCCAGGTGTTTCAAGCACCTGACCTAATAGGAAGCAAGGAGCAGCCACATGAAAGGAGTTGTATTGAAATTTCTCCATCAGAGATTCTTTAGAAAGTGAGAGAGAAGCATTTTTTTAATCAAACTTTTTATTTTGTCTTGGAGTATAGCTGGTTCACAATGTTGTGATAGTTTCAGGTGAACGGCAAAGGGACTGTAACACTTAAGAAATCGCGTTTAGATACTCCTTCCCATCCAAGGCTCCCGCTAGGACCCTTTCTCTGCACGCCTCCCCACACGCACATTAAGACACAGCAGATAACGTGAATATAACGAAGAAATTATGCATTGAATTTGTCTCATGTTCCTCTCAACACTTAGTGGAAAAAAACAGATGCTCCATAAATACTAATCAATTGGATAATTAACTCATCAGCTGGTTAATCAATTGGTTAATAACTGATCTAAAGTTATTTATTATCCGAGAGAACCTGGACTTACGCTGTAAACACTTTGTTCCTGTTTTACCCCCAGGAGATTATTTTCTATTTCAAAGGAGTCTCACAGTTTAAACTGGACTGTGAAAAATGAACCAAAACAGGCGGGCAGATACTTCTCAGAATCTATTCCACCCACAACATTTGCATTACGTCTGATGGTATTTGTCAAATGCCCTCAAGCCCTTCCTATTTATCATCCTCTCCCAGAATAGCTGGAAACCCTGCATATTTGCTTTCTGTCCCCTAATAATTATGAATTTTATGGAAACTTCTTAAAGGAATGGAAATGATAGGCAAAAATAGATTTCATCTCAGCCCACCAAATGATTGCTTTTAAAGATATAAACAAGCTTAATTTCATCACTAAGAACTATAGGTTATCACATCACATATACCATTAAACAAGTGAGTTTGCCTTGAGAAAGTTCACTGTGCTCAGCTATATGAAACCCAGCATCTGCTTCTTTAAATACTTATATTTGAATTGGCTAGATATGCTTAAAGTAGAAAATGTTATCCAGTGGGCATCTGGTTAAGAATTTGCAAGCAAAGATCCCTGCTTCTCATACTTTCACAGAAAATGAAAGTGATACTTAACTATCAAAATTAAAATCCTCTGAATCTACCTACATGAGGCAACTTCCCCTTTTTCTGTTATTTTTAACCCCCACGAAGTGGAAGAACTGAAAGAGATCTTTCGGTGCTGATGCAAAGAAACTGGTCTTTTTCTGTTCAGAAGTCATTTCTTCAGGCAGTTTATAGCGTCTTTGAACAGTGATACTTTGTGGTAAAACCAAGTGTTAATCATAGCTTGGGAAATTATCATCGGTTTTATAAGTGCTTTTGATTCTGCCAATGATTGAGCTCTGTGCATTTCTGGCGTGGTGCTCAACGCCCCCAGAAACATTTACCAAACGTTGTCTCTGGATGTTTGTGACCTTTAAAACCCCAGGCTGCCCCTTCAGCCTTGCTCTCCTCCTCCAGGGATGTTTCAGGGCGGTTTGATGGGCCCTGTATCCACAGTCTGTGCAAGAGGAAGCGAGGTTACAGACAGGATCTCCTTTCACGGGGCTTCTCTCCGGTTGGGAAAATGGGGCCGCTGCAGGCTGGTGGTTACCCTGCCACCTCTCGGCCTTACCAGAAACAACACCTCCATGCAGAACCACGTCACATGCTGTCTCCCTGAGCTATTTGTGCTTTTACACGAGGGGAAGGGACCTCAGAGATCCCCTGGAGAGGAAGTTTTGAAAGCCCTGGACCTTCTTCCTGGGGAAAAACGCGTGCACACAAAAATCCTGACCCTGAAGGCCCCCCATGCACCCACGCCCGAGCACACCACACATCCAGCAGCACAGCCTCAGGTTTTGTGCGATGACCAAAGAAATATGCAGCGTGGAAGAAAGTGGGCGATCCGGGAGGAGCATTAGAATGCGAGATTCAGAAGGATAATTCTGATTTTTAGTTGAAAATTGGCTGTGTATTGAAAGAATTTTTAAAAATAAATGAATAACCTCCATCAACCTTTCCCTGAAGCTGAGAATGCTTGGATTTCAAAGTTAATCAGTGGGAAAGGTGACATTTGCAACAGAAGCATGATGCTTTGACACCCCCGTGTTGATCTGGCAAATCCTCCCAGAGCTGACTTTTGGGCAGGTGACAGTCTGGAGCCTGTGGTCTGATCACTGGCTTGGTTCACAGCGATGTCATCCGGTCCTGTGAATGCTGTTGCAGCCCAGCCTCCTCTGCCGCCTCTGTGCTGCTCTGAACGTGTGTGAGCATGCTCAGTCGCTCAGTCGTGTCCCACTCTGCAACCCCATGGACTTTGGCTCACCAGGCTCCTCTGTCCATGGGGTTTCCCAGGCAAGAATACCAGAGTGGGTCCCCATGCCCTCCTCCAGGGGATCTTCCCGACCCAGGGATGGAACCCACATCTCCCGCGTTGTCAGGCGGGTTCTTTACCTCTGAGCCACCTGGGAAGCCCCTGTTCTGAACATACCCCCGTGCTTTCCTGATCTGGAGTCCTCCCCACCGCCCTGCCTCCCATTTCCCACTTAGGGAGGGGGATGCACAGTCGTTAGAGCAGCTGAGAAGCTGCTGGGGCTCATCCACCTGGTCTTCCTTCCTAATGGGTGATTGGCAGACACCTAAAGAGCTATCGATCCACTCGGCCGGTCCAACGCCCTGGTCTTTTTACCTGTCAGCATGCCCAAGGTACTGACCCAGAAACACTTGGAACCCTACACACGTCCCCTCCTCGAGACGAAGACTCTCTCCACGAGGTCCCCCTGTGCCTGCTGTAGACTCGGGGAAGAATTTACCTTTAACATCGCTCGACATACAGCCTGATGGCTCCGTCTGCCTGGAGGACAAGAAGCCCTCTCAGTCTGCTTTTTGTTCTCACTGAGTTTGAGTTTTATCTTTGCTTTGTTACTCTCACAGCTCTCAGGTAGCATGTCATTCCCGCAGCTTGTAGTATTTTATCCTGAAAAATAATCATCGTTACTTTATGGGTGGGAGAGAGCTTCCCCAACGTGCCGTGTGTTGCTACGGCTAAGAGTGATTTGCCAGACTCTTAGCTGCTGAAGCCATGAGCCTTAATAACGTCGCCTCTAGCCCAAGCTGGGCCGCTTCAGGGGTTTTATTAATGTAATAAAATGTAGCTTTTACAGCTATCTACAGCATGTAACTACAAATGCATATTATTGATATTATCAGTGTGATGCTTGAGTCTCCTTTTCCATTAATGGAAACGCTGCATTTTATACGTGAGTTATACAAAGAATTAATGATGGTGTATACAAGTCTGTCTACAAGTAGATACTTTAGAAGCAATTATACTCATATGAGAGCAATCCTCTCTTGAATAACAGCTTTTGTTCCAAAAGTTGATTTTAAATTCATTTGTTCATAAACATAACATGATCCTCACAAGGAAAAAAGTGAACACAGTCAATTAAAGCTGAGGTGTTTTATTTGTTTGTTTTCTGGCTGGGCCTGACGGCTTGCGGGATCTTAGTTCCCCAACGAGGGACTGAGCCTGGGGCCCTGCAGTGAGAGCATGGAGTCCTAACCACTGGACTGCCAGGGAACTCCCCTAAAGCTGTTTCACAAGAGAAGGGTAGATGTGGGACATGGCATCGGTTCTGGTAAAGTTGTCCCTGTTGATCGTTTTAAAAAATGATGTCCACTTTTATGTTGCCTCTGTTTCCTAGAACTAGGCATTCTCGAGGTGGTGAAGAGGTTAACCGTGTCTGGATGGCACCCCAGAAGTGAGTCCTGGCACCACAAGGGTGCACAGGTCACAGTGGAACTAATGTGGCCCTGGGCACCCCCTGCCCCTCTGCCCACTCTTGCTCGTGAGACTCACCCTTGTCATTCGTGCCCTGGAGGACCCTCTGGACAGGATCTCAGAGCAGCTTCCCCCGCTCACCTGATCTCTGCAGCCCATTTTTCTAGGAGGACTGCCTTGCTTCACCAGACTCAGGCTTCCAGGGCCCTGGCCCTTTCTTTGTAATTGAAGTGTAGTTGATTTACAGTATCATGTTAGTTTCAGGTATACAGCGCAGCGCTTCAGTTATATGTTTGAAAGTGTTAGTCACTCGGTCGTGCCCAACTCTTTGCCACCCTATGGACTATAGCCCACCAGGCTCTTCTGTCCATGGGATTCTCCAGGCAAGAATACTGGAGTCGGTTGCCATGCCCTTCTCCAGGGGATCTTCCTGACCCAGGGATTGAACCAGGGTCTCCTGCACTACAGGCAGATTCTTTACAGTCTGAGCCACCACGGAAGCCCAGTTATCTGTATACACGTGTCTACTGTTTTTCAAATTCTTTTCCCATTTATGCTATTACAGAGCATTAAGCAGAGTTCCCTGTGCTCTACAGGAGGTCCTTGTTGGTTATCTGTCTCTGCACATAATATTTAAAACAATGCTAACTCCAGCTTGATTACCACCAAAAAGATCATCTCTAAAACTCAGTGACATCAAGGGTCTAGTCTGGACTTCTTAAACCAGAAACCAGAGTTAACTGGAATAGGAATAAGCATTTTTGGTTTGCAGAAGGTGAAAAAAATAAATAAATAACTTCTAGAACATGTTTCTTCACAAGATGGGGATAGGCTTCATGGGGCTCATGAAACCTAAGGGGAAGAAGAGGTTGACATCCTGATTTCAGAGCCCACAAGAGAGAGGGGAGGCCGTGTGTTCCCAGGGCAGTGACCAGGGGCCAGCCCCAAGCTGGGCTCTCGGAGGGCACGTACCTCACCGGCTCACCCAAGAGACAGGCGCCGCGGTCTCAGCCCCGCTCCACAGATGAGAGACTCGGGGCCCAGAAGACTCCCGTCTTACGCTGAAGGCGCCACAGCTACCAGCGGAAGAAGCAGTACGGACCCCAGGTGGACGTGCACGCACGCACTGTTTGTAAAGCAGGACGGGGCTTTGTGAAAGCTGTCCCACCCACCCGTGGGGAGCTCCAACCCCAGAAAGACGTCCACACCCCTCTCCTGCCGTGCACTGCAGCCCCTGTTCATACCCGTGCTTTCCTTCTCTCCTGTCTTCTAGAAGGCTGAAGCCGACCTCCCCTCTGGGTTTGGGTGTCCCGGCCTCATTCTCTTCTTGGTGACCTCCACCCTCCAAGGACACAGTGTGGCCCTCCGAGAATCTGCGTGTGCTCGCCGACCCTTCCCGGGATGCTCAGGGCTCCTCTCGGATTTTGACATTTGACAGAAAATCATGAATAAAACACACATGTAAACTTGGTCTCCGTCATCAGTGACTATACAGTTATTACTCAAAACCTTGAGCACTCAGGACTCAGCGTGATGACGAACGACACCAGCGTAATGACCACAGTGATTCACGTCCTGTTTAAAGGTATTATTTAGCAAAGCCAAGGTTAATGCCATGTCTCGGAATGAATTAAAGGGGTCCGCAAGACTTGGCACCCACCTCAACCCAGCTGCGCTGTGTCTCATACGCATCTCAAATTTTAAAATATTTTTTTTCTTTGTAACAGCCTCAATCGCAAAGAGTAAGACACGACTGAGCGACTGAACTGAACAGCCTCAAAATACTTCAGAAGAGAGTGTCAGAGCCCTCTTGAAAACTTTTTTCCGAACTGCTAGCCAATATCATCTTTTTAAAATACATTTTAAGTAATTTATGTGTCTGCAGTGGCACTGGGTCTTTCTCTAGTTGCAGCAAGGGGGGCTACTCTCTCATTGCAGGGTGCAGGGTTCCCAAGCAGCAGCTTCTCTCGTTGCCGGACTCTAGGGCGCGGGATCAGTCGCTGTGTGCATAGCTTTAGCTGCCCGGCGACACGTGGGATCCTCCCAAACCAGGGACCAAACCGTGTCCCATACTTTGGCAGGCAGATTCCTATCCGCTACACCACCAGGGAAGTGCTAGCCAAAATAATCTTTTACTTTTTAAACTTATTTTCAAAACCCCTGACTATAGAGTATACTGAAGATTAGGAGAACAGGATTGCTTTTTTCATAACTAACAGCAGAGTCCCAGGAGGGTCTGGCTAGCATTATTAGCCCGATGCTGCCATGTGTGGGTAATTCACATCCATTAGGGGGAAAAGCCAACTTGGATTTTTTTTGCAAAGAAGCCCTACTTAGATGGCTCGCAGACACAAGCCTTGCCCTGAAGGAGGGCCTCTGAGCAGAAGAGAAGGCACGCGTGTGCAGACTCTCATCCCGAGGAGGCGGGGGCGCGGCTTACGCTGCCCCCTCCCAGTAACCGCCCGCGCCTGGAACGAAGAGCGAGCGGGCACCGAGGGTTTCACCTGTGGTGACGCCAGCTGTTTGCAGACCCCTGGGGGGGGAAGTCAGTGTCTTCAGCCCACACCCGCTGCTGACCATCCGTGCCACGGACCAGCAGCGATTTCGCCTCAATTAATATATAACCACGGGGGTGAAAGGAGCCATTTCACAATCTGCAGGTGCCCCGAGTTTCAGATTCCTCCAGGTCAAAAGCAATCACCCGCCCGGCTTTCTCCCCACCCAGACATATTTATTCTTCCTCTTCAGATTCAAACCGTTCCCGAAGGCAAACAAAAAATACAGCGAACCCGGCCCGCTTGTCTACAGGATTTACATGCATTACATACCCTAAAAATATGTAGCTTATTAATGACTGATTTTCCAACCTCTTCAATAGCCTTTTTATTAGCGTGACACTCCTTCACTTACAAGTGTCAGACCATCTCTCCCCGTGCAAGTTCCCTTTCTGGTATTTAATGTAAAGACAGAACAGTATTTATATCCCTCACAATAAAAGAACGGATTGTTTTCAGGTTATACAGCCGCGGTGTGATAAAGAAAGAAGGAACCTTACAAAATGATAAATATTTTCATTAAAAAACTTTAAAACTAAAAGTTCAAAGATATGTTCTCCTCTCTTATTTCTTGTCAAAACATGACTTAAGACCCAAAACTAATCTACTTTCAATTTTATTCCATATTTCAGCGCTGTCATAGTACTCAGCAGAGAGTATTGGAATACGATCATTTTTTATTTTGTTGATGTTACCGACAGCTTTATTTCACAAAGCAATCTTATACCACGTCTACCAGTGGCAGGGCACAGAGGTCAAATAGTCTATCCTCACAGGTAGAGAGCTTATTAAATGGCACGTCTGTTAAACCCGATGGACAACATAAAGAAACATTCCTGCAAAATACTTTAAGCATAGTTCAATGAAGATATGGCTCCAAAGGGTAGTAAATAATTTAAACGGAGACCAATAAGGAATTTGTTATATTTTTTACTAGCATCTTCAAAATTATATTTCAAACAAAGTGGTTAGAATAGAGAGAACCACAAAAGCTTCAGTTAACAGGCCAGGTTCAATGGCAAATGTTCCGGAACGTGGCTACTTCAAGGCAAATCCCAACATTAATGAATCAACAGCTCCATTGCCAAGTTCGTTTTAAGAAATCCAGGCATAAATATTACATAATCATGAGCTGAGACAACTGCTTTTAAAAAATCATCTTCCTGACTGTCATTCTGCTTCTTGTTTTGGAAAATAGCTAATTTTTAATCTGGTGTAAGATAACATTTACTCATGACAGAACTTCGCTTCTAAGAGAAAAAACTGCCGAAGAGTAGCACCAAAATAATGTGGAAAACATTTGCTTAATTGTTACATATTAAAGTATCGCATAATATTCTACACACACATGAAGTAGTGTATAATACCCGGTAGGGAAAATCTAAGTGTGATTACCAAGAATTAGAAAAAAATTTTGATAGTGCAGGGTTTTTTTTTCCCTGGTATCTCTGGTAACTCTTTGAAGATCAAAAAATTGAATCTTATCATCCTTTAAACCACAGTATCTCCCCATGTATTTTATTAGCCACATTTACAAAAAAAGAAAAAAGGGAACCCATGAAAGAGAACTCAATTTCTTATCCTTGTATGCAAGCTGTGGGTTTTCTACCGAAATGACAAACTGAATCAGTACCTTTTAATAAGTTTATCATAAGTAAGAGTATTTATAACATAAATAAGAGGCAGGGTCTCTTCACCTTGATGTTGGCTACCTGGTCTCTGACCCTGGCAGTTCGGTCTGTGGCCTCTTACCAAGCATATAGACACCTTGATCAAGGATCATTAACAGATTGGCCTGGTGGGATAATTAATTAGATTGAGAAGCACGAAGCCTGAGTTGTTAGAGTGGACAATTACCTTCTCTCCCAGCATTGCTCCAAAGGCAGTGTCCTTACCTTCGGCACCCAGTAAATCATCTACCTAAATGTATTTGCACCCAATCATTTTTTAAAGTCACAATCTTTGTAGTGTCAACTTGTCAAGGGTCAAAGGGAAGAGCAGGCAAGATTCCCAAATCAATCTGCTTGTAGAAACTGTCTCATTTCATTTCAAATTACCTGCTGTGGTTGAAGCCAGCGATGGACAAACCGCCTTCCTCCATAAACCATGACAGCCCGGGTCGAACGTGGCCCATCACTCATCAGGGTTTAGTCAGGCCGCTTCTGTCATTAACTACTTTTAAACGGCTGTGTGGGGTTAAGTGATCTTGCGGGGCAGTCGCAGATATAAATACTGTTTGGACAGTTTAATGTCAAGAGACAATTCCTCTGAGATGAAAACTGTGTAACCCAACAGAACAGTTGTCGATACAAGGATTAAGGTGCCTGTGCTGCTCCTTGGAGCCCTGCCTTGACGTGGGTTTTGTGTAAGTCGCCCCAGAGGAGACTGAACGTGGGCCAGCTGCCTGACACAGCTCCTAGACAGTGTTCTGAGAAAACCCAAGACGCATTTGGAGGACCACCCCGGGGTAGGCGCTCTTAGAGTGTTTATATGTGTCCTTGAGAGGCTGAGCGGAAAATGAGGGCGCCCGGCCGGTGTGGGCAGACTCCTGCCAGGACCTCCAGAGCCTCAAGGTCAATTGGAATCGCAAAGGTCTACAGTCGACCGTAAAACCAGGGCGGGCGGTACAGCGCCTTGTGCACGGAAGAGTCACGAGATGGAAGAAACCAGGCTGAAATGATGACCCCCTCGCCCTCACAGAGCTCTTTCCTGGAGCCAAACACTGTAATATCTAACGGTGACAATGATTAATATTCACCCAGCACTTAGCATATATGGGGCATGCACTGAGTGCTTTGCATGCATGACCTCATTTAAGTCTCGAAACCCGACAAGAAATCTATTTTTAGTTCCACTTTACAGGTGAGAAGGCTATGGACCAGAACTGGTAATAATTTGACCCGGTCGCACAGCTGGATGATGGACAAGCAAATAAACATTGTGTCTGGCTCCAGAACTAGTTACAATCCAGTACATGCTACAAGTACTGCACTGACCCCTTCTGCTCTACCGATGCCCCCGGCAAGACAGCCCGCTTGCTGGATTTATAAAGTATTTATAATACACGTTGGCTGACTGCCCTGTAGCGTGCTTTAGCATTGTGCAAAACCAGTCTGAATCATTGAAAGAACAGAGCTGTTAGGTTACTTGGTTCCTTAAATCCAACCAGTATGTAAACAGCACGAAGACTTTCCAGGAGGTGCGTGCGCATGAAAAGCCATTTCAAAATCCTCGGTGTCTGTATGTTTTCTTCCCAAAACTGGTCTAACTGCGTAAACATCATGCCCATTCTGTTTTTTTACCCTGTTCTCCACTGCGGTTCTCCAACCTTACTTCAAGAGGCACCCCTTCCACCCTGAGTCTTCCCTGGCCCCCAAGATGAGAATCTCTATGTCACCGAACACTATCGACCAGGTCCCTGAAGCTCCTCCCTGATTCGCCCGTGAAGAGACGCACTTCACCCAAGAGGTGTCTGTGCTTAAAACCCACCTATCGAATGTTGTAACGTATTTATGTCATTTGATCGCTTTCTAACACTACCTCAATACGGAAGGAAAATGTTAACCTTTAGAACCTTATAGTGTAGGAGTTAAAAACAAACTCAGTTTATGTGCAGAATTTTGTAGCAGAGAATTACATGACAACTAGTAAGGCTTTGGAAAGTAAGGCTGTTTCATCAGGATAAAGATCTGTGGGGATTAAGAATGGAAATACAGTTTCAGGGAGAAAAAGAAACAACATTACAGACAATGGTGATGTGCTTTTTGAGTGGATGCTGCTGAGCATAAACTCACCATGATATTCATATTTCTTGGGGTGCATTCAAATCAGATGCTCAAATCTCAGCACTGTCAGGATTCTGCCCTGATAAG
The DNA here is from genome assembly GCF_032452875.1 of Bos javanicus. NCBI lineage: Eukaryota > Metazoa > Chordata > Mammalia > Artiodactyla > Bovidae > Bos > Bos javanicus. The sequence continues at coordinate 79,770,757 of NC_083883.1, forward strand.
TCTTTCCTGCACGTTGCATTGTAGCATGCTGAGCAGCTTGCCTGGTCTACACACACACACACACACGCAGACACACACGTACATGCTCTTTCACACTTGTTCAGTTCAGTTCAGTTCACTCGCTCAGTCGTGTCTGACTCTTTGCGACCCCATGAACTGCAGCACACAGAGAAGGCAATGGCAACCCACTCTAGTACTCTTGCCTGGAAAAATCCCATGGACGGAGGAGCCTGGTAGGCTGCAGTCCATGGGATCACTAAGAGTCGGGCATGAGTGAGCGACTTTACTTTCACTTTTCACTTTCATGCACTGGAGAAGGAAATGGCAACCCACTCCAGTGTTCTTGCCTGGAGAATCCCAGGGACAGAGGAGCCTAGTGGGCTGCCGTCTATGGGGTCGCACAGAGTCGGACACGACTGAAGTGACTTAGCAGCAGCAGGCCTTCCTGTCCATCACCAACTCCCGGAGTTCACCCAAACTCTTGTCCATCGAGTCGGTGATGCCATCCAGCCATCTCAACTTCTGTCGTCCCCTTTTCCTCCTGCCCCCAATCCTTCCCAGCATCAGAGTCTTCCAATGAGTGAACTTTCACACGAGGTGGCCAGAGTACTGGAGTTTCAGCTTTAGCATCATTCCTTCCAAAGAACGCCCAGGGCTGGCCTCCTTCAGAATGGACTGGTTGGATTAGCATCATTCCTTCCAAAGAACGCCCAGGGCTGGCCTCCTTCAGAATGGACTGGTTGGATTAGCATAATTCCTTCCAAAGAACGCCCAGGGCTGGCCTCCTTCAGAATGGACTGGTTGGATCTCCTCGAGTCCAAGGAGGACTTGTGTGATGTCACCTGTGTGACACCACAAATGCCTCCGGAAGTTGCCCAGATGCCTCTTGGGGGAAAACTGTCTCTGGTTGAGGCTCTTTTTTCAGAGGACCATTTCTCGTTCTGTGTTTTGGTGCCTTGGTCCCAAGGCATGCCAGGTCCTAGCTCCCCGCCCAGGGATCGCACCCATACCCCCTGCATTGGAAGGCGAAGTCATCATCACTGAACCGCCAGGGAAGTCCAGAGAATCCTTAGACAAGGAATATAACATTTCTTATAGATTTTTTCAATGTTTAATATTTAAATTTATAATGAAATATGTTAGATGTCCACAAGAAATTATGCAAGAGAGAACACGATTTTTTTTAAGAGGCACGTATGGGCAAACACATTCGAAGAACACTGAGTTCAATAGAAACATCGGTGGCCAATGAGGGGTGAGCAGAAAGAATGCCGGCCGAGCCTGGGACCCCGGGGGACCTCATGCGGGGCTTGTCCCTCTCAACCTTAACTGCTAGCTGACCCAGACCCAGAGAATTTAAAGGGTAGTTGGACCATCTAAAGGCAGGAGTGGTGTAATATTGGAACATGGCAACTTTGAATACTCAGCAGCTTAAAGAAGCATAACTAATAATGAATATGCACAATTCCTCAACAATTTTAAAGTGATATTTTTTTGAAGGATAAATTGAGCAGGTCAAGTTCAGGAGAATATGAAGGATTCCCCAGACATGTTAGGACCAAAAGGTCATAGATGACGTGGGATTTCTTTTGACCCTGTTGTAGTCCATGTGTCAAATTTAGCCACGCTTACTGTGAACTTACTGATGCTGGGAAAGACTGAGGGCAGGAAAAGGGGACGACAGATGGTTAGATGGCATCGCTGACTCGATGAACATGAATTTGAGCAAGCTCCGGGAGATGCTGAAGGACAGGGAGGCCTGGCGTGCTGCAGTCCATGGGGTTGCAAAGAGTGGGACACGACTGAGCAACTGAACACAAGCAAGAACTTGCACAATTGTGTCCCTGTAATTGTCTAGGTTCAAACTTGGGAGTCCAGACGGGCAGAGCCCAGAGGTCTGTAAGTCTGAGACACACACTAGAAGCCAGGCTGGAGAAGGAACCAAACCACCTATCAGATGTGGCAGGAAAACCACAGCTCCTTAAAAAAAAAAAAATTCAACGGAGACCATTCTATTTTTTTATATAATTTTATTTATTTATCCGTCCTGTTATTTTATGTTAGTTAGGTGGTCACTGAGCTGCATCTATTGTACAATCCTGGATATTTACAGCAATGATCCCCAAATATCAACTAAATATCAGAGTGTAAGCACAACCCTCTTCTTGGATATCTTTAAAGATGTTTCTTTAAAAAAAAAAATGACTCAACTAAGTCAAAAAAAAAAAAAAAGCTGATAATAGCACAGCTAGGAAATGCAGATAGGCAAAACGGAGGAGATAAAATGACCCTGTTCTCCTCACTCAGAGATAACAAAAGCAGAATCTCGGGCGTATTCTTTTGAAACTCTATGTTGAAACTGACAACTCTGGCTCTGTTCCCACTCCTGTTTTTCGCTAAAAAAAACTCTCCAGATGGCCCCTTTGATTTCCATGGTCCTCTGCGGCTATAATGCCCTTTAGACGGGTCGTCTCTACTGACCTTGTGGAGCGCATAAGTGAGGAAGCGGAGGCCCAGGAGGCTCAGCCCACACCCAGGATTGTCCTCTGAGCCCCCAGCCTCCAACGCCAAGAGTAGCAGCAGACCTGGAAGCGGCCACGCGTCCACCTCCAGGTGAGCTGCCAGCCTGAAAAGCTTCATGCACTCGATCCTAGTTAAGAAGGATCAGAGCAGAAACAGATTCACAGACATAGGAACAGACTTGTGGTTGCCAAGGGAGAGGGAAAGGGAGTGTGGGGCAGGCAGATGCAAAGTACGTATTACTCACAGAGGGGATGGGCAACGAGGTCCTCCTGTACAGCACAGGGAACTGTATTCAGCGTCCTGGGATGAACCACGATGAAAAGAATACAGAGAAGCACGCTAGATGTCTATACCTGAGTCACTTTGGTGTACAGCAGAAATTAACTTCATATTGAAATCGAGTATATTTCAATTGAAGAAAAAAAGCAAAACATGAACCAGCCAGTCAAGGGTGCATTTGGTACTTGAATCTTTAAAATCAAAGAAAGTCAGGACACCCCATCCTTGCATGTTCAGAACAATCTTTCTGGAAAGTGCTGCCTGAGCTCTCTCAGGCTGAAGCTTTATTGCTGCATCCGTGAACACAAGGCCATCCCGGGCATCAGGCCAGGCACAAACAAAGGCTTAGAGACAAGAAACCAAGCACTGACGAGAGGGCTGTGGTACCATATGCAGCGCCCAAAAGTGGAAAAAGGAAGCGGCAAGGGCGCTTCCCAGGCGGCACTGGTGTGAAGAATCCGCCTGCAGTACAGGAGCTGCAGGAGACATGAGTTCAATCCCTGGGTCGGGAAGATCCCCTGGAGGAGGGAATGGGCACCAGCTCCGGTATTCTGGCCCAGAGAATCTCATGGACAGAGGAGCCTGGTGGGCTACGGTCCATGGGGTCACAAAGAGTTGGACACGTCTGAAGCTACTCAGCAAACTGCAGAGTGAGGCAGATGCAGACGTTCAAGCCCTCGGCCTGTGTGGCCAGCAGCATCCTGGGCTCCCGGGACATGACGATGCAGCAGCCCAGGCCGCCGGCTGCCCCGGGACCAGCCAGGCACCTGCGAGCGCAAGCCCTGCCGCCCCTCCCTCGCCAACAAGGCAGACTCGTCCTCTCTGACCCTCTCTCCCTCAAGGACCGAAGGAACGGAATGTGAGCCCGTTGTATGGAATCGGGTGAGATGGCTGCACTACCTCATGCACGGAGGAGAAGCACATCTGTCCTTTGTAGAAACTCACCTGGACCGAAAGCAAGTTAGGTCCGAGCGACTGTGCGGTCACGCCACGCGCTTCAGGACGTTTAATCCCGTAAACTCGGGTTCGTCCTGCAGGGAGGACTTGGAGGCCTGTAAGTGGCCCAGGCATGTCAGTCACTGAGGGTCAGGTCAGATTCAAATCCAGGCCACCTCTCTCCAGAGCTGGGGCTTATGGACCCGCAAAGGACATCTGTTGTTGTGGTTGTCAGTACATTAAATGAACAGCAAATCTCTAGGGATAACAAGCTGCAAAGAGCTGGAGGTACCCACGGATCTTCAAACGAGAATGTCATCCCTACAATCGGTGAGAGCGATTTGGGACGTCCCTGGTTGTCCAGTGGTTAGAACTCTGCGTTTTCACTGCCCACGGCATGGACCCAGCCCCTGGTGGGGGATCCAAGATCCAAGGAGCCACAGGGTGCAGCACCCCGGCCCCCCAAAAAAGGAATGAAACCAATTCTATGAAACTTCTACAGAAGCAGAATTTTTTACATGGGGTTAGTACAGTATGTTTTATATAATGGATCAACACAGTAGTAATAATGCTGCTTTTATTATTACTCTGAGTTCAGTGTCTGGAGGCCTGGGTTAGCACCAGTTAGCACTGGCAACCCATTCCAGCGTTCTTGCCTGGAGAATCCCAGGGACAGGGGAGCCTGGTGGGCTGCCGTCTATGGGGTCGCACAGTCGAACACGACTGAAGCGACTTAGCAGCAGCAGCAGCAGCACCCTCAGCGTTAGCAGGATGCACACGACCTAGAGGTAAGGCTGGAAGCCTGTACTCCGGCTCCTCACCCAAGGACCCAGCAGAAGCAGCTTTCAGATGGGAGGCTGGAAAGTCAACGCTGGAGACCCAGAGGAGCCCCACCCACCCCTTGCCACCCGGATTCCTCGCCCAGAGCAGCTGAGCCGTCCCAGTTCCCACCTGGCGGCCGTATCTGGAGAGGACACCCCCTTCGCCGCCCCCTCCCCGGATGTGACCTCTGCCCTCTTGTCCCCAGTCTCAGGGGCCTCCCCTGCTTCTGGCTGCTTCTCAGTCCTCCTCTCCCGCCCACAGCACCCTCTCCAGGCCCCACCACTGCCTCCTACATCTTCAACACGCTGTCCTTGTCTCTGAAAACAGGCAGGAGCCGGAACTCTCCACTCTAGGCTCTGCCTTCACCTCCCCGCCTTCCCCCAGGCCCTCGCCCTCTGCGGACGGGGCATCGCTGCACTGTGAGGACACAGGAAGACACGCTCCAGCCTTGCAGATGATAGATCCTCCTCGCCTGGCAGGACAGCCCTGCTACTTGCTAAGACGTTAAAATGCTTGCCCGTCAGCTGGCCCATAGTCACAACCCTGACACTCCCTCCCAGAGCCGCTGCCTCTGCATCCTAACCCAGGACCCTGAGACCAGCGGGCGTTTCCACCACTGCCGCGTGGAGTCTGAGCCCTGGGAGGGCTCCCAGAACCTGCTGCCCCTTCCCCAGCCCACAGCCTATGCCACCTGGTTGGTGCCGTATTGACTGTTGAGTGCTTTGGATCTTCGCCCCGGGTGACAGCGGACGCCTTTTAGAGAAGCACCTTTGAACTACATCCCCAAATCCAGGGAGCTGGAGAGGCCGGAACCCAGGGAGGCGCTGGGGGTGGGAGCTGGCCTGCAGGGACGGGCTGGCCCCTCCGGTGAGCTCGCACTGTCCAAGGCAGGCAAACGCCCAGCTCTTCACTATGTCCCCTGGAAGCTGGGACCAGGAAGTCCCCAGCCATCAGTATTATCTGAATCATGTCTTTTCTCTCCTACCTGCCCTGGGGAACCAGGACATTTAAGCAGTAGCAAACAAAAAATGGAAGATGAGCACTAACTCAGATCCGCCCTGGGATTACTCTGCATCCAGCCAAATCAGAGATTAGAGAGCTGCCATCTGACCCAGAAAGTGGAAAACCAAAGTGGGCAGTGACCGTATAATCCATTTATAACCACCCTCTTAAGAGACTCTGGATTGTGTAAAAGCCTGAATGTTGTAGGAAAGAGCCAACTCCGGCAGGAAGTAAATAAATCTAAGTGCTGTGTGTTTGCTTGTTTATTTAGCAAACTATGCTGAGTGCATGTGGGCTCCATAGAAACTTCTTAGATGTTTAACGCTCTGTCTAGAAATATAACCGTTCTTTAACACATCCCATAATTTATTTTGGAATAGCAATTGTGTGGTAAATTTTTAAGAGGGGCATTTAAAAGGCAAGAGAGGAACTTCGCTGGCGGTCCAGTGGCTGGACTCTGTACTCCCAACGCAGGGGGCCTGGGTTCGATCCCTGGCCAGGGAACTAGATTCCACATGCCGCAACTAAGATCTGGTGCAGCCAAATACATAAAATGAATATTTCTTTTAAAAGGCAAGAGAAAAGACAGTTTAGTGCTTTCTCAATAAGTTGTTCTTGTTGAGCGCTCGGTCGTGTCTGACTCTTTGCGACCCCATGGACTGTAGCCTGCCATGCCCTGCTGTGCATAGCATTTTCCAGACAAGAACACTGGAGTCCGTTTCCTTCTCCAGGGGATCTTCCTGGCCCAGGGATCGAACCCACATCCCCCGCATTGCAGGCTACCATGTAACCCAGCTATTCCACGTTTAGCTATACACCGGAAAGAATTAAAAACAGGTTTTCAAATAAAAACTTGCACGCAGATGTTCACAGCAGCATTATTTACAACAGACAAACGGTGGAAACAACCCCGATGTCCACTGACAGATGAATGGATGAATGAAACGTGGTCCATCCACACAATGGAACTCAGCCATAACAAGGCATGGAATCCTGACACACGCCACAGCAGGATGAGCACCAGAAACACATTCTATGCGGGAAAAGCCCCAACAAAAGGCCACATACTGTGGGATTCTGCTGTGCGAAGTGTCCAGAGGAGGTGAGTCCATACAAAGAAGGCAGGGGCCCGGCAGGGAGAGAAGCGGACGGACTTCTCCATGGGGGCGAGTCTCCTGCTTGGGGCGGGCGATGCTCAGGAATTGGACTATGGCGATGTGCTTGACACTGGGAACGTGCCAAATGCCACTGAACTGGACACTTTGGCATCGTTGACCTGGTGAATTTCGTCATATACACTGTATCACAGTTTTTTAAAAAGGCGAGGGTTAAGAGAAGACCACGGGGGTGTGGGGTCCTGGATACCTGGTCTGGTGCCCACAGCCCTCCCCTCCAAGCAGCCCCCTCCCCCGCCGTCCCCCAAAGCAGCAGCTTCTTGCTCCCACAAAGAGCAGCGCTTCCTCCCGGCTGGCCTTGTTTGTTTCTTTTAAGAGCTCTGATTGGGTTTTGAATCTTCAATATTTAACTTCTTCAATCACCGCAAAGACTTTTGTGAAGTATTTATTTTCCTGATGCTTTATGTAAAGAGACTAAGGACAGACTATTCCTTCCTTTTACAAACAAGGCGTGGCTTGAGCAAACCAGAAGCAGCCAGCTCTGTTTGTGACTGCAAGCCTGGTCAGGAGGGCCAAGCCAGAGAAGCTTCGGGTTGGAAAACCGTTTGTTGGCCCCAGATTATAACCTTAAGGCTGGCAGGCTGACCAGCTCTCAGGACGAGGGCTCGAGGAGTAAGAAGGATGGTCTCTGTACCTGGAACCCGTCACCAAAACCAACACAGAGTTCTCCTCCTTTTAATGTCAGGGCGTCTGCACACATGCGTGCAGACAACACAAACATCATCACACTGTTCACTACCAGGAATAGAAGCAGCTCATTTTTTGTCTGTGGAAAACATGGAAAATTCTCCCACATACACTCACGTCCACACATAAAAAGGGGGGAAAAAAAGATACAATTTTAGATTTCCTATAGATTTCTGAGTCAAAAACAACATCTAAGGTTGCTATTTTAAAACCAAATTAGAGAAATTTTTATGACAGGAAACCTTCCTAACAATGACACCTTATTTCCTGAAAACGACAAGTAAATTCCACATGTTCCCACGAGGAGTGAGCCAGGCCCCCAGGCCCCCGGTCCCATGTCAGAATCGCACAAGTGCGTGTTCACGTCCATCATTTGAGATGGGACACGGTTTGTATTCCGGGGTCCTGATGTTTGAACACTTTGTTAAAGGAGAGCACAGACGAAAATGCAGAAAACATTAACACTTGACAACGGTTTACATGATGCAGTTATTTGTTTATTTGTGGCTGGGCTGGGTCTTCCTTGAGGCTCACAGGCTCAGTAGCTGGGGCTCCGGGGCTCAGCTGCCCCTCTGAACGTGGGATCCTAGTTCCCTGACCAGGGGTTGAACCCGTGTCCCCTGCGTGGGAGGGCGGAGCCTTAACCACTGGACCACCAGGGAAGCCCCCAGTTTGCTTCCTGTAACTAAAAACCCTCAGGAAACTCCAAGCTGATTTTGTGCTATTAATATCATGTCTAATGATTAATTTCTACAAAACTTTCCTAACAAGGTGTTTACAGATCCAGGAAACCTGGAGTTACCCTCGTCCCCTTCCAGCCTAGAGGCAGCAGTGAATTAACACAAGACACAGGCCTCCCTGTAGTCACTCAACTGCTTGGGACCTCTTTTTTGCTTTTCCCTTTTGAAGACTATACTTTTACTGAAGCTTAAAGAACAAAGTATTTTTTTTTAATGTGTAAAGGTGCTTCCGTGGTAGCTCAGACGGTAAAGCGTCTGCCTACAATGCGGGAGACCCAGGTTCGATCCCTGGGTCAGGAAGATCCCCTGGAGAAGGAAATGGCAACCCACTCCAGTATTGTTGCCTGGAAAATCCCATGGACTGAGGAGCCTGATAGGCTGCAGTCCATGGGGTCGCAGAGAGTCGGACACGACTGAGCGACTTCACTCACTTCACTCAAATGTGTAACGGAATCACTTGGCTGTGCAGCAGCAATTAACATCGTAAATCAACTATACTTCAATAAAAAAATGAATTTTAAAAATCATTTTAATAATTCCCCTCCACACACACTGGAGAACAAGGGAATTTCCATTCTGCTGGAATTCCCTAGAGCTTGTGCATATTACTCTTTGCTTGTTTTTGAGTTGAAGTATAGTTGATTTGCAATGTCTCAGGTTTCAGTCAGTTCAATCTCTCAGTTGTGTTCGACGCTTTGTGACCCCAAGGCCTGCAGCACGCCAGGCCTCCCTGTTCATCACCAACTCTCAGAGTTAACTCAAACTCATGTCCATTGAGTCGGTGACGCCATCCAACCATCTCATCCTCTGTCGTCCCCTTCACCTCCTGCCTTCAATCTTTCCCAGCATCAGGGTCTTTTTAAATGAATCAGTTCTTTGCATCAGGTGGCCAAAGTATTGCAGTTTCAGATTCAAAATTAGTCCTTCCAATGAATACTCAGGACTGATTTCCTTTAGGATTGACTGTTTTAGTCTTGCTGTCAAAGGGACTCTCAAGAGTCTTCTCCAACACCGCAGTTCAAAAGCATCAATTTTTCAGCGCTCAGCTTTCTTTATAGTCCAACTGTCACATCCATACATGACTACTGGAAAAACCATGGCTTTGACTAGATGGACCTTTCTTGGCAAAGTAATGTCTCTGCTTTTTAACATGCTGTCTAGGTTGGTCATAGCTTTTCCTCCAAGGAGCAAGTGTCTTTTAATTTCATGATGGCAGTCACCATCTGCAGTGATTTTGGAGCCCAAAAAATAAAGTCTCTCATTGTTTCCACTGTTTCCCCATCTATTTGCCCTGAAGTGATGGGACCAGATTCCTTGATCTTCATTTTCTGAATGGTGAGTTTTAAGCCAACTTTCTCACTCTCCTCTTTCACTTTCATCAAGAGGCTCTTTAGTTCCTCTTCACTTTCTGCCATAAGGGTGGTGTCATCTGCATATCTGAGGTTATTGATATTTCTCCCGGCAATCTTGATTCCAGCGTGTGCTTCTTCCAGCCCAGCATTTCTCATGATGTACTCTGCATATAAGTTAAATAAGCAGAGTGACAATATACTTCAGGTATAGTGCAAAGCAATTCAGTTATACATATTTAACATGTATATGGGCTTCCCTGGCGGCTCAGTGGTAAAGAATCCGCCTGCCAATGCAGGAGACAGAGGTTCAGTCCCTGGATCAGGAAGATCCCGTGGAAGAGGAAATGGCAACCCACTCCAATTCTCCTGCCTGGAAAATCCCATGAACAGAGGAGCCTGGTGGGCTACAGTCATTGGGGTCGCAAAGAGTCAGAGACAGCTGAGTGACTAAACAACAACAACAATATATGTATTTTTTTCAACAACATATATATTTTTTCTGATTTTTTTCATATAAGTTATTACAAGATATTGACTATAACGTGTGTGTGCTCAGTCACTCAGTTGTGTCCAGCTTTTTCTACCCTGTGGACTGTAATCTGCCAGGCTCCTCTGTAATGGGATTTCCATGGACAAGAATTCTTTCCGGGCAAGAATACTAGAGTGGATTGCCATTTCTCAGTTCCTTGAGCTAAACAGTGGGTCCTTGTTTATCTATTTTTCATTTAGTGGTGTGGATCTGTTACTCTCAAGTTCCCAAGGTAGGCCTCCTGTGTGTCTGAAATGGAGCGAGCGTGGGCCCGGGCAGCCTCGCCCAGGGGCACCTGTCCTGTGCCGGCAGCAGGCAGGGCCATGCTGAGTCAGGTCACCAGTGTACACAGCCTCCCGCTCCGGGCCCAAGGGCCTGGGAGGCTCCGTCAAGAATCCTGCCTGGCCGCCACATTCCCATCCTTATCTGACCACTCCACCTTTTCTGGGAACCTGAGTGACATTCCACGGACGCCTCGGGCACTGCCGGGTGGCTGGTCCTGCTGAAGGCCCGGCTGCTGGTATTCTGAACAACCGGGGTCCCGGGGAGAAGCACCCTGGGCTGGGGAGATGCTTTAATCTTGCCAAGGTATGGCAGCCCCAGACGACGAAAGCGCGCCTCTCCATCCCTCCATCCTTCCTTCAGCGTCTGGCCTGTTAGGCCTTTCAAGTCCCTTTGGTGGAAGGTGGTCAGCCCGCGAGACCGATTTTCTCCTCGGCCTGTACCTGGAGGTGATCCTGATGCTGGGAAAGACTGAGGGCAGAAGGTGAAGGGGGCGGCAGAGGATGAGATGGTTGGATGGCATCACTGACTCAACGGACATGAGTCTGAGTAAACTCCGGGAGTTGGTGATGGACAGGGAGGCCTGGCATGCTGCAGTCCATGGGGTCGAAAAGAGTCGGACACGACTGAGGACTGAACAACAGCAACAATGTAGCCGAGGATGTGAGCAGAGGTGCCTTCACGGAGAAAGGAGCCACGGCTGCTGCCGGCACGTCCTTCCGTCACAGAGTGCACCGAGCCCTGGGCCTGTCCCCACAGAAGACTGGCTCGGGACCAGACTGCCCGTCTTCAAGTTCCAGGCTCCGTGCTCCACAGCCCTGTTCCCTCTGGCCAATTCCTTCACCTTCCTGAGCCTCAGTCTTTTCATCTGCAAAATAGGAGAACAAAAATACCTCCCATTTGATGGGCTTCCCTGGTGGCTTAGATGGTAAAGCGTCTGCCTGCAATGCAGGAGACCTGGGTTCAGTCCCAGGGTTGGAAAGATCTACTGGAGCAGGAAATGGCAACCCATTCCAGTACTCTTGCCTGGAAAATCTCATGGACAGAGGAGCCTGGTAGTCTACAGTCCATGGGGCTGCAGAGAGTCGGACAAGACTGAGCAACTTCACTGTCTTTTCTTCCCATTTAAAGAAAAGACTTGAACAATGAGATTAAAGCGGCCGTGCCTGCAGAGAACTGAGGTTGCTTGTCCTGGGAGCAGCTGATGGCTCTCCTTGTTCAGAGCTCCTCCGCAGCTAGTGCAGTTTTAACAGCTGGGACAGGGGCAGGAAGTGGAAACCGTGGCGGAAGAGGAAAGGGGGCCTCTGGGGTGTCTCAGACGCGTTTACAGCCCCAGGTGGAGGAGGCAGAGGCAAGGCGGAGATCAGAGCTTCTGAGCCCCGCAGGTGCCAGGGGAGCCCAAGCTGGAAAGGAGTGGAAGCCCCTCCTGGAGGGAGCTGACGCGGCCCACGGCGAGGAGTCAATCCCGCGGGGGCACGCGGCTTCTTCCACTGATTTCTTTAGCTTCGTTCATTCATTCCACTTTGGCCATGCTGAGTCTGCACTGCAGCACACGGCCTTTCTCCAGGCTTATCTGACCCGCAGCACGAGGGCTCTCAGTTCCACACCCAGGGAGGGAACCCGAGTCCCCGCGTTGGAAGGCGAGTTCTTACCTGCCGGACCACCGGGAAGTCCTGTCCCTGGTTTCTTCCTGTTGACAGCCGCCACGTACCCTTTGCTGGAGAGGAATTAACACAGATTCAGCCCCTCGCTCCCAGTGCTCCAGACACCCCTATACTGACCTAGGGAGACTCTCAGGGCTGAGCCCCTTGACCTACTTGCAGGGAGAAGTAGATGCTCACTAAATATTTCCTGGCCACATAAATGTTTGGGCAAAGTGGAGTCAAACACGCACGGGAAAAACTGAGGATCAGGAAGCAGAGAGACCAGTCTACTCGAGCAATGCCTGCTCCTTCTCGGGGTCAGGGAGGACAAATGTTTGCTGTAAGAGCCAAGAGTGAATAGTCAGGACTGGGCCGTCCAGATGGGCTCTCTTACAATGAGCCAAGGCTGAAGCCTCACAGGAAAGCGGCCGAGACAATGTGTACACGTGTGTGTGCCTGTCCTTTGTGTGCACACTCGTGTGTGCCTTCCTTTGTGTGTACACACGTGTGTGCCTGTTCTTTGCATGTACACACATGTGTGGCTGTCCTCCACATGTACGCGTGTGTGCTGTTCTTCACACGTGCGTGTGTGCCCATCCTTCACGTGTACATGTGTGTGGCTGTCCTTCACGTGCGCCTCCTTTCATAGGTACACTTGTGTGTGCCTGTTCTTCATGCGTACGTGTGTGTGCACCTGTCCTTCACATGTACATGTCTGTGTGCCTGTCCTTCAGTAAAATTGTGTCTGGATACAGACATGGGAAGTCTGTATCATTTGCACATGTCATGAACTCTTCTTCTTTTAATTTTTTCCAACCAATTTTAAAAATGTAAACACCGCCCTGAGTTTGAAAGGTCCGTAAGAACAGGGGGTGTGGTGGCTCAGCCCCTGCTTCAGGAAGCTCCTGCTCCTGAGTCGGTGGGGGGCTCGGGGGCCATGGCGGCCACACTGTCTCCCCCTGCCAAGGACATCCGTCAAGGATTCAGGGCCCACCTGAATAATCTCATCTCAAGATCCTTAATTCTATCAGCAAAGACTCCCTTTTCCAAATAAAAGATAACAGTCACAGGCGAAGATAATTCCTGAACCATCTTTGCTGGATGCACAGTCACTGGCTGCCGACAAACAAACGTAGCTCGACTGGAAAACCACCGTGGGAGCAGCCGACTCGGGCGAAGGCCAGCCTGCGGGCCAAAGCTAAGGGGTGAAAGTTTCCTGGAAGAAAGGACGTTCACACAGACTCTGCGAATCACCCAACAGACTGCTTCTTAGTTAAAAAGGAGGCGGACGACTCGGCAGGGAAGAAGTCTGCTGAGCGCCTCTGAGCCAGGCAGTCATGTGTTGTTATTGTTGTTCGGTTGCTAAAGTCCTGTCCAGCTCTTTGCAACCCCATGGACTCCAGCACACCAGGCTCCTCTGTCCTCCATTATTTCCTAGAGATAGTGCTCAGATTCATGTCCATTGAGTCAGTGATGTTGTCCAACCATCTCATCCTCTGCCACCCTCTTCTCCTTTTGCCTTCAGTCTTTCCCAACATAAGGGTCTTTTCCTATGAGTCAGCTCTTCGCATCAGGTGGCCAAAATATTGGAGCTTCAGCTTCAGCATCAGTCCTTCCAATGAGTATCAGGACTGATTTCCTTTAGGAGTGACTGGTTGGATCTCCTTGCAGTTCCAGAGACTCTCAAGAGTCTTCTTCGGCACCACAGTTCAAAAGCATCAGCCTTTAGCACTCAGCCTTCTTTATGGTCCAACTCTCACATCTGCACATGACTACTGAAAAAAAACATAGCTTTGACTGTATAGCCCTTTGTTGGCAAAGTGATGTCTCTGCTTTTTAATATGCTGTCTAGGTTAGTCACAGCTTTTCTTCCAAGAAGCAAGCATCTTTTAATTTCATGGCTGCAGTCAGCATCTGCAGTGATTTTGGAGCCCAAGAAATAAAACCTGTCACTGCTTCCACTCTTCCTCCTTCTATTTGCCATGAAGTGATGGGACTGGATGCCACGGTCTTGGTTTTTTTAATGTTGAGCTTCCAGTCACCTTGTTCACTGTCCTCTTTCACCCTCACCAGGAGGCTCTCTAGTCCTCTTACCCTGGCATTCACCTGATGGGGTGCTCTGAGAGGACTCACCTCACCTGAGTAAGACACCAGCTGTCCCTCCGACTCTGCCCAGGAGGACATGCCACAGCCAGATCAAGGCACATTCTGCAGAGTAACTTACCTGGACTTTTCAAAACTGTCAATAATGCCCAAAATGTTAACAGCTGGTCAGTCCAGGTAAAAAGAATACAGGCGTTCATTGTATTATTCATTCAATTTTTCTCTAGGTTTGAAATTTTTCAAAACAACAAGTGAGCTACAACTTAAATGAATACAATGTTGTATGTTAATTATAGCTCAACAAAACTGGGTGGAGAATAATGAAGGATATCATTATAAAAGTGATCCCAGGGCCATGTTTAAAAATCAGAAATGAACTAAAAAGAGAATCTTTGAAAACCATTTGAATGATGGAAGCCTTGCTTGCCAAAGCTTCACATAATAAAAACTAAAGAGAGGGACTTCCCTGGCGGTCCAGTGGTAGGACTCTGTGACCCCAGTGTAAGGGGCGTGGGTTCAATCCCCGGCCAGGGAACCGATCCTGCACGCTGCTACTAAGAGCCAGCACAACCAAATAATATTTAAAAAGAGGAAGAAAACACTGAGGTCCAAATGAGAGAAGGAAGGAAGGAGGGAAGGGATTTTTAAAAACCTGAGGCTCAGCTGCAGAGCCTGCACAATTTCCTGAGCAGGGGTTTCTGGGAAAGTCGCCCATCCCTCCGTCCCAGCTCTGACTGAGCCCCGGAGGCGGGGGCGGCGGGGAGCGGGGGGCGAGTCTGGGCCCAATCCATCTGTGTGTCACAGCGGCTGCTGCGTCAGACGGAGTCGGGTGGCTGGACCCTGGCATGCAAGAGCAATAAACACTGCCCACCTGACTCCGTATTTCCGCCTCTGTTTTGTAACCCAAGTCCAGCTTGCTTATCTGTAAAATCATCGTGTTAGGCAGCTTGAACTGTGACCTGACCACTGAAATGCAAACAACTTCAGAAAAATGAAGTTATTCTAGTCGGTAGATGTTTTCCTTGGAAATGACAACGAAGCACAGAGATACGGAGTGGCTTCATGCCTGAGATATTCTTGAAATGCAAACCAAACCTCTGTAGCTTTTTATCCACCCCAGGCAGTAGCCCCAAAATATTAGACTCCAGTTATCATCTTTAATTAATTCAATTCTACACCGAATTTGGTATTCTTCAGTAACTCTCCTTTCCAAAACTGCATCTGAGGTAGTGATGCATTTTATTAGGAGCTCTGCAATAGCTGAACTCTACATAACACGAATATCAAAGATCCAAAAATAAAATGACCTGGAAAGAGAAGGTCAGTTTTTCCTACAAAAGTTTCAACTTTATCTGTGAAATAAATATAATGCACGTACACGTGTTTGTTTGGCCAAAAATTTATCCAAAAATCCAGATTTTTGTTAAGTGCCTAACAGCTGTCAGACACTGCGGAACTCCATTTCCGTGAGGTAGTTTGTAAAAGTGACCGAAATGTCTTTCCTGCACCCGTTTTCTCAGTCATAGTGAGGTTCTTCCCGTCAAAAGTCAGGTTCCCCATGCCTTGCAAATCCGTCCCGGGGCTTGTGTCGCAAATGTGATGCAAGTCGTGACTTTAACGCCGCCTCCCCCCATGTATGTGGGGGTGCTCTCTCGCTGCACCTGGGGGCCCAGCACCCCCGAGTGAACAGGCCGAGTCAGCCAGGTGGAGCAGAGACTCCAGCCACCCTCCAGGCACTGCAGCAGGGCCTCCTGGGCGTGTGGCCACCAATTAGCCCACCGCTGACTCTAGGCACACCACCCACCCAGGAGAAATCCCAGGAGCTGCCACACCCGAACCCTCTGACCGCAGAATCACAAGCTAGAGACTTGGTTGTTTGAAGCCACTAAATCTGGCAAGAGCTGGAGGGACTGTGGTCCTAGCAAGAAGCCATCTGATTAAAACGGGACAACATTTCACAATTCAGAACACTATATCAGGCTTCCCTGTGGTTCAGACGGTAAAGAAGCCACTTGCTGTGCGGGAGATGCAGGTTCAATACCTGGGTTGGGAAGATGCCCGGAGGAGGGAATGGCAGCCCACTCCAGTATTCTTGCCCGGAGAATCCCATGGACAGAGGAGCCTGGCTGGTTACAGTCCTTGGGGTCGCACAGAGTCAGACAGGACTGAGCGACTGACATGTTGAAACAAACTGTAATTCACACACTTGACATGGTTCTTTCTTATAACATCAGAGATGCAGGCTCACGTCCACTTGCTCCAGACGGCGGCGTGATGGGCAGAACTACGGTCCTGCTAAGCCCACCGAAGCTCGGGGACAACACTGTGGTTTACTCAGCTAGCGTTTCCGCAGCATCTGTTGAGTCCACAGGAACCTGGAGGTGATCAAAGGAATCAGGCTCTACCCTCAAATCCTTGCTCAAGGGAAAGCACGTAGGAATCAGATGGAAATAGACTCTGAGCATCGCTGGGGGTAGAGGGTGGGGGGAAGAGATGGGACTAAGACCTCCAGGCCCTGACACCCGGGAGTCAGCCTGGAAAGTGGGGAGGGGGGTTACAGGGCAGAGAAGCAAAGGAGAGACCTAGCCGGGACCCTGTTCTTTACAACTTCAAGTCCTTCCTGGGACTGGAACCCAGGACGCAAGTAGAGAAAGCAGCAGGGTGAGCGGAGCCGAGGGGTGGAGGGGAGGCGAAGGTCATCACGGTGCACAAACGTATCACCCTAAGACACTGCCCTGGGACTTCCCTGGTGGTTCAGCAGCTGAGAGTCTGCCTGCCAATGCAGGGGACACAGGCTTGATCCCTGGTCCAGGAAGATTCCACATGCCGAGGGGCAATTAAGCCCGTGCTCCTCCACAAGAGAAGTCACCACACCCAGCCCACACGCCACAGTGAAGAGCAGCCCCACGACTAGACAAGCCTCTGCACAGCAATGAGGACCCACCGCAGCTGCAAACAGATCTTTTTTTTAAAATGCTGCATTCCGTTCTCAAGGTAAACGGGAGCCACTGACAGTCGCTGAGGCAGGGAGAAGACAGGACAGGTTCCGGGGGGAGAATGTTGAGGGGATGCTCAGCGGGAGGCAGGGGACCGACCGTGTGGAGCTGCGGCTGCACTACAGACCCCCGGGGAGGCCTTCACCGAGGGGCCCTCCGGAGGCTGGAGGATAGGGACCAACCCCAAACCCGGGCACGCCGTGGGCGGGGGAGTTGGGAGGGGAAAGATGCCATCAGGGTGACCCGTGGGCTCAGCGATGTCAGGGGGCAGGCTGGGGGTCGCCACTGACAGGTGAGGGTGGGATTCAGGCTGAGCTGGGTATCCATGGAAACCCCGGGTGGAAAGGGATGCGCAGCTGCCCCTGAGCCAGGCGGAGGGAAGCCACAGACCTGGGGACACACACCCAGGGACGTGCCCTCGGAAGAGCAGCTTCCGCCCTGAGCACCCACATCTGTGCAGGGGAGAGATGAACCCTTATGCAACGGGGGTGTGGTGAACATTACGTGTGATATTGTTCAACACGGTGCTGGGTGCATGACAGGCGCTTGACATGGGCTGCTTTATCATCAAGCGAGATCAGGAAGAGAATAGGTCAATGTGCAAGGCCAGGAGAGGTGGGGAGCAGGAGCTCCAGAGTTTGAGAAACAGGCTAAGGAGCAGACACAGGACACGGAGGGGGAAACGGCAAGAAAGTCAAATCCGCAGAAGAAAATCCGACAGCAGGCAGCCAGCCCTCTGCTCAATCCCCGGTCGGGGAACTAAGATTCCAGATGCAGTGCATCTCGGCCAGAAGACAAAAAAGATAAAACTATCAGCTATTAATAGAGATCAGATTATATTATATAAGAATTGTTTATTTTTGTCACCATCTTTAATTTCTGACAATAAATATGCATTATTCACCTATATACATCCCCAAAACCCCACATTAAAAAAATAATAAAATAAAAGGAGTTACAGAATATTTCAGCGGGCGATGGTGGGGAGGAGCGCGTTCCTCGGTTCCAGTATCGCTCACAATATGACCCCTCACGATCCTTCTATGGGGCTTCCCAGGTGGCCAGCGGTTAGGAAGCCGCCCGCAATGCAGGAGACCCAGGTTCTGTCCCGAGTGGGGAAGACCCCTGGAGAAGGGAATGGCAGTCCACTCCAGTATTGTTTCCTGGAGAATCCCACGGACAGAGGAGGCTGGCGGGATGCAGTCCTCAGGGGTCACAGAGTCTGACGCAGTGAGTGACTAACACTTCCACTTTGACTTTTCTGAGGTTGTTTCCAGCGAGTCCATAATCTTTCTCCATCCAGACTGGACTCCACTCTCCCCTCTCCGACTCTTCGCTCTGCCTGGAGCACCGCCTCCCAGAGACTAACACCCACCCTGCCGGGGGTACTGGCTGGGGTGGGGTGTTAGTCCTCTCTGGTAGATAGGCCTGTCCATCAAGATACCGCCGACCGCACCACCCCCACCCGGCCCCCATCTCTGACCTTTCTCATCAGTGACTCTGAAGGCAAGACTACTTCATTCAGTGCCCGAAACACTCAGCCTGAGGTCATTCTTACAGACCAGCTGCAGGAGTCTCTGAACTCTGAAATCATTGTAGAACAGTGTGTGTGCACATCTGTGTGCTTTCTGGGAAAGAGGACCCATGATTTCACCAGATCCTCAAACCTCCCGTGACCTGGGAGGGGTCAGAACACCACTGAACTCTCATTCAGTCCACCTGCCCCACCCACTCCAGGGTTACCGCCAGGACTGACCCAGCCCGGCGACTCTGGGTGACTGTGCTCCACACGGCACTGGACTCGCATCCCCCTGGCCCTCAGGACACTGGGCTGTGAACCCTTGATAAATGCCGGCCCAGACCCAGTGGAAAGAGGACAGTGTTGAGAAGTAAGCCTTAGCTTCTCCAGTTTAAAGATCCTTTCACAACCCACGTAACAGCAAAAGTGAAAGTGAAAGCATTGCATTTTCTCCTAAACGGGAGCCAGGCGGGGGCCCGGCCGCAGGCAGCCACATCTGTCCCCGACACTTCTGTCTTGAGTAACCATCCTCACAGCTCGCTGCACCCCGCTTCCTCTCTGTGCAAGGCGGGACGCTGTGCTTGCCCGGTGGCGTCTGAAGCAGGAGGCTGGGACGACCCAGAGGCCGCCGGCCGTGCTCCGTCGCGCAGCGTCCTCCCCAGTCCTCCCACCAGAGCGCCCGTGCGCGCAGACACAGATGCTTGGGTTCGAGTCCTGGGGGGCTGCCTCCTGCGGGTCTAAAACATTCCAAACGGGTTCAGATTTGACAATGCTGGTAAGAGAAGCCAGGGCGGGAATGCACTCTGACCACACGTCTTAACCCACATTCCCATTTGATAAGGATTAGGAACTTCATTCCCTTTACAAATTTTGTTATGAAAATAAAGGTCTGGGCTTTTCCCCTTTTTAAAGTACCCGACTCGGGACTTCCCTGGTGGCCCAGTGGTTAAGGCTCCTCGCTTCCGCTGCAGAGGACTCAGGCTCCATTCCTGGTTGGGGAACTAAGAACCAAGATCCCACATGCCTCGTGGCACAGCCAAACGTAAATACGTACATGATTCTACAGTAAATACAACTCGACCGTAAGAAGGGAGGAACTAGTGACTGTAAGAGCCCAGCTGAATCTCAAACGTGCTGCCCTGGAAGAAGCCAGACCAGGAGAGGACGTGGCCTGTGGGTCTCCCCAAGGGCCAGGGATGGGCAGGAGCTGGGGATGGAGGCAGGAGGGGCTACGGACCCTCTGCGGGGCGGGCGGGGCGGGGGGGAATGGAGAGACTCCTTACCGTGACTATGATGCTTTCACAGTGTGTGTGTGTGTGTGTGTGTGCGCGCGCGCGTGCTCAGTCGCCCAGTCGTGTCTGACTCTGTGAGCCCATGGACTGTAGCCTGCCAGGCCCCTTGCCCATGGGATTCTCCAGGCAAGAATGCTGGAGTGGGTTGCCATGCCCTCCTCCAGGGGCCCTTCCCAATCCAGGGATTGAACCCCGGTGTCCCGCGTTGCAGGCGGATTCTTTACCATCTGAGCCAGCAGGGTGGCTACAAATGTCAAAACGCGGCACGTGTGTGCGCTGACTGGATGTGAATCACACATCGATGACGCCGCTTTGAAAAATTCTATTACGTCACTGAATTTCTTCAAGAAAAGTGAGCATTGTCCACCCCGTCCGCCTCTAAAGGCGAGCTCACTGGCCCCCCGGCTGTCTGTGAATCAGTCTGGAGCCCCCGGGACTCAGCCCAGCCAGCCCTTGGCCTCGGCGCTCCCCCTCCCCCAGGGCCCCGCACAGACTCACCCCACGCCCCTGCCTCTCTCCTCCTCCTCAGTCCTGCAGACACAGCTCAGGGGTCTCCAGAGGGGCCCCTCCCCAGGGCTCCGGGGCCGCAGGGTATCTTTCTCACCTCCTCTCTCCACTTTGTACTGACTCTATCTGTTCAGGCTTCTGGTTCGGCTCCCATCACCGCCTCACCCCAGACTACACCTAAAGGGGTTCTTAACCTGTTTGGTGCCTTGGTTTCCTTTGGCGGCTGTGTGAAACCTCCCCAGAATCAGGCAAAATACACAGACATATGCAGAAAGCTAATTATGGAATTAGAAATTATGAATTAGAAAGCTAATTAGAGTTGTGGTCCTGGAGAAGACTCTTTAGCATCTCTTGGGGATCCAGCCAGTCCATTCTAAAGGAAATCCATCCTGAATATTAATCGGAAGGACTGATGCTGAAGCTGAAGCTCCAATACTTTGGCTACCTGATACAAAGACCTGACTTATTTGAAAAGACCCTGATGCTGGGAAAGATTGAAGGCAGGAGGAGAAGGGGACAACAGAGGATGAGATGGTTGGATGGCACCACCGACTCAATGGCTGTGAGTTTGAGCAAACTGTAGGAGTTGGTGATGGACAGGGAGGCCTGGTGTGCTGCAGTCCATGGGGTTGCAAAGAGTCAGGCATGACTTAGCAACTAAACAGCAATTATGAAATAGTTAAATATTAAAATATACATTTGATGTACACAGTAACATGGGTGTCTAGGTCAGGTGAAGTGAAGTCGCTCAGTTGTGTCCGACTCTTTGCAACCCCATGGACTGTAGCCTACCAGGCTCCTCTGTCCATGGGATTTTCCAGGCAATAGCCCTGGAGTGGATTGCCATTTCCTTCTCCAGGGGATCTTCCCAACCCAGGCATCGAACCCGGGTCTACCGCACTGTCGACAGAGGCTTTCCCGTCTGAGCCACCAGAGACGTCCTAGGTCTGGTAACTACCATTATTTCAAAGTAGTGTTACAAGTGCGCTGCATGTCACGAGAGCTGCCGAGAGCTGTGACGCGCCCGACAGTCACAGGGACCGCTCTGCCCCCGGGCTTCCATCGCTGCTCATCTCTGAAGGAAACGCTGCATTGCAGTTGGAGGTTACTGAAAATGGACCTTCTTTTCCATCCACGTTCACAAAGCCCCTGAATTCCACCCAAGGACAGGGACCCGTGGCCGCCTGGTAAGAACTGCTATTCAGGCCACGCACGATTTATCTTTGTGTTCTCAAAGCTCCTAGCACGCAAGGGGAACGTAATATCCAGATACCACGCGCTCTAAAAACAACGACAGCCCTAAGTATGAATTCAAAGACAAAGGTTAATCATTTCTCCTGCTGTAAACTGTTACCATTACTACTAGGGTGCTCACAGCCAAGTGTAGCCTGGGAAACTTCACGGACGGCCAAGGGGCTTCAGATACATCTACCTGGGACCGCTCTATTCCCTGGCCTCCTTAGAGGAGGCTCCGGTTCTCTCAGCATTGACGTAGAAGCATGGAAAGAGTACTGAGAAGGTTCAGGGGATGTGGGGGTTGGGCGGGGGAGTCAGCGCCCTTGCCGTGACCTTGCCACGCGCAATGTGACCTCAAGTGGCCGTGAAGGTCCAGACACACAGCCACAAGAACTTGCCTTTGCTCAGGCTTCTTTTCCACCTGTTGCCATGGAGACTAAAGCAAGATGCTTTGTCCCAACCGCACCTCTCTCTTCCTATTTCTAAACACCTCTTCTCCTCTCTCTTGCTGGTGCAGAGATTGTTGAGAGCGTTTTCTACGAGCATAAGCATGCTGAAATGGGGTCACGTGAGCCAGAGGGACAGCGGAGCACTGAGGGGGCCGCCCGGTCCCCGGCGAGTGTTCACAGGATCTCTGGTCACTGGGCTGTGGTTCCTGCCCCCAGAGGGTCAGGGCGACGTAGGGGTGTGGCCAGGCTCGGAGGAGGCAGCTCCACCCTCCGACCCACCGTTTCCTCTAGCCCTGGAGGTATCTAACATCCAGCGTCTTTCAAATTACTGAGGTGAGTAAACCTGAGCACCCCTTTCCTCTCCTACCCAAGATACTGGGAGTCAGTCTTACCCTCAACCAAGTTCAAGACTGCTGCCAGGTGAGGCGCGCACCCACCCCCTCCCCCGATGCTGTCATAGCCTAGACGCCTCGACATCGTCGGTGGGCCGCTGGGAGACAGGCGGACTCCCTAGGGCCACGGCGTCCTGGCTGCTGGGGGTCCTGGGGTCACAGGAGGCTCCCCTCACCCTGGCTCCTCTGAGGACGCCGGGCGCCCTGCAGGGATGGGCGTCTGCCCCCCACGCTCAGTCTCGCTCACCAGCCTCTCACCTTCATCCGCAAACATGCTCACGGCGGTTGCATTCGCAGAGTAGCAGCTACCTTTACACCACTCCTGCCAAAGTTACCACATTTCCGCCCCACTATCTGTTCCAGCTTCCGAGGCCGGTGTCTTCACTTCCTCCTCCCTGTCACCCCCTCCTATGACCTCCCAGAACTCTGCTTCCAGCCACCAACTCTGCACCGCGCTGCAACAAGGTCATTAAAATGCATGGAACCAAGTCGAGGAGCTCATCATTGCCCCATCATGGTCCCCAAAGACGGCTCTGCGTCCTCCGAGGGCAAAGTCGCGGGGACGCCAACCAGTCCCTGCACCTGGAAGCTGTCCCCACACGCTCCCTTCCTCCCTCTGAGGCTGCTGCTTGTGTGGCTTTTGAGATCTTAGTCCCCCGACCAGGGACAGAACCCGGGCTCCACAGGGAATGCGATGAGTCCGAGCCGCGGATTCCCAAGGCTGCTGTTTCCAATTCTCCTTCCTCAGCCTCTGGTCTCCCTCAACCCGAGCCACGGATTCCCAAGGCTGCTCTTTCTAATTCTCCTTCCTCAGCCTCTGGTCTCCCTCAACCTAAGCACTGCCTTTAGGAGATCGAATTCACTGGGCTTCAAACTCTTCTCCTCATGAATATCCTAAATCGAAAACTGCATGCCCCTGGGCAATGTTCAATTTGACATCCACATTTTTTAACCCGAGTTTAAATGGCTGCAAAGCAACTCATTGACAGTGTTGTGAGTGCACAAATCTTTACTAAAGCCAGAAATGGCACATCATTCTTTTTTTCTTTCTTTTTCCATTCCACTTACCCCACAGATTTAATTGCTTTATTGACATATAAGTCACATCATCACGCAGTTCATCCATTTGAAGTGTACAAATTTCGTGGTTTGTAGCATAGTCACAGATTTGTGCGACCATGAACACAATCAGTTTTCTTTATTTTGCTTATTTTTTGGCCAGGCCACACAGCTAGCAGGATCTTAGCTCCCCAAGCAGGGACACACCCAGGGGGCTGCGTCCTAACCACTGGACCACGAGGGAATTCCCCCCCCACACACACACCCCCCCACCCTTTTTTCCCTCTTTTCCTATTTTTCCGCCCACAATGAGTTTTAAAACACTTTCCTCTCCTTAAAAGAAACCCATGGCCATTGGCAATCACGCCCATCCCCCACTCCCGTAGCACAGCCCAGAGCCACCCCAGTGGGTCTGTAGGTTCACTTCCTCGGGGCGTTTCAAACACGGGCCGTCGCACAGCGTGCGGTCTCTCGTGAGGGCCTCTTTCAGGCAGCACCACGTTTCCGTGATCCAGGCTCTCTCCTTCCTACTGTCCAAAGCTGCTCCACTGGACGCATGGACCACACTTCACTCGGTCGCTCCTCAGTGGTGGACAGCTGGCTTGTTCCTACATGTGGGCTGTCTTGAACACTGCTGCTGTAGACATCCACGCAGAAGCTTTTATGTTGCTCACCGATTTTAAGCCACATTTACCTTTAAGCTTCAAAGTATTTTACTGACAACCTTTCCGTGTAACTCATACACAAGCTATGTACATAATTCAAAATTAAAATTTTCAAAGTTGCTGTGACCATAATTTAAGCACACAAAAAAACTTCTAGATTGAGAAGCAGTAAATCCCAATTATTAACAGTACAGAGTTAGTCGAAGCATCAGAAGCATATCATAAACTTTGACGATGATTCAACATAAAAGATAAAATCTTAATGGAAATACATCCCTTAACCAGAGGAACTGGGTTTATATCCCAGTGGTTAGTGCATGGGTCTGTGGACGCCTCATTATTACAACGAAACATTTTGGCATAACTTGGCATCACTGCTTTCCTTTTTTTTTTGGTCATGCTACATACAAGGCAAGTGGGATCTGAGTCCAGGGATCAAACCTGTGCCCCCTGCAGTGGGAAGTCTGAGTGCTAATCGCCCAGACCAACAGGGAAGTCTCTGCTTTTCTTTTTATAGACGCAGTCCCTGAGGAACTCTTCTCACGTAAGTGAAGAAATACAAGCTTTCTACTCAGAGCAACATTACTTAAATCTTGGAAATCTGTGCAAATCACAGCCCCAGGATCACTTTGGCATCTCTCATCAAAAACCACATTTCGGTCCCCCAACGAGGTGGAAGCAAATATCTCGAAACGCCTGACGGTGTGGGGGAGCATTCTGGGAACCTCAAGCACCACCCCAGCCCCCTGAATCTCCCTCTGTCTGGAGCCCAGGGGTGGGGACACACGCCCCGGAACGCAGGAGGGCGGGAGATGCGCCTTTCTCCTGCCACGTGGGAGGGGGACGCGCTTGTTCTCAGAAAGGGGTGTCATCACCCAGACCGCAGGCTCCTTCTTCTCCCCAGCCTGGTTCCCTGCTCTATGCCTTTCTCCGGCTGCCACGTGGCTGGTCAGCCCTCAAGCGCCCCCAAGAGCCCCACGCCCAGCCGAGCTCCCCCAGATCGCCCTCCTGCCCCACACTGCCACCAGACCAGTATGTGCAGCAGCACATCCTTCCCTGTGCCTGCAGAGTGCCTCCTCTGGGAGACAGAGGGAAGCCCGCAGTCTCCAAGGGAAGGACCCTCTGACCGCGGCCGAGAAGGACCTGACACAGGAGAAGGCAGGCTGGTGGTTAAGGGGATGGACCTGAGACAGGAAGATAACCCGCAGTGGCCGCAGTGGCCTCCCTGAGCCAGCTTCCTCGCCTGCAGATAAGGACACTCGCTTTCCTACAGGGCAGCCACCAGGATGAAGGGATTAAAGGTGTGTCACGAGCTGGGGCCTCCTGGTGGTCCATGTTTAAGACTCCGGGCTCCCAGGGCAGGGGGCCCAGGTCGGGGAACTAAGATTCCACAGGCCGCAAGAAGACCCGGCACGGCCAAAGAAACAAGCCAAAGGGCTGTGTCACTCTCAGCACAGGGCCCGGCACACGGCACACAGGGGCGAGGCCTCGGACTGCACCTGACTGACTGCGCTGAACTGAGGCTGAAAATTTGCAAATGTGTCACCAGACACACCCCTCTTCCCACCTGGGCACCCAGCAAAAGGGACTCAGCGTGGACAAAGATGACGTCTTGGTCGTCCCCTCAGCTCTGTTTCATTTGCCTTTCCTCCCCGATCCCACATGTTGGCAAACTCCTTCTGCCAAGGATTCATGCCGAACACATCCGTGCATAGTCCTTGACAGATCCTGCTGGGCCCACCTTCGAAATGTACCCGGGATCTGATCCCTCCCCCCACCTCCGTGAGCAGCGGTCGATGCTCTCCTCCCTCTCCTGTCTGGATCAAGGCCATGGCCCCTCACTGGCCTCCCTGCCTCAAACCTGCCTCCAGGAGTCTGATCTCAACCCAGCCATTGGAGCAATCTTCTTAAGACCTCAGTCACAGCACCTCCTCAGCTCAACACCCAGCAATGACTCCGTAGCTCTCTCCTAGTAAAGCCCAAGGCCCGTCTCATCTCAGCGCCCCTCACTCTCCTCCAGCCACACTGAGTTCCTTGTTCATCTTAAGTCTTGCCTGCAGGCAACTTCCCATTTCACCTCCGCTGTTTCCTCTGCCTGAAACCGCTCCCTCTGAAACCCCCCACCGGGTTAACTCACTTACCGACCTCAGATCTTTGCTCAAAGCCCATCTTTGCGATGGCACCCGACTCCAGTACTCTTGCCTGGAAAATCCCATGGACGGAGGAGCCTGGTAGGCTGCAGTCCATGGGGTCGCTAAGAGTCGGACACGACTGAGCGACTTCACTTTCACTTTACACTTTCATGCACTGGAGAAGGAAATGGCAACCCACTCCAGTGTTCTTGCCTAGAGAATCCCAGGGACGGGGGAGCCTGGTGGGCTGCCATCTATGGGGATGCACAGAGTCGGACACGACTGAAGTGACTTAGCAGCTTAGCAGCATCTTCACGAGGAAACTCAGACACAGCACCCCCCCCCGCCCCCGCTCTGAGGGACTCTGGGGTGCTGTGCTGCAGACCAGTCACGCTTGGGCCTCTGAGGACATGAGGGGAGAAGCTCCCACTTATTGCCTGTCTCCTCCGGCCCATGCTGGGACCTGTGAAGAAACTGTCCAACTTCACCACGATCAAAGCAACTGTCCCTGCTCGCCAGGCTCGTGACAGCTGAGACAGAGCCATGCCTGTCTGCACCTGGTCTTCAGGCCCAGCCGACCTCTGGAACCCACGCCCTCGTCTGGCAAACACCTGCCCTGTTCCCCCCTCCAGTTCTGCAGAGTTGAGTGAAAGGCAGGTAGCTGAGGGGTTTAATTTGTTCTTTTAATGCCAAGTCACCGTATCATGGCCATCAATCTAGGCTGGGAAAACACACAATCGATACTGAATACAGTTCACGTTTTCACCTGCGTGGGTCCCACAACAGCCCTGAGTACAGAGCGCAGCAAGCTAGACTCTTTCTCAGAGCCCGTCTGGCCACCCAGCTTTTCTGCCCTCTCCCCCTGAACCACTCACTGAGGGAAGCACGCGCTCCAAGCTGCTGACGACGTTCCTGCCCGTGAGTCGTCAGATTCACGACCTTCCCTGCTCTCTGCAGGGACACCAGGTGGCTCACTCAGCCACAGTGAGGAGGGCGGTGGGCACGATGTAGCCCCTGAGTTTCCATACACTCGGCCTGAAGGTATTTAAAATACAAGTCGCAGGACTTCGCTGGTGGTCCAGTGGTCAAGACTCTGCCTGCCATTGCAGGGGACACAGGTTCCATCCCTGGCCTGGGAACTTGGATCGCACGTGCCTCGGACAACTAACCCATGGGCCACAACCACTAAGCCTGCGCTTTCGAGGCCACGTGCTGGAACGACTGAAGCCTGCGCTCCTAGAGCCTGAGCTCGGGAACAAGAGACGCCACCACCACGGGAAGCCCGAGCTCCATGCCGGGAGCAGCCTCCGCTCCCCACAGCTGGAGAAAACCTACGCACAGCAGCAAAGACCCAGCATGGCCATCAGTTGGTCATTTAAAAAAAAAAAAAAAAATGCAGCTTGTTTCTCTGTAGATGGCTGAGGCTGGCCTGGAGAAGGCAGTGGGGGCTCCTGACACCGTGGCGTGGTGGGTGTGGGCAGCACTCACGCAGGGCAGCGGCCAGTGCTCCATCCCAGATGGGCCCAGGGCCGCCGTGCCCAAGGCTCGGCCACAGAGGGCCCCGAAGCGGCTCCCCACTCGGGACGCGAACCTGCTGGAGGCCAAGCACCGTAACTGGCCCCGTAGTAAATTCCCACCTTGTGAAATGACCCAGGATGTTTGTTAATACTGGTAAACAGACATTTCTGACTTCCTGGAGTGTTTGCATTCTCTCTAGTCCCAGATACTGACTTTAGAGGAACCACTTTTATAGGATAAAAATAAAGCAGCAGTTCTCAGTACAAATTACTCTGACTTTCATCTTCATCTGTAGCCTGCATTCCCATCAAGAGTTCTGTAAACTTTCTGATTCGAAGGAAACTCTAGCTTCCTGCCACTTCCTCTATTAACAGTCACAGCCATACCTCCTCAGGGTCTATTCAACTCCGCAATCAAAATAGGAAAACAGACTTCCAGAAAGTTCAACCGAAGGTGGACATCACCTCTCAAGATCTGGTTCATTACTGTATGTGGTTTATTTGCCAGTTATTAGGTCTTTCCAAGAAAACTAACTCAAGAAACATAATTATGCAAAACCTCAGAATAATGGTCAAGATTAAGTTTCTCTTTTTTGTAAACCATGCAAGACCAGGGCTTTTCCATTTATGTTCATTTTCACTTTCTAAGAATGGGAAGAAACATTTACAAAATTTCACCAACGTGTGACCATCAGGAAAAGGACTTATCAGATAAGAAATCTCCAGGGACTTCCTTGGTCCAGTGGCTGAGACTCCAAACTACCAGGGCAAGGGGCCTGGGTTGGATCCCTGGTCAGGGAACTAGACCCCGCATCCTGCCACGAAAGATGCTCCGTGCCGCAACTAAGACCAAAGACCCCGAGTGCAGCAAAGACCCAGGGCAGCCAAACAAACAAACGAAAAGAAACCTCCAGAAATAAGCTCTAAAATTAATACTAAGTCACTCTGCATCAGCACGTGAGCGTCTTCCAGTCTTATTCGTACTTAAAATAACGGCAGACCAGCTCACGGTTTGATTTTTCTGCTGCACTTTCCCCAGGCTCAGAATGGGTTGACCCAGCAAAGACCAGGTGACTCAGCATACTGAAACTGCAGACCTCAGGTTTACAGGGTGGATATCTTCCTCTCCGCTAGAAGATACTGCTGAGACGATATCAGGATGGGGTTTTTTTTTTTTTTAATTCAAGGTTTAAAAGGTCAACGAATCTAAACATATGCCTCTGTAGCAAAAATAATAACAAAAAGACAAATATAGAACAGAGAAAAGAGAAATAAGATTCTCATAAAAACAATTCTAATCTGATTGCTAAAAAGACTGCTGGACTTCAGGGCATTAGCATTTAAATCACCCCAGCAGGATGCGGGGGAAATACCCCACTGGTGCTAAAAGGACGGGGAAGCTGGGGAGGTTTGCACCTTTCCTTCTCCCATTGTTTAAGCAGAGCCAGTTTTTTTCCACTGGCAGATAAACAGACCACAGTGAAGATAAAAACAGGCCTAGAGAAAGCAAATCCCTGACAAATCGGCAAATAAACTAGTTTTTTCTTTTATTTACAGAGGCTATAAAGCTGAGAATTTTGAGCAGCAGGCTTTTCTGCTGGTGTATGTGCTGGCGGTTCCCAAACCCAGCAGATTACCAAAACCACAAGGGAGGTTCTTAAATGCAGACTGTGGGTCCCCTTCCTGCCCCTATTCTGATTCAGTAGGCGTGGGACGGGGCCTCGGAATCTAAGACGCTCCCCCAGTGATCCCGACACCCACTGGGCCCAGGATCAGACAGAGCTTGTAAAACACACAAGTGCAGCAGAACACGCTGTGCGTATCACACACCCCCAGCCCCTCTGTGACCTGTGTGAGAAAACGCAAAGAGAACTTAAAATTTAGCTGGAGGCGTCTTCTTAGGTGAAAGCTGCGATAGACATTAGTGACATACTTAACTGTCCTAACTTCTAAAATTCCCAGTGAAATTCTAACTTTATGCAGTTATTTTAGGACGTGACCTTGCCTCCCAGTTCCTGTTTAGAATGATTAGCTACACATATCTTTGTATGCGACAGAGACTTCCCAGCCAGGGCCTGGGCTGGCTAATTTCCTTCCATTCCCACCTATAATCTCAGCCACCCCTGGAGGCAGTTAAAAGCAGCCCCATTTCACAGATGAGGAAGTGGAGGCTCAGAGAAGCGGACTGTTCTGGTGATGGAGCCAAGATTCCCACCGATGGCTTTTACTGGTCTGCTGTGGGGAGCTTGGCTGCTTGGAGGAATCTACCCCTGAGGTCTTGAGCTCTCCAACCTGGTGTCATTTTCACGTGCTCTGGAAATACTGGCTGTGCTGAGGCATCAGGTCAGCCTCTGGGTGGATCCAGAGAAGGCCAATGGCTCCCTGCCCGGGAAGGGCCCTCACAGGGAAGAGAGGGCCAAAAGGGAATGGTCTCAGGGGGTCCTCGGGGTCTTGGTCCAATCCTCTGTCTCCGGGAGCGCCCTTGGGGCTGTGGGAGCTGCCCTTCTTCAGAAACAGAGGGTGCCTAGGTGGGAGGGGCCTCGGGGGCCTCTCTGAAAGGCTTCGCAGAGGATGTGGCTTGTGAGCTGAAGGATGATAAGGTGTCACTAGGCAAGGAGGAGGCAGGGTGTTCTGGGCCCTGAGCAGCACGTGCCAAGCCCACCTCGTGCCCTAGTCTAGCCACCGGCAGGAGAGGGGACACGGCAGGAGAGAGGGACTTGATGCCATGTGGGGCGTGGTTGGCACTGAAAGAGCCAACAGAGGTTCCTAGGAGCAGAGTCACATTTCAGAAAGATGCTGATGCTCGTTGCAGGGTGGGCGGGGGCTGCACGGCAGGCGCAGGGTCTGGGGGCAGGTGGGAGGCTGCTGCACTCACCAGGGCCAGACCAGCCCACAGGGGGCCGTGACCCTGAGGCTGGAACAGGGGCCTCGCACGCCAGACCCCCACGTGAACCGGGTGCCCCTGCTGGCTGACGGACTGAGTGCAGAGAGGGAGGCACTGAGCCCAGGTCTTCTCCCAGGCCTCTCCACGGAGGGGAGGCCTACGTGGTCGGCCGGGGGGACACAGAGCAAAGGGCCAGCCTGAACGAGAAGGCAGGGGGGCCTTGGTTTTGAACAGGGTGAGCTTGGGCTTGGGGCGTGATGGGGTTTTGTTCCATTTGTGGTTGGTTGGGAATACAGATGCAGCGAGGGGCAGGGGCAGGAGACCGGGTTTGTGAGTCACTCAGGGTCATCGATGAAGCTTCGGGAGTGGCGTTCATGGACCAGGGATCCCGAGGGCATGCTGATGGGGACCAAAGCAGCAGGCAGAGAGCCACTCAGCAGGCCGTCCCTGATGGCCCAATGGTTAGGACTCTGCCTTCCAATGCAGGGGCCGCAGGTTTGTTTCTTGGTCGGGAAGTTAAGATCCCACATGCTTTGAGGCCAAAAACCCAAAACAAAATAGACATGACGTTGTAACCAATTCAATACAGACTTTTTAAAAAATAATCATCAAAACAAAAAAATCTTTAAAAAAAAAAGAGAGAGAGAAAGCCACTCAACAAACACGTAGCAGGGCCCAGCTACACAAGACGGCCTGCCCTGGAGCCCAGGAAGCGAGGCAGAGACAAGTCCCAGGAGCAGGGTCCAGGAGTGGGGGATGCTTCTGCACCAGGTGGGGTGTGGACAGGCCAGCTGAGACCTGAGATACAGAAACGTCACCTGAGCGCTCCCCAAATTCAGGCTCCTTCCAAGCCTGCTAAGGACAGAACGTATCATCCCATTCAATCCTTAGAATCACCCAAGGAACGTCGATACCATAGTATCCCTGCCTCAAGAATAAGGAAACCGAGCCCCGTCTCCAGACGTGGTGAGGAGCCTGCCCACACTGCAGTAAGCTGGTTCGGAAAGAACACCCTGACCCCGGCAGGGGCGCCCCAGACCGAGTCCCTGCTCAGCACCAGCTCCTGCAGAAAGTGCCACTCGCCGTCTGACAAACGCTCGGAGGAGAGGAGAGTTAAGGAAGGAAGGGTGATCAAGACTGCAGCTCAGTGCTTACGTGAGGCTGTCTAGAAATAGCAGTGGTGGGTTGATGTTTGTTCTATTATTATTTAAAGCAGGCGGCCTCACAGAGCTGTGGTCAGTAGCCCCAAATTTAAACGCTCCTGCTCGCGCACTTGACTGCTGCAACCTGGGGACAAAGGAGGACCTCTATGAAGCTCAGGATTTTCATCTGTGAAAGAACTCTAACACACAACTCAAAGATGGTCCCGAAGGTGCAGTGACGGGACTCACAGCAGAACACTTTCCACTTTCCCTGTGCGGTGGTACCTTCACAGCTGGCATTGCCAGAGGAAGTTCCCCACTGCAGATAACACAGCATCCCTTCAGGAGAACAAGCCAAAGCCCAGAGTGGGTGCAGCATTAGCAAGATGGTTTACACTATTGCGTATTAATAACTGACTGCTATTCTGAGAAAAGAAGCTGGGTGGGGTGAAAAGCGTCCCGTTGAGATCTACAACTGTGGTTAACAATCACTAAGGAAAATGAGATTTCTTTCACTTGAAAGTTAGCTTGGACACACCGAAGGAATGTTGGTTTCACTGAGACCCGGCTCATTCCAAAGTGACGCCGCGAGAAGGGACAGGACCCCTCTTCCTGCGCCTTTTTCCCCTCTCTTATCCTCATTCCAGAAGCAGAAGACAGTCCCTTAGAAGGAAAAAAGCAGAACGGCAACAGGAAAGAAAATTAGCTCTTGGGACGAATGGTCACCAAGATCCCAAAGCACTTTGCAACGTGCCGTGAGGGGCACCATCCTGGGCTGTGGACATGTGGACATCGGGAAAGAGCCTCTGAGCAGGTGGCTCGGGGACGGCTGTGCAGAGAGGGCGCGATCTCAGCTCTAAAGGGCACTGCTTCCCCTCGAGTCTGCCAGCCTCCTGGCCCACCTGCCACGGAGCCCTGAGAGCAGCCTGGGGCTTGGGGGCACCCGGGCAGGCTTGGCAGCACCCAGGCCTGTGAGTGAGCCTCACGCCACATCTCAGGAGGAAGTCTCCCTGGGCACCTGGATGGACATGCCCAAGGCCCCGGACACGCCCCGTGCAGCACGCACACAGAGTCACTGCGACTTTCTCCCATCGTGCTCGCTTCACGGCACTGGCAGCTGTGAAAGGCCATCTTGTTCCTGTTTTCCCTCGTTTCCCTTCTGCCCCTCCTCCTCCACCCTCCACACCAGCAGAGCCTAGATGTTGTCTTTCGTGTTCGTCCTCATGCCCCCCCCACACCTGGCAGGAAG
The DNA here is from genome assembly GCF_032452875.1 of Bos javanicus. Classification (NCBI taxonomy): domain Eukaryota; kingdom Metazoa; phylum Chordata; class Mammalia; order Artiodactyla; family Bovidae; genus Bos; species Bos javanicus. Next base: position 79,803,869 of record NC_083883.1, read on the forward strand.
CAAGGGACTCAATAAATATTTATTGAATCAATAAAGAAAGTCAGAAGAGCAGGATCAAGTTGCAGAGGCAGAAAGGAAAAGCTGGGATTGGGAAGTTGGAGACTCGCCTGGCGCAGCTGCCCAGGGGCCTGCAGGGGAGCAGATGGAAGTGAAGCTGGAAAACCCAAGTGGGACCCATGTCCCCCCGCAGTCAGCAACGAGGAAGGAACCTGCTAGGGAGGTGACACGAGAACACGGTCCTCCTGTTTGCAGGGCTTCCCGGGCGACTCGGCGGGAAAGACTCCGCCAGTGATGCAGAAGACACGGGTTCCATCCTGGGTCAGGAAGATGCCCTGGAGAAGCAAACGGCAACCCACTCCAGTTTGCTCGCCTGGGAAAGCCCATGGACAGAGAGGCCTCGAAGGCTACAGCCCATGGGGTCGCAAAGAGTCGGACACGGGTGAGCAACTAAAAAGAGAGTAGAGCTTGAACTGCATATTGGCTGGCACCAAGACATACTCTGTGAATGTCATTGCTTTGAATTAAGAATTAATGTCCAATATTCCTAGATTAATGGCACCCCACTCCAGTACTCTTGCCTGGAAAATCCCATGGACGGAGGAGCCTGGTAGGCTGCAGTCCATGGGGTCACTAAGAGTCGGGCAGGACTGAGCGACTTCACTTTCGTTCTTCACTTTCATGCATTGGAGAAGGAAATGGCAACCCACTCCAGTGTTCTTGCCTGGAGAATCCCAGGGTCGCGGGAGCCTGATGGGCTGCTGTCTCTGGGGTCACACAGAGTCGGACACGACTGAAGTGACTTAGCAGCATAGCATAGCATAGAGCTTGAAAGCTATCATCACACAGAAGAAAAAACTTTATTTTAATCAATAAAAAGAAGTTGACCAGTGTTGGAGAATATTTGGGGAAACAGTTGAAAATCAATTTGGTAGTATCTCTTAAAAGTGAAACTGGGCATGTTCACCACGTAGCCATTCTGCTTCTAGACATCTGCCATAGAAAACAGTCCCTACCCTGGGATTCTCCAGCTTAGGGAAAAGTAATCCAAGCATTATCTCTATTAGTGAAAATTTTTTATTAATCTGTACATCCACTAGTGGACGAATTAATAAAATGTGGTATTATTCATACCATGATGTGATGGGATGAATGGCAATATTAATAAAAAATAGGTGTGTGTGTGTATGTATATATCATATATGCCTGGTGGCTCAGCTGGTAAAGAATCCTCCCGCAATGCAGGAGACCTGGGTTCAGTCCCTGGGTTGGGAAGAGCCCCTGGAGAAGGGAATGGCTACTCACTCCAGTATCCTGGTCTGGAGAATCCCATGGACAGAGGAGCCTGACAGGCTAGAGTCCACGGGGTTGAAAAGAGTCAGACACGACTGAAGCGACTTAGCAGCAGCAGCAGGAGTGGATTTCAAAACCACAGTTCAGTGAGCGTAAGCAAATTGTAGAACGATGGGCGTGTGTGGATCCATATATGCATGTACATGTGTGCACTCATAAAACAATACATGCATACATAAAACAGCACTGCACACTAATTATGAGCGATGTAAATGTACGTAAAGTGTTTTAAAGGCACGTATCAAACTGAACATGGGCTCTGCGAGACAGAAGGTAGAAGGAAGGAATGGAATTCATAGTCAAAGGGAACTCGACCTTGTCTCCAATAGCTCATCCATTTAAAGAACTGAAACAGGTGTGGGGACAACGATAGTGTTCCTGTTGGCAGTTCAGTGGTGTCTGACTCTGTGACCCCAAGGACGGTAGGCTCTTTGGTCCATGGGATGGATTCTCCAGGCAAGAGTACTGGAGCGGGTTGCCATTTCCTTCTCCAGGGGATCTTCCCGACACAGGCACTGAAGCAGGTGGGTTCTTTACCACTGAGCCTCCAGGGGAGCCAACAGAAATAGTTATAATATTTATATAGTTGTTATATTGATAATAGCTGTTAGTTACGGATGACGGGAACACAGTACTTTCTACCGGGAGTCAGAAGAGAGCCGCTAGACACAGACGGAAAAACTAAGAGGCTCTCAGGACAGGCTGGACTAGAGAGAAAGAAGGCCGAGAGAACAGGGGTCACAAATTACACTCTTCACGAGCACCAAGCTGAGCTCCGTGCTGCACGGCAGCTCCGCACTAGCTGTGTGTGGCACACGTGGTCGTGTACACGTGGCGATGCTACTTTCTCGAATGATCCCACCTCGTCCCCCCGTGTCCACACGCTCGTCCTCTACATCTCTGCCTCGATTCCTGGTGCTCTGTGCTGACCTAGAGGGGTGGCGTCGGTTGCGGGGGCGGGGGAGGCTCGAGAAAGAAGGGATATCTGTAGACTTAGAGCTTATTCCTGTTGTACAGCAGAAACTAACACAGCACTGTAAAGCGGTTATCCTCCAGTTTAAAAACACACTAATTTTAAAAATAAAATTTTAATTATACTTTTTTTTTAATTGACAAGAGGCTGGCTGTACCATTGAAAGAACTAAAAAACATTCAGCTCCATGTTAGAAAGGCTTGCCATATAAATGAGACATCCAGGTGACGTCCAAGAAGTCAGAATTCAAAACTCCAACCTGCGCTGAACAGCGGTCCCAGGAAAGTGAGGGCTAAAGTGGGTGCCTCAGTTTCCTTAACACACATACACACACACACACACACACACACACGTCCGTAAGGTCCCTAGAGCAACCTAAGGGCAGTGCCCAGTAGACTACCAGTGTTAGCGTCCCTTTCGTAAAGTCAGGTTCCTAAATTTTAATGTACTTTTCTAAATCGGCCTGAGGGTCTGATCTCTGATAACCAATTAACCACTCCAGGAAGGCAACTTGGTAACAGTTTCCTTTCAGTAAGCAACACAATTAGTAGAACTGTGACCCAAGTTCCCACTGTCCAAATAAAAAATTTCAAGCATAAAAACTATTTTGGAACCAAACTCCCAATTATGCAAGGAATGCGTTTATCTTGATTCAAGTGTGCCCTTCCAGTGCCTCGTATTTACGTGTTTGCACAGTGACTGTCTACCCTTCAGCAGTGTGTTTTGCAACCCCTGAAAAGTCAACAGTCTCAGCCCTTCTGTAAAGAGGGAAACGCACAGGACGGCGCTGACTGGTCAGGGTGACTCACGGGCGGGTCAGCACGGGAGCCCACAAGCCCGGGCCTGGCGTGCCCAGTTCCTCGAGCCACTGGCTTCTGGTAAGCCCAAACAATCCACTCCTTCACAGGACCGGGCTTCCTGGAGGCCTTGGGGACGGGAGTGTGCGTTTCCAAAGCTTTCTCCTAGAAAAGGAGGCAGCAGTCAGAAATAGGAGCTGGCCTGCTGGTGGGGCCCCTACTCATTTAAGAACATCTCAGTGGAAGGGACTCCACTCTTTGGCCCCTGCTCTTTACCAAGGTGTGACTGAACTCTACAAGGGCTTCCCTGAGGGCTCAGTGCTAAGAATCTGCCTGCCAGTGCAGGAGACACGGGTCTCATCCCTGGGTCGGGAAGATCCCCTGGAGAAGGAAATGGCACCCTGCTCCAGTATTCGTGCCCGGAGAAATCTCATGGACAGAGGAGCCTAGAGGGCTACGGTCCGTGGGGTCACAAAAGAGTCGGACACCACTTAGCAACTAAACAACAAAAACTCCACAACACAACAGTCTCCATAACTCACACACCCTCGCCAGTGAGTTTCTTTTTTTGAGTCCTCTGTTCAGACTGGGTTACTTTGGAATTCCCGGGTACCGGTTAAACTCGTGTGGTGTGGGGTGTGTGTGTGTACGCGCGTGTGTGTGTTGCTGCTACGCTGGACTTGTCCAGCTCCTGACAGCCACAGGGCGGGTCTGCTAGGACTGACTTTATAAAGCCAACACTTAGGGGCTGTGTATATAAAGACTTCAGGGATTATTTAACAGAATAAAGTTGCTATGTAGCCATCCTGTGTAAATGGCATTTCTTTCCATTAACAAACTGAAGAGTTCATAAAGCACCTGAAATTAAATGACAGCTTAAAAAAATAAACTAAGTGATACTCAAATTGAGGTTTACTGACAAGATCAGATATTTTCAGTTTTAAAAAACCAACCCAGCAGTGGTTTCTGATTGTGCTTTTCTCAGGGGACTTTAAAACATTTTCTTCCATATTTCTCATTCCAATTTTATAAATCAAAAAAAAAAAAAAAAGCTAAATAACTTACCCAAAGTTACCCACAGCTAGATGACAGCAGAAATCAACTAAGAGCCCAATTAATTTAGCCATTAAGAATCTGACAAAGTGTATTCTTTTTGCTAGGCTGCATTGCCTCCTTATTTTATTTCCCTTAAAATAATTGTTGCATATCAGTGAGTAGCAACATTAAAATAGAAAAGGGAGCCACCATTAACTATCAGCAAAAACAATAAAAAAAATCAGCTATAAAAATAACACTTTGTCATAATTTTACCTACAAGTTCAAGCCCTCATCGTCGTCATTAGTTAAAACGCCATAAACCTTCCTTTCCTTTTGCTAAGATATTCTCAAACTGGCGTACAAAGCACCAAAACGCACGTCAGCCACAACACACACAAATCCATCACTCAGTCTCGGTCCATTAGTCTTGCCAAGGTCAGTATCCAGTATTCCTGAAATTTTCACTTGTAGAATGAATAGATGTTTTGTAAGGATTATCTATTCAGGCAGGGAAAAAAAGGGGGGGAGGAGGGAACGAAAACAAGAAACAATTAGCCATTCAACTGGCACTGGCAGATCCCAAGTATGAACTCCCTTGTTTGTTTTTGTTTTGTTTTCGTTTTTCTTACCTACCTTGGGGCTCCAGTGCGTGAAAAGAAATACATCTTGTGAGATTTTTCTAGAGCCCTTCCCCAGACCTCTGTGGGGACAGTACTGTCAGCTTTGGCTCCGTTCTGCAGCCTCGCCACCGGGACTGGAACCGGAGCGGTCTATTTGCATTTCAACACCCTGCTTTTGTTTCCCGTCCCTCCAGAGGCGCGCCCCGTTTAAAAGCAGGTGAGGCGGTTAGATCATCCTAATGACCCTAGAAAACTCCAAGGGGAAAACTTGTGCAAACAGTGTGGTTATTTTAGCGAAAAACCACCTCTTACTTCAGTCGCGCCTACAAAGCCCACGCCAGACCATCTTGTTAAAGATTTACCTTGGATTGTTCTCAATTCTCTCTCTGCCCCAGAGCAGGAAGAGTGATGGAGGGCTGGGGGTGGGGGGGCCTCCTGGAATCGCTCCTCAATAAATATCAATGAAACGCTCAGATGTTCACAGGGATTCACGGGTCACCATATCGCATCTGCTTGTGAGAGGGACAGCCTCTATCATTTCTGCTGCAGGAGCTCCCCTATAGAGCTCTAACGAGAGTAACAGAGAAACCCCTGTTAGGTGAGGGAGTTATAGAGAAAATCAGGGAAAGGGGCCCAGCACCTAGGACCCGAAGGACACTAAGTCCAGATGCTGGTGGGCGAGAGTTCCCCCACACCCTCTCATGTGGCCACACGGTCACGAGATCCGAAGGCAGCTTTCCAAAAGTTCACTGATCCAGGAGGTGGTGGCGGCAGATAAATATTTCCCAAATTGCACACTTTAACAGGCAAATGTCTCAGAGTCCACGTGGAAGGTCAGTGTTTGGGGAAAGACTGTAATTATAATGAGGTCACAGAGTCCCAGATTAGAGTCAGAAGGGCCAGCAAAGTCCGTTCCTCGAGGCCTGTAGGGACAGGCCAGTTGATGATGGGCCTGGGAGCAGGGGGCGGGTCTCTGGGCTCTGGTCGCAGGCTCTCTGGAGTCTGGGTACCAAACCTGCCGAGGCAGGATCCGAAGACTTAGCAGAGTCCTCGGATCCCAGGACTCAGCAAGTCAGCCTAGGATGGAGACGTATCTGCCTGCATTTCGGAGGCCTGACCCGCTGCCAGCACCCGTGAGCGGACCAGCCATTGGCTCCTGGACAAGCACCCGCTTCTCCCACCTGCCTGCTCTCCCGCTCCGCCTGCTCTCAGGAACCTGCCCCACCACCACCCCCCAGCCCCCAGCCTGCTCCCTCCTCTTCATCAACCCTCTGCTTCTTGCCCTTCTCTCCTTCCTCAGTTTCGACTCCGGGATCTGTTATCACCTCGCTCTGGCCAATCCCTTTGTATTTCCTATGAAGTGGAGCCAGAAGCCATCAGCCCTGGAGGGACACGAGCACCTCTTCCCCCCCAACCTGCAGGTGAGCAGTTCAAATCCTGCCAGAGAACCTCAAAAGGGAGACTGGGCGGGGTGGCGGCGGGGGGTGGGGGGGGCTTCACCCGGTGGCTCAGTGGGTAGAGTCCGCCTGCCTGTGCAGAGGACACGGGTTTGAGCCCTGGTCCAAGAAGATGCCACACGCTGCAGAGCAGCTCAGCCCATGTGCCCCAGCTACCGCAGCCCGCGCTCCCCAGAGCCCCACTCAACGACGAGGGCAGCCTCCACGGCGAGAAGCCACAACCAGAGAGGAGCCCCACCGGCCACAGCTAAAGAAAGCCGCGCCCAGCACAGCCAAGACACAGACCCAGCACAGCCAAGACAAAACAGTTCTTATTTAAGGGAGACGTGTTCCTGAGCACCAGGGTCAACAGGCCCCACCGCTGCCGGAGCCCGTGCTCCGAATGTCCCTTCAGCTCGCTCTGCACCACCCGTCTCCAGGCTCACCCCTCCCGAGGGGACGGCTCTCAGGCCTCCCTCCAGCCACGGTCCTGCCTTCCCCCCGGGCCCAGGAGGCCTGCAACCCTCCCCTGCCTGCTGCCTCCGCCGCCAGCTTGGCAGTCTCTCCTCACCACCACCCAAGGCACATCTAGCGCCTTCATCTCCAATCACGCAGCAACTGCACCAAAGAGACTATCGGTCCTGCCTCTAGAGAACCTTTGAACCAACCGCGTCTGCCCTCCACGCCAGGACGTTTCATCCAAGACACAGTCATCGCTTGTCCGACCGGTTAACGGCCCCCTGCTCCCCCAACTGCTGGGCTACAGTCTGTTCTCCACACGGCGGCCTGGTGACCACAGCCTGGAGCGAAATCCTCCTCTGCCTGAAACCTTCGGGCGGGCCCCAGAGGCCAACAGGTCAGCGCTGTCCGACGGAAATGTCTGTGGTCGTGGAAGTGATCCAGGCGTGTTTTAGGCCTCGCCATGTGGGGTCTTCGTCCCCCGACAGGTGGCGGAACCAGAGCCCCTGGCAATGCAAGCATGCGGTCTTAACCCCTGGGCCGCCGGGGAGACCCCGTGGACGTGATCCCACTGCTAACACAGGAGACACCATCAGTGTTACGTGTGGGAGGTGAGCGCTGAAAACACGGGTATGACAATTACACTTTTTTTTTTTTTTTGGCTGCACAGCTTACGGGATTTTAGTTCCCCAACCAGCGATTGAACCTGGGCCCTTGAGAGTGAAAGTCCTAACCGCTGGGCCGGCAGGTAATTCCTGAGTTGTAAACTTTTAATGAAAACACTTCTGTTCCCTCACATGAAAACAGCCGCCTATGGCTAGAGGCCACCACCCTGGAAAGCGCAGCTCTGTGCACCTCAACCCACCCCCGCGCCCGGGTGCCCCCTCCCGAGTCTGCCCACCACAAACACTGCCCTGGAGGCAGGCACAGCCGTGCCTCTGCTCAGAGTCCCTATGGCTTCCCTTCTGACTCAAAACAAAAGCCAAAGAATGTCCTTATTGTCACCTGCAGCTCGCTCTCCAAGGCCTGGCCGCCCCGCCCAGCGCCCCAGCCAGTCCCCGCCACCCCCCTTGTCCACTCCGGCCACCGGCAACTGCGGCCTCTGCCGGGGCCACTACCGAGGGCCTTGTCGTTGCCGAGCCGCTCAGTCACGCCCGACTTTGTGATCCCACGGGCGGCAGCACGCCAGGTTCCGTCCTTCACCACCTTCCGGAGCTCACTCAAACTCATGCCCATCGCGTCAGTGATGCCACCCGACCATCTTGTCCTGCCAAGGGCCTTTAACTCACGCCGCTGTCACCGTACTTCTGCCACAAGCTCAGAGCCCCTGCACTTCCTGCAGGACACACCCAGTGTCTTCCCAGGAGGGCAGGTGGATCCACCCTTATTTGCCCGGAAAGTCCTGTCCCAAACCCACTGTCTCCAGCCTTTCCTTTAGAGCACTTATCTCCATCTGATAAACCCTGTTTGTTTACTTGTTTATGGTCTATCGCCTCCGCAGGGCAGGGCCTTGTCAATTTTGCTCACACCACTATTCCTAATGCCTGAAACAGTGCCTGGCACTCGGGGCGGGGGGTGGGGGGGGAGGTGGGGGAGGGCGGGGGGTGGGGGGGGAGGTGGGGGAGGGCGGGGGGCAGTGGGAGAGAAAGAGCTGAATTGGAGGAAAGAATGTGGATGGCATGATGGTGCTAAAAACTATTGCGAAGCATCTCAACCCGTCTGCAGATATCCCCCGGGGAGCGCTGGGGCCTGCAGTCAGTCACTCAGTCGTGTCCGACTCCTTGCGGCCCCCTGGACTGTAGCCCACCAGGCTCCTCTGTCCGTGGGATTGTCCGTGGGATTCTCCAGGCCAGAATACCGGAGGGCATCTCCTTTCCCTTCTCCAGGGCATCTTCCCGACCCCAGGATCGAACCCAGGTCTCCTGCGTGGCAGGCAGACTCTTTTCCTCTCTAAACTCTGCCTCCTCACTTGCAGAGGGCGGGTGCGTGCTCTCCCTGCTCTGGTCCTGAGTACACAGCCACACACTGTCCAGTGCGGACGCAGCGGTGAGCAAAGCTGCCCAGGGTCTCTCTGCCTCGCAAGGGGGGTTTCCGTCACCAGCAGAAAATCCTTCGTGTAGGGCCACACGGTGACAATGCAGCCTCCTGATTAAATCTCTTCTGACTCTATGCCTGCTTAGGAGGAAATGAGAATCGTTACTTTGATGACAGACCAAATGAAAAATAATTCAGTCCTGCTCACAGGAAGTGAGCCCTACGCCCGACTTTCACCCTTTATCCTCTCCCCTAACTGGCCTGTCTCTCTCATCAAATTGCTTCTAGGTTCTCCAAATGCTATGCTCCAACACTTCGGCCACGTGATGCCAAGAGCTGACTCATTGGAAGAGACCCTGATGCTGGGAAAGATTGAAGGCGGGAGGAGAAGGGGATGACGGACGATGAGATGGCTGGACGGCATCACTGAATCCACGGACATGAGTTTCAGCAAGCTCTGGGAGTTGGTGGTGGACAGGGAGGCCTGGTGCGCTGGAGTCCATGGGGTCGCAGGGAGTCGGACACAACTGAGTGACTGACAACATGCTAAATAAAATACAGTTGGCCTTCATGTCTGAAGGTGTTGCTGCTGAGAGTGCTAGTTTTATGCTAAAATGTTTGCCGTCAGCAAACAGTCATGGCCAGTGAATCCCAGGCTAGCCCCTAAGCCTTGGCCAGCTTCCTCTTCACCCACTGGACAGGGGTGAAGGCTCGTTTTCCTTTTCCCCTCGGTTTTGCATTTAGCATATTTATGAGGAGCGAGGATGGCCTTTGTAATTCGAGCCACAGGTAGCTAAAAGGCCTTAATTCTACAGGCCGGAAATAGTTTTTGCCCTGAGTCCTAACTCTACGGGCTGTGAAGCCTTTTGGTGGAAGGGGAAGACTTTCTGTCTCACATCCTGTTCTCCGCTGCTGCCTGACTGCGGCACCAGTGAAGGGGAAACTTGTATCTTTGGCTACAAAAATACAGATGTGACTGGTGTCACCCGGCGGACAGAAAACCTGAAAACTCCCAGGGACTCTGGGACTCCTATTTCCAACATCCCTGCTTGTCAGAGGGGGAACCCAGGTCAAGCAGTCTGCTGCAAAGCTCAGGTGCTGTGATGCATGCAAGCATCCTGACGTCCCTGCCATCCTGATGCTTTCACGGAAACATGATTATCCTCTGAGTGGTGCAGGGGGCAGGGAGGGAGACAGAGAAAGAGAAAGAATTTCCACGGAAGGCCTGCATATGACTCTTCTGATGCTATTCGCAGTTATGATTTGCAAATTACTTTTCAAAATTACTTCTCTCAAAATACCCAGACACCTGGCCACAGGCTGCCAAGCAAATGCTAAAATAGGCCCTTGACCAGCTCACCCCAGGACTTCACCACTCAGCTGCCTTTGACCACAGATGATCTCTGCCAAAAGAAATACGAACAGCTCTGGGAAATGATTACTAAAGTTGGGATGGGTCCAAGCTTTTGAAAAGTGATGGTCAGTTGTTTGGAATATCCCATGGCCAGGACGTTTTTCTCAACAAGTCAGCTCTGTGTAATGAAAGCAATTAGGAGAAATTCAGATGGGCCCACAACTCTATCTCTGCCTAATATGGGAATAATAATTAACTGCCCTGAATCGGAGTGCTGGCTCACAGCTGATGATTCACCTTTCAAGTTGTGCAAAGAAAAGGTCAGACCTTTTGTAAAGCAATTTAATGGTGTGTATCAAGAGTCATAAAAATGTCTGTTCCCTTTGACACAGGAAGCTTACTGCTGGAAACCGGCCTGCAGAGATGAGCCAAAAGAAAAAGATGTTCCCTACAAAATCTGAAACAATCTAAGTGTCCAATAACAGGAAATCTAATTATGGTGCCCTTTTCTTATGAAACATTACAGAGCCATTAACGGGAATTAAGAAGAGTGTCATGATATGGGGATGATGCCGGGGTCAACATGACGGTCGGACACGGTAAGATCATTCGGGCACCCGGCTCGAGGCAGGAAGTGCAGGCCCTTGGATGGGGAATCCGTATGCAGGCCCCTCCCACTTCCAAAGAGGCCTGGTCTGTGAAAGTCTCTGGGCCCGCCCCCTACAGCCACTGCACGCTCTGGGAGGCCAGTAAGCCCTGCCTAGTCTCGACTTTGGATCCTGGACCCAAAGGGAGGAAAGTCCACAGCGGTGAGACCTGTTTTGACGTTTGTTTCTCAAAAGCAGACTTTTCACCCCCCGGGAAGAGCAGCTTCCTCTGGGACCCATCAACCGCTCTCCTCGGGGAGGTGCAGAGGAGGGGATGCAGAGAGCGGATTCATCGTCTGTATGGACAGGGCAGGAAGGGGGCAGTGCAGGGAGGGGCCCTGACACTACAGTGGCGTCCACACAGAGGCCGGTCACCAGGTTTCCACATGAAGTGTGACCGTGCACATCTGCTACAAAAAGCACTAAGGGTGGGGGATCTACTAAATTCTGTAGGTTTGTCTTAGAGTCTTGAGCTCTTTGAACTCAGGTATCTTAGAAGAACACCTATGGCTCAGCCAAGGCTTAGGAAGCCCAGACACAGTCATCCTGCTGTGTCAGTATGAGTCCCTATTGACAATCATTGATGGATGTGACTTACACGGTTTCAAATGAGTGTTTTTCCACTAGTTCTTCCAAGGGAAAACTTGAAATTCTCCGGGATCTCTTCTTATCCGTGGAGCTCTTCCTGAGCCGTCCTGCCTCTGTTGCTCAAAAACTGCTGTGACCTTGGGTCAAGGAGACACTGGTGCTGGCACTGCTCAGAAAATGTGCTTCTCGCACTAAAACAGCCACTTACGCAAGAATGTGGAAATGATTTATCTCTCGATGTTTACAGCTGATCTTCCTGCTATGTCAGGACCGCACAGTCCGTCAGGGACAAGTGGTTACACGCTCCCAAACAAAGAAGGACGCTCGAATGGCCCAAGTGTTGAGTATCCAACACACCCGAACCACCTTAATAAAAGTTACATTACCCACACCCCAAAGAACACAACCACCAACAATAAAAATACAAAAACAAAATTTGTTTTTGTCCACACGGCATTCGGGACCTTGGTGGCGCTAGTGGTAAAGAACCCGCCTGCCAACGCAGGAGATGTAAGAGACACGGGTTCGATCCCTGGATTCGGAAGATCCCCTGCAGAAGGGAATGGCAACCCTTCAGTGTTCTTGCCTGGAGAAGCCCACAGACAGAGGAGCCTGGCAGGCTACGGTCCCTGGGGTCGCAGAGTTAGACACGACTGAAGCGACTGAGCACGCACACATGCGTGATCTTAGTTCCCAGACCAGGGACGGAACCCGAGCACCTGCAGTGGGAGCTCCAAGTCCTACCCGCTGGGCCACCAGGGAATGCCAAAAAACGTTTAAGTGCTAAGAGCAACAGAACATAAAATACATCCATTTACGTCACATACAGACTGTCTTCCACATATGATGTTAAGCAGTGGCATTGCAGGATATGAGGATAAAATCAGAAAGGAAAAGAAAAGGAATCAAGTGTCATAATCAGAGGCTGCTTATTTTCCAGGAGCAATGGCACCCCACTCCAGTACTGTTGCCTGGAAAATCCCGTGGACGGAGGAGCCTGGTAGGCTGCAGCCCATGGGGTCGAGAACAGTCAGACATGACTGAGCGATTTCACTTTCACTTTTCACTTTCATGCATTGGAGAAGGAAATGGCAACCCACTCCAGTGTTCTTGCCTGGAGAATCCCAGGGACAGGGGAGCCTGGCGGGCTGCCGTCTGTGGGGTCGCACAGAGTCGGACACGGCTGAAGTGACTTAGCAGCAGCAGCAGCAGCAGGTTTACTATAAATGTGTGCAATAACGAATGGATAAATGCACAGATAATAGAAACACGGTTTGCAATGTGAGGCTGTGGAAGCACTCGGACCTGCCTTCACAAGTCGGAAGACAGAACCCACCCCAGAGAGGACTCTGCGTACACACCGTATTCAAAACCTGGGTGTTAAAATTCAGGTGCAGATGCTGCCTTTAAAAGGCAGAGACAATATTAGGGGCTAAGGAGGCCATCTCTGTAGACTGGGTCACGTTCGAGTTTCACAAGGCTCTCGGTCACAGCGACCACCAGGCCTTGAGCGCACGCCCAGCCCCCGGCCAGTCCCACCTAAACCTCCTGTGCCCCTAATTCACCGTCTCCCCTCTGAGCAGTGGGCTCCGAGGCTGCTCGAGGACGCCACCGTCACTCCTCCTGGGGTCCTGTGTAAAGCGCCCCGAACCCCTGCCCGGCTCAGGTCCTGGGCCCCTCCTCCCAGCACTCATCACAGTCCGGTTATCTCGTTTGCTGTTCTCCATCTGTTACTCCCACCGGAACGTCGCTCCCCGGAGAGCAGACCCTTGCCGTCCTACTTTATCAGCGTCTTCCAGCACCTGACACAGTGCCTGGGACCTGGCAGATATTCAAACTCTTAAGAATGAATGAATGACTAAAAGAATATGGACCCAAGGGTGAGGCAAACAGCTTATCAGGAGCTCCAGGAAGAGCTGTGCAAACATGCTCTCAGACCGCTTACTCTCCCCTGCTATCTGTTTTTAAGTGAGATTTAGAAAGAGGCTAAATAATTTACTTTATTCTCCATGGAGGAACCATCCAAGTCTTCCCACTGAAGGCAGATTCTAAGAAAGACCCAAACAGTTCAAAGTGCTCTCAAATTTAAGTTATGGCCTACATTCCTACAAGTGTATATATTTTTTAAAATTAATGTATTAAAACCTGCCAAGATTCCAGCTATAGCATCGCCTCCAAGTCTATTCAACTTACCAAGTAAGTATAAAGGTCCCGTCCTGCTTCTCATTATCATGGCTATAGTGAGCATAACCCAACCCACTAACTCGACAGTGAATCTGTAGAAACCCAAGATTTCTTCTTTTTGCCCTGAGTGACTTTAGGGTACTCTAATTTTTCATTATGTCTGGATTCTCAGGAAAGGATGTTACCTAACGGGACCTTTTCTTAGAAATGGGAGCTTCAACGTCAGCCTAACTTCACTCTGTTCTGGTGCCACTGAGCGCAGTGCACTCACTCTGCCTTCCCTGAGCTGTGGACTGAAAGAAGGAAAAAAGCATTTCATTTAGGGGGAGATATGGGCATCGCACCAGACTAAGTGCATCACTCCAGCTAAAAAAGATTTTTTTTTTTTTGGCCACACAGCTTGTGGGTTTAGCTCCCTGACCAGGGACTGAACCTGGGCCACCACAGTGAAAACCCCAAGTCCTAACCACTGGACTGTATAGATGTATGGATGTGAGAGCTGGACCATAAAGAAAGCTGAGCACAGAAGTGATGCTTTTGAACTGTGGTGTTGGAGAAGACTCTTGAGAGTCCCTTGGACTGAAAGGAGATCCAACCAGTCCATTCTGAAGGAGATCAGTCCTGAATGTTCATTGGAAGGACTGATGCTGAAGCTGAAGCTCCAACACTTTGGCCACATGATGCGAAGAGCTGACTCACTGGAAAAGACCCTCATGCTGGGAAAGATTGAAGGCAGGAGGAGAAGGGGACGACAGAGGATGAGATGGTTGGATGGCATCACCCACTCCATGGACATGAGTTTGAGTAAGCTCTGGGAGTTGGTGACGGATGGGGAAGCCTGGTGTGCTGCAGTCCATGGGGTTGCAAAGAATCAGACACGACTGAGCGATTGAACTGAACTGAACCAGTGGACTGAGGGAATTCCCAAACATAATTTTAAATTGCATGCACAGTACACATTCTACTGGAGGTTTTGTGCTTTACGCTTTACCTCTTCCATGTTGCCAGATACTTCACGTTTATACTTTTCAGTGGTGGATATTTCATGACAAATCCCATAATTTTTTCTTTTTAATGCTCCTTCTGTGGGACACGAGGTATGACTTATGTGTAGGGAGATCATCAAAAGGAACACCACACACATCTGTCAGATTCTAAAGCAAATTCTTGGACTGAGGGATCCAATCAGAGAACACAAACATTTTCACATCTAGATCACATTTCAACCCAGACTTCGGCTTTGTTCTCAGAAGCATGAGTAATCTGGGTGTTCCTCGAAATGCAGAATGAGTATAAAAACACTATGGTTTTTGTTTATGTCAAGAAAAGCAGTGGAGAAACAGGAAAGGGGTCAGCCATATGCAGTGGCTGGTCCACCCAGCCGGGCATTTCTGGGGAGTCGAGGCGCTCTGGGACGGCTTACGAGCTACGCCCTCCTTAGCGCCATTCTGCAGTAATTATTCACAAAACTATCCCGTATACCTTCTCTTCGGAAACCGGCTGAGAGGTGCTGGCTGTACCCCCTGATGGCCGGGACATTACCACCCTCATCCCTGCGGCCCCGGGCTCTGCCGTACACGTGCGACCCGCTCCGCTTCCTGAATGCTAACAACAATGAAGGAGGTCTGAACTCACCACACACGTGTAAGTCAGACACAATCCTTGCTTTTGCACTCAGCGAATCTTTACTTACCTACTGATCTGGTCTTTGACAGATCTCTTAGTCAGAACACATTTCAAAGAATGTCAAAAGGTGAGCCCTCCGGGAAGGTCAAGTTCAGATCCTTCCCCTCCCTGAGGTCCAGCCACATTCAACTTGATGGAGCCTGCCCCGCCCAGCCCGATACCCTGACACACGGCCACACTCCTTGCTGAATGTTTGGTATGTTTCTATTCCCTAAAGGACCAATCTCTACACAGGAATATTAAAGATAAATTTAACTGGAAGAAATAACGTAAGAAACAGCCGTGGTGCGCATCACAAATAGCTCCCTTTGAAGGAGGTGGAGGAAGGGAGTCACGGCGTGAGACGACCGGACTACCATCCCGGAGGAAACACCGGGCCCGTGAGCGCCTCTCCACAAGAGACGTGCGAGCCAAACACGGCTCATCGCGGGAGCCACACAGCGACCCGGGGTGATCAGGCAGCCAGCGCTCGGGGAGAGCGGGAAAGAAAGCCCAACAGAGGAGCTGACACGACAAACAGAAAGCTTTGTCCAGTTGCTTTACAGTCTGTGGCTTCTAGTTCCCACAAGTAGGTCGGTAGTGGAATTCCGCATAAACCACCTTTAAAAGAGTGCACTGAGATTCCTAGGAAGGTTTCTAACGCAAAAGCTCTTGGGGATTTCAGCAAACTTTACACTTTTCTCCAGTCCGTGGATGACTCCACCCAGTTACACATCACCAAGTTCGGGGCAACCTGTCTCCAGCCACGCAGCGTGTTCCGCATACGCGATACCCCCACGTGGCTCTGGGTAACTAGTGCATGCTGACAGCGTGTGAAAAATAAAACCAAGGTGACGCTGCAGCTCCAGCGAGGACAGAAACTAGAGCAGGACTCCAGCTACGTTGCACAAGAGTGTTAAAGAATGTAACACATCACCTCTACTACAGACAGAGGCTGTACACAAGTATGAGTTTCCATCACATTCTTTAATACTCATGTGGTTAGAGAGAAATCCCATTCAATATCACGTGACAACCCTCAATGGGAAAAGAATTTGAAAAAGAATAGATGCGTGTGCATGGAGGGTTGGATCACACTGCTCTACACCTAAAGTAACACAACATTGTGAATCAAATGTGCTCCATACAAATAAAACATTTAAAAAGGACAAACTTAAAAAAAAAGAGAGAAAACCATGTTGGATCACTCTCTTTAATAATTTTTTTTTCCTTCAAAAAGGTACAGGATTCATTGCCATACACAGAACCATCCCAGAACTATTCTAGAATTTAGAAAAACTCTGAAGATAGCCTAAGCACCCTGTAATATGTTGTCTCTGTGCGTCTCAGAGGAACGAGCACAAAGACCAGAAGTTGCTGGGTTAGCATATTAACAAAGATCTACCAACAATCACAAAGGTGAATTTATATTCCACACTAGCTCCAGATGGAACAAATACTATTCCAACTAAATCGTGAGGGTTAAGTTTAAAGAAACTTTATATTAGCTTATTTTTAAGCAGATAGTAATATTCCAACTAGAGCGACCATGTAGCAGTTTCTCTGTAACTTAAGGTCGAAGCTGCTTCTGTTTCTGACAACACGGACACTTCAGGAGGCTCTGGCCACTTCCTTTCTGTTGTCTTTTGCAGAGCTTGAATCCCTACATGTGCATGTATCGATGCAGACACATTAGAATGCACAAGTACACACAGACTTGGGCAGAAAACCACCCACAATCCCATCACCCAGACATAACACAGCCAGCCCTTCTAGACTTTTCTTTACGTGCTCGTTCTTAGAAAAAGAAAAAGGAATGATCCTATACTTTATTTTACAGCTCCTTGCTTCTTTTTTTAAGAAACTGAATCAATATCGAGCATTCTCCCATTTCTATGAAATCCCTTTTTTAAGCACTGGGCGGCTTACGGGATCTCAGTTCCTTGACCAGGGACTGAACCCAGGTCACGGCAGTGAAAGCACAGAATCCCAGCCAGAAGGCCACCAGGAACTCCTCCCAAAAGCATTTCTAACGAGCGCACTCTAGAAATAGAGAGGGCTGGTCGGCTCGTCTGCACATCTAGAACGCTTCCACCTCCCACTTACAGGCCGTGCTGGGACGAGCATCACTGTCACATCCACAGTGCTCCCACGGAACTCACCCCAGGATGGTAACTGGTAGCTCAAATGCTCTATGAATATTGTAAGACTTTTGACATAATTGACCTCCAGCAAAATTATACTAATTCAAACAACTGGCTGTATGGGACAGGTTAGTCCATTTCAAAGGGATGGGACATTAACGGTGTGTTTAACTTGCATGATGTCTTAAATCAAAACGCAGGAAAAACCCATTAACAAAAAATGCCAATAAACCTTCAAAATAATCATGAAAATGCAGAGGAAAAGGACTGAATTTCCCCTTAATCAAAATGGCAACGCTTCTCAGAAAGAACTATCTGGAGTTGGTGAGACCGGGCATAACCTGGGCACTTTCTGACAGTGAAGCTGAGAGAGCACGCGCACACGTTTCTGGAGGCGAACTTAGCGGTGTCAGAACCTTGAGAATCTTCCAACTCTAACCTACACTTACAGACTCAGTGCAGTAACAGAGAGAGGCACAAACAACTACACACAAAGGCATCACAGCTTTATATATTTCATCATCACAACAGTGAAAAATTACCAACAACCAGTAACAGGGAAGCAACAAACCAGATTTTTAAAAATACACAGAAAAATCATAAAAAGGACAAAAACTAGGGAAAACTGAAAGGAAATATGACAAAATGTTAATTAAAAAGTTTTCTAAATGTTGAATGTTTTTTTTTTTTTATATCTTCCTTCTTCTTAGCAATGAACATTTGTTATCTTGATAACCAGAAAAAGCAAAAGAAACTTACATATAAACTTTTTTCTTTTGGTAAGGTAAAAATGCTCCCAAATCCCCTTTCTGTTCTAGAGTTTTATCTTCTGCATCTTGGCTCATACTGTTAATGGACTCTGTGCACCTACAGGGTTATAACTTAAAATATGTTTGCTTCTAAATGCTGTCCTATGATCTCTAGAGGGTTCATGAAAGTATTTAAAATTTGTTTTTCTTTAGGATGAGATGATTTATATGAGCTTTTAACAGCATAGTAACTTAGCAATTAAGGCCCACCTATGGCACGTGTAGCAATAAAAGATGTTTTCCTTGCACAAGGACAATCAAGTGTGACAGAAGGCTGGACACAAGGAAGAGAATTGGTTACTTATTCTCCAGCTCACTGCCCTGTGCAGCAGGCATCTGGAAACAGAGCAAGGAAAGGGGATTGGGAAGAGGCCTTTGGGGTTATTTGTTCATTCGTTAGAAACATTCAGAAGCTGCCCTGAGATGCTGGCGTAAAACCTAGAGTCGCAAACGCCCGTTTCTCTCCCTCATTCCCGCTAAGGGATAAGATCCAGGCAGACACATAAGACAACTCCATCATTCAGGGAAGGCATGCTCCTCACTTTCCAGAACACATTTTTCAAGTTATCAGTTGGGTTTTAGTGGGTCCCCTCCAGCACCTTTTAAAAGATGAAATAAAATATATCAGAGGGCGATAACAAAGATGTGTGTGTGTGCACACTCAGTCATGCCCAACTCTTTGTGACCCCGTGGACTGTCACCCACCAGGCTCCTCGGTCCATGAGATTCACCAGTCAAGAATACTGGAGTAGGTGCCATTTCCTCCTCCAGGGCATCTTCCTGACCCAGGGACCGACGCCAGGCAGATTCTTTACCACTGAGCCACTTGGGAAGCCCAATACTGAAGACATGTTGTATGAAAACTGTATCTGCCATCTGATTTGTATCAGGTGATGGACGGTGCCGTCACGGGGAGAGTTTGAAGGCTTCTTCTATTCTAATGTAGTGAAGAAACAGTGAAACCAACATTCTCCCCCACCCCTGATCAGACTGAAACCCCAAATCAAGTATTCCTGGAAAGTATGAAAAAGTAACGTGGGGCAGAAGGATCCCGTAGTTATGCCCTAACCTAACCTGAACCCCAAACCACAGGAAGTGTTGGCAGCGCGGCCACACGGAGCCCTGGTCTGTTTGTTGACGCTTGGTTCCCCTGTGACACCGTAATTACACAGACTGCGGTGCTGCAAACCCCAGGCTCTCTGCGCCCTACTCCTGGCCAGACTGCTCCTTCAAAGCCTCCCTTTGTGAACTGGACGCACAGCCCAGATGAAACTCTCCAACCCAACCTCCTGCGTTCACTGCAACCTCTCTCCCCGCGGCCTTTCAAGAGGAGGCTTTTCTCCACTCACTTAACACTCACAGGGCACCTGCCACAGGCCCGGCCCCGAGGCAGGGACAGAGTGACCGGCAGGGCCCGTCAGCCTGTGCTGGGCTCCCGCAGGGACATACACCTGCCTGTCGTGGGGTAGGGGCAGACTCTGAGAGAGGCGACCACCGCGGGCCGAGGGCCCTGCAGGAAGTTTGGGGTTTACCTTAGCCGAGGAGCAACACTGAGTCCTTCTAGATGAGACAGACTGCACGGTGGCAAAACGGAGGCTGGGAGGAGAGGAAGACAGTTAGTGGAGAGACCAAGGGACTTTTCTTGGGGTGACTGAGAACCCAGCCACCTGCTGAAACGGGGAGAATTCGGAAGGATCGGGTTTGGGGGCTGGGAGGTCTCACCCCTCTGCTTTCTAAAAGCTTTCTGAAAGCTCCCCTCCTGTTTTGGGCCCCAGGGCGTCTGGCTCCGGCCCTGCCCACGTGTCTCTTGGTGGGTCTCCCAAGCATCTACAGGCCCCAAAGGGAATGCTCTAGAAAGGGCTCCTCTCCTCGCCAAGTCCTGCCATGCTCCTGGAAACCCTCTGGATCCGAGGGGCTGCCACCCATGCCCTCACCCCTCCGAGTTCCTAACACCCCGCTCGGCACCGTCCGACCGGCCCCCACAGCAGGGTCGGCCTCTGGACTAAACCCCGCTGCCTCGGCCTCCACCTCCCGTTCCATCCGACCCACACCCGCGGCTCTCCTGCCCCAGGGCTCTCTCCTCTCCCTGCCCGTCTGACATCCTTCCCCACGGCAGTTCCGTCCTGCCGCCTGGCCAGGGGGTGCCACCTGCCCCGCGGTCGCGGTGGTGCCCAGGCCTGGCCTCCTTTCCTCGAGGCCATGCTGCCTGCCTGACGTCCCCAGCCCCTGCCCCGGAAACTCCCAATCCCCCCTCATCACTCCGGGCTGCTGCCCTCTGTCACTTGACTTTAACTAAGGTCAAGAGGAAGGGCCACGTCTGAGTCTTAGCTTCTCCATCAGCTAGTGGAGCCTGGCACGCAGTCCGACTGTTACAGGTGATACCCTACCTTGAACATGGACATACTGAAAGGGAAGTGATTCTTGAGTTGAAGAGTGACGTCATCATTTTAGCTCTTTCACCAAATTCACCTAGTCTGTTACGTTTGACTGGAAACACCGCCCACCATGAAAGGGACATAAAACTGGCTTCTCACTTTCGGGGACTGGCTTCACGTGGATCTACTTTTGCTCCCCCTGCAACCAGGGGCGTAAATCTGCAGCATCCCTGGCTGGTTAGGATCCACTTGGCAGCACAGAATACTGAATCATCGACTTGTTAGAAACGTTAAGGTATGTTTCCCTTTTTTGGGCAATTTTAAAATAAAAAGCTAATATTGAAAATTATTAAAAGTGTGTGGCATTAAACCTGCTAGAAAAGACTGATGTCTGTGTTATCAGCATGTTCAAGTGGGAAGTCTCAAAAGTGAGGCCAACCTGTTACACGGAACTATGATATTACTATTCATCTTATACAGGTATCTGAAGCAATTTGTTTTGCTAGAAATTCTCAACTGTCCTAGTTGAACTAAATCCTTAAGCAATAAAAAGTATGAGCTGCCTCTTAATGAGATAATGATGACAAGGTGCTGGTTTGCATTGAGAAGCACCTATATCCTCCAAGATGAGGTGTTTTATGCCTGACATCCACTCGTGTGGAATACTGAAGTCAGACCCCAAATACTAGCAACAAGTTTTGTTTTCCTTTCTACTATTTGTGGGGAAAGATTGAGTGGGAGAGCTGACTATATAATGAGAAGTCCCAGAAAAACCAGTCATCAGATTATCATCCCAAGCAGCAAAAAACCACGTGACATTTTTGTTTTTAAAAATATTCTCTATCTTCAATTTCCCAGTTCATCCTCTAAGCAAGTCTTAAACAGCTTCAGAAAGATTCAATAGACGACAAATCAAAAAATACAGTTAATGTGTAATAAACACTAGTTTCTACTCTTGACTATGTCATTTTCTATTTTCTCTCTAAATTAGTTATTCTGAAAACAAACTGCATGGTATTATAAACAACCCTGATACCATTATACAACTCCCTTTTCTAAGAAAATTGTATTTTCTCTTATCTACTTATTAGTATTTATTAAGAATGCTGTGATGAATAACAAGAAGACAAATTTCTCTATAAACTGTTATATTTTGGGGAAACAAAATGCGGAAGGTGGTCATAATTATACTAAATTTCCTTTATATTCATCATGCCAATGGAAACCACAAAAATAATCCAACATTGTAGAGATAGAAAACAATTTACTTTCTCATGTTCTAAAATGTCCTTTCCTCAAAAAACCTTTTCCAGTGTACAAACTGCAACATTAGCACTATCCGCTATACACACTGCGAACTGCCCACACGGCTGAGCACAGCGGCACCAACACCGCCGCGGGCTGGGATCACAACAGGGATGGGCAGAGTCTAAGAAAGGGTGAAAACAGAAACCTTCACTCCCATACATCCACTCAGCACACTTCTGCCAAGTCAACCTCTTTCAAGTAAGGCCACAGGCCTTACCTGTCACAGAGCAATTTCCTGTCCCCTCTCTGACAGTCACAGCAGTCCCGAGACCCAGGCAGGCACCCATTTTATACTTACGGGGAGAAGTCATCCAGAACAGCTTAGCAGAGGCTCGAAGCCCTGCTGCCAGGAGCTGCTCAAAGAACTCACGCCTCTGGGACCTGGGGCTCGAGCTCTGTCTGTCCATTTCCTGGAAGCCCGGCACCAGCTGGGCAGGGAGCCCCATGGAAGGTGGAGGGGGTCTGGGCTGGGCTACACTCACACGGCCGCTCTGCCCTTTCCACCGTCTCTGTTCACCAGTAAGATGAGGGGATTATGATCCTGCCTTCCAGGCTTGTCGGGAGAACTAAATGAGGCGAAGTATGCCAGCTCTTATACAAAGTAGGTGTTCGGTAATTGGTAACGGCCCACCACCACAAAAGCCAGCAGAACCTCAGGAACGGGGTTCTTCACCCAGTTCAGGACACGTGCTTGGGGTGACAGGGCACACATCAATCGGGCTCCTGGGGGTTCACGCAGCTCCAAAATCAGACATTCGGGCCGATGGAGCACAGTTCCAGGTCACCTGTAATAACCTGCTCCTCCCAAGATGACAGGCCCCCTCCCTGCTCCATGCATGTCCAGAACGGCTGCTGATCTGAAGCAGTGATTTGCACGCCTCACGAGAAGGGGTTATCAGATAACACACACAGCTGAAGGCTGGTCTTTAAGGGACATTTCCTTTTTAAAGAGAAGAGAGTCTTGGAACAAAAGGGAGATTAGTTATCTCTTCCTTCACTAGTTTGTGTTTTGATGCTTTCAATATAAACATGAAATTAATATAAATAAGGAATTTTAGCTAACTACAAATAGATTTATTCTCATTAAAGAAACTAGGCTGATCCCAAACTCTGAATATCACATAATAATCCTAAACCCATCACCATGGTGAGCCAGAAATTGTCCAGCATGCACCAGAATCGTTATAGTGCTGAGTCAAATCTCCAGATGCCTCTAATACTCCATCAGCGATTTTAATTTAAAATTTAAGAAGCAGGAAGTTCCTTCAATTAACTAGTATCACTGTCAGATAAAACAATGAGAGTAACTGGCTTTAAAACAAGCTTAAAAATGAAATCACTGCATCAGGTAGGCCCAAGGAGGCTTTTGAGCAAAGCTTCTGGGTAAAAATCACCCCGTCTTTGACCACACACAGCCCTGTACGCATCTCTTACACAGAGACTGGTCAGGTCATCTACATATTCCAGGAGCTCCCCTGGCCTGCTCCCTGGTCACCTCAATAGAGGCGGCCTGAGAGACACGTTCTGTGCTGGGAAATCTTTGCTGTGGGGGATGTCTAGCGACATCCCTGGTCTCTTTCCACAAGACGCCAGGAGCAGACAGCCTGGCTCCAAGCTGTGACAACTGCACCTGTCTCCAGAAACCCCCCATCATCCCCCAGAGGGCAGAACAGCTCCGGGCTGGGAACCATTGCCTCTCCTGTCTCTCCTTGGGCGTCGCAGTGCATGGGGCGCGACCTGGCAGGTTAAGGAAGGTCATCAGCTCCAGCCCCTGGGCTGGAGCTCCGTGCGCCGTTTCACAGACAGGAAACTCAGGTTCAGACGATGAAGTCACTTCACTCCCATCCAACGCAGAGCCTCACTGCTAAGTCACGTCCAGCTGTAAAGTTTTCTATCTGGACCTTTCCATAAGGCCAGAATACCCCTGATGAGAGAAGGCACAGTGCGGCGGGGTAGAGTTCCAAACAAAACAAGCCCCACCAGACTTAGAATCACCAAGGGGTTTCACCACTTCTACCCAATGTGCGGCCTCCCCCGGGTCTCTATGCCTCACCAGGGATGTGGAAACGTCGGGCCCACCCCCAGCACAAGGCACGCGTGCCGACACCCGGGTGTGTCAGCCCTGCGGTCTTACACCCCCACGCGGGACAGCAGCCCCTGCGGGCCTTCCTCCCCCAGGGCCCCCTCCCACCTCCCACACCCCCCGCCAGGCCTCCCTGACTCCCTGCAAGCACACACCCCAGCCCGCAGCCTGCGACGCGCCCGGCCGCCCCGCTCCCCTACTGGGGTGCAGGGCACTCTGTCCTTTATCTCTAACCGCCCAGGACGCTGCCTGGCACCCAGGCGTTTGACTGGTGGATTGACTTTAAAAGCTAAGCCGACTGTAACGGTGGTGGCGACGGACGTCACCGTGTACCGCGTGTACCAAGTCACCACGCTGCACACCAAAAGCGAGGACAAAGTGACATGTCAACTAGGCTCAGTTTATTTAAAAGGTGAACAGAGGAAACCAGAGAAATTCCAATTAAGTCCCTGCGGGGTCGGGATGGAGTTTGATTCTCCCATCGAAGGGAAGCCAAGGAGAAAGTGTGGGAGCCTCAGTGGAAGTCTTAGGGCAGCGCTCCGCAGACATCCTGGAGGCCCTGGCTCCGCTGCATCTTCGACTCGAAGGCCCAGGTGGGCAGGGCTGAGACGCTGCGGGTCTCACATGCCCAGGTGATGCCCACGGCGCAGGTCCACCTTGCACAGCCCGCCCCGGGACAACCACACAGGGCACCTGGGCAGGGTCTTATCAACGCTGCTCCGAAAGGAGACTCGGGGCCACGGAAGACTAACCAGAGTGGCCTGCCCGTGGAAAGCACACTCGTGTGTAACTCTGTACCGCCTGCCTTCTAGCTTCAAAGGCCAAGGAGGTGCACAGAGAGCCTGCGCATCCCAGACTAAGCAATCCCAGGTTTACACGACATCTTGTCCACAATGTGATGACCATCTATATACATTTTGGTCTTGTTTGGGCAGTAATATACTGGAATCTGTAATATTTAAAAATATTAAGCTTAATTCCTGATTACCATACAATAAATACTGATGATGAATGTGTCTCATTCAGTGAGGGATAGCAAACGCTCTTTTCCACAGTCACTGAATGCCGCAGGACTGCTTCAGCATCACCTACGGAGCAGGGGACACGG
This sequence comes from Bos javanicus, assembly GCF_032452875.1. Lineage (NCBI taxonomy): Eukaryota > Metazoa > Chordata > Mammalia > Artiodactyla > Bovidae > Bos > Bos javanicus. The sequence continues at coordinate 79,828,841 of NC_083883.1, forward strand.
CAGGCCCAAGAGCAGGCGGCCGTCCTCAGTCTGAGGTAGCAACAATGTAACTGTGACTAAAATTAAGAGCAGCACTGAGCATCACCATCTCCAACTTACAAAAGCAGGTTTGCCTCTGAGAGCCTCTGTAACAGGAGAACGCTCCCTTTAGTTTTATTACAAAAGGCAACTTTAAGTAAGCAATGCGCAACTATCAAAATGTCTTTAAAAAAAATTACCCCTAATTTAAAATCAAGTGATGCTATATTTCTAACAGAAAAAAATGACTAAAACTTATATTATTTATGGATTAATAAGTTTCAGCTAACCAAGATGTTTGATAGAAAAAAAATGACAGGAAAATCACAGAATTTTTAAGATACCCACTTCCAAAGTGCAAACCAAGTTTATGATTTCTTGGTTCTAATCAAATACCCAATAGTGATTATTCCTAAAAGATAATTCGCTTCACATGTTACTCTCTTCGGTGTTTAACTTTTACCTTCCAACAGAAATTTCTAGAAATGCACTGCAATTTTATCAAGTGAGAACTTTCAGTTTTCTTCAAGATCTTTAACTCACATTTTACCATCAGCCTGACTGGTGCCACCCAACACCTGCGGGTCCCCTGAAAGGTCTCAAGTGGATGTTCTTGAAACACAGGCAGAAACCGTACGTGAACAAAGAATTTCAAACACAGGTGAAGCTCAATTTTCTAGGCATGTTGATCAGAAATGGGTTTTTTCCAAAGCCCAAGTCAAGCTGGGTTCAGGTAGGCAGTGGTTGCTCCCTCTTGACAGGCTAAACTTTCTTCCCCTGTCTTCAGAATCTCAAGAGCTCTGAATATATTAATCTTATTTATTGCTGAGCTACGTACCCACCATCTGTTCTTACTGGTATTTCATCAGAAAATTCTTTCTTTAAGGAATATATTCAGCCCTAGTAATTTGTGTCCTGAATATTTTGTTGGGCAAGGAGTACTGAGGATAAATTTGAGTACCTAAATAACTGTTTACACCTGGCTTTTAAACAAAATCATTAGCTGAAACATGAAAGAAAATTCTACAAATATTTTAAATTTCTTTTCTCACATTCAGTTGCCAAGATTCCAACTGATATTTCAGTACTGAACGTTTTTAACAAACAGTACTTTCAGGCCATTCAAAATGTTTTTGTATTTTAGTTCCAGATGGAGTACTGGTTCAGCTGGGTGGACTGACTGAATATAATCCAGAGGGATCATTGCTTGTTAAATTATAAAACACGCATACAACCTGTCCTCCTTTTCACACGTCATTTACACCAGCATCATCGGCAAAAATACTATTATGTCATTAATAGTCCTCTCCTCTTCTTGCCAAACACCAATTTCAGAGGTTTAGTAAAACTCAGAGTGAACAAAATGAAAGGCTGTGATTTTCTTATTCATTCTATCAGTCTTCTATAGAAAATTTCCCCCAATCTTATTTTGTCTCCACCGTGCACTCCTGCGTCTCCCCGGCAGGAACCCACAGGAACCCACGTCAGCTTGGCACCACTGCCAGTCTTCCCAAGCTGTCTCACTCAGCCCTTCAGGACCCTTCAACGATACGACCAGAGGAAACGCCCTTTAATACCAACCTCCCGGATCCCTCTTCCCTCTACACCTACAGTCCTTCCTTTTCAAAGACGAATCTGCCGTAACAGTTCTAATACTCTGAACATGTTCTGTTCAACGTTTATAGGTTTTTTATATTCACATAAATCCTTACGTTTATGTGAATATAAAATAGGTTTTTTATATTCACATAAATTCTCAGAGTAAACTATGTTAAATCTAGTCATAGCCTGATTATTTTCCTTACTAATTAAGCAATTTAAAACGTTAGCGAGAAATGGGCTCAGATTTTTCTAAACCTTAAAAGATCAGCTAAATTACCAACACCTCTAAGAAAAACACACAGCTAACTATACCAAATGTGACTGAGTATAGAAACACCTACAATATCTTAGTGGACTTCATTAAAAACAAGCTAAACGTCTATAACTTCTGCAGGACTGTCTCCCGAATCCAGAAAAATAAAATTCCACAGTAACTTACCTCACAAACACAACCCTCAACAGTATTAACCCCATTTAAAGATGTTCACTGAAGGTCTACTTACAGCAAAAGTGCAAAGTACTGCAAGATCAAGGTTTTTTTAATGTAATCACTAACAGGCACTTTTACTGTTTGGGCCCCTAAGTAAGAGAGGGCACCTTCAGAAAGGATTTTTCCAGTCCTGCTCTCAAGGTCAAGGCTGTCTACCAGAGTCCCAGAAGGATACCCATTTACAGCTCTCACCACCCTCCATAAAGAAGGAACTCTCAAATGTTTGCACTTGGCTTTCTTGTAGGAAGAGCCTAGTTTATGCACAACCAAACATAAAACAGTTATACTGCTGATCCTGTCACTCAATTTTGCAATCCACTCCTTAAAGAAAAAAAAAACAATCTAAAGTATCACTTTCAGACTTAAAAAATCTGCATCCCCAAAATCAAAACTTGAGTTCCCAACTAAAATTAACTTTCCAATAGATAATGCTTTAAAACAAGATTCTTATTCAAATTAGAAAGAACGGATGAGCCATCACAAGTTAAAATTAAACATTTTGCAATGCAAACCTTAGGGAGTTCCCAACTTTTTACAATCACACTTTTCCACTGTCATAACCAAGTACGCCTTTATATACTGTACTTGTCATTTTTTCTTTCTTTTGTGGGTTGGGAAGGGCAACTCAAGAGCTTTTGTCTTAATCCCTAAATTCTGTGCATATTCACTTCATCACATGTAACAGTAATTTTGACTCTAATCGTTTTGATGAGAAAGTCACTTAAAATTCTCACCAACCAATGGAAGCTATGTGACTTTGAGTTACTAAAGCAAAGATAACAATATATAAACACAAAGATTAGCCATCTTTTTCCTAGTTGGGAATGTAAACACAAGTTCACCACGGTTGTCTGTTATTTATTAATTGCTCCACAATGAACTACAGTTCATACCAAAGTACCCAAGGAAGCCTAAACTGAAAAATCACAAAAGAACTGTTTTCCCATCACAGAGCTCCTTTACCCTCTGATCACTTACCCTCCAGGACCCCCAACAGTACTGGGCTGTTTTACAATCCCTACTTCCCCTTCAAATCCTGTTCCCTCTGGCCTCCATTCTAAGAGATCCCTACCTCTCTCCCTGAACACACCACCTCTCCCCACTTCTCCGAAACAGGCAGCACATTTTCCCCTGTGGAGTGTAAGGTCCAAATCATTACATTTTTCTGTGGCTATTCATCTACATTTCCCAAGAAGATACCTATTTCAACACAAAACATGCTTTATTTACAAGGCTTTTATCTTGCACAGTGTATTTCAACCCAGCTAGTCACTCAGGCTACCTGAGGTACAGGCTTCGTGTTATTAAAAACTCACAATTATTCCTTCCAGACAAACAGGCTGTGGGCTTTCATTCTGGCCAATACACTTATGCAGGAAGCTACTTCCGTGCAAGTGAAGAACCACAGTAGTTGACTGTAGTTATTATGCGCTGTTAACACATTTCTTTGTTGATGGAAAAGACTGAACTATTGTCTAGCCTAGCATCTCGACAGTACTTATTATCAGATGAGAAACTGCAAAGAATTATCAATTCTATTCATTATTTGACCAGCTTACCATAAAACTCTATAGCTTTATGTAACCTGAATGTATTCCATAAATGCTAACAGATAAAAGAAATTTTAATACTGAAAACCACTGTTCCATGCTTTTTAAGTATTGCCTATGTTATTTATACGACAAAAGTTCAATGTTTAAACAGCCTTCTAAAGAAAGGACCCTTAACCTGAATTTTTTTTACCATTACCAGGTTTTGGTGGGGGGGAGTTCTTGTGAGCCTATGTGATGGGCTTGTAAATTTTCATGTGCAAATATATTTCTGCTAATGCAGGGGGCGGGGAGACATCCACTCCATAATGAGCTGCCCAGAGTCCATGACCCTAGAAATGCAATGCAACTCTTCCCAAAGGTTCACAAAGAATTCAAATAGAATCTGCTTATGTTACACTCACACAGTCAATACTTTCTGAAAAAGGAAGAGAGGTAAAAACAAAGCAGAAATAATCTGAAAAATGCATGCCCTCTTTACGGTAACGATCTCCTTTAAAACCATATAATCTCAGAGAATTTGGGGGCTTTTGTAGATCTTTTTTTTTTTTTTTTGATCAAGGGTTAAGGACATAAGAATTCCCAGATGCTGTCTTCATGCTAATGTGCATTTTAAGGAATAAATTATCAAGGAGATAGAGAAATAACAAGTGGAAACTGAAACAACACCGTTGCTCAAAATCTATCAGAAACCGTCTATCGCACTTAGAAGGCACAGCAGGCTGGAGGAGCCCCTCAGAACTGTCCTCGTGAACACCAGACGGCCAACATCCGTGGGCCAGAGCCACGCCGCCTCCCGCGACAACGCGAGGCTGGCAGCACAGCGCTGACGGAGGAGCCTCGCGTCACATCCCAGAGACGAGCTCCTGTCGTCGCGTCTCAGAGCACACAGAGACCGTGGCACTGTGAAACGGCAGTCTTCAGGCGCAGCTCACTAAAAATGGAGCTCTTTAGTCCAGCAGTCAATTCTTTTCTGAGGGAAATTCTCCAGTTCAGCAAGAACTTAGGAATTCGGAAGCTAAGAACTGTGTGGCCTCAGGAGGCTGGACTGCTCAAACTCACGCAGTTCAGGCTTGAACGCTACTCATGACAAGTGACTACGAAACCAGACACCAGAGGTGAACCAAAAGTTATGCCTCTCTCGTCTGATGAGTGTAATACAGAAAAACTATCTGAGGTAGAAATATTTGTAAACTGCAATTTTTAAAAAAACTTGTACAGATTTTTCCCCATTTTTTTTGTTTTCATTATTGAATAAGATAACCTTACAAATCACTAACAGGCAACTGCCAAATTATGGTAGACCTTATCTTGAATTCACAGCAGCGAAGTCCAAATTCAAAGCATATTTCCCTACTTCATACCCTAATATGTGACGAGTAAAATCTTAATTTTAAAATTATCATATTCAGATAGACATTCCATGCAAAGGATAAAAAGGGGGGAGGGTCAGTAGACGAACAAAATTAATGCTAAGGTTAATTAATGTTACGGTTAATCTAGAACACAGAAATAAGTCACCGGTGCAGAAGACATCATGAGTTGGATTTTAACGCAGCATCAGTGAGATTTCACTTAGTGCTCTTGTTCAAGAAAACGACCAAATCTAGGGAATAATCTTGGCAAAGAGAAAACAAATTTCCTTTCCCTAATTAAATGGCTCCATGAGTAGACAGCCTCTCTACAGAGAAATCCACGTTTACGCTTAACATGAATGTATCATTTGTCTACATAGTATGATATACGAAAAAAGCAAAGCCTCAAACACCTATTCTACCCTCTAAATTTCAAAGCATAATTTTTCTCACAGATTTTACACACACATACAATTCTTCCCCTTTATCTTTAAAACTTAACATACATACTAACTTTCAAACCTTTTCTGCATCCTCAGTATTTACATGTCTTGGCTCTCTCCCTCTAATATCTATACTCACAACTTCTTGAAACACTGTTAAACTATGATTTAAAAATGTTTTCTTCCCTACTAAAAATGCTCAGGGCCACCTTCGTATCATACTGTTCTTTCATTACAATCTTCTGGGGTTAAAAAGGATGCACCTAGAACCCAGAGATATTGGAATCTGGTTTAAAATGAAACCTCAATAAGTAATCTCTCTGGAATAATATTTGGGATGGCTAACCGCATTTCCATGTTCTAACTTCCATACTATTAAGTTTCTATTGTTGCATACGCCTCAATTTGAAGAAAATATTCAACCAATTTTCAAGTAAAATAAAACCTAGAAACATAAAACACTCAAGTTAAAAACACAGACATAAAATCCCAGTCCCTAAACTGCAGGTTGTATTACTGACATAAGTATTTTATGAAATGTATTTAAAATAAAAACCTGAAAAATGTGGCTGGATATTAAGTGATATCTCCTTTCTTCGATTTTGTGATTAACAGGTCTTTTATTGGTAGTAAACTAGAGCAAACAATCAGAATAGTACATATGCAGTATTCAGTACACACAATAAAAGTTAAAGGAATTCAAAACCTGTATAAAACAAAACACTGGAGAAAAAAATCATACAGCTCAAGAGATACAGTGGGAAAGGTCCTCTCCATCCTGACTGCAGCTTGTACTCTGCGCCCAACAGGACTGACAGCACTCACCAAGATAACACAGACTTTTAGTGCTGCGTGTATTTAAGAGGATTAAACACGTTTTCTAAGAATCTTGCAATGACAAATAAGTGACACTTTCGCTGGTAAAGCAGACCTTTAAAAGAGGAAAGTGGGGATAGGAAATTAACTATTTTGTAACCATTTTAAATAATTTCTCATTTTCCAAACACTGCTTTCATAACAGAAGTGTTTTACACTTGCACAATATTAATTACTTTATTATACATGGAAGCCTGTGTTAGGCTCATTACACAATAAGACTGCAAACAGCCAGTGGTACTTTTCTGACGTCAGAAGAGTACATAAGACTGAAACATCACGAAAAGTACATAAAAAACTCATCAGCATAAACATCAAAGTACATTAAAAATATAATCAGGAAAAAAATACAATTGCTAAAAAGTGGTTTAGAGCAGAGCCACTGTCTACCAGTGGCCTCAAATGGCAATTAGCGTTCAAAGCAAGTTTGGATGACTTTACAGGACCCTTCTACAATACTGACTAACGCACCCTTTTAACATGTACATTACACAGGCTGCAATTTCACAAAGAGGTGCTGATGTCATTACTTACTAAAGGAGATACTTTAACCCTCACACTGGCTCTGTCACCAGCTGGAATTACCACCTTATTAATATCCACAGCTCCGAGTATGTGGGGCTTTATTATACATGGACATCTGTGTGGGCTGTTTTTTAAAAGGGGGAGGGGGATGTTTGACCTATCGTTTGGTGTTTGGATGCCATAGGCATAGGAAATGCACGACGAATCATGCATTGGAATGTGAATCATTCTAGAATTAAAACTGTTCAGACAGGGAGCAGAGGGAACCAGGAAGGCCTAGAACTCTTAAGAGAGGACAGGTTAAGAACCAAAATAACAAACTCCCCCAGAGTGTGGGTGACATGTAATAACAGAGACAGAGAACAATGTTTTTAGGCCATGTATAAATACCACACACCCCAAACCTCAAAGAATTATGTAATTCCAACTTGGGTTCTAATACTGGAACCAACCAACCACGTGGGTTTTAACACTGTGCCCATCAGCTCTGGATGGAGTCACAGTCTTCTTACTGTGACTGGGATAAGGAGAGGGTGCTTTTTCTTTTCCTTCTCTTATTAAAGCTATCATTCCAGGCTTTGATCAAAGATCCAAGAATATTTGTTCTACCAGGCTGGAATGAATGTGGTTTGGAAGATCAGAGTACATTTAAAAGCTGCAACAAAATATAGGTAGCCAACATCTCAGAATTTTGGATCAGCCCAGATGGAGACAGCAAATTGAAATGTTTTCGATCCCTTAAATGATGAAACGTGTATCACATCAGCCCAGATAGAGCAATTTGAAATGTTTTCGATCCCTTACTTATGTGATGAAATGTATTATCATACTATCTGTAAATTGGATATTCCATTACAGTGATAACGTACAGAATTCCCATGCGTTATTACACTTTCCTGAGAGTAAAGCAATTAGAATAACCTTAATCCTAGCAACAAAGTTTTTTTTTGTGGTTTTTTGTTTTGTTTTGTTTTTTTTGTATGATTTTTTTTTTTTTTTTTTGCATTTAAAACTTTTGGGCTATTCCCTGACAATCTATACATGTAAATTTGATTGCTAAACATTGTCACTTCGAATGTCAAACTATTTTAATCTATTGATTTTGATTAAAAATCATAATACAAACAGAGCTAAAATCACGCTAACAAAATAAACTAAATATGAAAAGTTGCATTGAAAGGGCATTACATTATTCTTAATAGGATCGTGTAGAAACATTCCAATGGCAGTGTTCTCAAAATAAAACAAAATTACATTAGAAGACCTCCAGCCTGGTCACTCCTGGGACCTTACCTGTAACTCTGGCTGGTGGGGGTCTTTACTCTGGTACTACATGGCTCACTAACATCAGACATCATGTTTGTATACCCTGAGAAATCTGACACTGAAGTCCTTGCTCTATGGTCCACTTCTCCATTAGAGTTAGTGATAAAGGTCATTGGCACCCTGCTGCCCGACTTGAACTGAGAACCAAACGCTTGTGCGAAGTTCTCGATCTGGTACGTTGTTCTAGGCTCTACGTCTTTCTGAGGATCTATCTGGCTAGCTAACTCCTGAGATGGAATCTGAAAGCTTGTTGAGGACTCTAAGTTTTTCTGCTGTTCCTTCTGGCTAGTCAGTTTCTGAGATGAAGACTGGAAGGCTGACGACGTCTCTAAATTCTTCTGAGAATCTATCAGGTCGTCCAGCTCCTGGGAAGGTGTCAACTGCTGATGTGTGGCATCCAAAGCGGATAAATAAAGACCTGGCTGAGACCCAAACAACATCCCAAAAGGAGGCTTTGGCAATGAAGATGGCAACACTGAGGTAACAGACTGGCCGAAACCACACTCCAAAGGAGACGTAGTGTATATCTGTTTTTCTGGGAATAAAGTGTGGTTGTGGAGAGGTGAAGACAGGCTGACAAACTGGAAACCGTGTCCCAGAGTAAAACCTGCATTCGTGGATTTTTCAAAAGCCTGTTGGAGGTATTTGGAGTATTCTTGCAACATGCTCGCCTTGTCATTTGAAGGAGTTTGGGTGCCAGGGCTCAAATTTTCCTCTTGAACCAGTTCCGAGTGTTCTCCTGAGGCGTGCAGATCCACTCGTGGCTCCGCTATACTGAAGGGGTCCTCCTTCTGGCTCTCCGACTTGTTGGAGTACTGATCCAAAATACTCTGTAAAACCTCGTCAGGAATTCCTGACTTGTCATGACAAGACTTAATCTCCGCGTTCAGGGCGGAGGAGTCAATAAGGGACAACGGGGCCTCACTGTCCAGAACACCGACGCCCGCGGACTGAATGACGGACTGCGGGGACACCATGTGCCCCACGCTCACAGAAAAGGCACTGTTGCTGCTGGCGGTTGGCAGGTATCTTCTTTTCTTTGAGAACTGCATGGCATCATCGTAGTTACTGCTTATCTGACCTTGTTTGCCACCTGTACTCTGGAGGAGACTAATGGTCTCCACGCTACTGTTTGACACGATGCCAAGGGAGCCGCTGGGTTTCCCGGACAAGGACTTCTGCCCAACCAGGTCTGGTAACGGTGACACAAAATTCAGGTAGTTTTTATCGGTGCTCTTCCTGCTTCCTTTCTTGAAGATCAGTTTTGGCACCCTCTTCTGGAGCTCGTCTATGTCAGGGCCAACGATGCCTCCACTGGAAGGCACGGCAGGCATTTCTACGGAGTAACTCTGCGTGTTTACACTGGTGGACAGGTGGGATTCACTCGCTTTCCCCGCCTTGGGCTCCTTGCTCTCAACCGCGAGGCTCTTGGACTTCGCTTTTCTCCTCGAAGAACTGGTATTTCCCTGAGACAACACAGCCAGGTTACCCACGCCGCTGTGGCTGCCGGAGGACCCAGGTTCCGCGCTGGGCGCCCCCTTGCCCAGGGCCTCCCCGCACGTGCGCCTGTGCTTCAGCAGCCGGTCAGTCCTGGAGAAGTACTGCTGGCAAGTGTCGCATCTGTATGGCTTTTCTCCGCTGTGCGTGCGCTTGTGCCTCTCCATGTGGTACTTCTGGATGAACTTCATGCTGCACTGGTCGCAGCCGAAGGGCTTCTCGCGGCTGTGGATCTTCTCGTGCCGCTGCAGCAGGTACTTCTGGATGAAGCCCATGCTGCACTGGCCGCACTGGAAGGGCCGCTCGCCCGTGTGGATGAGGACGTGCCGGCGCAGGTGGTAGGAGCTGCGGAACGCCGCGCTGCAGTGGTCGCAGACGTGGGGCTTCTGGCTCGGGGACAGCACGGAGCCCTCCCCGTCCCCCGCCGGCGGCGGCTTGGAAGAGGCGCCCGGCTTCCTCTTGGCTTTGATTCCCTGAGATTCTGGCTTTGGCCTCTTGGCCTTCTTGACGCTCGCGTCCGGCTTGGGCTCCTCGGGGCCGCGGGGGTCGTCAGTCCGGCCGAGCAGCACGTCGCGCGGGTGCGGGTGCTGGTGCGGGGCGGGCGGCGGCGGGTGCAGGGCGCTCAGGTCCTGGATGACGCCCGCGCCGCCCCCGTCCCCGCCGCCCAGCCCCGGCGCCCGCTCGTCGGCCCCCGCGAACAGCCCCCCGTAGTGGGGGTGGGGGGCGCCCGGCGGCTCGTCGGGGTCGGCCGGCTTCTCCTGCTTGATGCTGACCAGCGACTGCAGGAAGCCCCAGGGGGTCCTCTGCGCCGGGAAGGCCGCGCCGGGCGCCGCCGGCTCCTTCTTGAAAGTCACGTCCGGGGCGGGCGCCGGGGGGGGCTCGGCGGCCGGGGCCGCGGCCGGGGCGGCGGCCAGCACGCACTGCGGGGGAGGGGCGGCCGCGCCCGCCGGCCGCGCGAAGCTGGCGACCGGGGGCAGCCGGTGGTTGAACATCACCATGCCCGGCGGGAAGCTAGGCTCCATCTCCGCCCGCCCGCCGCTGCCCGCGCCGCCGCCGCCGCCGCTCAGGAACGCGCTGCCGACTTTCATGCCCCGGAGCAGGCCTGGCTGAGGAGAGGAGAGAGGAGTGGGCCGGCCGCCGGCCGCGGCGCCCCCGCCCGCCCGCCGCCGCCGCCACCCGCGCCCCCGGCCCGCGCCCGCCCGCCCGCCGCCGCCGCCGCCGCCGCCGCCCGCGCCCGCGCCCCGCACTTACGGGTCCCGCCGCCGCCGCCGCCGCCTCCGGTTAATAAAAATAACGCCGTCCTCTCCACAATGGAATTAAAAGCCTGCGCGGCACTGCGCAGCCGCGGCGCGGAGCCTGCCGGGAGCTCGGCGACCCGGCCCGAGGGCCGCGGCGCCGGCCAACGCGCCTGCGCGGCGGCTTCCGCCCGGCCGTCTGTCAATCACGCGGGCGGTTGGGCGGAGGGAGCCCCCCGGGAGGGGAGGCCCGGGGCGGCCTGGTGCGATTGGTGGGAACGCGCGCGCCGGGCGGGCTGCGGGCTGTACGGCTGCGCGGCGGCGGCGGAAGGCCTGAGGGACGCGAAGCTGCGCGCGGCGGGGTCGGCCTCTCCTGTCTCTGCGGCTTGCGGGCCGGCTGTCGCACCCGAATCCCGGCACGGACCCGGGGGAAGCTCGGGCGCCGTGGCTTCTGCCCGCTTTGCAGGGGGCGTCCAGTGCTCGGGGTTTGAGACGGGGCGCTTATGGCGCCTCTCCTGGGCTGGCACACTCTTTAATAATGGGCGCGGACCCTCTGCATTTGTGGGAGGGGCCCGCTTTGAAACCGCAGCGGAGAGAGGTACAGTTGAAAAAAGGAAAAAAAACAAACAAACATTGTCTTACTGCCAACCTACCTGAAGGCTACGGGAAGAGGAGACCGCGTGTAATCCAGGTGCGGCAACCCTGTAAAGCACGCCCACACACACACTTCATCATCATCAGATGTTTTTTAAATGCCCGCATACCTTCGCAGTCTGTCTAATGAGTCTGCCGGCCCTGTTGTGTTGCTGCCTGGCGGTCTGTGTTATTTACGAAAAATGGACCGCCAGGCCCCTCTAAGAGCCCTCCTCCGATCCACTCTCCCTTCTATAGGATACGGAGAAACGCGGGCAAAATCACTATAATTTGTTTTCTTAAGAGAAAGTCACAAAGCAAAATCATGAAATCACTGATCAACAAAAATCGAACAAATATATATTCATTGCTTAATGTACACACAAGGAAGGCACCCACTTTCATGTTAAGCACGTAGAAACTTAAGACAGCAACTTTCCTAACCAAGACTGTATGTAAATCCCAGACTTTTTTTTTTTTTTCAGATAAAAACCAGCCTTATGACAATAATTTCTTTGCATGGCACATTTTAATAATGAAATTACAAGTCCATTGCTTCACTAGTCCATTGAAATTACTAGTCCATTGCTGGTATTTCTAGCCAAATAACTTCTCATGGTTAAATAAGAAATGACGTCTCATTGAAATTTCCCAACTGGAAACTTAAAAATTATTATTTTATCCTTATGGCATCCGGTCCCATTACTTCAAGGCAAATAGAAGGGGAAAAGTGGAAACAGTGACAGATTTTATTTTCTTGGGCTTCAAAATCGATGCAGACAGTGACTGCAGCCATGAAATTAAAAGTTGCTTACTACTTGGAAGGAAAATTAGGAGAAGGCAGTGGCAACCCACTCCAGTACTGTTGCCTGGAAAATCCCATGGACCGCGGAGCCTGGTAGGCTGCAGTCCATGGGATCACTAGGAGTCTTACACGACTGAGCGCCTTCTCTTTCACTTTTCACTTTCATGCATTGGAGAAGGAAATGGCAACCCACTCCAGTGTTCTTGCCTGGAGAATCCCAGGGACGGCGGAGCCTGGCAGGCTGCCGTCTCTGGGGTCACACAGGGTCGGACACAACTGAAGTGACTTAGCAGCAGCAGCAGACAGCAAAAGAGCAGAGACAACACTTTGCCAACAAAGGTCCATATGGTCAAAGCTATGGTTTTTCCAGTGGTCATGTATGGATGTGAGAGTTGGACCATAAAGAAAGCTGAGCACCAAAGAATTGATGCTTTTGAACTGTGGTGTTGGAGAAGACTCTAGAGAGTCCCTTGGACAGCAAGGAGATCAAACCAGTCAATCCTAAAGGAAATCAACCCTGAATATTCTTTGGAAGGACTGATGCTGAAGCTGAAGCTCCAATACTTTGGCCACCTGATTTGAAGAACTGACTCCTTAGAAGAAACCCTGATGCTGGGAAAGATTGAAGGCAGGAAGAGAAGGGGACGACAGAGGATGAGATGTTTGGGTGGCATCACTGAATCAATGGACCTGAGTTTGAGTGTACTCAAAGAGATAGTGAAGGATGGGGAAGCCTAGCATGCAGCAATTCAGTTCAGATCATTCGCTCAGTCATGTCTGACTCTTCAATCCCATGGACTGCAGCACGCCAGGCCTAGGGGGTCGCAAAGCATTAGACACATTACTTTGCCAAAAAAGGTCCATCTAGTCAAGGTTATGGTTTTTCCAGTGGTCATGTATGAATGTGAAAGTTGGACTGTGAAGAAAGCTGAGCGCCGAAGAATTGATGCTTTTGAACTGTGGTGTTGGAGAAGACTCTTGAGAGTCCCTTGGACTGCAAGGAGATCCAACTGGTCCATTCTGAAGGAGATCAGCCCTGGGATTTCTTTGGAAGGAATGATGCTAAAGCTGAAACTCCAGTACTTGGGCCACCTCATGTGAAGAGTTGACTCACTGGAAAAGACTCTGATGCTGGGAGGGATTGGGGGCAGGAGGAGAAGGGGATGACAGGATGAGATGGCTGGATGGCATCACCGACTCTTTGGACATGAGTTTGGGTGAACTCTGGGAGTTGGTGATGGACAGGGAGGCCTGGCGTGCTGCAGTTCATAGGGTCGAAAAGAGTCAGACACGACTGATCGACTGAACTGAACTGAGCTGAGCAACTAAACAACAATAAACGGGCCTCTCTGAGCTCAAAAGCTCGTGCTCAATCGCTCAGTCACATCCAACTCTTTACAGTTCTTTGGACTGTAGCGGTCCATGGGATTTCCCAGGAAAGAATACTGGAGTGGGCTGCCATTTCCTCCTCCAGGGGATCTTCCTGACCCAGGAATCAAATTCATGTCTCCTGTGTTTCCTGCCTTGCAGGCAGATTTTTTTACCTGCTGAGCCATCAGGGAAGCTCCTCAAAAACTTAGAGACAGTATTTAATAAGTATTTTGAATAGAGAAATATTAGTATTTTTGTAACCTCGTACAACTACACTGAAGTATTCTGCCACATAAACTGCAACTTTGATACTGTCAAGTACAGTTAAGTGTTAAAAGAAAGACTGAAGATTCACAAACTTGAGGCAGGAGTATAGTATTAGTCAATGCCTATGAGAAATGAGGCTGTCCCTTTACTCGGGGTGGCAGTGTTTAATGGTAAGCTGGGATGCATATAAGCTAGTCCAAGCATGAAGGGCAGCAGGACACTCATATGAAAAGCCAACTTTGTTCCTCAGTTATCAAGATAAGAAACCTGTCATTTCTCTCCTTCACTCTGTCAGCCTTGAGATCCTCCAAGCCGACTTGCCTCTGTGTTGTACACCCCATATATCAGGAAGATGAAGAGACCCTGTAAAGGAAAATGGAGGGAAAAAGCTGTTACCGCTAATCATTTCAGCAGTAGAAATACCTGAAATAAACTTTCCTGGGGACAGACAAAAGAAGACACACTTCATCAAGGTCAATTTATTTTTCTATTTTTCAACATTAGAAGCGGTGCCTTGAGCATTTATAAGATAACAGACCAGCACATCACTTAGAGTGCTTGTGCTATTCAGTTTTCCTTAGAAATGAAAAAATAAAAATGCCATCTCAGGTATGTAGAATATGAAATTAGAAAAATCAGTATACCAGTCTCTGAAAGATAGCTGGGTAACGGAAAACAAACTCAGGAAATGTCATCAAAGGAATCAGAGAAAGAGCGCTAAGCATCAGTATTTATAACCAGTCTTTTAGACTACAGCAATTAGAATACGTTTGTCACAGTCTTCAGTGGGGTAAAAAATCTTTTTTAATATTAAAGTATAAAACAGCTGAAAGAATAAAGTTAGGGTGGTAAGTGTGAATAGTTTTTAAATATTTAAAATGCCACTTCAAGTTAAAATTTCACATTATCAGCCGTTGTGAAACTGCACATCTTTTTATTGTATCCTATATGTAATAAAACTTCCAAAGATCTGTATTTATTAGTTCTTAGCATTAGAAAATACTTAATTGTAAGATATAAATTAAATCTGTCTCTTAAATCTAAAGTTGCACAAGGAACTATATTCAATATCCCGCGATAAACCACAGTGGGAAAGAATATGAAAAAGAGTGTGTGTGTGTGTGTGTGCGCGTGCACGCAGCTGAATCACTTTACAGTAGAAGTTAACACAACATTGTAAATCAACTATACTTCAGTAAAATAAACATTTTTTTAAATCTAGTATCTTACATTTTAAAAGTAAATAAAACTGATATGGCTTAAACTTAGGAATAATATGGAGCAAGAAATTTCCCATGTGTTTTTGCCTTACAGAGGAAATAAAAATCTGTATTGTATTAGTCTTGTTAGGTACTAATAAATCAAATACTAAATAGGTGTCTGGGGTAAAATCTGGACCTGATTCAAATAAAGTAATATGGCATTTTCAAAAAGAAAATATTACAGGAAAATTTAAACATTTGTTTTACCTCTGAATACTTACATCTTACAGACTATGGGAACCACCCTAGAACAAGGAGACTGAATAAAACAGAAATGAGTTTTGTTCTTTGTTCTGGTTCCTTTTTAGCAGACTTTATTTTTTAAAAGCAATTTTATATTTACAGAAAAATTCAGAAGATAGTACCGAGGGCTTGCTTGTGTCTGCACTCAATTTCCTCTACTGTCAACATTTTACGTTAGTGTGGCACGTTTTTTTACAATCAATCCTGTTGGTTTTCAAGACCACTATGTAATGCCAGAAACTAGAACAATTACAGTACTCGCACCGCATCTTTCAAGTTGCCTTTGTCAAGATACACAGAGTGCCCACAAGATATACAGAGTGCCCACTGGATTTAAGCTGCTTAAGTACCACTCATGTTCTGGGCTATTCGTACGTATTCTGGATCATTCAAGAAGTACTTCTTTCTCCGATTTATGAAAAAGCTGTAAGATAACGGACATCCCTCCTTCCTTTGTGTGTGTGAGTGTGTGTGTTCAGTCATGTCTGACTCTTTGCAACCCCGTGGATGTAGCCAGCCAGGCTCCTCTGTCCATGGAATTTCCCAGGCGAGAATACTGGAGTGGGCTGCCATGCCGTCCTCCAGGGGGTCTTCCCGACCCAGGGGTGGAACCCGCGTCTCCTGCATTGGCAGACGGGTTCTTTACCACTGCGACACCTGGGCAGTCCCCTCCTTCCTTTAGTAACTGCTGCTTTTTATATCGTATTGTGTTCTATAGTTGTAAAGTTAAGAGTAGGTCATTCAGACTTTAATTCTGTTTGTGAGATAGGAGTATTTTGCTTTGTGAAATACATAAGTTTTTTTTAAGAGTTTGCCATTAACACAGCATTATATATGCTTAATTGCCGATCTGTCAATCTGTCCATCCTCTATCACCCATCAACCTGTCTTACTTTTTGGTACAGAAATCAGTACACTCTCCCTGAAGTCAATATTGCTTACAGTAATAGATGACTTTGGGACTAAATACAATTTCCTGTATATTGAATAATATGCACTATGATATCAATATATTAAGAAATTTAGCTGTTTTCATGAAATCCACTGGATGCTCTGAAAATCATTTCTCTTCTAAAATTTGTATAATTACTCCAATAATTTATTTTGTAAATTCAATTTTTCCAAGAGGGAAAAAAAATAAACAGTCACACTTGCCCTCACATCTTGGTGAAGTGATGAGAATATTTGTATTTATTGCACTTCCATATTTCTTGTTACACATTTTAAAATTTAATACATTTATCCTTAAAGTACTATAAAATGATCAACATCAAAACTCTCCCTGTTGAAAAAAGAAATTAGACTGAAAAGAGACTTTTAAATAAAAGCAGCTTCAGTCTCAAACATTTTTTTTCTCTTTTTCCTGTTTCTTCAACAGACACACTTAAGAGCATGATGAGCAAAGCCCCTAAATGATGATTTCCCAAGACCCCAAGAAGTCTGCGCCTCGAAGTCACTCCAAAGAATGCCTGTCTTTCTTCCTCTTGGGTTGTGCCCCTGATACCACCACAACCAGTTGAAAGGTAAAGTGTTAGTGATAATTAATTTTTAATTGACCTGTATGCCTCACCCACGATGCCTTTTTTCCCCCTGATTTTACCAGCTATTGAACAGTTGTGATGGTTTGCACCTAACTCTGAAGAATTTCATAAACCCTTCACTGCTGGATAAACATCCCATTTCCTCTATTTTCCAATGAGAAAAATCAAAAGAGAAACAGCGAAACAGAGCGGTCCTGAGCCATAACTATGACCCACTCTCCAACCCCCGCAGAGAATGCCTTTAAGGACAGCTGGAAGGAAGCAACTGCCAAACTTCAACTGGCACTAGGTTCCTGGGGCTCCTTACACCCACATTCTGTGCTGCCAGGGTGAATACTGGAGTGTGCCACATCTCCGGAATGAATGACCCCGCACGTCTGTTAGGAAGTTTCTGCAGTTCCATCCACAGACACACCCAGCCATCGTGTGTTTGGAGTCCTTACTTATAGAGGTACCGCTTTCTCAATATTTTAGTCCCAGTAATGTGAAAAGTGTTAGTTGTTCAGTCGTGTCCAACTCTGACTCTTTGCCATCCTATGAACCATGTAGCCCACCAGCTTCCTCTGTCCATGGGATTCTCCAGGCAAGAATACTGGAGTGAGTAGCCGTTCCCTTCTCCAGGGGCTCTTCCCAACCCAGGGATCGAACTTGGGTCTCCCGTATTGCAGCGGACAGTCTTTACCTTCTGAGGCAGCAGGGAAACCCCTAGTCCCGGTAAAAATAACACTTATTGGGAGGGAGCACCCCAGGTGTGGCTGGATTCCTGTAGCGTGTGCGTGCTTACAGGCAAGAGCCATAAAGGGGAAGAACACCAGGATGTCACATTTAATACTGTACAGAAGTTAAAAATAGAACTTAAGGGGAGGAGGTGGGACTCATCCTGTTTCTTTATTCTCATTTATCTATAAAACTTTCAAAACTGAGGCAGCTTTGTAAATACTGTTACAGAAGTCCGTGGAAGAGTGTCTGATGATGGATTCAAGGGCTGATACCTAGTCTGTTATTTCTATATTATTGTCCTGAACCTTCATAGGGCACTTCGTGACTGCTACAAAATAATCTTCTTTGAAGTGCTAATATGTTCTTTCCTGGCAATACAAAGAACAGGAAAGGTGCCACATACACAGTATACCGCCTACTCAGGAATCTGAATCAGATTAACAATGCTAATATATGTAGAGCCCTCTCAAAGCACTTTCATTTACATAATTCCGTTTGCTCCTCACCACAATGCTGCCAAGTGGGCGGCGTGCGTATTATTGGCTTTATCTTATATGTGGGGATCTGGAGGCTCGCTTGGAGGGCCAGCATGCGGACAAGCTGGCGGAGCCAAGGACTCGTGAGTTCTCACTCCTCACACCCTGCCTTCAGTAGACACTTTCATGACTTAAGTCACCAGCTTGAAGATAATGCATTTGGAAAGATCTTTCAGAGCTGGAGTTTGCTGGAAGCATCTTGCAGTTTGATTAGCTCAAGATCAGGGACTCAGTCTCCAGTAATAACCCTGCTCCTCTGCCAGCCTAAGAGGGGCTGGCAAGTGCAGCAGGAAATGGGCTTCGCAAGGGTGATCCTTAGCTGCTCTGTGCCAGGCCCCATCTTTTGTCCTTTCCTACCAAATTCTCCTTCAATGATACCTGCTTGCTAGTTGCTGGGAAATGTATCTTTTCACATCCAAAGCCTGCTAAGTAACCGTATAGTCACATATCCTTATCAGCATCTCCCGAACTTCTTTGCATGGATGGCCCTCTCCGTGTGTTTATTTCTTTATAAATCACGCTCCAAAGTAGCTGCTGTTAACAATTCCCATTTGGGGGACAA